>NC_089232.1:50520228-51131228 GCF_963924675.1 Phocoena phocoena
GGTGGTTAGTTTTTATGGGTTGAATAATTTCATAGGCTAATGAGTGGGAGGATTATTCCAACTATTTCAGGAAAGGGGCAGAGATTTCCAGGAATTGGGGCACTGCCCACTTTTTGGCCTTTTAAGGTTAGCCTCAGAGCTGTCATGGCGCCTGTGGGTGTGCATTTAGCATATGCTAATATATTACAATGAGTGTATAATGAGACTTAAGGTCTACTGGAAGTCGAGTCTTACTCCATCTTGGTCCTAATCGTTTCTAACCAGTTTTTGTTGTGTCCTCAATGGCTATATCATTCTTTTAAAGGTTGTGCCCTGCCCCCTTCCCTCCTGTTTCACTATTATTTAATAAACAGTGTGTATTAAAATTTTGCCAAGTATCCTGATAATATTCTTGGTGCCAATCTCTCCTCCCTCCTATCCCTTCTCCCCAAAATCCCACCCCTATCCAGAATCTAATCCAGGGTCACATGTTATATTTTGTTATCATGTTTGCCAAAAATTAAATAAAAATTTTAGACCCCATACTGTTCTCTACAGTCTCTAGGCTCATCTCTTTCCTGCTGTTGTCTTTATAATACTGTACTTGGGCTGTTTGTTTTCGTTTCATGAAGGTGGTCAAGAATGACCTTAGAAATTGTAACCATGCAGTCAGATCAAGGCTTGAGGTAGAGCCAGAATTCAAACGGATTTTAATATCTGTATAAGGTGTGGCTCCATGAGATAGGAAACGCAGGAGAAGAATTCCAAGAAGTCCAAAGGTCCTTAAACTGGCTAGAAAGATATTTACATATCTAAAGAGCCAAAGGAAAACAAAATGTAATAGACTTTCCCAGGTAGATTGGAGCATTAAGTAATAGTAACTTGACCACACCCTTTTTAAAATTCTATAGGCAGAACTAAATAAACAGACTCAGACTGGCAATTAAGGCCATGACAAAAATTGCCCTGGAGCCTGCAGCTCCAGCCCTCAGACCTCACCAATATCTCCAGTCTGTGAACAACTTGTCAAAATTTGCAGGGAAGGGAGGCCAAAATTGTTTAGGATGACATATTTCCTTACTGGCTTGAAAATAGAGATTTATATGTATAGGTATGAAATATATCAAATAAAATATTAGAAATAATCTTTAAATTTTGGTATTTTAAGTATTAGTCATGTTTAAGAGAATTGGGGGCTTTAAACTCTCTCACATATTAATTCTATAGGTCTAATGCAAAATGAATTTAGATGTGATTTTAGGTTGAAATTTTACTAAGTTTGTAAACAATATTAGAATAGTCAAAAGAACATAAGATTCATCATATTTATGTTTAATTTATTATTAGACTTATAAGGCTTAAGGTCTTATTTATAAGACTTAAGTTTTATTTGTTAGTCAGAGAATTGTAGCTCTTTAAAGGAAGTGGAATAAATTAAATGTATCAATGCATTTGAAATATTTAAAGGGATTTAATTTACTATGCTTGTAAATAATATAAAACATTACAATTAAAGGCCACTTCAGAGTGATTATTGAAGTTTGTTAGAGTAATACACAGAATATTACAATCTGTAATTTGAACTTAAAGTTTAATAACTAGGTTTTAAACTTTGCAAACTTAATAACTTGAATATTAATTTTTAAAAATAAAGTAACTTTTGTATAACCTTTTTGGTGCTCAAAAGCCGTTCTTAGAGACCCTGAAACCCCACATTTACAGAAGTGGTCTCCTTGCTTATAACCAGTTGGTGCTACTGCCAGTGGGAGGCTTCAGGTATGGCTGGCAGCCCCTGCCTGCATGTCCATTGTGGCTCAGCAGAGGCAGAAACTGCTCTCTCCTCACCTACAGAAGAGCCAAACTGTGAAGAGCCCATAGGTTTCTCCATCAGGATCATGGTCAACTAGGGCCTTTATTATTAGAGGAATCCAGCCTTTGGAAATATTTTACTTTCATCCTTCCTAAGTGCCTTCTGGCTTGCCAAGTGGAGTATGTTTTATAATTTTAGTTATTTCTGATTGAGATAAAGCTAACTCAGACCTTGCCTGGTCTTCTATAGTATTTTTCTTTCAGACACACGTTTATTAAAAGGAGCCACCTACTTTTACCGTTTTAGCTTTGCCTCCATAAAATGATGTATATTTACTACTGTGCTACCTCAGGGCAATTCTCACCTGATTCTGTTCACTCTCACTTTGGCCTTCTCTTGGTACAACCATCCCACACAAGGTGTCCAAGTCCCTCACTCCCGGGTCTAGGCTATTGGATGCAGGTGATATAGCCCCAGGGGATGGGTGGGTGAGGTTGGTAATGAGAGAAGAGCCTGGTCCTGAGACTCCTCCACATGCTGGTTCTTGGGGTGCTTCTTCCCATCTCCTGAGCCTTCCATCCACCTCCTGTCTTCCATCCTCCAGCATCCCCCCACTTCCCAGTCTGTGGGATTGGAATGTCCCTCTGACTTAAACAGGCATCCAACTCTTTATTTCTCCACTTTGATCAATAGCATCTTTGAGTCTTTGTTTCTGCTTCTGTGTGACTCAAGGAGGGAAAACTGCCCTTTGGGTACCAGTGAGAGTGCAAAACAAAAAGGGAAATATTCAGAAATATATAGAGATATGATCCTGCCACACTGGAGATGATTCATTTTACTTCATCTTATCTTTTCCTTTTAAAGGAGAAAGGGAGTATGAGTTCAAGGAAGATGGACAGGAAGACAAAATTTTCCCCAAGTGCATGCTCTGGGTTTGAATTCTGTTATTAGCTGTGTAACCACAAGTAAGTCACCAACATGTCTAAGCCTCAATTTCCTCATCAGTAAAATGGGATTAAAAAAATCACACTTGCTTCACAGGGTTGTTATGAAGACCAAGGAGAAATTGCTTGTAAAGTACTTAGAATAGTGCCTGGCACAGAGTAAATCTTCAATAAGCCTTAACTATCGTTATCATTATCAGCATCGTGATTATTGTCTCTATGCCAGCCTAGTGGGCCAGGAAAGACTGATGATACCATGTTAAAACTTCATCCAGAAAATCCAAGACACCTGCAAGTCAAATTACCCCACTACACTATAGGCACAAGCCTAGTCCCAAATAACTGCCCAGGGGAATTTTGAGAGCTATGTCCTCATTGTGATTCCAGAAAAACTAAAGGACAGAGTGTCTGATGCACACTTTGTACTGTCTTTCCATTTTTCACAGCAAACTCACAAAGTGAAGGTTAAAAGGCATCTTACTTTATATAATGGATGGGCTCCTGAAAAGTTAAAAACTTTAAATAATTCAACTCAATACTGAATGCCTGATGTTTGATATCTGCTTCCACTTCTGAGATCATTAGGTTTAACTCCCTTATTGTACAGAAACCTCTCCATTACATAAAGATCCAGTGATAAATCCTTTTGTAAAGTGAAGAACTCCATCCCTGGTGTTCATTATCTTATTTTCCTAAAGAGAAAATTCTTTCCTGTCCAATAAACAGTTAACTCCAGATGACATGTGTGCTTTTTATCCATATTCCTTAGAAGAATGAGATTAATTCAGTTACCAGAGTTTGCCTTTTCCACATATTTCCTAGAGTCATAGGTTAAGTTTTTGGCTTTGCAGATAGCTGAGGGTGAATCCTTTTTTCTTTCTTTCTTTTTGTTAAAAGACAATCCCCTTTCAATGCCCCCACTCCTCCAGCCAAACACCCAACAGCAACAGATTGTGTCGCTTAAAAAGCCTCCATCATTCTTTTTTTCCTGAACCCAATTTCTATTACATCAGCATATTACATTATTTGAGAAGATGCAGTTCAGTGCCACTCTGAACCAAAGGGGGATAAGTGCTTACACACTAGAGGAGCACGAACTGCTGCACCAAAAATATCAGCGCCAGGTTCCTGCAGGCCCAGTGCCTGTAGCTGACAGTGTAAATTCTTGCCAGTATAAAGCTTCTCTGCAAAGGGATTAATCCTGCAGAGGCTGGGATTGCTAGAGGAGCATTTGTTTGCTAAGACAAAAATCCTTCATGTCAGTGTTTTGAAAAAGCCAACATACAACAATAACAATCATGGTCAACAGGAGGGCTTGACATGTTTTCTCATGCGTCAGAAGGAAGGGAACAAAAGCCTGGTGAGAGAGAAGGCTCACTGTCTCAGCAGATCTAACAGTATAGAGGCACTTTGTCAGTAGACATGACAGTAAACTCCTCCCAAGTTCTGGGTAGACTAATCCTTCTTTGGTGCAAATCAGTTAAAGCAAATATTTACTGAGCACCTACTGGGTGCAAAGTCCTATACTAAACAAATTATATTGTAGTTTCAGAGATGTATTTTCCTCATTCTTCATACATGTTTAATGGAAGGTATGTCTTAATACTTTAAATTAATCTGCTTTGTATATAGCTCCTTGCTGTATGTGTCAAGTGATTATTCTTAAACACTTCTACAACTCAGTATATTTGGGCTGTCCTTGATTTCAGGACATGTAACTTTTATATAACCCACCTTTTGATTTTGTTTACATTGATATCCCTAAACCACCTGTATTATACATTAAATTCAACCCTTCCTTCATTACCTGATGAATGAGTGTTACAAGGAAGAACAAAAATCTGACTATGTGTTGGATCTGTTTCTTTTACTTTAACCTTTGCTTCCCATTGCTTTTGTTCACTAAAAGGATACTGTCTATACATAATAGTCTTCCTCGGAGAACCCTGCCCCTCTGCCAAAGTGTCTTTGTTCAGGGAAACATCCTGACACTGTCCA
This sequence comes from Phocoena phocoena, assembly GCF_963924675.1. Lineage (NCBI taxonomy): Eukaryota > Metazoa > Chordata > Mammalia > Artiodactyla > Phocoenidae > Phocoena > Phocoena phocoena. The sequence goes on from NC_089232.1 coordinate 50,524,960, forward strand.
CCTGTGAATGGCTGCAAGAAAGAAGAAATTAACACCCCCTCCCTGAGGCTGGCCATTCCAGGAGATATTTGCAAGATTTACGGCCTTTTTACTTTACTTCCTCACCTCCTCCCCCTCTCTGTTCTATAAAAGAAACTGGCATCCAGACCCCGATAAGATGGTTCTTTTGAGACACTAGTCTGCCATCTTCTCAGCCTGCCGGCTTTCCAAATAAAGTCTCTATTCCTTGCCTCAACACCTGTCTCCCGATTTATTGGCCTGTTGTGTAGCGAGCAGAGCGAGCTTGGACTCAGTAACACGAGCATTTAAATTTCTGCATGCACTGCTGGCCTATCCGTGGCTTAATTCTGGCACAGTCTCTGTCTTTGCTTGTCCAATGCTGTTTTGCAATTATTTGAATTCTTCTTTTGCATTTTGCTCTTATTTTATAAATTAAGTGCTAAGTGGGAAAAAAAAGAGTGAAAAGTAGAGCTCAAAAACAACAAATGCAGAAAGATGGAAATTATTAGGAATGCTAAAAGCAAAACATTTTTAGCTTCAATCTTATGTCCATTGATCTTAAGCCAATATTTTGTGTGTTTCAATAAGAAGAACAAGATTAAACAACATGCGGACTTCCCTGGTGGCCCAGTGGTTAAGAATCCACCTGCCAATGCAGGGGAGATGGGTTCGAGCCCTGGTCCGGGAAGATCCCACATGCTGCAGAGCAACTAAGCCCACGCGCCACAACTACTGAGCCTGTGCTCTAGAGCCTGTGAGCCACAACTGCTGAGCCCGCGTGCCACAACTACTGAAGCCCACGTGCCTAGAGCCTGTGCTCCACAACAAGAGAAGCCACCGCAATGAGAAGCCCACACACTGCAATGAAGAGTAGCCCCCTGCTCAACGCAACTAGAGAGAGCCGGCGCACAGCAACGAAGACCCAACACAGCCAAAAATAAATAAATAAAATAAATAAATTTATTAAAAAAGAGTTAAACAACATGCATGAAAGCTGGAAATAATTTGAAGACTATATTTGAAGAAAAATATACAATTAAATATTTTATCATTTTTCTGGCTTTCTGCAAACAAATCTTCCCTTATAACATACAAGATGATTCAACTTCCGAATATTCAACTTGTGTATACAGATTTTAGGCATGCTCTCTGTACATGGAGAGGACTGCCTATAAAGAACCCTGCCTGTAAATCTTTTGTAGAGCAAAGGAATCATTTTAACAAATGAAAATTCTTGTTGGTGGAATAAGTACCAAGTTTGCTTCTTGTTCCTCAGGAAACCCAAGTCAAATGAGCTCTTACAAAAAGAAAAAAAAAAAACCATAAGAGCAAAGAGAATGGGAGGGGCAAGTCATCCACAGATGAGAGTTTTCAAGAGATTTCTGAAAGAGGAGAAGAGAACCAACACAGGAAACTTGTGGAGAAAGGAGAGTGGAAAGCAGGAGCTGCTCCAAGACAGGGGCTTTTCCTGTCTTTTGTAAAGGCTTAAATGAATTGAAGAGACTTTGCAAAGTGCCTTTAATGGCAATAAAACAAGGGGGGTGGGAAATGGTTTCTTCCAGAATAAGATGAGGTCAAGAGATCAAAGGTTAGATGCTGCAGGGATGGGGAACAAAGAATCCCTCTGGCCTTGAGGAAGAAGCAAGGCCAGAAATGCAGAGGGTTACTGCGTGGTGCCCCTAGGTCGACTGGGTCCTCAGTACCAGGGTCCTCACACTGGGCAGAGTCCTGTACTCCTGGCATAGAAGCAGAAAGCCACTGAACCTCATAGGACCACATTTTCCAGCCAGAACAGAGGTCTCCGACGCTGCCTGCAATTGCCATGCAAACCTGCTGTGAGCCATGCCCACAATCTGATATAATTGTATTGGAAGAAAATAAAGAAATAGACATTTCTTTAACACATGAGTCTTTTGTTAAGACCACAATCTCTACATTAAGAGGAGCAGGATGAGTTATGGTTGTACCTTGAAAAATAGTAATTATGAGTATCCTGTAAACCCACGAGAGAAAGTTTTTGGTCAAAGGGGCCTTTGATGAAAAGACCTAAAATTTAAAGAAATAAGTAATTGTCTGTTAAGCTTAGAACCAGCTTGCCTTCCAGGAACTTTTCCTCTCCCTGTAAGCACCACCTGTCACTGCTGGGTATGGTGAGGTTCTCTCTAAGTTTCTCTGCCATGAATTAATACATTTGTCAGGGAGAAAGAAGTTTTCCTCTACCTTTCTCGGTTCTTCTGGCTGGTCTAGAATTAAATTGACATGAGAGAGATTAACAGGAGAAAATCAAACAAAAGTTTAATAACATGTATAAATGGGAGAGGCCCAGGAAAACTGAGTAATTCACCGAAATGGCCAAAGCCTTCAACTTAAATACCATCTTCAGCTAAAGGCAAAAGAGAATGTTGTGGTTAGGGGCTTGGGACTAGAAAGGGGAGGAAGGCAATTCACATGAAGATAGAAAAACAAATATATTTTTCACTACACCACACTATGGTTTCAATGTCATAATCCTTTGGAGAAGTTTCCTAGTGAGAAGTCCACTTGCATTCTTCTTTCTCAAACCCATGCTACCTCTTAGTTTGTTTCAGATTGTTTTTGTATAGCTAATATATTCATATGATTCAAAAACGAAAATGATATAACAGTCATATGGTGAAAAGTCTTTCACTCACACCTATCGCTTTTGCTTCACTTTAAGACCATATTTTTTTGTTTTGTTTTGTTGGTACAGTTTTGTTCTTTTTTTAAATTTGTATTTCTTTTTTTTTTTCCTGAAGTCTCTGAATTGCCTTTCTTTTTTGTGGAAAGAAGGAATACATGCCTTCTTCATATATATATATATATATATATATATATATATATATATATATATATGCATTTCACAGTTTCTTATTCCTTTTTTGGTTTTTTTTTTGTTTTGTTTTTGTTTTTTTTGTTTTTTGTGGTATGTGGGCCTCTCGCTGTTGTGGCCTCTCCCAGTGCGGAGCACAGGCTCCGGATGCGCAGGCTCAGCGGCCATGGCTCACGGGCCCAGCCGCTCCGCGGCATGTGGGATCTTCCCGGACCGGGGCACGAACCTGCATCCCCTGCATCGGCAGGCGGACTCTCAGCCACTGCGCCACCAGGGAAGCCCTCTTATTCCTTTTATCTGTTGCTTAGAATAGGTAATTCCACTTATATGGGGTCCTAAAGTGGTCAAATTCCTAGAAACAGAGAGTGGAGTGGTGTTTTCCAGGGGCTGGGGAGTGAGGGGAAAGGGGAGTTATTGTTTAATGAATATTCAGTTTCAGTGTTGCAAGAGGAAAAAAATTCTGGGGATTGGTTGCACAACAATGTGAATACACTTAACACTACTGGACTGTACACTTAGAAATGGTTAAGATGGTACATTTTTTGTTATGTGTAATTTACCACAATTAAAAATAAAAATTTTTTAGAGGTTGAAAAACAAGACTGATGTTTTACTAGCCTCCATTAATTTCTGTGGAAGTTAGGATTCTAGGTTTGAATAATAACTATAATAATGATTAAGTTGCAGCTATTAATTATTGAGCATTTACTTAGTAACAGTATCTCATTCAGTCCTTAACTTAACTCCCTGAGGTAGGCATTACCATCCCCATTTTAAGGTAAGCGTATTCACATTGTGCCAGGGCCATCAAATGGTCTCCCCATACTTTAGGGTTGCTATCTGATTGGGGTGGCGATAGGGAGCGGAAGAAAGAGGGTTAAATTAGCAATTAGGAGCTTGGATATGTCACTTAATGAGCCCCTCTGGATCAGAGATTTCCCCACTGTGCCTTGAGGAACTCTAGGGGTTTCATAGAGACCCCCTCATTCCCACTCAAAAAGCCACCTAAGGGTAGGAATTGAGAGGTCAAGTGGACAGGGCTAAAGCCTGCCATCCGTCCCCTCCGAACCAAAGCAGTTTGCATTTTTCTGTTTTCCATTTTGGATTTTCACTCTGAAGAATGGGTTCTGCTGCTAAAAGAAATCTGAAAATTACTGGATTAGATTATCTCTAAGATCCCTCTGAGCTCACTCTTTATACCTAACACTCATTTATTCATTCTAACTTCCTGTACATCGCACTTCTGGGACTTGTGAGTGGGCAGGGTCAGCCACGTAATTTGCAGGGCCCGGAGCAAAATGAAAATGCAGTGCGTCTTGTTCATAAAGCAGCAACCCCCCACCCCCTGCCCCGCCAAATGCCATTAAAGGCAGTAAAACTTCTTCCTGTCTTCTGTGGTCTTTCTCTTGACTTGTTACGGTGTTTTTATTTGCTATTTTATGTCATTCTAAGTAAAGAGAAAGTAAAATTTTAAATTATTAGCATAAAATTTACCATTCGTCTTTACATTGGGCAATGCCAGTTTCAGATGCAAGTATAAGAGCATCTAACTCATATACACATGCATATGTATTTTGTTCTGACCAGAACATGGAAACACTGCCCAGAACTAAATCAACTGTTTTTATTTCACATCTTGATATGCACACATTCTACCAACACTCTCTACCTTCTACTGATAAGTAAGAAAGGACTGGAAAAAAAAAAAAAAGATGTGGGTTGCCCTATCTTTTCCTTTCCTTCTATGTCATAATTTTTTATCAGTATTGGTTAGCTAAAACAGGGAAGTAACAGGAGTAAGAAAGATTATGATTGGATTCCTTAGTGGCTGGTGTTTCTTAGAACAGCATTACTTTCTTTCTGTGTTCAGATCAAGTTCTGATAGCCTCTTGGGGCTGTCAGTACCCCTGCTTACTCAGTCGTAGACATAACACCTTGTACTTGCTTTGAGTGTCACTGAACTCCCATGCATTGTGGATCCACTGAAATTCTGTGCTCATGAAGCATTGTGAATGCTATATGCAGAGGTGGTGAGGAACAGCAGTGGACGTGCATACTGTATGTATCTCCTCTGTTCAAACACATGATCCATTATCCTATTGGACTACAATTAAGAATAAAAATTCAAGGATAAAATTATTAAGAATTTCAAAAGAGCAACAGTAAAGCATTAAAGCCCAAGTGTGGGGCCCTTCTGAGCAGGGACTCTGTACAAATTCACAAGTTGCACACCCAGAATCTGATCCTGTGGGTGGGAGTGGAGCGTGAACATTTTGATAGGCAAGTACTCTCTTCTTTGGATGCGTTAGTGGAAACAGTTACAGTAGGCATTACTACTGTTCACCAATATCCAGTTCTCTCCTCCTAGACTCAATCCATCTTGAAGGATGTCCATGAAACTCTGGTTAATAAGGTATGTGTAAAGTGGCATATGCCTCTTCTGGGCGTAAGCATGTAAGAGCTGGTGTGTAATTAATTATTTATCTCACTTTCCTCCACTACAGTGGCCAATACTATCCAGATGGTGGAATCTCCACCAGCCTGGGTCTCTGAGTGAGAACAATGTGAAGCAGAACCCCTACCCACCCACGTCCCTCCCACCAACCCAGAGTGGACATATAGCAAGAGCAAGAAATAAACATTTATCATAAAGATTGAGGGGCTGCTTGCTATTGCCCAGACTGATAGTATCATTACTCGTTCTTTTTCTTCCACTTCTGGAATACAGCATTCATTGCTATACCATAACTTTAAATTATCTTTGGAATAAGCATAAAATGTATATTAAAAAAACAAAATCTATAGCTTTTTCACAAGGTAACTCAGGGGACTTCCCTGGCAGTCCAGTGGTTAAAACTCCTCACTTCCACTGCCAGGGGCACGGGTTTGATCCATGGTCGGAGAACTAAGATCCCCGCATAGGTGCGGCATGGCCAAAAAAAATTTTTTTAAGTAAAATAAAATAAAAAGGTAACTGAATTTTTTTCTTGAAATACTAGAAATTACCCTTGGTACCCTTCCAATTTAATCATCATTAATTTTTATATGTGCATTGTTTAAAAGGCAAAACACAAAGGTAAAATTCTAAAGGTAGAACATAATTTTCCTTTGTATCCTGGGATCTCCACTGATAGCCCAGAGTCACTGTAATATCTCAAAGTCCATAATTCATGCCACTGGGCAAAGCCTTTTCTTTTTAGCAAACTTTGATGAATAGAAAAGATAATAACTCTACTGAATCTTTCCCCTTGCCTTACCTCCAGTAGTGGCATGATCAGGAGAGGTATTTTCCTCAAAAAGGATGCAAAGATAAACAAAAACCTGGACAACCAGGACCCAAGTAACTCTATATACCTGAAATTTTCCCAAAGATATAGCATATATGGTGATTTTATAATTCATATTAAACTCCTCTTCTTTCTCTGATCTCTGGAAGTTAACATACTCCATCACTGGAGAGAGCTATTTATAAGAAGGATAGAACATGGAAAACTTGTTTTAAAGCAACTATAAAAACTGGCATCAGAGATATCTAATGGATTCTTTTGTATTCAGAATTAATGCTCTGAGGAGAGGAAAAGCCAATGAGTTCAAAAGTCTGAGCAGCAAATTAATAATTCTCATGTCGGTCTTGGTATTTGATGTCAGATAAATTTCAATGAACTAAGTCTCCAATTTCCTTCTTAGAGCAGATATGAAATCTGCTCTCTCTTGACTTTAAGAGGGGGAAAAGAAATATACTGCACTATGTAAAATGCTAACTCTGAGATTCAGTTATTTGAAGGCTCAGAGAATTCCAAGTAAACTCAATATTTTTGGAAATACCTGGTCGTTAGCATTTTTAGACTTAATGTTTTCTGGCTTGGCTATCTTTGGGTGATCCTGAAGTTTCATTATGGGCAGAAACTCGCAATTTTGTGAGAGCACAAATGTGAATAGATTGCCACAAGTTTGGAGTATCCAAAGTCACTGTACTAATCCAGGAGGTGTGCCCAGCCTGCTGCCCAGCAGCCTCACCTCAGTGCAATCTTGCTGCTCTGTATCAGCTGCATATGCAGTAAATCCCAAGAGGTATAAAAATTCTCTTTTTGTGCCTGTGAAAAGAGCCCTGCAAGGAAAAATAGTCTTTAGTCCTAATGTTGTTGAAGAAAAGGTGACAAATCTAGGGAAGTGACTGTTCTTAGGCAGAAAATAATTTGGGGGTAATTATAACCCCTTGTCAATATCTCTATTGTTTGAGGTTGATAAATGATGTGATGAGTCTCCCATATACTCGACAGAGAGAGACAGAGAGAGAGAGAGAGAGAGGGAATAAATTTGGTTTATGAAACTGTTTAGCAACTTTTCAAGTGAGAAACAAAACAATAAAACTTCAGTGACATATGAAAAGCCTTTAACTAGTAGCTGAGGAAATGAATGGAAAATAATTTCCTTTCACAAAAATGGGACTCAGGAGAAGATTTGGAGGTCTGTAGAGGCATCTCTATGAAGCAATAGTGGTATAGTTTCTACTGCTGCAATCGAAGCACCAAAAGTAAAAGTTTGTTCAACAATCTGCATAATGTGATGATAATAGGGAAGGTGGCTTCAGCTGACTCTCCTCTCAAGCTAAAGAAATGCATACAGGGGACTTCCCCGGCAGTCCAGTGGTTAAGACTCCATGCTCCCAATGCAGGGGGCACAGGCTTGATCCCTGGTTGGGGAACTAAGATCCGCATGCCACGTGGCACACCCCCCCCCCAAAAAAAAAAATCATACAGGAAACATGTCCTAGCACGGAAGTGTTCAACTCACAGGGAGTCTGCCTATCTTCAAAGACAATTACTTTGTTTCAGCAATACATTTAGTGTTATCTTTATGCCAAGAAATGGATAGAGTTGCAAAGGAGACAAAACGTAGTTCTCAGTCATATTGTTCATTTTTCGGTACGCGGGCCTCTCACTGTTGGGGCCTCTCCCGTTGCGGAGCACAGGCTCCAGACGCGCAGGCTCAGCGGCCATGGCTCACGCGCCCAGCCGCTCCGCGGCATGTGGGATCTTTCCGGAGTGGGGCACGAACTCGTGTCTCCTGCATCAGCAAATGGCCTCTCAACCACTGCACCACCAGGGAAGCCCAGTCATAGTGTTCTTAAAGGAAGCACTTACACCATTAAGAATGCCTTCTGAGGGACTTCCCTCGTGGTCTAGTGGTAAAGAATCCTCCTTCCAATGCAGGAGACGTGGGTTCGATCCTGGGCAGGGAACTAAGATTCCCACATGCTGTAGGGCAGCTAAGCCCGAGCGCCACAGGTAGAGAGAAAAAACCCACATACAACAACTAGAGAGAAGCCTGCATGCCGCAACAAAAGATCCCGCATGCCTCAACAAAGATCCTGCATGCCGCAATGCAGCCAAAAATAAATGAAATAAATAATAATTAAAAAAAAAAAGAATGCCTTCTGAGGTGGGTCCTTGGGCTTCTGCTTTCGTATTGTATCTTCCTCTATCACCCCCTTCCCACACTTCTCCCAACCCCGATGCTGCCTAATCACTCAGAAGGACAGGAGGACCCTTCTGATCTGTGACTTATTCTTTGTTCACAACACTTTGGAGCAACCACAATTACATCAGCAAAGACTGAGTTTTGCAGTTTCAGGCCATGTTTATAGTTACTGTTACTTCAGTCATTATATAAGGTAGGATAGGTTTACTTTATTTATTTTAATAGGTTTATAAAAGACTCATGCTATATTTAGAAACTCTTCAAAAGTTTGAAAGAACTTATTTTACTGCAGTAATAATTTACTACAACTCATGAGGGAAATTGTATCTTGTGGTGGTATTTGGAAATTTGGTTACTTACAGCAAAGTCATGACTTTAGGTGTCTGGACAGATATCAAGGGCCTGTGTTTTCTGTTTATACAATTAACCATTTATACATAGGTACTTTGCTTCACTCTGTGTATTTTAAAAACCATTCTCAGTTTATATAATGTGTAATTTTCAAGTAACAAAAAGATTTACAAAGATGCAAGGAGAGAAAAATCAATATAAATCCCTTTACATATAAATATACATATAGATTTAATATAAGGAATTGGATCACATGGTTAAAGAGGCTGACAAGTCCTCAGATCTGTAGTCAGCAAGCTGGACAACCAGGAGAGGTGAGGGTGTATTTCCAGTCTGGAAACTGACAGGCTTGAGACTCATAAAGGCAGGTAAAAAAACAATATCCCAGCTATTTGCCCAAAAGTCAAAAAAGCTGTAGCTTAATCACCAATGAAATCAATGGAAGTGATAAATATGTAGGTAAATATAAAAAAGCATTGACTGCATAAAACAGTAAAATAACATTATAAGATTCAAGACAAGAGGACTACACATGAACAAAAACAAGATATCTTCCCTCTCCTAGGTTCATAAAGACATGCTCCCTGTATCATCTTCTTAAATGCTTATTGTTTTTCCCTTCATATTTACAGGTTTAATCCCCCTGGAATTTATTTTTGTGTAAGGACTGACATAGATGTCTGTATTAGTCAGCTTTGCTGCAGTAACAAAAAACCCACCCCTCAAAATTTTAGTAGCAACGTACTTATTTTTTGCTCATATTAATGTCAGCAACTGCAGATCTGCTGCTTCACCTCTACCTCAGGTGTCTTCTCATTCCAAGTCTCATGTGTCTTCTCATTCTGAGACCCAGACTGAAAGAATAGCCCCTTTATGGGACATACCATTCTTGTAGCAGAAGGAAAGAGCAAGACCCTACTACACTTAATCTGTGTAGATGTGGCATATGCAAGTGTATAAGCCGGACTCAATGAGATGGGGAATTATACTCCTCCCAATGGAAGGCACTATAAATCATATGGCAAAGGGTAGGAGTATATAATCCTCTAACAGGAAAACATTCAAATATAATTTACAAAGTTCTTCATTCAATTTTTTCCCCATATATTATGTCCAAGTGTCTTACTGTGATGTGCAGAAAAGTCCTTCTTTCCTCAAGGATTGCAATGCCAGCTTTGTTTAAAAACAAGGATTCTGCATATCTGTGGGTCTGTTTCTGTGTACTCTCATTTTCTTCACCTTTCTCCCTGTTTCCAAACCAGATTATCTTATTACTATGGTAAGTCTTCATAGCTGGTAAATCAAGTCTACCGTCTTTGTTCAGGAATGTCTTGGCTAATTTTGGTCCTTTGCCCTTCCATAAACATTTGTTGATTTCTGTAAAAACCTGTTGGGATCTTAAATTGGTTTACAGTACATCTATAGAACAAGTTAGAAAGAATTTACATCTTTACAATATTGAATCTACCAGTTCATTAACATGACCATTTCAATCCTCTTTAATAGTAATGTTTTATATTTTTCTGGGTAGAGGTCTTCATGTCTTCTTAGATTTATTCCTAAATGTTTTAAACTTTTGATGCTTTTGTAAATGATATATTTCCTTTAATTTTGCTTTCATTAGTGCTTTTATGGCTTTATTTATTAGTTTTTAATCTATGTTTTAGATCCTCTGGATTTTATTTTGGTGTAAAAAAATGAATAGTCATTTTAACTTTACATTTTTTGAAATATTAAGCCATTTGTGTCAAGACTACTTATTGAGTACATCTCCTCTTTGAATGCTACCTTTATCATATACTAAATTTCCATAAATGCCTGAGTTTTTTTTCCCTATTTAGTTTCATGTATTTGGCTCATCCATCAATGATTTTTAGTTATATGTTATTTTCTAGGCTCTATTTCTTTGCTGGTATATAGGTTTTCTTCTTTCTTACCCTTCTTTATTTTTTCCCAGCTTCTCTATATTTTGACTCTTATTGCTGATGCATAGACATGTAATTGGTTTTTGTATATTGGTATATTTAGCAATCTTGCTAAATTCTTTTATTAATTCTAATAATTTATTAGGATGTTCTTTTGGATTCTCTGCTATACAACAATATTGTCTCCAAATAATTTCAGTGTTTTTTTTTCAACTCATACTCTTTATTTCTTTGTCTTCTTACTCTATAGGCTAGGACCTCTAGTACAATGCTGAATAAAAGTAATGATAAGGTGTATCTTTATATAATTCCCAATCATAAAGCAAATAGTTTCAGTGTCTCAAAATTAAGCATCCTGGTTGTTGGAGGGATTTTTTGGGGGGGTATCTTTGTCACTATGGCAGATAGCATTTTCCAAACATGACTGCAATAGTATTTCCAGTTCCACATGTTCTTCTAGAACTTTGCCACTCCCCCATGAGGAGGTGAAGTCTATATACCCTCTCCTTGAATGGGGACGGAGAGGGCTTTGTGACTGAATTAACTGATAGAGTACAATGAATTTGAAGCTCTATAGCTCTATAGACTTCTAAGCCTAGATCATAAAAGATGGTACAACTTCTGCCTAATTCTCTTTCCTGGGACATGTGCCATTGGTGACCTGACACGCCATGTAAGAAGTCCAGATACATTGAAGCCACCATGCTGGAAAGATCATGTAGAGAGAACAAACAGAGTTAGAGATGCCCAAGGAGCTGTTTCAGACTCCAGATGTTCAGACTTTCCCAGACAGGCACCAAACATGTGAGTGAAGAACACTTAAAGACGACCCCGGCCCTAACCATCTGTTTGCAACGTTATGAGACCCCAGAATCACTCAGCTGAGATGTCCATGAATTCCTTGACCTACAGAGTCCATGAGAAATAATAAATAAGTTTTGATGTTTTAAGCCAGTAAATTTTGGGGTGATGTTACACAATAATCAATAATCAAAACGTACAAACCATATGGAGAGACCCCATATAAATAGAGATGCTTGAAGTACCCCAGCTGTTCCAACACCCAATGTCTGAATCTTCCCAGCCCAGGCAGGCATCCACCAAATATGTGAGAGAAGAAGGCTTTGAGATGAACACAGCCTCAGCTACCAACTGACTGCACCATCATGAGACCCTGAGCCATTATGAGACCCTGAGCCATTATGAGGCCCTGAACCACACCTGAATACTTTACCACAGATGGTGCACAAGATTTGTTATGCAGCATATAGATTAACAGAACAGTCAGATTAAGAAAATTACTTTCTTGTCCTATTTTGCTGAGAGGTGTTTTTTTCTTTTAATCATAAATGGATATTTAACTATATCAATTATCTTTGTTTTCATTCTTCCTTTTATAAAATAATAAAGATATTTACGGTTATAAAATTTCTTTGGAATACATCCTTAGCCATTTCCCGTAGGCTTTATTATAAATTTTTATCCTTTTGTTAATGCCTAAATAAATTGCAATCTCAGGTTTTATTTCTTCTATGATTCAGAGGCTATTTTGGAAAACATTCTTTAATTTTGAAGTGGTTAAGTGTTTCTATTTTGTTATGTTTCTATATTCTTCTTTTGATTTCTAGCTTAATTGAACTGTGGGCAGAGAATTTGGCCTGTAAAATCTTTGTGTTCTGGAACCTATTAAGGTTTTCATTGGGCCAAGTACATGATCAATTTTTATAGATATTCCATAAGCAATTTAAAAGAATGTGTTTTCTCTGTTTATAGAAACCCATATGTAACTAAGGATAACATTTATGCTTTAAATGAATGTGCTTTTCTCTTTTATATTTCCATTTGTGTGTTTTTCTCCCATTCCCCAGAGTAATCTTTTATCTTAGGTAGGAATTTGGACAGTTACAGCAGGGATAAAAAGAGAAAGTGGTAGTCTATGTTCATCTTTCTGATCACCAAAATAGGGTTTTAAAAAATCTAAAATAAAAAATATTCTTTAGAAATCATGCTTTTCCTGGAGAGAAAAGGATTTTCTAAATTTCTTATGCTTCATTAGCACATCCAAACCCAGACTTCAAGGATTTGCATGCTGAGTTTAAAGTAAACCATGGGTAGATAGAGCTTAGTTTGTGAAATCCTTGCTAGGAGATCACTTTTTTTTCCTTTCTTGGTCTTGTTCTCTATATTGGAAAGGGGGAAAGATCCATGTCTCGACCACCTTTCTCCAGGCTGAAATCTCAGATGGAGTGGTTTAGAGGGTGATGCTGGTATTGGTGTTGGAATAGAGTGGCTCCAAGTAATAGGAAGTCAGAAAATCTGAATTCAGAGTGGACTTGTGCCACTCCCTCCATTTAGAACTCTTCGGAGTGTCTGCCCCACAGACTGGCCTCCTCACCATCATGTGGGGAAAAGCCTGACCATGACAATATAAGCATGATTGCATGGTGAAGCTAGGCAGAGAAAGGGTACAAGTTGGATCCTTGGCCTCCCTCACCATCTGTATGGTCTGGGAGGGAATCAGAAATTTCCCTGTGCCCCCCCAGGGTGGGTGGCTGGCTTCTAGAATGAGGGTTGAGCTGACCCCTCCACAGAGGCTGCCAGTGGACAGCCAAAGCCAAAGCTAGTGGTCTGATGCCAGCTTGATCAGAGGAGTGAACACACAGGTGACTGCTAAATCCCAAGCAGGGCCACTAGGGCCTTCCTGGGCCCAGGGAAGGATAATGAAGCCACCAGCTACAGACATAAGCAATGGTTCCACCTAGCCAGAGACATTGTTACAGAAACCTGATGGCTCTGAAGACAGCACCAGATCCTGCCCACACAGATCCAAGCCCTCCTCTGCTACATAATAGATACCTTCTTTAAGAGTGATAGGGAGTGGAAAAAGAAGTCTGAAACTTGGGTATATACCCAAGAGACAAAAGATCCCAGAGAGACTGAGATACCATTAATTAGCCAAGGTAAGTACTACTCCTTTTAGTGCCCAGTCAGGAAGAGCTCGTGAAGATGATTAGATCATTATAAGAAATTAAGAAGCTACAGGGTTTTTTACATATCCAAATAGCTGTGGGTATAAATGTGTGACTTCCTTAGCAACCTGTCTGTCTGTCTGTGTCACATCAAATTTGTTGCTTGTCTTATTCAAGTCCTGTTCATCCCTTATCCACTTCTTGTCAACTTGGGCTGCCAAATTCTTTTTTTTTTTGGGGGGGGGGGGCTGCCGAATTCTTAAAGAGGAATATTATACCCTTCCCATTTGTTAGTACTTTATCAAGTTCTTTACTTTCTGAGCAATTTTGCCATAAATGTTTTGTTGTGTTGATGTTTGGTTAAAAAATGTTACATCTTCTTTGATGAGTTCTATTGTTTATCCTCATAAATTGTTTATTCTGTCACAGTTAATGTTTTTGACTTTGAAATCTACATTATCTGATGATAACTTAGGCATTTCTGCTACTTTGTGTATTAGTTTCCTAAGGCAGCCAAAAAAACCCAAAAACTTGATGACTTAAGACTACAGAAATTTATTGTCTCACAGTTCTAGAAGCTAGAAGCCTGAAATCAAGGTGTCAGCAGGCCATGTTCCTTCTGATGTCTCTAGGGAGGAATCCTTCCTTACCTCTTCCAGCTTCTAGTGTTTGTTGGCAGTCCTTGGCATTCCTTGGCTTGTAGATGCCTCCTCACTCTAATCACATGGCCATATGCTCCCTGTGCATCTTCACACTGTCTTCCCTCTGTGTAGGTCTGCATTTGTGTCCAAATTTTACCTTTTTATAAGGACACCAGTCACATCGGATTAGGGCCTACCCTAATGACCTCATTTTAATTTGATTGCCTCTAAAATCAATCAATCTATCAATAAATAAATGCCTTATTTCCAAATAAGGTCACATTCTGAAGTACCTAATGAGGTACGTGCTGAGGGTTAGGACTTCAACGTACCTTTTTGGGGAGTCATGATACAACCCATAACACTTCATTTGTGTTTGCATGATCTATTTGACTCTTTATTTTCAACCTTGATCATTTTGTTCCTGGCACATTTATTTTAGACAGAAAATACTTGAGTCTTTATAGGGAATTTAACTGATTTATACGAGTTTTAATAGTTTCATCTTATTTTACACCTACTAAGATACTTTATTATGATTTCTCTTTTTCCCTTTCCTTAATTTTGCTGGATTGATCAGTTGGTAACTATGCTTCCCACCACTAAGATGAGATTACTTGAACACTTTTAATTTTTCATTTCTTTTATTCTCTCCCTCCCCCTTCCCCATTTTGAGATCTTTGTTCTGAATTTAACTTTTATTTGGTTGGAGTTCTTCCCAAGCAATTTCTTTAGAAAGAGCATATGTCTGTATATTTTCTGTGCCATTGTTTGTCCGAAAAATATCTGTTGTTACTTTCATATATAATGATAATAGGAATAGGAATAGGCTCAGAATAGGAATCTTGACTTGTGGTCCTTTCTTTCAAATGTCTGTATATGTTGTTTCACTATATATAGAGTCAAGTAATGCAGATGAGAATCTGAACCTGGCCTGATTATCTTTTCATTTAGGCACCACATCCCTGCCTGAAAGCTTGTTGAGATTTCCTTTTAATCCCTGGGGTTTAGACATTTCACTAGGATGTGGTCAGGTTTGTTTCTTTTTTCCTGAATTCTGCCTATTACTTTGTGAGCCTTTTCAATCTGAAAACTTGCTGTAGTCCAGGAAATTTTTTTTTTCTATTTCTTCTTTCATAGTTACATCTTTTCCATCTATTCTTTTTCTTAAATCTGGAACTTCTATGATTCCCATTTTGGGACTTTCAGATATGCCTTCCATGGATCACCTTTTTACTCCTAACTTCCCCCTCCTCTTTTTTTTTTTTGATAATTTTCCTTAAGGCTGTGAGATAGTGTCTCTATTTATATGTTCAGATTACTCATTTCCCTTTCAACATTGTCCATTTTCTTTTTCACCTCTCTTGAATTTGGGGGTAACTTTTTATTTTGATATGGTTTCTAAAGTACAGAAAATTTGCAAGAATGGTATAAGATATACCTTTACCAATTGTTTACATTTTGCCCCATTTTCTGTGAAACTTTTTAATGGGGAATCATATTTTGAATTTCCATTTATTCATAGGTAGTTTATAGTATTTGATGCTATTATGAATGCAATTTTTTTCATTACATTTTCTAATTGGTCATGTTTGGCATATGTGAAAGTTGATGGGGGGATAGCTATCTAGTAATCTGACTTTTTATTAAACTTTCCTATTAATCCTAGGTTTTTCAGTTAATTCTTTCATATTTTCTCAATAGATGATCATATCAGCAGCAAGTAATGACAATTTTATATCTGTCTTTTCTATAATTGAACCTCCTGCTTCCTCTTCTTATGTTATTATTTTGACATGGGCCTTCAGAATAATGTTAAATAACATCTCTTATCTTCCTGGTCTTGTTCCTGATCTTAATGGGCTTTCCCAAGAAGTTGGGGAATGCCACTTGTAGTTCACCAAAAAGCAAGATATTTGCTATTAGTTTTTGAAAAATGTCCCTTCTCAAGTTAAGTTCCATGCAGTTCTAGTTTGAGTTTTGATTAATAATAGATGTTAAATTTTATCAAACTTCTTTTCTGTACTTATAAGGATCACATCGTTTTTCTCATGTAGTCTATTAATATAGTGAATTTCTTAATTTTTTAAAATTGAGGTATACTTGGTGTACAGTATTATATAAGTTTCAAGTGTACAGGTATACAACATAGGGATTCACAATTTTTAAAGGTTATGCTCCATTTATAGTTACTATAAAATATTGGCTGTATTTCCTGTGTTGTACTATATGTCCTTGTAGTTTATTTATTTTATACATAGTATAGTAGTTTGTACCTCTTAATCCCCTACCCCTTTCTTGCCCCTCCCTACTTCCCTCTCCCTACTGGTAACCACAAGTTTGTTTTCTTTATCTATGAGTCTGTTTCTTTTTTGTTATATTCACTAGTTTGTTTTATTTTTTAGGTTCCACGTATAAGTGATATCATACAGTATTTGTCTTTCTCTGTCTGACTTATTTCACTAAGCATAATACCCTCAGATCCATCCATGTTGTTGCAAATGGCAAAATTAATTCTTTTTTTTATGGCTGAGTAGTAATCCATTGTGTATATATGCCACATCTTCTTTATCCATTCATCTGTTGATGGACATTTAGGTTGCTTCCATATCTTGGCAACTGTAAATAATGCTGCTGTGAACATTGGAGTGCATGTATCTTTTTGAATTAGTGTTTTTGTTTTTTGAGGATGTATACCCAGGAGTAGAATTGCTGGGTCATATGGTAGTTCTATTTTTAGGTTTTTTTTTTTTTGGTACGCGGGCCTCTCACTGTTGTGGCCTCTCCCATTGCGGAGTGCAGGCTCAGCGGCCATGGCTCACGGACCTAGCCGCTCCGCGGCATGTGGGATCTTCCCAGACTGGGGCACGAACCCGTGTCCCCTAAGTCGACAGGTGGACTCTCAACCACTGCACCACCAGGGAAGCCCTACTTTTAGTTTTTTGAGAAACCTCCATACTGTTTTCCTCAGTAGCTGCACTAATTTACATTCCCACCAACAATGTATGAGGGTTCCCTTTTCTCCCATTCCTGCCAACACTTGTTATTTGTGTTTTTTTGATGATAGCCATTCTGACAGGTGTGAGGTGATGTCTCATTGCAGTTTTAATTTGCATTTCTCTGATGCTTAACAACGTTGAGCATATTTTCATGTGCCTCTTTTTCATGAACACTGTTTCATTGACCATCTGTACATCTTCTTTGGAAAAATGTTTCTTAAGGTCTTCTGTCCATTTTTTAATCGGGTTGTGTGTTTTTTTGATGTTGAGTTATAAATTTCCTAATTTTTAGCCAAATTTACATTCTGGGAATAATGCTAATTGCTCAAAACATATTTATCTTTTTAACGTACTCTTATTACATTTAATTTGTTGTAATGAGTTAGGATTTTTATATCTATATCTTATGTGAGTTTGAGCTATGGCTTCTTTTTTCCCCCAATATCCTGGTTTTAGTGTCACAGTTATGTAAACTTCCCATCTTTTACTGTGCCCTTAAACAGATTTTAATAAAATAAGAATATAAGATGATAAAGTTTTGAGACATTAATGAACCTCTTGAAGGCTAAATCTAGAAAGTTAGATGAAAAGTAATGATAATAAAAGACTTACATTTCCTCTACTTGTCTCTTTTTGTTAGAACAGAATCTTTAAACATATCCACTGATTTTAAGACATCAGTTTCTTACGGCCTCATAGACATGGAACTAAAGTTGAAACATTGTCATTTTGGAAGTGTCAAAACCTTAGATTTGCAGAATACTTAAAAATTTATGTAAACTTATAAACTCAAATGGTACTCACAGTGATATAATAAAGAAAACACCAGTCACTGTCTTGACTGCCCCTCCTGTCCCAACCCTAAAGGCATCCACTTGATATATCTTCTGTCGTTTGTCACCATGTTTCCAAATAATGAACATATACTACTCTCTCTTGTTTTGTCGATTTATGTATAATCCACTGTTTTCCTATTATGGTAGCTGAATATTTTAACTTTCAAACACTTTCTACTCTTTTCCCCATTCTCTAATATATCTTTTTTTAAAAAAATCCATACTCATTTTTGTGTTAAATAAATCTTGCACACTGCTGAGCTGAGTGGCATACTCTTATTATATTTCCTTTCTTGCAAGATACTTTGATTTTCTTGTCTTTATTCATTGCCTATCTTTTCATTTGCTTCCTTTTCCCTGAACCTACTGCTAGGTCTTCCAATATCCCCCAATACCTCTGAAGAGGGCCTTTCCGTACAATTTCGCACACAGTCAAACCTGTTAGATAATCTCCTTTCCATGTCTCTCCTGCGGTCTATGCTGGTGTCCTCCTGGCCTGCAGCACAGCTCTCAACCTGGGAATTCCTTTACTGCTTTCCTGCCCTGGGTCCTCTGCTTCAGGTTTCCACAACTTCCTTTTTGATTTAGTCCCTCTTTTTGATGAAACATATATACCAGCAGCTTCCTGAGAAAGACCACTTGAGAGTAAAAAGTTTGGGACTTTGCATGTCTGAAACTATCTTTATCATGTCCTCAGGCTTGATTTGCCAGGGCATGATATTCTAAGTGGAAATTAATTTTGTGGGTATCATTCCTTTTCTTCTGGCTTCCAATGTTACTACTTATACATTATTTTCTTATCACTGTCATTATTTTCTTATTCACTATGTGTTGTGTGAGATTTTTTTTTTCTCTCTGGAAACTTGTTGTTAGGATATTCTTGTTGTCTCTAGTGAGAGTGAGTAATATTGTGAATAACTACTGTGTGTCCAGAGACTATTCTTCCTGCTTTGTATGTGATTCAGCCATTTGATCCTCAAACAACTCTATGAGATTATTGATAACTATAATTAGTCCCATTTGACAAAATAGAAACCCATGACACAGAGAGTTTAGGTGATTTTCCCAAGGACACACAGCTAGTAGTTGATGCACCCAGGATTTATATCCAGTTCAGTTCTGCAGTCCATGCTCCTAATCATTATGCTTAGCTTCTCCAGAAAGGTAAAAGTAACCAAAGGGATTTCCCACTAATGCAGAGTTTCAAGCAGTAGGTCCAAATAGTAGGGATCAACACCACACAAAGTTTGATCTCCTGACCGACTGATGCACAGGTCAACACTAATTATGAAACAGTTTCTCTCTGTCTACCGGACCTTGGACATTTCCTAACAGAAACCAGCCAGCAGTGCTTTTTTACAGCCAGCAGGCAGGGAGTTTCCAAAGGCAGGACAGGTATAATTTTCATCACAGTCTTATACCACTTATAGCCAAAGAGGAGACTTGCAGAGGGTGATTCATCTGTAAGGCTGACCCAGCACCACTCTTCTCTGTAGCGAGCACTCCTCTTAGTGACATCTTGGAGTGTCTTGTACCCAGATGCTGCCAAATGCTCATGCCTCTATCTTCTATGCTTAACTGCAGTCATAGTAACTTTCCTTCTCTTACTTCCTAGAATACCACTGGGACATGACCAATTCCATTGTGTGGTATTCTTTGTATTTTTTATTAATTTTATGTCTTCCCAGCTATACTGTGGGCAAAACTATCTTATATATCTTCTAACTCTTCATGGTGACAAAAAGATGACATATATATGAAAATGTATATGCACACACAAGTGTGTGTGTGTGTACATGCTGCTTAAAGGCTTTTTATCATAAAGGTAATATGTCTTCATGTTTAAAAATAATTGAAACAGTGCAAAAGAGTGGAAAATGAAAGTTATATTTTCTCAATTTGTGTATATAGGAGCATATATATATATATATATATACATCTATATATTTTAACATAAATGGGATCATATTATAAACACAGTTCAAAAACTTGGCAATTTGTAGCTGCAAATTCTTCCCTTTTTAAACAGCTGATAGGATGAATGAATCAATTTTATTAACCAGTCATCTATTGATGGGCATTTAAGTCCTGTCTAGGTTGGGATTTTTTGTTGTTTTTGTTTGCTAGTACAATCAGTGTTGCAATGAATGTTGTAAAAACATTTTAATCACTTATGCAAATATATTTATAAATAAATTCATTGAAGTGGGACTTCTGGGTTAAAGAGTACATGCGTTTAAAATTGTGATAAGTACAGCTGCATTTATTTCCATGAAAGTTATGCCAAATTATACTACTATGAACAGTGTCTAAAAGGGTCTGTTTCCCCCCCATCATATCCATTGCCAAATCATGGAGCTTTTCAATATTCCCTTATCTAACATGGAGGAAAATTTGCACATCTTTGCTATTTTAATTTCTCTAATAATGATTGAAATTGAGCAGATTTTTAGATATTTGTTGGCCTCTCTTTTGCAATGAACTGATTTTCATATCCTTTGCTCATTTTCTAGTGGGTTGTCCATTCATTTGTTGTTATGGTTTGGTTTTCTGTTTAATTTAATTTATGGTTTGTTTGTTGTTTTATTTTTTGGCATATTAATGAAATTAGTCCATTACCTGTTATGTGTGTTGCCAATATTTTCCCTGTTTTGTTATCTATCAACCTAGTTTTTTGTCTTTTAACTTTGTTACTCTTGGGGTGTGTGTAGATGTGTATGAATTAAGGCAGCTGAAAAGAGAAGAGGCTTGTTTAAAGCCCCTAAAAGCACAGAGAAGTGAAAAGGGTTAAGGAGCAGGAAAAGAAACAAGGGAACTTTCCCAGCTCTGTTGCGCATGTGCATTTTCTCCTTCCACAAGAGTCATAAGCCTTACTGGAACAGCCAGGAAGCAACCATTATCTAAACCTGAAACTCCTGTTGACATAGTTTTTAGAGAAAAAAAAGACAATAAAAATATTTTTAAAAAATATATTGTTAGATAAAAGGTAGCTTTCTCCTCAAAAAAAAAAAGATTAAGGGATATCCAGGATTGGATGACAAATTAATATGCAACTTGCCCATGCCAACTCTTCCAGCCAGCTTAATTCTCATCAGCTACTATAATTTATTAACAGTGAGGTGAGAAAAGACATGAATCAGCTTAATGTGATATAAGTAGGGCATTGCCATAGCAACAAGATGCAGTCTGTTTTCTACTATTTATGTATGGTTTATTTTCTCCAGAGCCTTTTGAGTTATTGCTTGAAACAAATGGAATGAGAAACATCTTGTTCTGAACACCTCCCCACACCGCCCCTCAGTGTGTATGTGTATATAAAGCCACATACTTTTTTAATGAGAGAAAAAACAAAAACACTTGAAATTTTTTTTAAAAATTGTTTTTAGCACAAAAAGCTAACTACATAGTTTCCAACCCAGTGTGATTTTTAAGACTCAAATGTTTTTTTTACTTTCACCTCTGAGACATGTGATTCCTCACTGAAACCTCTGGGAGAAAACCCAAAACACATGCTGGAAGCAAACCTAAGGCTAATATTGCTTCTCAAAGGAAACATTCACATTCTCTACCCAGACTTCATAACTGGCTGGAACCAACTCCCCACTCCTAAAAGGAGTGAGCATTCTAGGTCTGGTGACAATTTGTTATTTCACTTGATCTGAAAAATTCAGAAGAAAAGTCCAGTCCAGGGAGGAAGTCAAGGCCAAGTCTGTGAGCCTGTCGGCCTGTGGAGGACAACGTGGAACCTTAAAAAATCTTACCAGCCAGTAAGCAGCCCCATCCTTGCCTGAAGTACCCTGTATGGAATAGACATTTTATGAAGGGTCCCCATAATTTTCCCCATTGTCCACTTTTTCTTGAAGGTATAGAATTTAGAGTTTTTAGATCAAAGATGGACTGATGGTCATCTCCAGGCCATAGAAAACATCTGGGTTTCAGTTATTGTGAATGAAGATCTATGAATATTCGTATACATCTCTGTTGATGAACACACACAGTTGAATAGAGTTGAATTGCTGAGTCATAAGGGAGGTTTAAGTTTAGTAGTTACTGTCAATGTTCCCAAAATGACTGAGCCCATTTACACTCTAAATACATCCTTGGCAACACTTGGTATGGTTAGTCTTTTGTTTTTAATTGAAGTATAGTTAATTTACAATGTTGTGTTAGCTTAAGGTGTACAGAAAAGTGATTTATATAGATATAGATATATATTCTTTTTCAGATTATTTTTAATTACAGGCTATTATAAGTTATTGAACATAGTTCCCTGTGCTATATAGTAGGTCCTTGTTGTTCATCTATTTTATGTATAGTAGTGTGTATCTGTTAATCCCAAACTCTTTTTTCTTTTTAAACAGTAATAACTTTATTTATTTATTTGTTTGTTTATTTATTTATTTATGGCTGTGTTAGATCTTCATTGCTGCACACGGGTTTTCTCTAGTTGCAGCTAGTGGGAGCTATTATTGGTTGTGGTGCGCGGGCTTCTCATTGCGGTGGCTTCTCTTGCTGAGGAGCATGGGCTCTAGGTGCATGAGCTTCAGTAGTTGTGGCGCACGGGCCCAGTAGTTGTGGCAGGCAGGCCCAGTAGTTGTGGCTCACGGGCTCCAGAGCACAGGCTTAGTAGTTGTGGCTCATTGGCTTAGTTGCTCCACAGCATGTGGGATCTTCCTGGACCAGGGCTCGAACTCGTGTCCCCTGCATTGGCAGGCATATTTTTAACCACTTCACCACCAGGGAATGCCCCCAAACTCTTAATTTACCCTCACTTTTCCCTTTTGTAACCATAAGTTTGTTTTCTATGTCTGTGATTCTATTTCTGTTTTGTAGAAAATTTCATTTGTATCATTTTTAAGATTCCACATATAAGTGATATCATATGATATTTATCTTTCTCTGTCTGACGTACTTCACTTAGTATGATAATCTCTAGGTCCATCCATGTTGCTGCAAATGGCATTATTTCATTCCTTTTGTTGGCTGATTAATATTCCATTGTATATATATACACCATATCTTCTTTATCCATTCATCTGTTGATGGACACTTAGCTTGCTTCCATGTCTTGGCTATTGTAAATAGTGCTGCAGTGAACATTGAGGTGCATGTATCTTTTCAAATTAGAGTTTTATCTGTTCTGGATATATACCCAAGAGTGGCATTGTTGGATCATATGATAGCTCTATTTTTAGTTTAGTTTAGTTTCTTTTTTTTTTTGCAGGGAGGGGAGGAGAAGGAAGGATTTATTATTACTTGCAGCAAGTAAGGAGAACACTAGGGATTTTCCCAAAGCGGTGTCTCCCTGAAAAGCAAAATTGGGGATGTTTTAAGCTAACAGTACATGCATATTCATGAGGGTGCTTGAGCAGAGGAGAATTCAGCATAGAATTGGGGCAAAGGTCGACAGAGTCCAAGCCTTAGTTGATTGAAGTCAGGAGGGTCAACATCATCATTCTGTCCTCCACCTGGGTGGGAGCCTTAGTTCTTGAAGGTTTATGGCTGACCTCACAGCATTTCATCACACATGCAGGGTAAGGAGTCTACAGCAGAGTTCTGGAGGTCAGAGTCCAAAATGGGTCTTGCACAATGAAAGTCGAAGGCTTGTTCTTTTGGAGGTTCTAGGGGAGAGTCCATTTCAGAGCCTTTTCCAGCTTCTAGAGGTTTACCACATTCCTTGGTTCCTGACCTTGCATCGCTCCAGCCTCCACTTGCATCCTCACATCTTCTTCCTCTATTTTTAGTTTTGTAAGAAACCTCCATACTATTCTCATAGTAGCTGCACCAACTGACATTCCCACCAACAGTATAGGAGGGTTCCTTTCTCTCCACACCCTCTCCAGCATTTATTAATTGTAGACTTTTTGATGATGGCCATTCTGACGGGTGTGAGGTGATACCTCATCGTAGTTCTGAGCTGCATTTCTCTAATAATTAGCAATGTTGAGCATGTGCTTGTTGTGCTTTTCATGTGCTTGTTGGCCATCTGTGTGTCTTCTTTTAAATTTTAGCCTATTTGCATAATCCTGGTGACTAACGATATTAAGCACTTTTCAGGTGTTGGGCCTGGCACTTGGAGCATTATGAGATCTGTACCTGCCCAGAAAGTATCCCCATGCCTAAGGGACTGAAACATTAAATAACAACTAAGAAAACACAATGACAGATGGAAAGAAAGACCATAGAAACAAGAAAAAACACGTTTCCTGCTTTTTTTTTTTTATAAATTTATTTATTTATTTTTGGCTGTGTTGGGTCTTCCTTTCTGGGCGAGGGCTTTCTCTAGTTGCGGCAAGCGGAGGCCACTCTTCATCGCGGTGCGCAGGCCCCTCACTATTGCGGCCTCTCTCGTTGCGGAGCACAGGCTCCAGACGCGCAGGCTCAGTAGTCGTGGCTCACGGGCTCAGTCGCTCCGCGGCACGTGGGATCCTCCCAGACCAGGGCCCGAACCCATGTCCCCTGCATTGGCAGGCAGACTCCCAACCACTGCGCCACCAGGGAAGCCCCGTTTCCTGCTTTTTAAACAAAGGGGCCTGTATTTTCATTTTGCACTGGGCCCCGCAAATTATGAACCTGGACCCCACCCTCAGCCTGCTGAATCCACATCTTAAGGGTAGGGGCTGGAATCCTGCTTCCACTGCCTCTAGGTTAGTTGAGGTCATTCTCCCTCTGCATCTTGGTCATCTAATTCCAGCGTTGCTTTCATTCTCCCCACCAACCTCAAACCACTCTCTGCTTTACAGCCAGAATGATCTCTCTAAAACAAAAATGGGATGCACTATTCCTTGCTTCCCATGTCCCCATTTTCCTAGGGTTAAATCCTAGACTCTAACACCGTTTACAAGGCCCTGCGTGACTTGCCCCCTGCTTGCTCTGCAGCTTCGGCTCTCTCCATT
Organism: Phocoena phocoena; assembly: GCF_963924675.1. NCBI lineage: Eukaryota > Metazoa > Chordata > Mammalia > Artiodactyla > Phocoenidae > Phocoena > Phocoena phocoena. The sequence continues at coordinate 50,549,909 of NC_089232.1, forward strand.
CTCAGCCTCCAATCACAGGAAACTACTTTCAGTTCCTCCAAAGTACACACTCTCTCAGTCTTTGGTGCCTTTGCACGGGCTGCTCCCATTGTCCCATCATTCTTCGTAAGACCTCCCTACCCGCTTCTTAGTGTGGTTAACTCTAACTCATCATTCAGGTGTCAGGTTTGAAGTCTCTTCTGTGGAAGCCTTCCTAGACCCTCACCCCCTATTTGCTCCATAACGCTGTCATGCTGCGTTATAATTGCCTATTTACCTACTTAACCTCTCCCATTAGATAATAAGCTTTATGAAGGCCTGTACCCTTACCTTCTAGCACAGTGCCTGGCACACAGTAGGGATTTTGTTGTTTGCTGAATGAACAAATGAATATTGGAGCACTTCAAGTTCCTTAATATAGAAGGCAAGTTAGGGATGGGGGAGGGGAAATGAGACTGAAGAATGAGCAGAGCCCAGATATGGAGGAGATCATATTTCAGGAAAAAGTTTGATTTTGGTTGTGTCAGTGAGAAGAAGACTGACAAATTTTACTCCCTGAATTCACATTCCTCAAGATGGACTGTCACTCCATCTCCCTGTTCCACATCACCTCTGTACTTTGGCTTCTGCTGATCTCCTGTCTAAAAGTCCATTCCTTGTTTCAATCACATCTCACCTGGTCTCTGAAACTTTCGCTGTCTCCAGACTCTTCTTTTCTCCCTAAGATTCTACAACATTCCAAGCCAGCACTACACAATCTGTTACTTGGTTGCGTTCCGCCTGCCATCATTTACTGTGTGTCACGTTGTCCTCTGAAAAACAGGATATAGGGGAGAGTGACTATAAGCAAATAAAAGAGGAGATTAAAATAAACATTGCAAAGTGTGTCCAAATGAATATTATCCCTCCAAATAATCCTCATGTGAAATCATTTTGGAACTCATCTTTGGGAATGGGCGTCAAATCCATTTTATGCACTGTAAAAGAAATAGAATTGTTCTTTATTCTGACCCTGAATTTTTGGCCCCAAATAATATTTACTTAGCTTGTTCATCTACCTTATTTTTCAGACTTGACTCCAAATGACTTTTATATGTAACTGTAAATGTTCAATCAGAAAAGCAGAGGCACTATGAGTGATACAGAACAAGGGATTTATTTTATGGATTAGACTTTACACAGTTGTGGGAGCTGGTGAAGATGCATGTTGACACTGCATCTGGAATGGGTCTGAGGTCTCTTTATATCATCAGCTGGGAATAAAATATAACATGAAGAGTGGGAGAAGGAAAACAAACAGGACTCCACATGGGTCTGTCACTACCACCATCACTGATTATGAGCATGACCCACAGAAGAAGCTTTGCCCCAGAGCTGCACCTGTGTCTGGTATCTGACCCTGGAGTCAGAGAAGCTGGAGCAGGCAATGCAGTGGCAGCTCCTCTGAGCCTTGCTGCAGCACCAGGCCCACAAGGGGAGGCCCCTGGATCAACAACAGTGTGTGCAAGCTGCAGTGACACCTTATACCCTATACCAACCTGCAAATTCTCTCACGACCAACCCTAGGCCAGCTGTGTACATGGAAGGGTGTTCTGGGAAATGTAGTTCATCTGACTACGTTGCTGACGCACAATACCAGCACAGTTATAAAACTCAAGTTTGACCCCCCCAAGGGATGGTTTGCCACCACTGAAAGCAGTCAAAAGCAAATGCCAGTATATGAGTTCGCCAAAGTGCTAGACACAAGGGCAGAATCTTTGGAATGAGTGGCAAATGCTTCCAAGAAGTTCAGATTGACTTCTTTAAAAAAGGACAAATGTTCACTTGGGTGTGTAACATTTTAATGTCTTTATGGGGGTTGCAGGGAGTGGGGGGAAGACTAGTCATATTATTTTATAACCACTCCTTCTATTTTCATCATTTTCCCCTCTGGCTCTCAAGTTTACAGGTCTTTTTGTTTTTGCTGTTGTTGGTTATATTTTACTTCAACTAAGTATTATGGCTGATTCATAAGTTGTTCAAAAGTAATACAAAGGAATGAGTAAATCCTGGGAAAGTATCCCAGAGCTGGCTAATAACTTCTCCCTTCCCAAGGTGGATGTTCTTGCTACTTTCTCTTATCATGATATACTCCTTAACTGTAGAGTTTAGAATCCATTTTTTCTCTCAAATTTTGGTCCTCTGGCATTTCACCACTTCCATGACATCTGTCCAAGTCCTTTCTTGTTATATGGCCCATATCAGCTTCTGTGTTTTAGGTCTTTCTAAAGGCTTTCTCCTTTAACGCTGACAATGTGATATGGATGATCTTATTCTTGTCACCCTAGGCAAACCCAGAAGCCAGCAAAAATGGTCTATGGGTATAAAAAACCTAAATAACAAATGGTGTGGTTAATAAATTACATTTCTGTCAGCCTGATCTCAGTTTCCTTTTTTATTTCTTAAACAAAGCCTAGAGGCTTATGATCCCTAGTGTATCCACCGCCCTGACATTGCTTCTAAGTTTTAAAAACCGTGTTAAATACACAAACACAAAATTTACTATCCTCACTATTTTTGGGTGTACAGTTCAGTAGCGTTAAGTACATTTACAGTGGTATGCAATCAATATCCAGAACTCTTTTCATCTTGCAAAACTGAAACTCTGTACCCATTAAACAACTCACTTGCCCCTCTTTCTAGCCTCTAGCAATGATCATTCTTTCTGTCTCTTTGAATTTGACAACTCTAAGTACCTCATATAAGTGGAATCCTAGAGTATTTGTCTTCCTGTGACTGATTTATTTCACTTAGTATAATGTCCTTAAAGTTTATGCATGTTGTAGCATGTGTTCGAATTTCCTTCCTTTTTAATAATAATACTGAATACTGAATAATACTCCATTGCATATATATACAACATTTTGTTTATCCATTCATCCATCAATGGACAATTGAGTTGCTTCCACCTTTTTGCTATTGTGAATAATGCTGCTATGAACATGGGTGTACAAATATTTCTTTGAGACCTTGCTTTCAATTTTGGTGGGTATATACCTAGAAGTGTAACTGTTGGATCATATGGTAATTTTATTTTTAATTTCTTGAGGAACTTCCATACTGCTTTCCATAGCAGTTGCACTATTTTACATGCTCACCAACAGTGCACAAGGGTTCCAATTTCTTCACAACCTCACCAACACTTGTTATTTTCTGTGTTCTTTTTTTTTTTTTAAATAGTAACCATCCTAGTGGGTGTGAGGTGATATCTCATTACGGTTTTGATTTGCATTTCCTTAATAATTAATGATGTCGAATATCTTTTCATGCTTGCTGTCCATTTGTATATCTTCCTTAGAGAAATGTCAATAGCTCAATTCTTTTTATCACTGGATAATATTCCATTGTATTGATGTACTACATACAGTTTATTTATCCATTCATATATTAAAGCACATCTTGCTTTCAAGTTTTGGCTATTATGAATAATGCCTCCATAACAATTGTGTGCAAGTTTTGCATGGACATAAGTTTTCAACTCATTTTGGTAAATTTCAAGGAGCATGACTGCTGAATCATATGGTGAGAGTATGTTTAGTTTTACCCTATCTTCCAAAGTGCCTGTACCATTTTGCATTCCTACCAGCAATGAATGAGAGTTCTTGTGGCTCTACATTCTTGTCAGCGTTTGATGTCAAAGAATAGAAGAGGGAGTAGATAGTAGACAAGATTATACCCACCCCTTCCTCTGGAGCTCCCACTGCTGCACTGAAATATGTGTTTCTATGTCTCTCTTGAGGCCAATCTACTTATTCATCTTTGTATAGTAAGAAGTATAGGGTCTGGCAGAGAGTAGGTGCTCACTATTTGTGGAATAAATAAGTAAAACAGCCCCAAGTGATATTACCAGTTTCTGGAGAAATCTCTGTGGCAGTGATTCTTAACCTTGTCTGCACATTGGAACCACTAGGGAAACCACAGGAAAATGCAGAAGCCTAGGTCTCACTCTCAGAATTTCTAATTTGGATGTTCTTGGGTAAGGCCTGGACATGAGGATTTTTTAAATACTGCCAGGTGACGGTAATACAGGTATCCCCCAATTTTTGAAAGTTCCCTTTCCACCACATCACTTTTACAAAAGACTATGTTAGTACCTGTTTTTGCTAAAAACAACAAAAAAAATCCAGGGAGGATTTTCGCTTTTACAGAAAATGGTGAAAAGCTAAAATAACATCAAGCATTTGTTTTGCAGGGAGCAGTTAAAGAGGCAGAGTTTCACCCCAAGCAGTGAGAGTGGCACCATCAAGCCCCTTCTCCGGGAACCGTACTCAGCATCTCAGCATCAAGCTGCCAGAGCTCTGAACTGTGTCTGTGAGTATCTGTGCGTTATCTTGATTTATTTAGTGCATCCGCAAGCAAGATGCACCCTAAGGTAATTGCTTTTTTGATTTACACCATCTTGGCTTCAAGTGGTTTCATAGGAACGTTCTACTTCCCGAAAGCAGGGGAAACCTGCTTTCCAATATACAGTCCAGACTAAGAACCACTCGAGGGAGCATAAGAATCACTTGGAGGGCTTGTTAAAACACAGATTGCTGGGCTTCACCCCCGGAGTGTCTGATTCAGTAGGTTTGGGGCCCAGGAATTTGCATTTTTAACCAGCTCCCAGGTGATGCTGATGTTGCTGGCCCAGAATAGAATAGACTAGAGAGAGATCTCATTCAGCTGTGAACAACCCACTCTTCCTTTCTCTTATTAACTTCATAATTGGTCCCAGGGATGGACTTATGAGTAGTGTACTCTTACTAGATATTTTAAATATTTTAATATATACCCTTATACTTCCCCCAAAAGAATTTGCAGTGGTAGTATGATTTGAAGAGAAATCGAAAAAGTTCTCTGGTAATTACTAATTCATTTTTTTGGCTATTAAAAGCTTATCAAGGCCTTTATCACAAATATTACATATAATGCAGATTTCCTCCTTGGAGGAAATAGAACCCTGGGCTCAGCGGGGAGAAAGAAGATACTGAAGGCAGACTAGGATGGGGACATGCAAAAGTACTGACTTAATACCCACCGGGAACTGCCTGGGTTTTGACCCTCAGGGTTTTGATTCCTGACAGCCCAGGAATCCTGTCTTCAGTCCCTGGCTGTTCTGTTCCTTATCTCCACTTGTCCCCACCCCAGCACAAATCATACCCTAACCTCCCAGACTGACTAAGTACTGCAACCTCTTCTGTTCTCCTGTTCAAGTTCCTCTTTGATCAACACTTTTTGCCTCTCTGGGTTTCAGCGGTGTCATCTGTCAAGTGGGGAAAGGAGGATGAGGGAACAACACAAAGAGGCCAACTTGGATATTTGGTCACTGTGATTTCTACACTAATTCCCTAGCTTTGGGGCAGAGTAGCACAAAGGCTGGCAAGCCTCAGCTTCGCTCTGGAATACCCAGCCTCGGAAAGAGACTGAAGGGAAGTGAGTTGGCTCTTCCTTATTTGCCTTATGGGGTCAACCCGGTGTAGAGAAAAGAGACCTGGACTGAGAATTAGGCGTCCTAGGTATCACCTGAAAACAAACCAACAAACAAAAAAAAACGCACAACCTAAAAGTTGAGTGTTTTATTCTGGGACCTTACAGAGGACTATAGCCTGGGAGACAGCTTCTCAGATAGCTCTGAGGACTGTTCCAAAAAGGTAAGAAAGGAGCCAGCTTATGTAGGAGTTTTGCTGAAAACATGTAGTCAAATATCAAAAGATTGCTTCTAGTCATAAAAAAACAGACTTCTCAAGTTAATGACTTCAGTGCTTTTCTATGTATGGAAAGGTGCAAGAGTCTGGGCTCATTGAAATTATTCCTTTGAAAGGCATCTTAACTATCTAGGGCTAGTATCCTGTTTTTCTCCATCCTGAATTCCCCTCAGGTGCACCATCAGGGGCAGCTACAGTGGCTGATGGCTTGATGGTGTGGTCCCAGTTCTACTTTCCACCTTCTATGAGATTTGGGGCAGTCATTTCACCTTTATGGGCCTTCTTGTTCTCTCATTTGTTAAATAGAGTTAGCTACGGCATGGGCGTGTTTGGAGGATCAAATGGGAGATTGGAAGTGAAAGCACATGGTGCTTATCAAAGTATATATTTTATATTGGGGCCCAGGAGCCCACTGTCCTTCCAGAATATTGTAACTGAGAAGGGGCACCACAGTACTTGTATCTTCACCCCATTCTATAAACATCATCAAACACGGTAGAACATACCCAAATAAACCAGAATGCATTTGTGTTCATAAAGAAAGATATGGCAGAAGCTCAGTTGGAAATCCAATGCAGGTTGGTTCCAGAAACACACATTTTATACCAAATTTTGCATCTGTGATTCCCCTACTCCTCATACACATCCCACCTTTCAGCTCAGTCCCTGGGCTATATTCTTTTTCTCTAGCTCATAATCCCCAAACTCAAGGGAAAATATCCTTGCTGGGCTCTGACTCTCAAAAGGAAGAGAGATTGCCAGTGGCTTAGAAAGGACAATGCTGCTAGCCCCTGAACAGACCCCGGCACCTTCTAAAGGAGAAATCTCTTGTAAGCTGTGCTGTTCCATGAGCAGTGGGCCTTGGCCAAACCAGAACTGAGGAACTCTCCTCTCTTCATTGAACATTTAGAACTGTATTTTAGGTTGTTTTGTTGGTTTTATAATAAGTATGCATGACTTTAGTAAGCAGAGGAACCAAGGATTTTTATTTAACTATAAAAATACTTTATTATTGGTAGAACATTGGTCAGAATTGTTACTGTATTTTGTTTTTGTTGATTGTTGTTTTGAAGTATACATATATAATAGGGACGATATTTTGAGAGTACTAAACCAATGTTATTTTCATCCTCTGTAACTCATAGATCCTAGAGTTACTGAGGCTCCCATATCAACCCAGACCAGAATAGAGAAGATACTCCTTTAGCTGTTATCCATGAGGCCTGGTGTCCCACAGGATAGGAGGCTATGGTGAGGATTGTTCATTCTGAAGATGGACATGTGTGGAAAAGGCGACAGTAGATCCAGAGGGAGATAGAGATGGTCAAATGCCAATGCCGGGGTTCTAGGCCCTCCTTCCTGGCTGAACCTCAAGGTGAGGAGACTGTAGAGACATCTGGCTGGCCATCGGGGAGCCCAGGTTAATTGGATTTGGTGACTCCATTCTCAGGGCATGATCTGGAGAGGCTGCAGGCCTCTAGGAGCCCAGACTTTAGCTTCTCTATATCCAACCTGGAAAGAATGATGGTGTGGTCTCAGAGAAGGCAGGAGAGCAGACGCAGTTCTCTATAGCCTGTGTGTGGCATACAGAGTATCTAGGAATTCCCAACTGCCTTAGTAAGGTAACACAAAGGGGCTTAGGCCTGATGGAATAGCCAATCTGGAGTAAGGATGAAAAAAACGCCAGTATGTAGATGCTTTTTTAAATCAGAAGGAATGTGTCTGAGAACTCAGGCTCCAGGTATGTGTGCCAGTGAGAAACAAAAGATTGGATGAGGCCAGTCCAGAGGCCAGGCTAGGAAGCAGGAAACATGTGGATCTGAGTCCTCCTCTCTCCTGGTGCTGTGAGGTCATATAATCTCCCACTTACCCCAAATGTCTTTTAAAAAGGAGTGGGAGAGGAAATGGAGAGAACTGAGCATTTTTGCAAACTCTGGATCATTCAAAAGAGATTATTTAAATGGAACAAATGGAGATACGGATGATTTGAAACTTTTCCATCTCTCACTACTCATGGGTTGGGAATTTGAGGGGGAAATTAGATCAGTTATGGAAAGATAAAGAAGTTTTATTTCCTTTGTACAACTGAGTAGTGCAATGTGTAAAACTCCAGTGCTGCTCCACATATGTGCTGTTAGTTAGATGATATCAATTGTTTACCCCTTGGTTTTGCGTGCCTTCTTGATTTGCACAATATTTAGTCCTAGAGTCCTTGAAAAACAATCTCCACACACGTAGTAACATCATAGCCCAGTTACTGCCGTGACCACAGCCCTGATTCTGAGTCACCAGACTCCACACCTTGTCTGAGGTCACCCTGGGTTCTAAAGGCACCTGGAACACCTCTGTGAGCTATCATTAAAATATTTTGCCTACTTTCATCATCCCAGCTTTATATCCTTCTAGAAGAAATGCCCAAGAATTGTGTTATAGTCCCCAATTTTAAAAAGTAGTTTTCAGAGTGTTTTATTTGTGTTATGTCATATTGTCCCAACAACTCTTGTGAGTCAGATGGAAGAAATGGTAGTAGTTCCATTTTACAGTAAAAAAATCAATTCCCAGAAGCTTAAGTGTTATCAGTCAGGGCCCAGTCATGAAAACAGAAAGCATATTAGGTCCTTCAAGAGAGAGAATTCATTATAGGGGATTGGTTGCAGGCATTTGTGTACTCAAACTGTTCACACCAGCTTGTGAAATTCAGCGATGCCATCTTGATAGTTGAAAATTATACATGGTGAATGATCTATATTACAAAAATCGTATATATTACAAATCAGGTTTCTTTTTGTTTTTGTTTTCCTGGAGAGCTGGTTATTAAATATTTACCAGCACATCACTGGTTATAGGTATTGGAGGACTGGGAAAAAAAGGAACATTGATGTAACAGAGATAGTAACTGGAGAAAACAGTTACCATCCCAGGACCAGAAAACGAAGGAAAGAGGTTGGGTTACGAAAACCTAGGAGGTCAGAGGAGGGCCCCCCAGAGCCTGGGCTCAGACTGCAGAGGGGTGGCTGCCCCCCGATGCTGATACACCTGAGGGGCACAATGATACTGCATAGGGGTGCTGAAGGAGCATGGAGGCCACAACCTACCACTGATGCTGGGGTGAATCTGATAGGGATAGCAAGCCAGCAGAAAGGAGTGTGTCCTTCCTCCTCCTCCTGCCTTGAGTCTCCCTCAAGTGCCCCTATTGGCAGAGCTTAACAGAGAGCAGCGGCAAAGGAGAAATGTGGTTTGCAGAATCCCCAGCCGCAGTGTTTAAAGCCACATACAGAAGATGGGTGGGGGTGAGAGACAATAGCTTAAGAACTAGCACATTAAGGGACTTGCCAAAGGTGACATAGTAAGTGTCATCTGCCTTGTTCCCTTGATATTTCAGGGCCTAGGCAAGTCCCTGGTATATAATATGCACTCAGTAAACAATTGTGGAAGGAAGGAAAGAAGGCAGGCCAGAATGGCCCAGCACACCAAGGCGAGAAGAGTCCAAAATATCCTTGGTCTCCACTCCCCCACCCCCAGTGTAAGCACAATCACAGCATGGAGTATGTCTTTACACTTGACCCGGTTGTCTCCCAGTGCTGCTGTGGGAGCTGCCTAAGGAGGTACTACAGCCTGGTGCTTTGGAGAAATGATATGGCTTCAAATCCCAGACCAACTATTTAAGAGTTGTGTGGCTTTGGGCAAATTACTCAACATCTCTAAGCCTTGGTTTCATCCTCTATAAAATGGAGAGAATAATAGCGTGTAAGGCTTAAACAAGGTAACAATTGTTTGTGGCACATGTTCCATCAGCGCTCACTGTTACTCCCACCCTACACCCCAGAAGGGTGATCAGATAAATGGCCAACTGAGGCCAGGCTGGGGCCAGTGATCCCGTCGTTGTTCTGGACTTCCCGTCCCTGCTCCCCAGTGCTGGCCAAGACCCGGGCTGGAGGAGCAGGGATCTGCCCAGGGCTGCTACAGTCAGGCCAAGGGTTGCAAGATGGAGGCCAGGCTGGCCAGACCCAGGCTCGGCAGCCCCGGAGGCTCCCATACACGGCACTGGGAACCTCACTGCGACTTGGAGATGGGAATCTGTGTGTTTCCTAACAGCTCTATGTTTCAAAGCAAGTTTACTCCTGACAGAGACAAACGCGGGTGTGGCGGTTCCTTGCATTCAAAACGAAACAGAAGAAAACAAAGAGAACCCCCGCCCCCAAGCTCCGGAAGGCCTGCAGACCTTTTCCCAGGCAAAATGTGCAGCGAAAAGAGGAGGGAGCGCCTTTGTGGCTGCTGCCCGGATTTAAAGCCTAGGAGCGCAGCCCTCTCGGGGACTCAACTACGGGGTCCCGCGCCTCAAAGGCACCGCGGCCCCAAAGGCGGGGCGGGTGAGGCTTGTCCCGCTCAACGCCGGTCCGAGCCGCTCTCCCAACCGGGTCCCGGGCCGCGAAGGGCGGGAGCACAGCCGGGCTGAACGAGCCCTGCCCCGGGAAGCACCCGCTCCCCCTGCCGGAATCCCGGGAATGTCGCCGGTACGGGAAGCATCTGGACGGCCTCTAGGCAGAGGGAGGGGTCAAACCTGGAATTTCTCGGGTGCTTTTGCACAAATTCCCCTCAGGCTTTTCAGCCCCGTGAAGTTGAAGCCCACGAGTGTGAGAAGGAAGTCGCCTGCTTCTTCTCGGGGCCGACTTTGTCGCAGCAAAGGCTGCCAATCCCCGCTCTACAAGCACCCAAACGCTTGGACACCCTTCCCGGCTCGAAAGATCCCTTCTTTGTGTCTGAGAGAGGAAAGCCTTCCCCGCCCGGAAACCCACAGGGCCAGCCCGGGCAGGTGTTTCCAGCTGGATTGTCGCCATCTTGTGGCAGGATTGGGTGGCCACACTGGCGCATCGGCCAGACCATCCTGTCTACGACTTTTTAAGGTCCCAGAAGTACCCTTCCTTCTTTCCCCCAACCAGCTAGGAATAGAAGAATTTAAATCATGTTCCCTGGGCACAGGAGTTGAACTATGAGGCATCTGTCCCCTCCTCGCTCAACTGCACGAACGGTGTCTTCCTAAAGGCAGCCAAGCGTTAGCTGGATCCAGCCTTACTGAGGGGCTCTGCCTCCTCAGGCACAAGAACCCACCTGAACGAGGTGCCCACCCCTCCCAATTTCCCACGATACAAACTAATGATTAAGAAGGCAGAGTCCTGTTCCTACTGCTTAGTAATGTTATTCTGCTTAATGAGTATTATTAAAGGACCCCTGTTATTAAAGACTCCCTGTTATTATTGTTATTATTATTATTTAGCACGTAAAATGTATTCTGTAGTTTCAAAACACTCCAGCTCTTATCTCCTTGGGCTTTCCAAACACTTCAGAGAGGCAGGCAGGTGACAACTTCATTTTATATAATAGGGAAACTGAGACACTGTAATTAGTAACAAGTTCATAGATTGATGAGTCAACAGTAGTCATTTCTTCCTGGATGATTTCTGTCTTAACTCTGAAGTGTCATAGATGCCAGTAGATGATAAATAGACACCCCAACTTGGGAGACTAGTTTCTCTCACCCACTTTTATGACCCATTTTAAATACATTAGAAACCCAGTCCCAGAAGTTTTAAAACTGATGAGTCATGTGTTCATTGCATTGAACATATGGGTGATGTTAATTGCATTTTATTATATTTTTACAAGTCAAACACAACCCATTAAAGTAAAAAAGCAAGGATGTTACAATCAGTAGACCAGATGTACCTTGATCTGGAGGATAAATTGGTTTTCAATCCATTCATTCATTATGAAAATACCCCATTCATTAGACATAACAAGCATAAAAAAGACCAATAAAAAACCGACCATCTTATTTTAAAGTCTATTATCTTCTTAGAGACAAGAAAAACTCTTTTCTGCTTTCAGACTTCCTTCTTTTCAAAAAAGTTTTCAGTCTTATGAGTAGGTGCACTCATATTACCAGAGGGCCTTAAGTTTCTTCAATAACTTTTTTCTTTCCAAAAGCAACAACAAAATTAATTGCTTTGCTCTGCTCATAGAAAGCGGTCATATAATGCACTCCCCTTCTCCCTCTTCATCCCTCCTCCCCTACAAAAGAAATATATCCGGTCATTCTGGAAGTCTCCAGTGGAAAGCCTTGGGCTTGAATTTGAAGCTGGGTCAGGGATGAAGCAAAGGAGGGTTTGAGAGGCTTGTCCTATCCCCAGTTGCTGAGTTAGCTTAGCCCCCAGCAAAGCTATAAAGTTGAGGAAGTTTGTCCTTGGAGGTTTCTCATCCAACCTTTAGTGTTCTGTTTTTATACAGTTCTCACCCAAAATAATAAATTTCTAAATGTACATGTTTAAAGAAATTAAAGGAGTTGTTTTCTGGTTTGGGGGGGAGTCAGGCTAGACTTCTTAACCTTCTCTTATATTCATTCAACTCATTCATTCACTCAGAAGGGATGTATTTATAAATTGTATTAATAAATAGCTACTCTTGATGGGCCTATGATAAGCAAGGCACTCAAATTCATTATTCTTATGCAGCAGTCCTTTAAAGGAGATTCTCATTATCCCCACTTTACAGGTGAGAAAACTGAAGTTTAAAAGAAAAATCTCAAAACACCTGCTTATAGTCACACAGCTAGAGAGACAGCTGGGATAGGAACATAAGGTTGCAACTTCTGTGCACTCAGAAATATGAAGCTCCCTTCACCCTCTGGATTCCTTCAGGTAGGAAAACAAGACTCAGGAGTGTGATAGGTAAAGAGGAAATGAATTGAAAAATAATAGAGTGACAAAACATTCCCCGCCAGCCTCACCCTTTTGTCTCTGTCTTAGGCCAGCTGCACACGGTGGAATAGGGTGATGGGTTGATGGAGAAGCACATGACTCTCCAAACTTTTTCAGACTCCTTCAACTTCCAGCCAATGGGGAAGAGGGTTCTCCAAGGAAATCCCCCCAGCCTTCACCGGGTATGAAGAAGGTCCAAAGCCCTAGGCAGTCCTAGTTAGAAAACAAATATGTAGGTGTTTACTAATGTGGCAAATGGGCATTTTTCCAGGCAGTACAGTATACACTGAATAAGGAAAGGGTAACATAACAATGGGGGCAGTGATTTCCACTTAATTGTGAGATTTAAGAAATTGATAGGAAATTGACAGGCATTGTGGAACAGTGTTTGAGAGCACTTCTCTGGAACCAGACTGACTGTATTGAAATCCCAGCTCCATCACTTATTAGCTGTATGACCTTGGGCCAGTAATTTGGCCTATCTGTGCCTCAGTTTCTTCATCTGTAAAATAGGAGTGATTATAGTACCTGCCTCATAAGGTTGATGTGAAGATTATATGAGTTAATATATGTGCTTAGAGCAGTATCTGGTCCATGGTAAATACAATGCAAATATTCGTATTTATTATCACTATGGTGGAGAGAAACTTTTCAGTCAAACTTATCTGGGCTTCTATCCCTGCTAGGTAGTCCTGGATCAGTTACCCAACCTCATTGAGCTTCAGTGTTCTCATCTATAAAATAGGGTAATAACACCTATGTAGGCAGGGGCATTGTAAGGAGTGAGATAACATGCATGAAAATACCACAGTATTGGTCACATAGTAGTAGCTCAATAAATTCCCCTTTCCTTCCTTTCTTTAATTTAATATTAATGAACTTTTTGGGGTGTGTTTAGTGGTAGCAAAATAATAGTAAAAATGAAAATATATGTAAACTATAAACATATCTCATAATTAAACTATATAAATTAAGGTATCTTTTATGTTAAAAAGAGAACTCTGGGGACTTCTCTGGTGGTCCAGTGGTTGAGAATCCATCTTGCAATGCAGGGGATGCTGGTTCCATCCCTGGTTGGGGAACTAAGATCCCACGTGCCACGGGACAACTGAGCCCGCGGGCCACAACTACTGAGCCCACGCACTCTGGACCCCACGGGAAGCCCGATCACCACAGCTAGAGAGAAGCCCTCGCGCTGCAATGAAGGATCCCACGTGCCCCAACTAAAACCCAAAGCAGCCAATAAATAAATAAAGCTTAAAAAAATAAAGAGAACTCTGTGGCTGTAGGGATGTCATAGCACCCAGACATAAAATGGCAGCCAAGCAGGCCTGTTCCTTGGGAAAACTGTGGGGCATGTCAACAGCAAGCCTATCCCCCTCTTTCTGTGCAGTGTTTTGGTGGGGTTCAACCCTGCCTTCCTCTTCAGACTTGGAGGCAGGATCTTTGGGAGGAGCAGGGGATGGGGTGAGGAAAGTGACTTGGAATGACTCACCCAGGGGTCACCATGCTCACCATTGCTTCAGCCCCTTTCCTTTTTCCTTGAAGTCGAGGTCTGAGGGACTGCAGCAGGGCTGAGGTGGAGGGAGAGGCTCAGGGTGGGCTTCTGGCACTCTACGACACCCTGGACCAGGTAGGGGTCCAGAGCACCCTTGCTCCTTGCTCCTCAAAGGGTGGCATCAGGAACATCCAGGGTCCTGTTAGAAATGCAGAATCTCAGGTCCCACTCAAGACCTACTGAATCAGAATATTGTTTTAACAAGATTCTCGGGAGGTTTAGATGCACATCACAGTTTGGGAAGCACTGAGGTAGAGCCCATGAAGCCCACAGTAGCCACTTGGTCTGTATGGATGCTGGGATTGGGGCATCTGCTTTAAAGTGTGTGTCTCCTCTTTGTTTCCTCTTCCCTTGAACCCACACTGTGTGCCTTATAAATGGAGAAGACAGTGGCTTACTATGGTGAGAGTGGCCACTTTAATTGATCATAACTCGCAAGATGCACAGAACTGGGAGGTGGCCCAGATGACAATTGAAAACTCACTTTGGTAGCAGGCAGGGTTGTGAGGGCAACAATCAGTCGGGCCGTATCTATGGAGCACCTATTTGTATCAGGTGCCTACTTGTGTGCAAGCACTGTGGATGACACAAAGAGATAGCATGGTATGTTGGAAAGCACTGATCTGGGAGTCATCAGGAGATCTGGGCTCTGGTCCAAAATACATTTTTAAGTAGCTGGGCAATTCCCCTCACCCCTCAACATCTTCCTTTCCCGTCTGAAAAACGTGTGGGTCAGATTAGAGAATACTAAATTCCCATCCAAATCTAAAGAGATGTGATTCTAGTAGCCCTAGCCTCAAAACCTTAGTCTAATTGAATAGACAAAATGATTTTAAATGATTACACATGAAACAGAGGGCAACCCAGGACAGGATGTGATTAAGGGCCAACTTGTGCGGAACTGGCAGCCTAGGGATCAAGGACTCCTGGAAGCGGTGTGTAAAGGGCAGTGTCTGGAACCTCCCTAAACTCCTCCTCCCCAGCTAAACTCGCTCCCAGAGCCAATAGTGGGCTGAGGGGAGGGAGCCCGGGCTGGACTTCCATACGTAGCCACTAGGTGGCGCTGTCCTGATGTGAAATCTATGGCTGGCAGCGACGCTTCAAGGGAAAACCTTTGCTGCCCCTCTGGCTAAAGGGACAATACTGGCTTCCAGACCTTAGACACACGGGTTTCTAAGATGCTGAGGAACTCAGAGCACAGGGTCATCTTGTGTCTAAGCAGGAATCAGTTCAGTGCATACCTTCCTCCCTGCTCAGCTGACATGAAGGAAGCGACCAGCAAGAATGTCAGCAGAGAGCACACAAAAGAGCCCACCTTCTTACACATACCCCTTTTTAGCCATCGAGGTGTAGGGAACCCCCCTTCCCACACTAGGTCTCTACCCCCACTTTCTTGTCCTGATTCTCACTTGCCCTACAAATAGCAGGGAATTTGAGCCTGAGTCAGAAGCCCTCCCTCCACATGCCCACCTACAGGAGAGCTTCGTTCTCCCATGGAGAGGGAGAGGCTCCAATCCGGTCACTTTGTCCTGAGGTGAGCAGTGTCCACTCCAGAGCTACCAGCACTCTTCAACATTCTCTCCATTTCATTTCCCTGCAAAAGGGGGTGTGTGGAAGGCAACGTAGCATGTATGAAGGCTCTCCTATGTGCCCAACTCTGGGCTAGGTGCTTTGCATGTATTGCTCCGGAGTCTACTTCCTCTGCCCTGGTTCCCACTCCCCACTCCCACTCTGCCCTTGAAAAACAACACAAACAAACTGAAACCTTGTGAACTCTCAGCAATTACTCTGAAGCTAGGCGAAAGTGCACAGAACTTACAGCCCTCACACCTTGGTCATTTTCAATTCCCTTTCTTGACAGCCATGTGACAGTGTGATGTCATTTAACCTTTCTGAGCCTCAATTTTCACATCTGTAAAATGAAGTAGAAGCTATATAGAAACCAATTTTTTATTTTAAAATTTCTTATTGTAGTAACTTTTTACTGAGGTGTAATTGACATCCTGCAAGGTGCATGTCAGTGCACAGTCCATTGAATTTTCAGGCCAAACATCCAAATACTGAGACTGAGAACCAAATACTGCCAGTATCACAGAGACTCTAATGCCCTCCACGAGTCAGTAACCTCCCTTACTCCCATCAGGTTGCATATCAGCCCAACTTGTAAGAGCACAAATTTGTTTTTGCCTAATTTTATACTTAATATAAATGGAATCATACAATATGTACTCTTTCATCTCTGGCTTCTCTCATTAAACATCATGTTTTTACATGCAGCAATAATGGTTTGTTTATTCTATATGCTGTAACGAATTCCACTGTGTGACTATACAACAATTTATCCATTCTATATTTGTTGGTCATTTGGGTCATTGTTGGTGGCGGGGGGCAAAGTGGTGAGGCATTATGAATAGTGTTTCTCTGAACTTCCTAGTATCTTTTTCCTAATATTTTTTATTGTGATAAAATACGTATAACATAAATATTACTATCTTAACCATTTTTCAAAATTAAGATATAATTGACGTATAAACATTATACTAGTTTCAGATGTACAACATGATTCAATATTTGTATTTATTGCAAAATGATCACCACAATAAGTCTAGTTAACATCCATCATCTTGACCATTTTTTAGCATGTATTTCAGTAGTATTAAACACATAATTTTGTGCAACCATCACCACCATCCATCTCTATAACTTTTTCCATCTTATAAAACTGAAATTCTGTACTCAGTAAATACAAATTCCCCATTCCCCCTCCTCCCAGCCCCTGGCAACCACCATTCTATTTTCTGTCTCTGTGATTTTGATTACTCTAAGTACCTCATATAAGTGGTCTACTATATATCTTTTGGTGAACATTTATACTCATTTCTGTTTGACACAAGACTGTAACTTCTTTTTTTTTTCTTTTTGGCTGTGCCTTGTGGCATGTGGGATCTTAGTTCCCCGACCAGGGATCGAACCCATGCCCCCTGCAGTGGAAGCACGGAGCCCTAACCACTAGACCACCAGGGAATTCCCTCTAATTTCTAATATTTCCCTTTTTGTGCCACTTTCTTACTTTTTTTTTTTTTTTTTTTTTGCGGTACGCGGGCCTCTCACTGCTGTGGCCTCTCCCGTTGCAGAGCACAGGCTCTGGACGCACAGGCTCAGCGGCCATGGCTTACGGGCCTAGCCTCTCCGCGGCATGTGGGATCTTTCCGGACCGGGGCACGACCCTGTGTCCCCTGCATCGGCAGGCAGACTCTCAACCACTGTGCCACCAGGGAAGCCCTGTGCCACGTTCAAGTAAATTTGAATTTGCACAGGTTAAAGCATCTGGATTTTGGTGACAAGCACATCCTTTCCTGGTAGTCTGGCTATGAAGGAATTTGAGAAGACTGGGGCTGAGAGAATTTCACTAGCTCCTAAATGTACTTCCTTTAACAGGTGTGTAGCTGCATTTCAGTCCTGCACAAACTATCATAGCCCATTTCATGTGTTTTAATCCTGTTTCAAAAATTAGATTTTCAGATCATTGGACAAAAAGGACTATATCTTTCCCTTGTCTTATACCTCCCACAGAGCTGACCAGAGGTTGGGACAAAATGGATGGATATTCAACTGATTATTTTCATATTAAACCCATTAGATTGGCCCACACTAGAATAGATTAGACTAGAGCAGCCAGTGGAGGAAGAATTGCCACGATAGGAGCTCCGAATTATTCTGGAGTGGGAAAGGGCCCTGAAAAAGAGCAAAAGTCTCTTTTCTGTAAGTCTTGGCAAAAGTCTCACTTGTGTTTCATTGGCTTTGATTTGGTCACATGCAGTCCCTGAAAAAAAATTAATCCAGTCATGGTCTTGCAATACATATATGCCGGATTTTAAAAAACTATATGTATAGATGCTTTTCATTAACTTTTGAGATCATGAAATAAAGAAACACATAGATGCAATATAGTGAATAATTAGTGAACAATTATGTAATCACTATGCAGATCCAGAGAGGAAACATCACTGGCATCTCCAAAGCCCTTATGCCATGTGTCTCTTCCTGATCACAACTCCCTCCCTCTTTCCCTCCAGAGATAATTATTATCCTGACTTTTATAGTAATTTTTTCCTTGTCTTTATAGTTCTGTCAAATACGCATCTTTTAAAAATATATATAGTTTAGTTCTGACTGTTTTGAATTTTATATAAATACCAGTATTCTTTTCTGTCTTGTTTTTTTCACTCAGTATTGTTTTGTGATCAAACCATGCTATTTCATGTAGCTATAGTTCATTCATTTTCATTGCCGTATAGTATTTCAATCTGCAAATATGTCACAATTTATTTATTTATTCAATTGCTGTTGGATATTTTAGGTTGATTCCAGTTTAGGCTGATTTTGAATAATGTTGCCAGTACAGCCATTCCCATACACATTTCCTGATATACATGTTTAAACATTTCTCTAGCATATACATTTAGAAGTGAAATGGCTGGTTCATAATATATGCATATCTTCAACTTTACTATACTCTACCAAAGTGCTTTTAAAGTCATACCAATTTACACTCCCATAAGCAATATACAAAAGTTCCCATTACTTCAAATCCTTGCAAATACTTTATATTGTCAGACCTCTTAATTTTTGCCAAGCTGATGCTTCTGTGGTAGATTTCCGTTGTGATTTTAATTTTTATCTCCTTGTTTATTGATGGAATGACTTCTTTTTAATATATTTATTAACTATTTGTACTTCCACTTTTGAGAGATGCCAAAGTCCTTTCCTCTTTTTATTATCCTTTTTTTTTTTTTTTTGCTTCACCACACAGCTTATGGGATCTTAGTTCCTTGACCAGGGTTTGAACCTGGGGCCTGGCAGTGAAAGCGCCAAGTCCTAACCACTGGACCACCAGGGAACTCCCTATAGTCCATTTCTTATTGATCTTTTGAATAAGTTCCTTATATATTCTGGATCCAGGTCCCTTGTCAGTAGAACATGTTGGGAATATCTTCTCCTTTTCTATGACTTACGGTTTCTCTTTCTTTTTAGTATCTTTCAGTAAACAGAAAGTTTCTAATTTTAATGTAGTCAAATATTTCAGTCTTTTCTTACATGGTTGATGCTTTTGTTTCACCTTGTGGTAGGTCTGTGATTCAACTAGAGTTCATTTTTGTGTATGGTCTGTGTTAAGGGTTGAATATGTGGTTTCCTAATTTCAGAAAGTGCTGACAGATTGCTTATCAGAATAACTCTACTCATTTCAATCATACCATCAGTGCAAGAGAGTTCTTGTCTCCCCACACTGTCTTCAACATTTGCTATTATCTACCTTTCTATTTTTTGCCATTCTGACCAACAAGAGGTATCTTGTTTTAATGTAAATTTCTACCATCAATAATGAGTTTGAGTCACCATTGATTTTTGTGATGCTATCCAATGAAGCTATTAAGAAATCTATTTTTATTCTATATCTTGTTTCTTTTATGTCACCTAATTTTCTCTCAGAGCTTTTCTGTCTTCTCTTTATCTATGATGCTGAAATTTCAAAATGATGTATCTTCTTCCATTTAAAGGGTACTTGGTTTTGAACTCTTATTCACAACTTGGACATTCCAGATTGATCCTCCAAGTTTCTTTCATCTTATTTACTACTTTTTTTTTATAGCCTACTCTATTTTGGGGGGAGATATCAATGATCTCAGCTTCCTAAAACTTTACCTGTTCTCTGCTTATTTCTATTTTGTAACATGCCATCACAACCTTTTTTATTTTAATTTTTTTAAAAGCATTACTTAAAAAAAAATTAACTAATTTATTTATTTTTGGCTGCTTCTGGTCTTTGTTGCTATGCGTGGGCTTTCTCTAGCTGTGGCGAGCGGGGGCTATTCTTTGTCGCGGTGCGCAGGCTTCTCATTGTGGTGGCTTCTCTTGTTGTGGAGCGTGGGCTCTAGTAGTTGTAGCTCACAAGCTCTAGAGCACACGCTCAGTAGTTATGGCACACTGGCTTAGTTGCTCTGTGGCATGTGGGATCTTCCTGGACCAGCGATCGAACTCGTGTCCCCTGCATTGGCAGGTGGATTCTTAACCACTGTGCCACTAGGGAAGACCCACCTTCACAACCTTTTTTAAAAGTATGAGATTTTCTTATCTCTCTAAGCACATTAATTCAAGTTTATCTTTTTAAAAATTTATGTTTCCTAAATTTTTTCAGTTAATTTCAAGACCTTTTGTGCAACAACAGGGATGGACCTAGAGATTATCATACTAAGGGTAGTAAGCCAGGTGAAGACAAATATCATATGATATCACTTATATGTGGAATCTAAAAATGTGATACAAGTGAACTTATTTATAAAACAGAAAGAAAGTCACAGGTATAGAAAACAAACTTATGATTACCAAAGGAGAAAGGGGGTGGGGGCAGTGATAAATTAAGAGGTTGGGATTAACATATACACACTACTATATATGAAATAGATAACCAACAAGGACCAACTGTATAGCACAGGGAACTATACTCAATATTTTGTAATAGCCTATAAGGGAAAAGAATCTGAAATGGAATATATATATATAATATATATACACATATATATAATATATATATAACTGAATCACTGTGCTATACACCTGAAACCAACATGATATTGTAAATTAACTATACTTTAATTTAAAAAAAGAGTAACAAAAGGTTTTCTTCAAATGTCAGATTATCATTGATTACTTGTTCATACTTAGGATTAAAAAGTAATGAAATTATGACAGCAACTGTATGTAGAAAACTTAATGACTATGGTTTTCCAGTTCAGCATGTAAGAAGCTTGGGAGACACCACTCCATCCTAATAACAAGTAAAAACCTGAACAAACTAAAAAATTAACAACTCTTCTTAAATCCATAAAAGAAGTGAGGTCACAGGGCAAACTGCTGCCCCCCAAATTGGAGAGATCAACAGATGAATATTGAGAATTACAACTTACTGGAGCAGAAACCCATGAGCAGCAGTCTCCACAGGAATCAGTTCTGAGGTAGAGAAACCTGAGCTGTAATTGACAAATTGTTGGAGGCTCAGTGTGGACAAGTCTGAGAAATAAAAACTCTAGAGGGAGCCAGTCATAGTGGACCCCCCGTACCTGTTTTACCTCCAGGTCCTCAAAGTGAATATTGGAGGAAAAATTCCCTCATGCTTCCGACAGGAAGGGGGAAAAATGAACCATTTTGAAATATACCAGAGCATTCTGTTTTTCTTAACAAGTTCTACTCTAAGGAGAAACTAATTAACCAGAGACTAACATATTGGGTTTTATTAGAGACTAACTGACCTGGGGAGAGGGAAATATGCAACCTCATCCCACCTAAGGGGTGGGAGGCACTGAAAAGCACAGGTGAAGTTCCACAACCCAGATACAGGCTCAACAAATTACTGAGACCTAAGTAAGAGACTAAAGAACACTTTCCTTCCCCCCATACCTTACCACCTCATTATTAAAGGCTTATTTACAACAGTTTCTTTTACTCAGCACATTATTTCCAGCTATCAAAAAAAAATTACAAGACATACTAAAATGCAAAACACATAGTCTGAAGAGACAAAGCATCAGAGCAAGACTCAGACATGGCAGGATGTTGGGATTATTGAACTGGAAATTTAAAACAACTATGATTAATATGCTAAGAGACTAATGGATAAAATAGACAGCATGCAAGAACAAATGGGCAGTGTTAGCAGAGAGATGGGAATCCTAAGAAAGAACGAAAAAGAAATGCCAGATACAAAAAACTATAACAGAAGAATGACTCAAGCTACTCCCTCAACTTGAAAAATATAGACAAAAAATCTACAGATAAGATCATACTTACTGGCAAGAAACTGAAAAGAAACTTTCTTGCAAATATCAGGAACAAAGCAGGGGCATCCCCTCTCACCCACTCATTTCCAGCATCACACTACAAGTCCTGACGAATGCAGCAAGGCAAGAAAAGAAAAGGTCTATAGATCGGGAAGGAAGAAATAAAACTGTCTTTGTTTGTAGATGACATGATCACCTATGTAGAAAATCTGAAAGAATCTGCAAAAACATCTGGAACTAATAAGCAATTATAGCAAGATTTTAGGATATAAGATTAACTTACAAAAGTCAATAGCTTTCCTATATACCAGCAATGAACAAGTGAAATTTGAAATTAAAAATGTGATGCCATTTATATTAACACACGTGAAAATGAAATATATTTCGTTATGCAAAATCTAACAAAATATGTATAAGATCTATATGAGGAAAACTATAGAACTCTGGTGAAAGAAATCAAAGAAGAACTCAATAAATAGAGAGATATTACATATCTGTGGGTTAGAAGATTCAATATTGTCAAGTCATCATTTCTTCCCGACTTGATCTATAGATTCAATGCAAGCCCAATCGAAACCCCCCAAGTTATTTTGTGGATATTGACAAACACATTCTAAAGTTTATATTTAAATACAAAAGACCCAGAGTGGCCAACACATTGAAGTAGAAAAACAAAGTTGGGGCTTCCCTGGTGGCGCAGTGGTTGAGAGTCAGCCTGCCAATGCAGGGGACACAGGTTCGTGCCTCGGTCCGGGAAGATCCCACATGCCACGGAGCGGCTGGGCCCATGAGCCATGGCCACTGAGCCTGTGCGTCCAGAGCCTGTGCTCCGCAACGGGAGAGACCACAACAGTGAGAGGCCCATGTACCGCAAAAAAAAAAAGAAAAACAAAGTTGGAAGACTTCCATGGCCCAACTTCAAGACTAAATATAAAGCTACAGTAATCAAGACAGTATGGTATCGGTGAAAGAATAGACAAGTTTCTCAATGGAACAAAACAGAGAGCCCAGAAATAGACCCACACAAACATAGTCAATTGATCTTTGACAAAGGCAATACAATGGAGCAAAGGTAGTGCCCTCAATAAATGGTGTAGGAAAAACTGGAAATCCGCACACACACAAAAAATGAATCTAGATGCAGATTTTACACCATTCATAAAAATTAACTCAATATGAATCACAGACCTAAATATAAAACACAAAACTATAAAACTCCTGGAAAATAGCATAGGACCTAGGGTTTGGCAATGACTTTTTGAATACAACTCCAAAAATGTACTCTATGAAAGAAAGAATTGATAGATTTTATCAATTGGTGGCCATGATGGAGTAGGAAGACCCTGAGCGCACTTCCTCCCACAAGCACATCAAAATTACAACTACTTACAGAGCAACTATCTATGAGAACAGCTTGAAAACTAGCAGAAAAGATTTTCCACAACTAAAGATATAATGAAGGAACCACACCAAGATGGATAGGAGGGGTAGAGATAGGGTGTAGTCAAGACCCACACCTCTGGGTAGGCGATTCACAAATGAGAGAATAATCAAAACTTCAGAGGTTCTCCCCAAGAAGCAAGGGGTCAAAACCCCAGCCCAGGGTTCGTGCACTGGGAAGATGAGCCCCCAGAATGGCTGGCTTTGAAGGCCAGAGGGGGCTGGCATCCATGGAGAGCTATAAGGTTGCAGAAAACAGAAACTCTGCTCTTAAATGGCATGTGCAAAATCTCACACACTCCAAGTCCTAGTGCAGAGGCAGTAATTTGAAAGGACCCTGGGTTAGACCCACTTGCTGATCTTGGAAAGCATCCCAGAGAGGCAGGAGACAACTGAAACTTCCCTGGGGACATAGATGCTGGCAGCAACCATTTTGGGGAGCTTGTTCTACTTGTACTGGAAAGAGCCATTTTGGAGCCCTCCCTCTAGCCTATTAGTACTGGAGGCTTACTACCCACCAAGAGGCTGACATCAGCCCCAGGGCCTACCAGACCCAGAGTCATCTGCCTGGGACCCAGCCCCAACTCACCAGTCAGCTGGCAGCCACCACACAAGGCAGGGCCTGGCAGCCAACTGGGCTGGGGACCAGCCCCACTTACCAGATTGTCCACAGTAGTTGATCCTGCCATAATAGAAGGGCCCATGCAGCCCACATAGAGCATATGCTCATATGGGCACACCCATAGAGCATAGAGCTCTGGTGACCAGAGGAGAATGTGCTGCTGGACCCCATAGGACATCTGCTACATAAGGCCACTTCTACAAGATTTGGAAGTGTAACTGACCTACTTAATGCATAGAAATAAACACATAGAATTAGGTAAAATGAGGAGACAGAGGAATAAATTCCTAGCAAAGGATTAAAATAAAACCCCAAAAGAACTAAGCCAAGTGGAGATAAGTAATCTACCTGATAGAGTTTGAGGTAATGATCATAAAGATGCTCAATGAACTCAGGAGAAGAATGGGTGAACACAGTGAGAAGTTTAACAAAAAGTTAGAAAATATAAAGAAGAATCAAACAGAGCTGAAGACTACAAAACTGAAAAAAAAAAACACTAGAAGAAATGAATGTATATTTCATGTATATTAGAAAATACAGAGGAACAGATCAGCAAACTGGAAGACAGAATAGTGAAAATCACCCAATCTAAACAGAAAAAAAGAATTTTTAAAAAATGAGGCTAGTTTAAGAGTCTTCTAGGACAACATAAGCATACTAACATTTGCATTATAGGGGTCCCAGAAAGAGAAAAGAAAGAGAAAGAGGCAGAGAACTTATTTGAAGAAATAATAGCTGAAAATTTTCCTAACTTGGGAAAGGAAACAGACATCCAGGTCCAAGAAGCACAGAGAATCACAAAGAAGATGAACTCAAAGAGGTCCACATGAAGAAACATTATAATTAAAATGGCAACAATTAAAAATAAAGAGAGAGTCTTAAAAGCAGCAAGAAAAAGCAATTAGCTACATACAAGGGAAATCCCATAAGACCATTAGCTGACTTTTCAAAAGAAACTCTACAGACCCAAAGGGAGTGGCATGATATATTCAAAGTTATGAGAGGGGAAAACCCACAACCAAGAATCCTCTACCCAGCAAAACTATCCTTCAGATTTGAAGGAGGGGTAGAGAATTGTACAGATAATCAAAAGCTGAAAGAATATAGCACTACTAAATCAACTTTACAAAAAATGTTAAAGGGATTTCTCTAAGCAAAAAAGAGAAGACCACAGTTAGAAATATGAAAATTACAGGAGGAAAAAATCTCATTGGTAAAGACAAACATACCATAAAGGTAGTAGATCCATGACTTATAAAGCTGGTAGGAAGGTTAAAGGACAAAAGTAGTAAAATCAGGCTTCCCTGGTGGTGCAGTGGTTGAGAGTCCGCCTGCTGATGCAGGGGACACGGGTTCGTGCCCTGGTCCGGGAAGATCCCACATGCCACGGAGCGGCTAGGCCCATGAGCCATGGCCACTGAGCCTGTGTTTCTGGAGCCTGTGCTCCACAACGGGAGAGGCCACAACAGTGAGAGGCCCATGTACCGCAAAAAAAAAAAAAAAAAAAAGTAGTAAAATCACCTATCTCCACAACAAGTAGTTAAGGGACACACAAAACAAATAGATGTAAAATGTGATGTCAAAAACATAAAACGTGTGTGTGTGGGAGTGGGTATAAAAATGAAGGGGTTGTTAGAATGTGTTCAAACTTAAGAGGTCATCAACTTAAAATAATTCCATATATATATATGAATTTCATGGTAACTACAAACCAAAAATGAAGACACACAAAAAAGAGGAAGAATTCCAAACATAACACTAAATGTCATCATCAAATCACAAAGAAAGAGAGCAAAAGAAGAAAGGAACAAAAAAGAATGATAAAAACAACCAGAAAACAACTGACAAAATGGGAGTAAGTACATATCTGTCAATAATTACTTTAAATGTAAATGAACTAAATGCTCTAGTCAAAAGACATAGAGTGGCTGAAAGGATATGAAAACAAGACCTGTATATATGCTGTCTGCAAGAGACTCACATCAGATCTAAAGACACACAGACTGAAAGTGAGGGGAATGGAAAAAGGTATTCCATGCAAGTGGAAATGAAAAGAAAGCTGGGATAGCAATAATTATATCAGACAAAACTGACTTTAAAACAAAGACTGTAACAAGAGAAAGAAGGACATTACATAATGACCGAGGAATTAACCCAACAAGAAGTTATAACAATTATAAGTATATATCTATGCACCCAACATAAGAGCACCTAAATACATGAGGCAAATGTTAACAAACACAAAGGGAGAAACTGATGTAACAAAATTGATATAAGGGAAATTTAACATCTCGTTTATATCAATGGACAAATCATCCAGACAGAAAATCATGAAGAAAAACTGACTTTAAATGACACATTAGGCCAGGTGGAACTAACTGATATATATACAACATTCCATCCAAAATCACATTGTTTTTGGGACTTCCCTGGTTGTCCAGTGGTTAAGAATCCACCTTCCAATGTAGAGGACATGGGTTTGATCCCTGGTCAGGGAGCTAGGATCCCACATGCGACAGGGCAACTAAGTTGGCATGCTGCAACTACTGAGCCCACAAACCACAACTACTGAGCCCGCATGCCACAACTACAGAGCCCACGTGCCCTGGAGCCCATGTGTCACAACTACTGAGCCTGCGTGCCACAACTGGAGAGAAGCCCATGCACCGCAACTAAGACCTGATGCAGCCAAAAATTAAATAAATAAATATATATATATATTTTTAAAAGCACATTGTTTTTTTTTTTTTTTTTTTTTTTGTGGTACGCGGGCCTCTCACTGCTGTGGCCTCTCCCGAACGCACAGCCCAAGCGGCCATGGCTCATGGGCCCAGCCACTCTGTGGCATGTGGGATCTTCCCGGACCGGGGCACGAACCCGTGTCCCCTGCATTGACAGGCGGACTCTCAACCACTGTGCCACCAGGGAAGCCCAAGCACATTGTTTTTAAGTGCACGTGGAATATTCGCTAGGATGGATCACATGGTAGGCCACAAAACAAGTCTAATTAATTTCAGAGTATCAAAATCATATCAAGCTTCTTTTCTGATCACAACAGTACAAGACTAGAAATCAACTACAAGAAAAAAACTGCAAAATACACAAACATGTGGAAGCTAAAAAATTTGTTACTAAACAACCAATGGGTCACTAAAGAAATCAAAGAGGCATTGGTGGTTTAGTGGTGAGCATAGCTGACTTCCAAGAAATCAAAGAGGACATCAAAAAAAAATACCTGGAGACAAATGAAAATGGAAAGATAGTGATCCAAAATCTATGAGAATTTGCAAAAGCAGTTCTAAGAGGAACATTTATAGCAATATAAACCTACCTAAGGAAACAAGAACAATCTCAAATAAACAATCTAACCTTATACATAAAGGAACTGGAAAAAGAAGAATGGACAAAACACAAATTAGTAGGAGAAAAGAAATAACAAAGATCATGGCAGAAACAGAAGCGAAAAACAACAGAAAAGATCAAAGAAACTAAGAGCTGGATGCAAAATTAATATACAGAAATCTGTTGTGTTTCTCTACACTAACAACAGACTATCAGAAAGAGAAATTACAAAAGCAATCCCATTTACAATTGCATCAAAAATAACAAAATACCTAGGAATAAATCTAACTAAGAGGTAAAATACCTGTACTCAGAAAACTATAAGACATTGATGAAAGAAATTGAAGATGACATAAACAAATGAAAAGATATACCATGCTCATGTATTGGAAGAATTAATATGTTACAATGACCATACTCCCCAAGGCAATCTACAGATTCAGTGCAATTCCTATCAAAATATCAGTGGCATTTTTCACAGAACTAGAACAAATAATTCTAAACTTTGTATGGACATTTGTATGGAAGTTTATAAACTTTGTATGGAAATTGTTTTGAATAATCAAAACAATCTTGAGAAAGAAAAACAAAGCTGGAGGTATCACAATCCTCATTTCAAACTACACTACAAAGTTTAGTGATCAAAACAGTATGTTACTGGTATAAATACACACACATAGATCAATGGAATAGAAGAGAAATCTCAGAAATAAACCTACACTTACATGGTCATTTATTCAACAACAAAGGAAACAAGAATATGGAAAGGGGAAAAGACAGCCTCTTCAGTAAATTGTGTCGGGAAAATTAGACAGATGTGTGCAATAGAAACTGTACTACATTCTCACACCATACACAAAAACCAACTCCAAATGAATTAAAGACTTAAATATAAGACCTGAAACCATAAAACTCATAGAAGAAAGCATAAGCAGTATGCTCTTTGACATTGGTCTTAGCAATATTTTTTTGTATATGTCTCCTCAGGCAAGGAAAACAAAAGCAGAAATAAACAAGTGAGACTACATCAAACTAAAAAGCTTTTGCACGGCAAAGGAAACTATCAACAAAATGACAAGGCAGCCTACTGAGTGGAAGAAGATATTGGCAAACAATACATTTGTTAAGAGATTAATATCCAAAATACAGAAAAAACTCATAATCTCAACATCAAAAAAATAAACAACTCAACTAAGAATGGGCTGGGGACCTGAATAGACATTTTTTCCGAAGAAGGCATACAGATAGCCAACAGATACATGACAAGTTGCTTAACATCACTGATTTTCAGGGAAATGTGAATCAAAGCCACAATGAGATATCACCTTACACCTGTCAGAATGAACGTTATCAAGAAGACAGCAAATAATGAGTGTTGATGAGGATGTAAATTGGTGCAGCCACTATGGAAAACAGTATGGAGTTTCCTCAAAAAATTAAGAATAGAACTATCATATGATCCAACAATTCCACTTCTGGGTATTTATCCAAAGGAAATGAAATCACTATCTCAAAATGATATATGCACCTCTATGTTCATTGCAGCATTATTTACAGTAGCCATATATTGAAGCAAACTAAGTGTCCACCTATGGTAAATGAATAAAGAAAATGTGATAGATATATAAACATATATAATGGAATATTAATACTTAGCCATAAGAAAGAATGAAATCTTGTCATTTGCAACAACATGGATGGACCTTGAGGGCATTATGCTAAGTGAAATAAGTCAGACAGAGAAAGATGAATACCATACGATCTCACTTAAATATGGACTCTTACCGCCTGCTGATACAGGGCACACGGATTCGTGCCCCGGTCCGGGAAGATCCCACATGCCGCGGAGCAGCTGGGCCCGTGAGCCATGGCCGCTGAGCCTGCGCATCTGGAGCCTGTGCTCTGCAACGGGAGAGGCCACAACAGTGAGAGGCCCGCGTAGCACAAAATATATATATATATATATATATATATATATATATATATATATATATATATATATGGACTCTTAAAAAAAAGTAACTGAACTCAGAGATACAGAGAACAGTTTGGTGGTTACCAGAGGCAAAGAGTGGGATGATGGGTGAAATGAGTGGAAAAAAAAAAAAAAAAGAATGGCCAATAGAACACTGAAACTAAATGCTGGCAAGGATTTGGAATAGTAGGAATTCTCATTCATTACTGATGGAAATGGAAAATTGTACAGCCACTTTGGAAGACAGTTTAGTTTTGTGGTTTCCTACAAAATTAAACATCCTCTTACCATATAATCCAGCAATCATGCTTATTGGTAGTAACCCAGAGGAGTTAAAAACTTATGTCCACACAAAAACCTGCACACGGATGTTCATAGCAGATTTATTTATTATTGCCAAAACTTGGAAGCAACCAAAATGTCCCTTAGTAGGTGAATGGGTAAGTAACTGTGGTACATCCAGACAATGCAATATTATTCAGGCTAGAAAGAAATGAACTACCAAGCCATGAAAAGACAAGGAGGAAGCTTAAATGTATATTACTAAGTGAAAGAAGCCAACCTGAAAAGGCTATATGCTGTATGATTCCAACTATAATACATCCTGGGAAAGGCAAATCTATGGAGATACTAAAAGATCAGTGATTTCCAGGAGTTTGGGGAGAAGGAGGGATGAATAGGTGGAGCATAGAAAAATCTTAGGGCAGTGGTACTACTCTGTGTGATACTATAATGGTAGATATGTGTCATTATACATTTGTCCAAGCCTATAGAATGTACAACACCAAGAGTGAACCGTAATGTAAACTATGGACTTTGGGTGATTATGATGTGTCCATGTAGGTTAATCAACTGCAACAAATGTGCCATTCTGTTGTGGGATGTTGGTAACGGGGGAGGCTATGCATATTTGGGGGCAGGGAGTAAATGGGAAGTCTATGTACCTTCTGTTCAGTTTTGCTGTGAGTCTAAAACTATTCTAAAACATAAAGTGTATTTTGCACATATAACACTTAATGAATTCGTAGGTTTCACTGTACATGGATCATGTGGGAAGCCAGCTGTTTCATGGAGAATCTTCCACATATCAATACAGAAAATCCCCAGCTTATGATGGTTCAACCTACAATTTTTCAACATTATGATGATGTGAAAACAATACACACTCAGTAGAAACCATACCTCGAATTTTGAATTTTGATCTTTTCCAGGGCTAGTGTTATGCAGTACCATACTCTCACATCCCGCTGGACAGGGCAGTGAGTGGAAGCTCCCAGTCAGCCATGCAATCACAAGGGTAACAACCAATACACTTATGACCATTCTGTACCCATACAGTCATTCTGTTTTTCACTTTCAGTACAGTATTAAATAAATTACCAGAGACATTCAACATTTTAAAATAGGCTTTGTTAGATGATTTTGCCCAACTGTAGGCTAATGTAAGTGTTTTGAGCATGTTTAAGGTAGGTTAGGCTAAGCTATGATGTTGGGTATGTTAGGTTAATTAAATGCATTTTTGACCAACAACATTTTCAACTTGTGATGGTTTAGCAGGACATAACCCCATTGTAAATCAAGGAAGATCTGTACGTGGAGCATTGTCTGTAGTCAGCTTCTCCAGAAAAGAATTCTCCAGTCTCCCACTGAGGTGGCATTATGCCAACTCTCAGAGTTTTGAAAGTGGAAAGAAGGAGTGGAACTGAGGATTCAGATACTCTTTCAATCTGTCCTTTTTTTTCATTGTCACACCTCGTCCCTGCCCTTCATGGTCCTTGTGGATTTCCAAGTTTTTGTCCACCTCTCACTGTTGCACTCTGTGGTTCATAACTTTCTCCACTCTGTAGTCAATTGTCTCTCCCCCACTAGCTTTCTAACCTGCAAAAAATTGTTGGAATCTGTTGTGTGCTGATGTCTCCTCTCCTCCTTGTCTTTGAGTCCTTATATAATTTCCATCTCCATTATTTCCCGTCTTTTCACCTGCCAGAAATCAGTATGTCACTCTAAATTCCTCTAAATTCTCATCCAGTTGCTCATCTAGTCTAAATTGATTGTTATATTCTAAATATCTCCTGCATACATACCCACAAATACTACTTTATATCTGGCCCTCCTCCTTGATCACTCAAAAAAAGAGACTGTAATTAAAGGGGGCGGGAAATCTCAAAGTGAGCACTTGCCTTTGTTTCTCAGTGCTGACCAAGAGCAAAAATGTCCCGATAGGAATGCTCCTGGCCATTTGGCTGGTGTCTTTTAACAGCGAGATGGTTGTTATAGCAAAATATCAGTATTTCTTGGGTAACTCATATCCTTTTATCCTGTGCTTATCAAAGAATTTCCTGGAATGACTGTTAGTTCTCACTTTCCTTCTTTCTGGGAAGAGCCTGGGTTGTATCGTTGGCAACTGTCCTTGAAAAATAGCCAGTAAGTCTGGTGATTGGGAACCTTAGAACCTAATTACTCTCTGAGAGCTGTATCTGGTTGACCTGATGAACTGAAGCCCAGATCCTAGGTCCATGATGACCCCGTGAAGTTCTGCTGCTTTAGGAAAATTCATCTATCCAGCAGACAACTCTCTCCCTCTCCCTCTACCACATTGACTACAGTACCAAATTCTGAAACTGCATTCATACAATATAACATCAAAGGATAGGCAGCATGGTTACAATACATGAAATAATCATGAAATAATCTGAGAAACTCTCTTTATGTCAGACTGATGGCTTCTTCTTTAGTGTGAAAATTAGTAGAGCCAACCACATGAACAAAATGTACACACAGCATTATCTCTGTATACACACATGCACATACAGAATTCATATTTATACTCCTATCTCTAAGTTGCCCTTTCATAACACACTCCTAAAAACTTAAGACTCCTTTGGCTCTGCTGGTTGCCAAGGTCACTTTTACAGGAGTAAACACAATTTTGCTGGTTGACTCAGACAGAGAGAGCTTCATTTAGGACATTTTAAGTCCTCCATTGAGGAACCCTCCCCTTTCCTGAGGTCTTTCTTCCTGTCCATTCCCTCACCAACACCAGGCAGAAATGCACACTGCCAGCTACATAGCTGGCTCAAGGTCTGAAGAGCTCTATGTGGGAATCCTCAGTTAACACATGGAGCCCAAAAAGAAACAGGAAAAAAATCTCAAAGCTCAGCTGAATCCCAGAAGCCTACTCATTCCAATACTAACAGATGAGTAACAGAATAGGAAAGCAAGTGTCATGATCCCACCCCTCCCATTTTCCCTGGCTCCCTCTTCTGACCATTCTAGCCTCCCACTCTTCCCCCAATTCCTGCATCCGAAACAACTCTAACACTTGTCTGAAGACCCAACATCTTTCACTTCTTGTTATAGTCAATATTACAGTCCTTGAGCCAACTAAGGCTATACTAAAACTGAAAGGCTTTTCTCTTTTTTTTAACGATGAGATAAAAGATCTTTGGAAAAGTTCAGTACTCCTTCCAGGAGGACAGCAGTGCCTTAAAATGGCACAACCTACAAAGCCAGGGCCTCCCTTTGAGCCCTTCTGGTTTGGTTCAGTGGTCAGTAAAAGAGTGTAGGTCAATAGGGCCACATGTTAACCCTGGGCACAATTTTTATGTCTCTAAACTCCAAATTTTTAATTTGTTCTTTTTAAAAAAATATTTTCTCTGTCTTGCTCCCTAATATGAAATGAACAGAAGGACTTATACTTTGAGATCTGGCTGGGCCTTTGAATATACTGTATGTTTCTCCCCACATTTCCGTAGAGGCAAAACTCAGTCTCTTTGCTAGTTTTTCCAGGAAATCCACTCATGCCAAATTTTAGTGACTTTAGTCAAATTTACTTAAGCTTTGGTGAAATTACAAGAAGAGGATCTCACCACAAAATGAAGAATCTTTTCCCCTCTCTCCAGTCCTCCTCCCTGCTGCTCTCCCTCCTCTCTGCCCAGCACCCCCACCCCTCTAAATTTCTCACTTGATTGGGCATAGTAGTTTCCCTCTCTCTGAAACTGTAACGCTGATATCCAGACCCTACGTGGGGGTAGAGTGGTTGGGGAAGTAGGAAGTAGGGCTTAGATTCTACCCTAACTTTGCATTAGCATATTCATCAAAATGTTCAGGAAAACAAAAGCCTCTTCATTAACATAATCCACTTTCTTTGGGGCACAGTCATATTACAGATAGCAAAATCTTTTCCCTGGGGCTTCCCTGGTGGCGCAGTGGTTGAGAGTCCACCTGCCAATCGATGCAGGGGACACGGGTTCGTGCCCCGGTCCGGGAAGATCACACATGTCATGGAGCGGCTGGGCCCGTGAGCCATGGCCGCTGAGCCTGTGCGTCCGGAGCCTGTGCTCCGCAACGGGAGAGGCCACAACAGTGAGAGGCCCGTGTACCGCAAAAACCTTTTCCCTTATATCAGATGTATAGATGTGATATAGATATAGATTTCTATTGTTACCCAGACATTTATAGGTAGGTAGGTAGATAGATAGATAGACAGATACCCATACATTTATATCTATCAGTCTATCTATCTATCTATCTATCTATCTACCTATCTATGTAACAATAGAAATCACCTTTGACTCTGGGCCTAAACAAACTGGGCCCAGAGTCAAAACAGTTTGGAAAACTGTTTGGAAACAAACTGTTTGGAAAACTGTTTGGAAACAAACTGTTTGGAAAACTGTTTTGGAAACAAACTCTCTTTCCTCTTGGGATCTTGCTTGTTCTCTTTGGAGAAAATTGATGTTTTGGGGCAGAGCTGTTGCTCATCACTCTGCCTCCTGGTAACTGGAGCCACTGCTACCCCTGTTTCTTCTCACCAGGGGCTATCCTACTCCCCAGGCCCTGCCCAGTGGTAGAACATGTGTCCCATGTAGCCACCAGTGATGTTTTCCTAAGGTGGGGGAGGTCTCCATCACTCATTCAGCCTTATGACTTTTACTGCTCTGGTCCTTAAACAAGTCCTCCTGTTACAACTCTTCTATGTTACTTGATCTCAATTTCTAAGTGGTTCTTCTCTTTGAAGGATACCCCTTAGTGTTGCATACAAAAAAAATCCCTTAATACCAACCTTTATGCACTATTTCAAGGCCAAGTCCCACAGCCTTGCCTCTCTCCTACTTCAGTGTGCATCCATGCCTCTTTCTGATGTGTGCGGGGTGATGGGGATACAATACTGTTAATTCTGGCTTCCTGGGCATCTCCCCAGCCATCCACCTCAAAACCTCTCTGTTTCTCCCAGGATTTCTGTGTCTGTTGGCTCTTCATGCAAATAAGATTCTTCAAAGAATTCTGACATTCTAGAACAGTGCCATCTAATAGAAACTAGCAGCCACATTTTTTTAAAAAAAAAAACTAAACAAATGAAATTAATTCTAATAATACTTAACTCTATATTAAAAATACTATTATTTCAACAAATGATCAATATAAAACATTTAAATGAGATGAGTTTTGGTACTAAATCTTTGAAATCTAGTATGCACTTTACACTTACAGCACATCTCAATTCAGACAAGCCATATTACAAGTGCTCCATAGCCATAGGTGACTAGTCGCTGTCATATTGGACAGCACAGTCCTAGAGTTTCAAGTATAGGTTTGTAAACAGGCCCCTGTCACGTATACAAAATATGCACAGATGTATCAAGTACAAACTTCTCAGCTGAGCTTTTAAGGCCCTCTGTAATGTGCCCCACCATTGCAATCAGGCTGATCTCCTTGTTGGTGCTCGTTACTCCATGTTCATTCCTGCCTCTATGCTTGAAATTTGCTGTTCCTCTAGCCAATGACCCTCTCTCTTTTCCCTTTTCTGTTCTAACTCCCAGCCCAGCTACATTCCATCTCTTCCTGGACTACAGTAGTTCCTACTGCTCTTTCTTCAGAACTTTTTTTTTTTTTTTTTTTTTTTTTTATGCGTTACGCGGGCCTCTCACTGTTGTGGCCTCTCCCGTTGCGGAGGACAGGCTCCGGACGCGCAGGCTCAGCGGCCATGGCTCACGGGCCCAGCCGCTCCGCGGCATGCGGGATCTTCCCAGACCGGGGCACGAACCCGTGTCCCCTGCACCGGCAGGCGGACTCTCAACCACTGCGCCACCAGGGAAGCCCTCTTCAGAACTTTTTATGGTAATTATTTACAGGCAGAAAATAGTTAATTTCTAAAATTTAGAAGTTACTTTGATTCTATTGTCTTCCTATTATTTGCTGTTATAGAGGAAATTCTTCTCTCCATCAAAACTTGGAGCCCTTTCAGAAAAATACCCGTGTTGTGTATTATACTTCTCAGTCACCCATACCATCTAGCCTAGCACAGAGCCCACAGTACATACTAAGAATGCTTTTTAGTGACTTAATATGCTATTAGATGTAGTTTTTATGCCATTTTATTTGTACCTTGTCTCTCCAGTTAGATTTAAAATTCCTCCCAAACCATATGGTTGTTCTTTTTTATCTCCCAAATCACTTAACACAAATTCTACTAGGATTTAAATATCTGAGTTTGGCCAAAATTGCAAAGTACTTGACAGATTAATACTTGGCAGGTGCTTTTGCTTCCCTAGTCTCACTTGATTCTCAAGACAATCCTTTGACGTAGGACTTACTGATATCATTGTCACCTTATAAATGGTCAATGTGAGGCTCAGAAAAGTTGATTTTCTAGAAATCACATATTGAGGAAATGCTAAAGAGCCCAAACATCTAAGTACAAATGGGAGACCTTGCTTTCCAAATCAGTGGTTACCACCTGTATCTCTCTTACATCTCAGCATTACTCCCTCCAAATTAGAGTAGAACCAGGGGTTTTGTTTTGCTTGGTTTTTATAATTAATATTCTCCAGGAGATTATTCAGCATCTGGCCCTGCCATGTCCAAGAATAAGCATTTGGGAACTACTCCTCAGACAATGCTATGTAAAAGACAGCTCTCTTCTCTGCTCCTGTGGGGAGAATTTCCAGGTCAAGGCATCTTTACAATGGATCACCTCCACCTGCTTCTCTACCCTGGCCTGAAAAGAGAAAGGAGTACAAAAATTGTTAAATATGTGTGAATGAATACTATTCGGTAATAGTTCTATCTAGGTGTAAGCGCTCATGTTTATTGCTCCAAAAAATCCAGTGATAATAGTTCAGAACTTTGAGCCACACATCCTCCCTCCACCCAGAGTGCCCACACCCATTAAAAGCAGCATTATTAAAAACAGCAGCTACTGGGCGTGCTTAGAAACAGCTCTTCTTAAGTAAATAACTTGGAATGTTTTTATTTTAGAATATCAAAGGGAGTCTGGACCACATTATGGCTAATTGACTACATATTTCCATGAGCAGAAATGAAGCTATATTTTAGTTGTAAGGATACCAACCTCATTGTCTTTAATGCTGGTTACCAGCTTTTTAAAAAAAAGATGAGAGAAAGAGAAGAAACAAAAAGTGAATTATACACTGAATTTCAGCCTGACAAATCTTAGCTCCAATTCTAGAACATGGAGGTTATGGGGAATGTAGCACATACACTTTGGCCTAATTACAGCAACTGCAACCATGCTGCCCTTGAGGGAGGTGGTTAAAGCAGCCTAGATGACTAGAAAACAAGGAATTGTGAAAGTTGAGAGGAATGAAGAGTCATTTCTGAAATTAAGAAGCACTTATAGCAAAGTTGATCTGTTTTAATGATTTGCATAATTGTTTTTGTACTACATGCAAGTTAGGCTTAATAAGCATTATTTATTTTAGAGCCTAACCAATCATTTCTGGGCTTAGCTAGGGGAGGGGAGTCTAAGAGTGGGGTGGAGAATTCCCAGTGCAAGCCCCAACCCCTGCAGCCCCCTCACTGCCCATTATCTCAGGGGAGGACCCCAAGTGAAGCCGCACCTAGCACCCCATCCTCCCAGTGGTTCTCTTCCCTGTTTATTCTGCTGGTGAGAAAATGGCCCAGCTGGAGACTTCTAAAGCCGCTAAGCTGTGGGTGGCCTTGATTAAATGCTCTAGGAAGAAAAGAGGAAAATTTTGATTTTCCAGAAAGCTTGGATAATGAGTCTTTCTTGGTGGTGGACACTTACCAGATAACTGAGAATTTACTTCTTTAAGCCCCAAACTTTTTATTTTAACCAGTTCAAATGGAAATCTACACCAAATATTTTGTACTATTCCTTGGGTTCTTAAAAAATGGACACAAGTTAACATTTTCTTGACTGAGTCACAATATTATAATCTATTACATTGACTTGTAATAGAAATTCAATAGAAAGATGACCTCAGAGGTTGCTGAGACAAGTAAGATGGTTGATTCCTATATTAAATGACCCAGATTTATATACATGTAAGTCCTTGTAATGGCTTTTTATAGTTTTTCTGAAAACCTCCCTCTCTATTGTCAGTGTACTTAACACTAGCAGTCCCTTCTCTCTCTTTTAAACTGCTACATTCTGGAAATTAGAATAACTAGGATGTAAAGTAAAGGTAAAAAGGCTCTGACGGAGGACATAAGGGACAGCAAATAGGACTTTATTGAGTCCTACCAAATTTCTTCATTCAGGCCAACTTTCTGTATTACTTTCTATGTTGGGAGATTGTCAACTGAATTTTGGAAAGGTGAGAAATTATTGTAACTACTCCAAGGAAGTTGATTTGAAAATTCAGAAGAATGCTAAGGTGAGATACGAATTTCCCACACAGTATTTATAATAACATGATTTTTCTGAAGACAAAAGCAATACATGCCAATTTTTAAATATTTAAATCTTATAGATACATGCAATGTGGAAAATGAGAGCCCCTCCTTTTATCTCCACCTTCGCCGTGAAATAACTATTTATGAAAAGTACATAAATGTTTTTTCTATCCACATACTACCCTGTTATTAAGACTTTTTAAAAGATAAATTTAGTATCATACACTACTCAAGTGCCTTACAACTTGATCTTTCAACTTACCAATTAATTTTAAATGTCTTCTGAATGCATACATATTTAGTTACTTTATTGCTTTTAACCACAGTTTAGTATTCCATTAAGGAAGCATCATAATTTATTTAAACAGTTCTCTACTGATGGATATTTGGATAGTATCCAGTTTTTCAACATTACAGTCAACAATGAAATGTACATCTTGCATAGGTATAATTGAGTATTGGGGTAGAATAAATTCTTAGGTGTGGAATGTGACTTTTGTATTAGTTTGTTAAGGCTGCTGTAACAAAGTACCACAAATTGGGTGACTTAAAACAACAGAAATGTATTGTCTCATAGCTCTGAAGGATAGAAATCCAAAATCAAGATGTCAGGGCCATGCTCCCTCTAAAAGGTGTAGGGGAGCCCTTCCTTGCCTCATACTAGCCTCTGGTAGTTTGCTGGCAATCTTTGGTGTTCCTTGCCTTGCAGCTACATAACTCCAATCTGTGCCTTCAGCATCACATAACGTTCTCCCTCTGTATCTGTCTTCACATGGCTACCATCTTACAAGACTCCAGTTATATCGGATTAGGGGCCAACCCCACCCCAGTATAACCTAATCTTGGCTAATTACATCGGCAACCACTTTATTGCAAATAAGATCACATTCTGAGGTGCTGGGGTTAGGACTTTAACATATCTCTTTTGGGGGGAGTTGGGTGGAGAATGACAAAATTTAACCCATAACATCCTAAAGGCTTTCAAAATTTTAGTAGATGCTGCCAAATTTTCTTCCAGAAATATTATGACAGTTTAGATTCTCATCAATAATTTATGAGAGTGTCAGTTTCTCATCTCCTCACCCACAGTGGATATTATCAATTTTTAATTATTTCCTAATGTGATAAATAAAAATCTGCAACTCATTATTTTATTTTGCATTTCTCTAATTACTAGTGAAATGAGCAAATTTCCCCTTGCTTTACTGATTATTTGCATCTTTTCTGTGATTTGCCTCTATTATCTTTTGTCCGTTTTTCTATTTCATTGTTCACCTTTTTCTTGTTAAGTGTTTTTTGCTTACTAGAGAAATCAATAAATTCTTTGCTTGTTATACATGTTGTATTTTCCCTCCAACTTGTCCTATACTTCCATCTTTGCATGGTAGCTTTTTTATTGAGATATAATTGACATATACATTGTATTTGCTTTAGGTGTAACCTAATGATATGTTATATGTATATATTGTGAAACCATTACCACAATATGTTTAGTTAACATCCATCACCACGCATAGTTACAACTTTTTTTCTTGTGATGAAAACTTTTAAGATCTACTCTCCTAGCAACTTTCAATATATAATACAGTGGCTAACTATAGTCACCATGCTATACATCACATCCCCAGGACTTACTTATCTTATAACTGGAAGTTGGTAGCTTTTAACCACAGAAGCTTATTATTTCATATAGTTACTTTTCCCTTTCTATAATCTAGGAAATTTCATGCTTGAAAAGGCCTTATCCATCCCAAGGTTATAAAAATACATACCCATATTTTCTTCTAATACAGTTATGGCTTCATTTGTACATTTATATTTTTGATCCCTTTGACATACACTTTAGTACACGGAGTGAGGTGAGCATCTAATATTATTTTTCCAAATGGCTATCAAGACTATCTGTTGCTCTATTTTCCCCATAGATGGGAAATGATACCTATATCACTTACTGCATTATGTGTAAATTGCTGCATGTTTGGGGATCTATTTCTGGGCCATCCTGTTTGGTTTCATTGTCTTGCCAGTCTCTTGTTAAATCGGACCCACTCTATTATAGTTACTATACTTTATAATATATCCTAATATCTCAAAGGGCTTATTTCCCTCCTTTACTTTTCATAATTTTCCTGATTATTCTTACAAGTTTATTCCTCTAGATAAAGTTTAAATTTCATCACGTTCTTTTATAAATTCGGTTAGTACTTTGATGGAATGGCATTGAGTTCATAATGAAGATGGAATTGGCACTGTGTATTCTTTTGTTTAGCCACTCAAAAATGGAGCTGTTTCTTGATGAATTCAAGGTTTCTTTCAAGCCACTCAGTATTATGCTTTTTCTTCATATAATATAGTAGATACAATTTTGTCAGCTTATTCTTATTTATGTATTTATTTATGGCTGTGTTGGGTCTTCACTGCTGCGCATGGGCTTTCTCTAGTTGTGGTGAGCGGGGGCTACTCTTCGTTGTAGTACACGGGCTTCTCATTGCGGTGGCTTTTCTTGCTGTGGAGCCCGGGCTCTAGGCGTGCGGGCTTCAGTAGTTGCAGCTCACGGGCTCTAGAGCACAGGCTCAGTAGTTGTGGCACACGGGCTTAGTTGCTCTGCAGCATGTGGGATCTTCCTGGACCAGGGATCGAACCTGTGTCCCCTGCACTGGCAGGCGGATTCCTAACCACTGCGCCACCAGGCAAGTCCCTGTCAACTTATTCTTAAGTATGTCAGTTTTTCACTGCTTTTGTGAATAAGATTTTTTTCTTCCATTAAATTTTCTACCTGGTTACCTTTTGCATGCAGGAACGTTACTAATTTTTTTTTAATATTAAATATGTGAGTAGCTACCTCCCTGAATTCTCACATTGTTTCTCACATTGTCTCACATCTAGTGCTTTTTGTTGTTTCTCTTAGGGTTTCAGGTATATTGTCATATCATCTGCAGTAAGTAGAATTTTGCCTCCTTTCTTACAGTATTTATACCTTTAATTGGTTCTCTTATGTAATTGCATTAGCTAGCTCTTCTAGAAAAATGTTAGGTAATAGCAATGGCAGTGGACACACTTGTCTTGTTCCTGATTTTAGTGGAAATGTTTCCATTGTTTTCCTGTTAATCATGATGTTGAATTATGATTTGGAACCATATATCTATTGTATTATGGAAGTATACCTATTTTCCTATTTTGACACAGTGGTTAAGGATGCCACTTCCTAGCTCTATACAGCCCACTTCCTAGCTATGTGACCTGAGACAAGATCCTTAAACTTGCTAAGATTTAGTTTCCCTGATCTATAAAAGGAGCCTGATAGATAGTACCTTCAACACTGAGTGATGGTGAGGACTCAATGACAAAACACATACAGAGCATGTCAGACAGTGCTCAGGATGTAACAAGTGCAAAATAAATGTTAGCTTTTATTATTGTTATTGTTTTACTCTAAATGTATGTTCAATTTTATTACATTCTTTTTCTGTATTTTCGAAGGTAATTGTAACTTTTCTCCTTTGACTATTAATAGGGTGAGTTACATTAATAGATTTTCTAAAATTGAATCACCCTGAAATGAGCTCCACTTTGTCACAGTGTATTTTTTTAATGGACTATTGGATTCTATTTGTTAATAATATGATTAAGCTTAAGAAGAGAGGATGAGGGCTAATCATTAACTCTCTCAAGGGATCTTGCAGAGGGGACATAGACTTCCCATTCCCAACAACGACATTCTGTTTACTATTTTGTTCCGAGAGGACATTTCTGTCCCTGGTCCTCAAGCAAAGTTTAAACTGAAAAAGACTTCATTGGGTTGCTTGGCTTTACACTCAATTTGGAGCAGCTAGAATTGCAAGGGATGTCACACCTGAAATTTGGAGCCCTAGAGGTTCTGCAGATGCTGCTTTGTGAATAGCAGGTGCTCATTAAGTGCCTGCTCACTTTGGTTAAGTGACCTGTGGTAAGTCTGGTAGGTCATTAGTGGCAGAGTTCAGACCAGGACTTAGAGCTATAGGCACGGCTTCCTGACCTCCTTCCACCAGACCTACCTGATTCACCCTTTGGAGGTGAGACTGGAGGAAGTATTATGGTGAAAAAGGCAATAGCCCTGTGGGAACCACCACAGAAGCTGTGCCTACAGAATAGGAGCAAGCCAGGGAATCAGCCAGACCCAGCCAGTGTTGAGAATGAGAGCTTCCGAACAGAGACGTGCATCAGAGCAGGGGACAGCAGCCACAAGACCAAAACCAGGGTCTCTGCAACCAACCTCACAGGGCCTGCTATTCTTCTTGCTATTGCAGGATCCAAAGAGTGTCCCAAAAATGGCCTTCTCAGAGTCTGTATGCCCATCAGATGCCAGATCAGACTTGCTGCTTTTACCATGCCCTCCTGACAAGACTTCACAATCTCTAATGTTAGGGGTTCAACTTCAAGATAGATTATCTGAGAATCCCTCCAGAGAGTGAACACCACCTGCTGAACACCAAATGCCTCCTGCAGTGTTTCTCAAAATGTGGCCTGTGGACCAAGCACCTGTCTCAGAATTACCCAAGATGCTTGTTACAAATGTAAATTCCTAGACCCAACCCAGACCTACTGAATGAGCATCTCTAGGAGTGTGGCCAGGAGTTTGTATTTTTAATAATATCCCACATGACTCTTATTTATGCACACTGACATTTGAGCTCTACTGTGTGTTACTGAAACACACACAAGTTCCCTGGAAGTGGCTAAATGGTGATAGTAAACTCTGGCCCATGTTCATTCCTTTGTCCATTTATTCACTCAAAAAATATTTTTAAATACTTATGTTCAAGGCATTATGTTAGGTGCTGTGGAAAGTTAAATTTAACTAGTTAGTACCTATCTCCATTCAATTCAACAAACAACTAATAGATGCTCACTGTGCTCCAGGCAAGGTATGAGGTGCTGCCGATCCAACATAAATAAGCAGATCCTGAGCTCAGAACCAGGGCAGGGACAGGGGCC
Source organism: Phocoena phocoena (assembly GCF_963924675.1). Classification (NCBI taxonomy): domain Eukaryota; kingdom Metazoa; phylum Chordata; class Mammalia; order Artiodactyla; family Phocoenidae; genus Phocoena; species Phocoena phocoena. The sequence continues at coordinate 50,592,776 of NC_089232.1, forward strand.
CTCACGGAACCAATGTGACATAGCATGAGATGTGCTGCTGATGTACATCTACACAACAGCAGAGATGAGAAATAATTCTATTAAAGGGCTGAACTCTATTAAAGAAGTGAAGATCCAAAAAGTTTTCAGAGATAAGATGGCATTTGAAGTGGATCCTGAAGAATGAGTAGAATTTTGCCTAGGGGAACAGGCAAGGGTGAGAGGAGCATGCTAGGCAGAGGGAGCCCCAGGAAAGGTGCAAAGACAAAAGATGCAGGGCACACTTGGGTCCAGTGAGTGGTTTGGTGTGATCTGCTCATGGGGTGCCTGCCTAGAGGAAACAGACTGAAAATGAAGCCAGAAGCAGGCAGGTGCCAGATTGGGAAGAACTGTAAATGTTAGTCCAAGAGTCTGGACTTGGTACTATAAGCCAGTGATTCCCACATCTGGCTGTGCAGATTCCTGAGTCCTATCTACTACCAATCTGATTCAATCTGGGGTAGGGTCAAAGACTCTGTATCTTCACCAGGGTCTGCAAGTAATGCACAGCCATGTCTGGGACACACTGCAGTGAGGATTGCTAGAAGGACTTTCAGTAAAGGCAGTCATTACTATAGTTGGACTCTGGGCAGGCCTGAGACTAGAGTGAGGGGAATGAGTCACCTATGAAGCAAAATTTAAGGAAGCCTTCACTCTCAGCCCTTGCAGAATCCTGAGAGTAGTGTCTCCTTAAATTTCATGCCTTTGGCACCTCACCCACTGCACCCTAATCCCAGCCCTGACTCAAGGGACAATGCAGAGGCTTCTGGGAGGGAGGACAGATAGCAGAACAGACCAGTAGGAAGCCAGGACAGCAGTCTAGGTGAGAGAGGACGGAGGCCTCAGGGATGGAGAGAAGATCAGAGAGACTCTTCCAAAGTAGCCCCCATAAGACTGGGCGTGACCCGGGGCAGCAGCCCAGGAGTGTGCTGAGGTTGTCTGGCTTAGGGATTAGAGCATGAGTGCTGGGCACCAACACAGCAGATACGAGGTAGATTTGTGGAGCCGATAAGGGGTTTAGTTTGTGACATACTATATGAGGTTCTCGTAAGAGATTCTGGGGAAAACTATACCACCACTTCTTCCTAAAGATATATTCAGGTACATCCTGTTGCAAGAATCTCAACAAATTCAACAATTAATTATTAAGTACCTACTATGTGCAAAACCTTATGCTGGGGGGCAGCACAAAAAGTGAGACGTTACCCTAGGCCCTCAGAACCTCATATATGCAAATGAGTAATTCTAGTGTACATTAGTCTATGTTAGATCCAATGATAAACATATAGAGATAGTGCCATGTGTGCCTAGAAGAATTCATAAGACTGATTCTGGAAGTGGGGATTGGAGAAGGCTTTTTGGAGGTGAGATCTGAGCTGGCTCCTGAATATAGATATGAAGAGAAAAGCAAGCAAAGCAGAGGAAAATTTGAGCAAAAGCCCAGAAGTAGGAAATGCACAGAGTATTAGAAGACTGCTTTGGAGACCATGTTCCCACATGCATTTATGAATTATCTTATGTATGCTCAGTACAGTGTTAGTGTGGCAGCCATGAGAATGAACCTGATAGGCGTCCAGTTATGGGGAGCTCAACTGACCAAGGGCCCAACTGCCACACGCTGAAATCCATCACTGCCTCTGCATGGAGGCCACACATTCCCCAGGCCGCTCCCAGCCAGGGACTGAATCTCAGGGATTCTGATAGAAGCCCATTTCTAGAAGATACATACTCATCTGATGGCCAGTTTTGGCTTGAGGACTCCCCAGCAGCCATATGGCAAACCTTCCTAAGATGACAGGATCATCTAGGACCCTTCCACCTACCCTCCCTTCACGTGCCTTCACTTAGGGTCTGGTAACATTGGAGCCTGGTGACTCTCCCAGCCTTACCAGCAACCTTCCCATTTCCTTTCATACCAACTTTTCCAAGATCAGACTAACCCAGATAGGTATTGTGAGGGGGAATAATATCCAGGTGAAGTCTTTTTCACAGTTCTTTGCATACTGAATTCTTTGCATCCTTAAATAACCCTAGGAGGTCTCTCTGTTCAAAGGCATTTAGCAGAGAGATATTTTATAAAAAGAAAACATTTCTGAAAAAGGACAAATCACTCTGCACATGCTTTTGTGTATATCGAGATTTCTTCAAGAGGGGTACAGCTGGAATGAAAACATGTTGGTAGCCCAGCAATAGGCTCAGTGGGATGGCACGTGAGCACAATACTGAGCTGCGGAATTTTTGCTGGCTGCTCAGTCAGGCCTCGTTGGCTCTGCTTTCTAGGGCAGTACATGATGGATGTTTTATAAGGTGCTCTGATTTTCCAAAAATCACACAGGGTAGAGGAAAGAGGCTTTGGAGACAAGCAGGCCTTGGTTTAAACAGCAAATGTACCACTTTCTACATAACCTCAAACTGGTTCCATAACCTTTCTGAGCTGCTGTTCCCTCATCTGCAAAATGGGGCTAGCACATGGAACATGCACAGTTATTTGGAGGACTGGAGAAAAAGTCGAGCATGCCAGGCACTCTATAATTGGGAGTTCTTTTGTCTGCTGGTTTTATCAAAAAGTGGGGTTGAGTTTAGCAGTATAGAATGGAATGAAGGGTCGAGGTCACACTGCAGAATGTTTCAGGCTATGGATCGATGTTTCTCTCTATCACTGCCAACAAGAGGAAACACAGCTCAGAGGTCAAAATGAAAATCATCCAACAGCCTAATATTAGGGATTGCCCTTTTAAAATTCTTAATTTTGGCTTTTAGAGCCAGAACCTTTTGTAGATACATGTGTAGTATCTAATGGCACACAAGTCACTGCTTCATTCCATTAGGGTAGCCACAGTGTTGATTCAGTGGACCTAGATGTTTCCATGCCAGGTATCTCTTGGCACATAGAATCGTAGATTCATTCTTCTGATTCCCAGCAGAGGGCAATTCCAGCTGTGCGTGGTGGGTTAAAGATGGTTGCAAATTCTTTGGCATTCCTTCCATAGAGAGGTGGGCTCCATTTCCTTTCTCCTTGATGCTCGGTTGGCACAGTTGTATTAGTCAGGGTTCTCAGACAAACAGAACCAATAGGAGATATATATATATATATATGGGGAGAGAGAGAGAGAGCGATTTATTATAAGGAACTGGCTCACATGATTATGGAGCCTGAGAAGTGTCAACATCTGTAAGCTGGTGACCCAGGAAAGCCAGTGGTGTAAGTTCCAGTCTGAATCCAAAGACCTGAGGACCAGGAGCACTAATGGTATAAGTCCCAAGCCAAGAGCAGGGGAAGACCAATGTCCCAGCACAAGCAGTTAGGCAGAGAGAGTGACTTCTCCCTTCTTCTGCCCTTTTGACCTATTCAGGCCTTCAACAGATTGGATGGTGCCCACACTGGGAATGGTGAACTGCTTGATACACAGTCTACTAATACAAATGCTAATCTCATCCAGAGACACCTTCACAGACGCACCCCAAAATACTGTTCCACCAAATATTTGGCCATACCATGACCCAGTCGAGCAGATACATAAAATTAACCATCTGAGAACAGCAAAAGGGAAGCTATGCTAGTTCTGGGGCTGGATTTTAAGAAAACAGGCAGCTTCCTTCTTGCTCTTTTGGAGCCCTGAGTAGCCACATAAGAAGTCTGGCTGCCCTGCTAGAGAGACCATGTGGAAAGGCCCTGAGGTTATGCAGGGAGGGGACAGCCAAGCAAGCTTTCCAGCCAGAGCCATTCCCACTAAGGGGCCAGGAATGTGAGGAAAGCCACATTGGACCCTCCAGATCAGACCAGCTGCAGCTAAATACCCTGAGCAATCCCAGGCAACCCCAGGTGGAGCAGAAGAATCGCCTGACTGAGAACTGCCAAATTTCCAACCAACAAAATAGTGAAATCTAATGAAATGGTTGTTGTTTCAAGCCATGAAATTTTTCAGTAGTTTGTTATACAAAAGTAGATAACCCTGAAGAAACAGTCTGCATTTGGAACTCCCTTAGTATGGCACAGCCCTAAGGGGTTGAAATGACTCGGCGCCCTGAACATACCAGACTGAGATTTCAAGCATCTTCGAATTTGTTGTCTGCTCACCATCTCGGGGCTGAAGGTGTATGTAGGGGGGATACGCAAAGGAATTCTCCCAGGCTCAGTCTAGAAATTGATTCATTTCCTTCAACCCTAACCTTCTGTCCTCTTGACCATTGTTTTTAAAAGTGGAAGACTAAGATGGTAGAGAAGAGAAAGTGAAAGAATGGAGATAGAAATGGGAGAAAATGGAAAGAAAAGGAAGAGGAATTCTCAGATTGACTGACATCTGCTCAGAAATGAAGGAGTAAATTCAAAACCTCTGAGGGAAGAAATGGGCCAATTCTCACTCCACCCATTCATTGTTCAACACCAACCATACCTAGAGGATCAATCAAGACAAACAGCTAATGGCCAAGCAGAACTTTTTTTTTTTAATTCACTTTTTTAAAAAAATTCGTTTTACTTTATTTGTTTATTTTTATTTTTGGTCATGCCGTGCGGCATGTGGGATCTTAGTTCCCTGACCAGGGATCGAACCTGCGCCCCATGCAGTGGAAGAACAGAGTCTTAACCACTGGACCACCAGGGAAGTTCCAAGCAGAATTTCTTTATCTTCAGTTTCTATTTGACATCAGTTTCATTTATTCATTCAGTCAGTCCACATTTATTGAGTAATTGCTATCTGTAGGAGAAACTAAAAAATATGGTATAATTGAAATGTCCTACTTCACCCATTTGCAGCTCAAAATAAGATGGTATCTCTTTTCAAATCAATACAATTCTGCACTCCCAGAATGGCAGGAAATCCATTCTCCTCTCCTAGGGTTTCCTGTCTCTGATACATTCAAGAAACCCACAGGTGCTTGCCTAGATCACATCAAAGAAAATCCATTCGACTGCCAGAAGAAACCGTTCTCCACCACTGTTGCTCTAGCCATGGCTTCACTGTAGAGCTGCTGAAAACAGGGAGTCCATCAAATTCTTTCACCAAAAGAAGTGCTACAGAAGCTGAGGTCCATGGCAGAAAAAGTTGAAGTTAGTGTGGCCACCTTGCCATCAAAGCCAGTGGTTCAATTCTAGCCCTGTGTCTTGAGGACTCACCATTGAATCCGAGGTTTACTACCAACTTGGCAGCAGTTTCTCAGAGTACGGAGTGGATGAGAACATTCCTCTCTCCCAGTACCTCGTCCACTTCGGGTGCATGAGGCACCAGTGTTACAGATCTGTAGGGAAACATCCACATACCAAAAATCCTCCCCTGCTAAGGAATGCTGTGGAACCTGAGTGACCGTGTCAGTAGAGGTTCCAAAGTAACCACAGATATATCCAGAATCAGACCTCTTCCCTGAAGAATCAGATCAGGTTTCCAAAGAGGAGAGGAAGTCCTTCCCTCTCCAGTCCAAGTCTGCTTCTTTTCCTGTCCCAGTATTAACCACTTGTCATTCCCCATGGCCTCAACAGAGAGACAAGCATTATCTAATAGTACATTCCTATTGTCCCTGGCCACTTCATTACAATAAAATATTTCTCCCTCCTTTGCAGAGGGTATACACATACAAAATGGAGAGGGTATACACAGGTAACAATAAAGGAGAATAATACATCAAATCATAGAACTATAGGATTAGAACAGACTCCAAAAATGGTCATAGTTCAACCTCCCCATTACCAACAAGGAAACAGAGGCTCAGAGGCTTAACCAGACTGTGCAAAGCCAGGTACCACACTTGATATTTGAGTCCAAATCCTCAACCCAAGCTCATTCCTCCAGATTTTCACAGAAATGCCTTTCTCGGCCTCTAAATGAAACTTAAAAATGCTTAAATAACTTGGGGGCTTTACTTTTTTTTCTTTGCCTAAGGAAAACAGAAACATTCCTCATGGAGCCAAGGCAGGGCCTGACAGAGCTTGGCAGCTGGAAGTGTCTTTCTAAATCTGGAAACACCACAGCTCCTTTGAAAAGTGGGAGCAACAATTTGTGCCTCTTAAATGTGAAGAGACGTATTTCTTTGTGAGAAAAAAATAACTGCGGTGAAATTGCTGAAGACAAATATTGGGCAAGGCAGTCAGCAAAGCAAGAGATACTGAGTTTGTCAGAACATTCAGTTTATTTGCATGCCAAAAAGGGGAAAAAAATACCGGCAAATTAGTTTCCATTTGTAAATATGATCTATGAATTTTCCCAGAAGATAATAAACTCATGAGTTACAAGAATCGAATGCCCAAGTATTTGATAAAGAGGACAAACTGAAATAGGGCTAAAGAGGAAAGAAAATCTTTATTCACTCTATGACAGAATGTTTCCACCATCACTGTCCAGGATCAATGATGGGCTGAGTCAAACACGAGATCACTGAATTGGGGGAGATCTCAGTTAAAGACACACTCTATTTATTCAGATATATAAATGACATGAAGGAAATGGCAATAATGCCTTCCACTCTACGCTCAATTTTTGAAGTCTTTTTGTTCATTATTGTTTTAACACCAGATTTCTAGTCTGGATGACTGGATGGTACAGCCAATCACATGAAGAAACTTGGAGAAAGTCTCATGAATTCTGATTTTGACCTTGCATTTCAAGTGTTTATGAGACCAGAATTCTTCCAACCAGTGGGTGAAGTTTTCTCCTTCACTCCTATGGAATTTGGTGCACAGTTCGCCAAACACTTTGTTTGGGGATCTTTAGTTGAATCCCTCAGCTTTTTGCTGATCTTCCTCCCTTTTTTCTTACCTTACTGCTGCATCTTGGGAAATAATATGGCTTTGTGACTGAATGACGAACTCTTCTATAGGAATATGCAGGTCTGGTCCAGCTGAATACCCACTGTATTCTCATTTGGAATCATTCAGTTTCCTGTGTTCCTCCATTGCACATTCACATGCACATTGTCTTATATTTGTTTGCTTTTTTCTTACCCCTTTCCTCCTGACATAGCTCAAGATACAGCTGCACATCTGTGATTAACTGAAATGGTGTAGGACTGATTATTAAGGGAGAAAATTCTGGAATTATGTCTATTCACTGGAATTGGGGACAGGAGGGCAGGTACATATAGTGGGGGGTCTAGACCCAGCTACAGATGTGGGAATTTCAGTCTGCAGGCAAAGCAAGGGTGTGACAAATAGGGTGGGCCAGGTTGACATTGGCACCATAGAATGTAACGTGTGTTGGGGGCAGTTCATACCAGAGTAGTATGGGGAGATGATGGCATTGCTCCTGACAAGGAGAAATCAGAGGGTTGCCTTACAGATACTGTACAGAGTCCAAGGCAGTACTGAGGCATGGAGGAAACGGCAGCAGCATCTGGTTACCAGAGCTGGGCTCAGGCAGGAAGCAGACCAGCAGCCAACGTGAGCCTGAGGCCCCCTGGAGCTTCTTCAGCAGATCTCAAGAGATACTGCCTCAAGTCCAGGAGCTGGGGTAGTGTGGGCAGTGTGAAAGAGAAGCGTGACGGGGGAGGGAGAACTGTGCCATTGGGGAGGGGTCATCAGTTGAGCCTGACATCTCCCAACTGGACTGTGACAAGCCCCCTTGAGGGCAAGGACCATTCTGCTTCTCTGGCCTCCAATCAGAGTGCACATCCTGGGTGCTTAATAGCTGCAAATACAGTTGAGTTGAATTAAAGGGCCAGCTTCAGTTAATTATTCAGCTCCCCACTGTAACAAATAGCTTCATGGATTTAATGTACTCCAAGGACATAGATGGTCCCCAGAATAGGAACATTTGCATATAATAAAAGCCTGATTGTGCAGATGATGGTGATTGACAGATATGTCCTCATCGGCCCCGACACAGGACACTGCTGATTACACAGATTACACAGATGCAAACTCAGCACCTTTCCAGACTTCAGAGGGGCTTCCCTGACCTTCAGTGGTCTGTTGCCCATGCAGTGATACCACCAGTTGTCTGAGAGCCCATCAGGATCTTCAGTATCTCCCTTTCCATTCTCGTAGGGGGGAACAGGGCTCATTACTTTCTTAGTTCTCTGTTCTGTTATGGAGACTCTAGCTTAGCTTAGGACCTGCCTGCCCACCAGGTACAAGTAACCTAAAAACCCAGCACATTCCTGAGTGCTCACTGGGAATGAGAAGAGGAAGTCAGTTTCCCAGAATCAGTTCCCAGGTCCACAATTCCTAGAGGACCAACTCTAGTGATTCCTGCAATGCTTCAACACAGTAACCCCTGGGTCCAGTCCACACCACCAGCACCCTAAATTAGGCGGGGTTGGGCATGTGTTCTATTTTAGATTCTAGACATTATTAGGTTACCTACACCTGCCAGAGAAGAATACAGGAGAGATGCATAGTTGATGCCTAAGTTAAGGGCTGGTACCAGCCACCCAGATGAACAAAATAGACATTTGCACAAAAGTTGTATTATTTCTGGACAGATATGAAGATAAACAGATCCTTCCTGAAGCAAAATCGTTGAGACTGAGAAGTCAGTGAAATTTGCCTTGGGTGTCTCCCACCTTCCCATCAGTGTCCAAGTCCTCCTTCCCACACTGCTCCTTCCTGGTTCTGGGTGCCTTCCTGAAGCTCCAAAAAAAAAAAAGGATTTGAACATAATTATACTTAACTGTCTCTTTTACATTACTCTGGTAACTGCCTCAGGTATTTGCATTTTAAAACCTTTTATTATAGAATGAAATGGTTTCTAGGTCTTCCCTGGAAGGGATTTTTAAGCAATATTAAGCAGGTAGAAAGATTTTTTTTTAAGAGCAAGGGAGTTTTTCTTGGTTTCCAAAATTACACTGCACTATATCAAAGGCTGGCTGGCCCTGAATGTCAATAATTGACTGTTAAGTTTGCTTTAGATGCATTAGGTGCTGGGAAGTTACTTCAGAAGGAACATCCTGGCCCTTTTCTCCCAGTCCTTCCCCCCTTACACTCCCATTCCTCTGCTAAAGAGAATACCCAACATTTACAAGCCTCTATGAATTCCTAAAATATTTTTTGCATATGTTATCTCATTCAGTCCTCACAAGAGTCCTATGAGATATGGATTATAATTATCCTAATTAAAACAGTAATTCCACTTAATGCTTCTTCTAGAAACACTGTTTCTTTGGCTCAGTGATGCTACACTCTCCAGGTTTTCTTCCTTCTCCCTCCCCCACTATTTCTCCTCAGGGACCTTTGCTGGCTCCATTTCTCCCTGGCCCTTAAATGTTGGGGTTCCCTGGACTTTTGCTCCCCTCTAACCCTGGCCGTCGCAGTCATTCAGGAACTTAAATTACAGCATGTATGTCTAGATTCTCACAGCTACTGTCAGAGCGCAGCCCGCTCTCTGAGCTCCAGGCCTTTCAACACTTCTGCTCAAATATCTCACAAGTCCCTAAAACTCCATGTGTCTAAAACAGAATGCCTAATCTACCAAACACCCACCCAGCACCCACCATCACCACTGAAAAATCCACTCCTTGGACAGTGTTCACTGATTCCTCTGCCTCCAGCCCACAGTCCTTAGCCAAGTCCTGTTACTCTCCTAATGGTCTCTCACCTCCATTACCATCATCACCTCTCCACTTAGACTCTTACAGTGCTCCTGCAAATAGGCCCTCACATCCACTTTGTCCCTCTTTACCTCATTCTCCATAGTGCAAGCTGAGAAGTTGTTGTAAAATACAAATTTCACCAAGGCATACCTCCACTGGCAACAGTAGTAGTTGGCTTGACTTTTGTTGGGAACTTAAAGATATGGGTCCCCAACCTTAACGTGGCCTCTGAAACTCAGGGCAGTATGGTCTCTACCCAGGTCTCCAGACTTGTCTCATCCCACTGTCCCCTCACCATCAACATTCCTGCCCCTCTAGCTTCCTTTTGTCTCCTTGGAATTTCAGGGGTCTTGGTACCTCAGGACCTTTGGACATCTGTTCTCTCACTTGGTTAACTTTTAATCATCTTTCAAATCTCAACTTAAAATGTTACTTCCCCAAGGAGGTCTTCCCGTTTAGAAAAGTCTAAATCCCCTTGGGATATGCTCTGATAGCACATAACCCTCATCACAATTGAAATGACTTATTCAATGTCTGTCTGCTTAGCTAGACTCTAAGTACCACAAGAGTGAATTTTTTTCAGCACCCTGTCCCCAATATCTAGCACAGTGTTTAACACACAATTAATACTCAAAAAAACGTTTATTGGCTTGAATTAAGTGACTTGCCTAAGCCAGGTTAGAATGTCAAAGTGAAAGCATGAACCCCAATCTTTCTGATCCCAGAGCCCATTTTCTCTTACCTTCTTCCTTTACTATGTATCCCTCTCCTCCCACCAGTTATTAGAGGCCCGGGAATGGTGGTCATGTGACCATACCTTAGTGGAGGTAAATTTCAGTCCCTTGGTTCAGAATTTGCTATCCCAGTCCTGCAAGTATCCCAGGTAGGTGAGGACCAGAGAGCAGCTGCTCAGGGAACCCAATAGTGTGGTGAGACATGTGTTGGTTTTAAAATATGTCCACAAATTCTTTAACACTCTCCCTTTCAAGAAATGAAACATAATTCCCTCCCCCTTGACTATGGACTAGATTTAGTGACTCACTTCAAACAAATAATTTTGGCAAAAGTGATCATCTATAACCTCTGAGACTAGATCATAAAAGACACTGCACCTTCTACTTTGCATTCTTTTGGATCACTCACCTGGGGAAGTCAGCTGCCACATCATGAGGTCACTCAGGTAGCCCTATGGAGAAGTCCATATGGTGAGAAATTAAGTCCTCCCACCAACAGCCAGCAAGGAACTGAATCCTTCTGCCAACTGAACTGTGTGACTGAGTCATCTTGGAATTAGATCTTCTAGCTCAGTCAAGCCTTTAGTTGACTTCAGTCATGGCTAATATCTTGACTACAACCTTATGAGACCCTCTGAACCACAACCACCAAGCTAAGCTGCTCCCAAATTCCCAACCCACAGAAACTGTAAGATAGTGTTTGTTATTTTCATCTGTCTCACTTGGGGATCACTTGTTATGCAGCAATAAATAACTAACACAGATTTTAAAAGAGAAATATGGTGGGATAAGAGCAAATAAGCAAACCATAGAGGCAGTTTTTGGGAATGAAAGAGAAGAACAGCTACTGTGTAGAAACCCTTTGTCTTGAGTGGATATAATTATGTTATGTTGCACCTTACAATGCTGAGTAGGAGGTGAGGTACTAGAGCAGAAGGGAGTCTGAGAACCGTGCTGGGCAGCAAAATAGAAGTGGGCATCCAAACATGAGCCCCAGACAACCTGAGGCCAGTAACACAGGAAAGGAAAGGCAAAATGGTGGCAAATGTAGCATCTACAATCAAGCACTGAACCACAGAGGGATATCTAGAAGTGGGAGCCAGGACACCAAACTGCTTAGAATTAGTGACACACCTGAGGTCACAACAGAGACAGACAGGGTGTGGAAACAGAGAAATCTGCCATCTTCCTTCTACTCCAGCTTCTGAGTCCCCACACACTCCATATATAGATGTTTCTGCTCCTAAAGTACCTTGAAGTGGATGCTGTTGGGCCCCACCCCACGCGCTTTGCCAACTAAGTGTTGGCTGATAACACTCACAGCTGTCTGGTCTCTGGAAAATTGCCCTCAGCCAAATGCTTTGTACCCACACATCCCCCCCACCCCAGCCCTCAACCAATGACTAACTGTCATAGGGTTCAAAAAGCCAGCGCCCTTGCTTTGAAATGAGACTAACTCTGGTGCAATTTATGCTCCAGACTCCTCCATGAGATCAGGCGTAACCTAGCATCCAGTTGAGACCACATTATTCCCTACCCTATCCTGCTTCCTTCACTCCTCTTTCCTGAGAATACTCCTACAATAAATCACTTGAATAAGAAGCAGGATTTGCTTCTAGGGAACCCAATCTATAACTACTAAAGGCATTTAGTAGTTTCTGATGTGTGTGTGTGTATACCCCTAAAATTCATATTGAAACCCTGATCCCCAATGTGAAAGTATTTGGAATTGGAGCCTTTGACAGGTAATTAGGTTCAATGAGGTCATGAGGGTAGGGCCCCCCATGATAGGAATAGTATCCTTATAAAAAGAGAAAGACCAGGGTCCCCTCTCTCTCTACCGTGTAGGATAGAGCAAAAAGGTGGACATCTGCAAACCAGGAAGAGAACTCTCATCAGACACCAAATCTGCCAGCACCTTGATCTTGAACTTCCCAGCCTCCAGACTGTGTGAAGTAAATGTTTGTCATTTAAGCCACCTAGTCTATGGTATTTTGTTACAGCAGCTTGAGCTAAGTGTGTGTGAGTGTGATTGTGGTGATGATGAAAGAATATATAAAATAAGGGAAAACTATAAAAATGTTCCTGCTTAAAGTGTCCATGAACCAACAGTGAGAAGACAAAACCTAGTCATTTGGTTAAATGATTTAAAAGAAATATAACTTAGTAATTAATCTAAATGTTTATTAAGTGTAATGAGTTTGTACTGTATTGACCAAGCAAAGCTAGAACAACTTTTTCCACAGTTTCTTCCCCTGATGGTTCCACATTAAAGTTTCCCAAAAGAAAATTTTAAACAAGATTTACAAGGCAGAAATGAAGCAGCGGTACTCTCTGAAGTTGTTGTGGTTGGATGCAATGAGAAATATACAAGTGCTGATGCGTTCTAGATTAGTCTGGCTCTTCCGACCTCTAGCTCTTCCTACTAGCTGTTGGCCCCGCTGACTAACAATCCCAGGCTCACAATTAGATGCCAAGTCCATAACTTACCATAGATTTCTCCATCAGCTCTCTCCAGTCCCACTCCAGCAGCTGGATATGGCTGGCTTCCCAAGTTCCCTAGCATGCTGTAATTTGTCCAGTCATACCAATGTGTCAGGAGAGTTGATTAGTGATTTCCTCTCATCCTCCAACTCCCCATCTTGAATTCTACCTCCCCAAATTTTCCCATAATTGTGAAAGTTCTTATTCTTAGAATACATTCTTTATTCCATAATACTCGAGATGGTCTCCTTTCCTGATTGAGCCCTGATACCCTGATACACTCATACACTGATTATATTTAATTGCCATACTGCACAGTAAGTAGTATATATTTTCATTAAATGGGTGTCAGATCAATTTTGTCAATGTTGTTTCTCACTAGCAACAATACACTCTCTAAAGCTATGTTCAGTACTTAGAGTATGCTACTCACTTAGCACAGTCATCTGAAGAGAAATTTACAGAATGAAAGGGATCATTGAAAAAACATTGAGACATTGGTAATGGAGAGACAATGGAGGATTTTCATTTAGGAGAATGACACAGTTAGATTTTCAATTTCATTACACTGGAATGGTTGCAATGTGAAAATGAGTCGTAGGGAGGTTAAGAGTGGAAGTAGGGGACCAATTGGTAGGATATTGTAGTTGTTTAGGCAAGAGAGAATAGTAGGTATACTAAGATGGTGGTAGTAGAGTTGGAGTGAGGAATCTTTGTCTGCTGAACTAAGGCAATCTAGGGCAGGGATAATCATTTCAAAGGGAGCCAATGTATATTTGGCTCTGAACCACCATCATAGAATGTCTGGGACATGTAACCTCCCTTGTGGAAATCCCAAATGACTTATATGTTGTTTAACTTAATTTTTCTTGCTAGCACTACTTAATTTGTTGATTTAAGCCTCAAACTTTATCTTATATAATACTAATTATCTTAACTAGAGGTGGTTAACCTGACCCAGGACAGAAGGCAAAATTTACTAAAGTCCTTGCAAAAAGCTGCCATAATACTGTTATGAAAAACCTTTTCCCCAGTTCCTCATCAAATGAGGAACACCACATAACTCTTAATCATTCTACCAATACAACTTTTAAGGCAGAGATTTGCTTTGGACTTATGTCAACATCTTCAAATGAAGCTCTAAAGAGCTGTCTGGAACATTTTGCAACACTCTATTTTGACTATAAAGGAGTTTCGAGACCTTTTTAAGTTTCTGCAAACACCATTCTCATTTTATTATTTGAGTCAATGTGCCGGGGCAAACTCCTCTAGTAAAAAAAGTCCCTAGCAGATCCTCCAGAGCAGACCTTCCTACAGCAGGTGTCCATTTTTTGGAAAGATATTCATCACTCTGCCTCATCTTTACAATGTGTTCAGTATTGGTCTTTCCTGAGAAACATCTTACTCAGCATTTACTGCTTCTTCCCATTTCAGTGGTGGGAGAGGTACTTGCTGTATGAAAGAAGAAATCAATAATTTCTGGCACTTAATGTATAGTACACTCGAGAGGGAACTCAAGATTTAAAGGAATGAGACAAGTTGGGGTTAATAACTATGGAGTCAAAAGTGATTTCATCAGATGCCATTTGAATTTCTAATTCCACCTCTTCTCTTCTTCCCGGCTTCTCCATTCTCAGATGGCAGGGCTGAAAGAATCCCTTGTGCAATTCATCTTCTCAGACCTGTGAAACAATACTCAGAGGAAACACCACTCAGTCTCCTATTATAATTCTATCCATTCAGAAAAGAGCATGGAGTTCAGGGGATAACTTCGATATGGGTCTGAGCCTTTCTCCAACATTTCCAAACACTTCTATTGCTTTTGTGACACACTTTCTGTTTTAAACCCCTTTCTCCCTGCTCTTATTTAAGGTTGCTTCTGACCCTAAATTCACTGCCCCCAACCAAGACGATTCACTAAGAGATGCTCTTGGAAACTGCATGGTAGAATGGAATGATGGTGGGTTCTGGGGTTACACCTGGGTTTAAATCCCAGCTCTGCAGTTACTGGCTGTATAACTTTGGCCACATCACCTAGCCTCTGTGAACACCAGTTTCCTCATCTGGAAATGAAGTGAATGAATCCTACTTCAGAGGGTCATTATCAGAATTAAAGAAAATATATGCAAAGAACTTACTCATATGCTTGGCACATGACATGTAATATATTAATAAATATACCAGAACCACATTAGTATATATTATTAATAATAATTAAGGCTCTTTGAATTACTTTTCTACTCTTCATAATAAAAATGTTAAAATGTTTTGAATCTTTACTATATAGACACATTTCTAAACTCTCTAATTTATTTAATCCTCTCAACAACTCCATAAGGTAGGTACTATTACTAACCCAATATTGCAGTTGAGGACACTGAGGCACAAAGCGGCTTTTAACTTACCTAAGGTCACATACTGGAAATTAATGGATCCAGGGTTCGAATACAGTCTGGCTCAAAACTGGCACCCTTTAGAGGCCATATAGGAATGCTGGCTCTAACAGTGTATTTAAGGATCCATAGATTCTTCATATTGTACTTTATATTTATTGAAGAATGAGGTGTTTAAATGGACCAAAAAAACCAGAAGAGTCACTCTCTACAGAAGTAAGCTCAATTTATTCTCAGCCATGAGGTTCAACCCCTCCTTGTCCCTGCTGGAGGAAGTTTTCAGCTACAGGTAATAGGATATTCCCCCAAGCTGGTCTCTAAAGGAGCATAATGGCTCACTTAACCACCAGACCAAAAGTAAGGCAAGCTGTCAAGTTGGTTGCTCCAGCAACACAATGAGATCCTAAAAGACTCAGATTATTCCTACTTTTCTGGTGTGTTGTCTTCTGTCGGCTCCATCCTGAAGCCTGCTTGCCTTGTGGTCCTGTAGCAATTGGAACTGCATGATTCCTCATTCCTATGTAGTGGGCAGGGAAAGAGTTTCCAGTGCTCACCCATAAGCGTGAAGAAAGGCTTTCCTGAACACTACACCCCCCACATAGATTCTCCTCACATCTCAGTGGCCCACGTGGCATCCCACGCCCATTCCCAAACCAGTCACTGGAAATGGAGGTGGAATTACCCTTAAGCCAGTCAAGCCCACCCCTAGAACTTGGGGATGTGGTCATCTGCCCCAAGGCACATGGATGTGAGGGGAATAGGGAAACCTGAACAAAATCGAGGTTCTGCTAGGAAGAAGGAAGGAGGGGAATAGTGATGGACAACCAACATATCCACTACACACCCAAGGGTACATTACCTATTTCCAAGTATTTTCCTGTTTTTCTGGGCCCTGATTTTATCTTCCCTACACTAGGGATAATACTAATAGCTGCTTCTCATGGAGTGAGCTTACATGGTGATGGATATGGAAGAATTTTTAACAGTATACAAATAAAAGTTGTAGATATTGTTGCTGTGCTGCTGTTGTAGTTTGAGATTTACTCTTCAAACTATGTTGTACTGTTAGTAGCAGGGTCAGAAGAACAGAGACCATGTGTCTTTGGTGCCTGCCAACCTCCATTTCATTCATTCCCATATCCTAGAACTCACTCTCTCCCACCCCATGCTGCCCAAAGTAACCTCTTCCTGAGTATTCTACCCAGGCTCATCCTGACACCTAACATCTTGGATTCCCATATAACTTCCCGCCTTGCAACCATTCCACCATCAAATCTCATTTCCTAGTTGCTGTGAACTGGGCTCTAGTCTCACTTTGCCTTTCACTAATTTTGTGATTTGGAGCAAAACACTTCACCTCTCTGGACCACTTCCTTCTTCAGTGAAGTGAGATGCTTGGACTAATTAATCTCTAAGGCACCTTCAAGATTTAACTTTTATGATTCTATGAATTTCAGGCAGTGAGGCAAAGAGAAGTGAAGAATTTCAGGCAGGTGGAGGAAGGGATTTGGGGTCAAGAGATTTTAAGCAACAAGTAGCCAGTTAGCAAGGCTACTTTGATTTGGAAGTTCCAAAGACAGACAGACACAAACACTCACGTGTGCACACACGGACATGCACAAGCGTGCACACACACACACACAGAGTACCTGTTAGCAATCAATAGTGAACATTACAACAGGAATGAGGACATCTAATAAAACAGAGATGGACTCAACTACAAAGCACACCTGAAGGATGCAGGTGTAGGGAGTTGAGGCAATGAGACCACATCCTTAAACACATCCAATTTGGCAGAGCTAAGAATTCCACTGAGGGTGGAAAAATCATCACTGCTGTGGACATTGCTTTTATAGGCCTAGATGAGCCAAAATTCAAGGGGATCTCTGAAGGGATCATTCTGACCTTCCAAACATAGGAGCACATCTACTACTAGGTCTGACCTTGTTTTGCCTTTTTCCCTTCCTATTTCAGCCAGGCCTCAAAAGCAGAAAGGCCAAGATCCAACTAGAAAATCTGTTTCTGTTATATTCTCTTGGATGCTTAGGAGACCTCTCTTGGCAGGCTTTCTGGTGCTTTGTCCAAGCCTGGGACCTCTCTTCCGTGGCGTTTCCATCACCTTGTTCAGGGGAGAAGAAGCTCTAAGCATCACCATGCAGTGCCTAAGAGGCAGTTGCTCTCTTTCTTTTCTTTCAGTCCTTTCTTTCCTCCTTTGTCCCCCAAAGAGTCCAGACAACCTGCACATAGAAGAACACAGAATAATAATAATTATAATGATAATAATAATAGCAGGAACTACCGTTTTTGCCAGCTTACTATTGCTCAGGTATGAGACTAAGAACTTTATATATTATCTCAATAACTAATCAGGTAGGGATGGCAAATATTACTATAGTATAAAAACATTAAAAGGGATAAAATGAGTATTTCATATTGATAAAAATGAAATAAAAACAGTCCACCAAGAAGCTATACCAGCCATGAACTTTTACACACCTAACAATATAGTTCCAAAAATGTATAAAGCAAAAATGCTAGAATACAAGAATTGACAGAACCATTATATATAAGTTGTTAATATACACTTCCCTCTGAAATAGATCAAATAGACAAAATTAAGTACGTGAAGAATTTATATGGCATAGTATAAAGCATAGTAACAAATTATATAGAACTTTGCACTCAACAGAGATTGCACATTGTTCTGAAACATATGTGGAAACAGTTACAATAATTGAACATGTATTAGATCCTAAAAAAAAATCTTCACAAACTCTTAAGAAGCAGTATTCACCCAAGCATATTCATTGATCAAAATGCAGTAGACTTAGAAATTAAGAGCAAAAGGATAGCAAAAATAAAAACCTACCTACTTGAAAAATTTAAACACCTTTATAATAGATTATTGGGTGTGTCAGTCAAGGTTTAATCAGAAAGACTGGTCCCCTGAGAAATATCTTGGTTTGACTTTATGCAGTTGTGGGGGCTGGTTAAACAGTCTCTGTAACGCTGCTGTCATTGTATCTAATACTGGAGCTTGAAGTCCTTAGGGCAGGCAGGCAGAGTGTAAAGAGGGAGGAGCAAGAACAGGCTGGAACCCACAAGCACAAGCTGGAGCGCATAAGGACAGTTCCTGGCTCTGACCTTAGTCACGCAGAAGTCTGGGCCCTTTGTCATGGAGCTAAACACACACACACACACACACACACACACATACATACATGCACACACACACACACACACACACACACTGAGTACATGTTAGCAATCAATAGTGAACATCACAACAGGAATGAGGACATCTAATGACACCTCCGAATGAGGAGTCAGAGAAGCTGAAGGAGGATCCAGGAGAAGATGGAGCAGTTCCAGTCTTGAGTACTGTCCCACACCAACAGGAAGAGCCAGCAGACAATGTATGTGAACTATACAATGACTATTACCTCATTTATACTCTCCAAATTGCCTGTGAGAATCTCTCTTGTGGTCCAACCTAACTGGAAATACACAAGAAGGGGAATTCTGGGAAATGTAGTTCAGCCTAGCAAAGCTGATACTTTACAAAGCCACCACAATCTATCCCTTGCCAACTTGGCACCCATGCATATCTCCATACTTAATTTCCAAATAAAGATAATAACAAAGTCATGCTTCTGCCTGACATAATACAACTATCCCCAGACAATGAGAAACATGCTAACCCAGGGGTCAGAAAACTTTTTTTTTAAAGCCAGATAGTAAATATTTTAGGTTTTGCAGGCCACATGGCTTTTGTTGTAACTATTCAATGTTAGCATTATAGCATGAAAGCAGCCACAAATATGTAACCAAACGAATGTGGCTGTGTTCCAATAAAACATTATTTACAAAAACAGATGGCCAGCCCTTGGGCTATAGTTTGCCAACCCCTGTGTTAATCCTTTCACCAAGGGAGAATAAAAAATCCTTTTTTGGATTTAAGTGATCTTTATTTTCCTCCTATTTAATTCACGCATCACCTTTTGATACCCTATAGCTTAAACATTGAGATATAATGTTAATTACACTTAGCACATCTTATATTAGATAAGGAGATAAGAGAGAAGGAAGAAAACAAAAATGTTTGGTTACTATATATGAAACATATCCATATCAAAATAAGGAAAAATAATCTAACTATTACAGAACTCTTTTCTGCAACTGATTGAGGTTTCTTGTCTGGTTACAAATCTTCTTCCTAAAGGGTTCAGGCCATTAGCAGTTCTACCTGAATTGGAGGTAGTTGTAGTTTTCCACTGACTTAGTAATCACAAAACACAGGTGTACTAAAAGTTGTCCTAGAGGACCTCCTGAGTATCAGAAATACTCATTGTGTAATAGCAACTCAATTTCCGCTTAATATTCAAGCACAATCACCACAGCCAGTATATTAAATCCTTTCTTTGCCTGTTGATTCAATAGCCTTAGGAGCCCAAAGTGGCCAGGTAGCAGACTCTATATCCAATTCAACAGCATGGAACTAAGACTTCTAGAGCAACAGTGCCTGAAATTGCGGGGCTGGGAAACAAAAATTGTACTAGTGGATCACCAGGAATAATAATGAAAGCAACTATTTCCATTTTAACCCCCTTGATTTCTAGACTTGTAAATCCTGCTATGGGAAAAATAGCAATATAATGAATATCGATTTAGAGCATTTACCACAATCTGGAGGACGTTGTTTCAGACCCCCAAGGTGTTGCCACCTACCTGGTCCCATAACTGAGCCTTCACAAGGTGATTACATCATTCTATCATATATGTTGCATCAGAATTGCAGGTAAGACCAGTGAATTCCATGAGGATGAGCCCATTGCCTCACTTCATTTGTTATGAAGTGAGTTCCTTGGTCAAAAGTGATGCTGTATAGAATACCATGTTTTTGGATAAAGTATTTGGCCAGTTCACAAATAGAAGTTTTGGTAGAAGCATTGCAAGCAGACAAGCAAAAAAGACACATCCATATCCAATAAAGACAAAGTGCTATCCCTTCCATGATGGAAGCTGACCAATGTAATCAACCTGCCATGAGGTAACTGGCTGATTCCACCAGGTAATAGTGCCATGTTGTGGATTCAGTGTTAGTCTCTACTATTGGCAGATTGGGCATTCAACAACGGCTATATCCAAATAGGCCCTAAATAGTGAAAGTTCCTGTTGCTGATCCCAGCATAACCTCCATCCTGATTCCATGGCCACTGGTTCATGAACCCTCTGGGCAGCAACAGAAGGGACTAGAGGGGAAAGCTGACTGACATCCACAGAACAGGTCATTCTGTTCGCCTGATTATTAAAGTCCTCCTTAGTGAGTGTTCACATGGGACACAAATATCTTTATTTGTGCCCATCTGGAGAAGCTTATCCACATACCTCTTCCCCAGGCTTCCATCTCACTGATTTTCCGGTTGTGTTCCTTCCAAATCCCCGACCATCTAGCTGAATCATTAGCCCCAGCCCATGAATTGCTGTAGAATCACTTGTATGGCCATCTATCATTCTAGGCAAAATGGGTAACTATATGCTCTGTTCAAAGTCCTGCCCACAGGAGGAATTTCCCTTCACCACTGTCTTTCAGAGCAGTCCCAAAGTAGGGTTGCAGTGTTCTACCTATCCACTTTTAGGTGGTTTCTGCACATCATGAAGAATTACCTGTAAACAAACTTCAAGTATTTTTATCCTCAGTCAACTAATCATAGGGAAGCCATAGATGTTGTTGAAAGAAAGAAGGAACTGTACCTAGAAAGGGGTCATGGACATCTGGGCTACTTCATTGTGCAACTTATTTGTGCCTTCAGGGCCTGCTTAAGTCCAATATCATAGATATCTCTTCCTTTTGATGAGGGAGTGTTGCTGTGCGTGCCCAACTTTATGGTTTTGTGGGTCAGACATGCCCAGTCCATGATGCACATCTCAGGTCATATGGTAATTTGGTAGCTCATGGTCAAGCATTTGGTCTCTACTAAGGCCCAGTAACAAGCCGAAAGTTGTTTCTCAAAAGGGGAAAGTATGGCTTTGCTAAAAACTTGTGTTTGTACTGTGATTCACCTATAGGATGGGGCCTACCAAAGGCTCCAAACAGCTTCCCTATGTACCACTGATACTTCAAGTACTATCATATCTTCTGAGTCATATGGCCCAATTAGCAGAACAGCTTGCATAGCAGCTTAACCTGTTGCAGAGCCTACTCTTATTCTGGGATTCACTTAAAACAGGAAGCTTTTCAGGTCACTCAGTAAATGGGTCAGAGTAGCATGCCCAAATGAGATATATGTTGCCTCTGAAATCCAAAGAGGCCCAGTAGGCATTGTGCCGCTTTCTTAATGGTAGGAGGAGACAGATGCAGCAACTTGCCCTTCACCTTAGAAGAGAAATGTCTTCATATCTCAGATAATTGGACGCCTAGAATTTTTCACTAAAGTGGCAGGTGCTTGAATTTCTGTGGGATTTATCTCCCACCCTCTGGCACACAAATGCCTTTTCAATATGTCTAGAATAGTTGCTACTTTTTGCTCTGACTCTGCCAGTTTCTGGATGTGTCTATTCTAATTATACATTCTAGAACTGGAAAAATAACCACAAAGTGGGTTTGGGTACACACTAGGCCCACTGTAAGATGGGCCTGAGCCATGTATTAGATATACATTGCTGCCTAACAAATCATTTCAAAACTTAGAAGCTGAAAACAACAAACACTTATTATCTCACAGTTCCTACTGGTCAGGAATCTGGGTGCGGCTTAGCTGGATGCCTCTAGTGCAAGGTCTCTCATGAGACTGCAGCCAAGCTGTTGCCTGGGGCTGCAGTCATCTCAAGACTTGATTGGGCATGAAGGACCCATTCCCAAGATCACTCGCCTGGTTGTTAGCAGGCTTCAGTTTCTCTGTGTTGTTGCACTGAGGGCCTCAGTTCCTCACCATGCTACATGGGCATGTCCATAGAGTTGCTTACAATATGGCAGAATGCTTCCCACAGTGCAAGTGATCTGAGAGAAAGAGAGGGAAAGACAGAAAGAGAATGAACCAAAGACAAAAGCCGTAGTCATTTTATACCCTAATGTAGGAAATGTTATCCCATTATTTCTTCCATATTCTATTCATTAGAAACAAGTCACTAGGTCCAACCCGTACGCAAGTGGGAGGGATTACACAAGGGTGTGAATACCAGGAAACGGGGATCATTGGGGACCACGTTAGAGGCTGCCAACCACATTAGATTATTGAAATAAAAATGAAAATAAATGTCACAGAGCAACTAAGCCCTTGAGCCACAACTACTGAGCCCACGCACTGCAACTACTGAAGCCCACGCACCTAGAGTCCATGCTCTGCAACAAGAGAAACCACCACAATGAGAAGCCCTAGCACCGCAACAAAGAGTAGCCCCTGCTCACTAGAGAAAGCCCATGCACAGCAATGAAGACCCAATGCAGCCAAAATAATAAATAAAAAAATTTTAAATAAATAAATAAAAATAATTTTAAAAAGACAAAAAACCAAAAATGACAATTGATTTAGAAATAAACATTAAAAGATCAAATAGCAAAATTCCTCAGGTCTTCACACAACACATCCCATTTTACAGATTGGAAATTCAAGGCATAGAATGGTTAAAAATATGTGCCCAAGATAATTTAGTTAGTGACAAAACTGACACTCAAATCTCAGTCTAATTCCAAAGGCTCATTCTGACTCTAACGTCTCCTACCTAAAGTCCTTTAATGAGGTCATTTATTCCAGATAGCTCTGTTCTTCTGTTCCTTCTCGTCTCTTTCTCCCTACTTTTTTCTCTACTTCTCTTCCATCAAAGAAAAAGATTATTCAGGGAATGGCATATTTATCTTATTGGACCTACTAAGACAACCTCAAATGTGAGGTCATATTTTTTACAGAGAAGTGACCACTTTAAACAATAATCCATGGCCTATCACACTGAACTGTCTCTTTCCCTCTGATGATTTTACATCGTTCCTGTACATTTTGACTTCTGAGCAGGAGCTGGTGATTTTGATACCACAATTTCAGCACACTTGTTCCTTAGCAACAACAGCTGAGTTGTCTTTGCAGGTACCTCAAATTTCAGAGCTGCTCAGAACTTCCCCTCTAAAAGGGCCAGAGTCAATCTCAGAACAATGAATCCAGAGTTTAAAATATAACTTGAGTGGTATAAGCATACACTCCCATCCCCTCCCACTCCTCCCACTTCCCTTTCCCTCCTTCCTGGAGGCCCAACCAGGGAGATTTCAGCAATAATTTCTGTAGTTCGGGAAAATGCCAAGGTCACGCTAGGGAGTACCGGGCTGCCCAGAGGACAGTTTCATTTCCCACTGCTTACCTACAAATAAGAAACAACTTGCATGTTTAGAATGATCATTTTCTGTATGTAGCTGAAATAAATCTCAGACCACAAATTAAAGGTTGAAAGAAATAAACTTTATTGTTTAATAGCCAAACAATTTATTTTATGAGCCTCATTCCACATAGAAGTAGAAACCTAGTACATCAATTCAGGAATCCATCTTTAGAGTTGACTTGAGGTGCAGGGTGGGTGGGGGGAGGATGAGTGGGGAAGACAGGGGATGGGGACTCTGGCCTTTAGTTGTCATCTGTCTATACCTGTATCTATTGAGATGTCTATCATTCAGTTGGTCTCTAATCTTAAAGCCATTCCCAGTCCCTTGTGTCTGACTGCAGGCTCCTCCAGGCTGGCTCTATCTCAGGTACCTCTGTGCTCCTCTCCGAGGTACAGAAACATTCAGCTGTACTTCTATCCCATCTGGTAAGGAGAATCCTACAAGTCTTGTGACCTCCTTGGAAGAAAGATACAGCCTTCCTCTTCTTCTAAATCCCTATACCTGTCTGATGAAGGTTCCACTTCCTTCACTGCCCCCCAAAATTGGCCCTGGGGTTGGGAGGCAAGCCACAGAACCCCTGCTCAGGGACAAATAATGTCTCGCTTCCTCTCAGACACAACTTCTTCTTCCTCCTCCAGTTCTGTAGACTAACCCAGGTAGAAAGGAGGTGAGGGGGACAAACTGGCTTTGAGTAACCAAATATTATTCTAAGTCCTTTTGTCTTCTTCCTCGACATAAGTCGTTTTTTTGTTTGTTTGTTTGTTTGTTTTTTGCAGTACATGGGCCTCTCACTGTTGTAGCCTCTCCCGTTGCGGAGCACAGGCTCCGGACGCGCAAGCTCAGTGGCCATGGCTCATGGGCCCAGCCGCTCCACGGCATGTGGGATCTTCCTGGACTGGGTCACGAACCCGTGGCCCCTGCATCGGTAGGTGGACTCTCAACCACTGCGCCACCAGGGAAGCTTTTTTTTTTTTTTGCTGCATTTGGGTCTTTGTTGCTGCGTACGGGCTTTTCTCTAGTTGCAGCGAGCAGGGGCTACTTTCCCTTGCGGCACGCGGGCTTCTCATTGCAGTGGCTTCTCTCATTGCGGAGCACAGGCTCTAGGTGTGGGGCTTCAGTAGTTGTGGCACACGGACTCAGTAGTTGTGGCTTATGGGCTCTAGAGCGCAGGCTCAGTAGTGGTGCACAGGCTTAGTTGCTCCGCAGCATGTGGGATCTTCCCGGACCAGGACTCGAACCCGTGTCCCCTGCATTGGCAGGCAGATTCCATAGTCCTTTATTTTCTTTCACATCCACCCAAAGCAGGAAACTCTACTGAATGTCCTAAGTGTCCTTGGACACTTAAAAAAAGTATGAGACACAGTCCCTTTCCTTAAGAGTGGTTGTTATGGGGGCTTCCCTTGTGGTGCAGTGGTTGAGAGGTCGCCTGCAGATGCAGGAGACACAGGTTCGTGCCCCGGTCCGGGAAGATCCCACGTGCCGCGGAGCTGCTAGGCCCGTGAGCCATGGCCATTGAGCCTGCGCGTCCGGAGCCTGTGCTCCGCAACGGGAGAGGCCACAACAGTGAGAGGCCCGCGTACCGCAAAAAAAAAAAAAAAAAAAGAGTGGTTGTTATGGGTTGAATTGTGTCCCCCAAGAAGATATGTTGAAATCCTAACTCCTAGCACTTCAGAATGTGACTTTATTTGGAAACAGGATTATCGCAAAAGCAATTAGTTAAGAATAGTTTGTACTGGGACTTCCCTGGTGGCTCAGTGGTTAAGAATCCGCCTGCCAATGCAGGGGACATGGATTCAAGCCCTGGTCCCAGAAGATCCCACATGCCACAGGGCAACTAAGCCAGTGCGCCACAACTACTGAGCCTGCGTGCCACAACTACTGAAGCCTGCGCACCTAGAGCCTGTGCTCTGCAGCAAGAGAAACCACTGCAATGAGAAGTCCGTGCACTGCAACAAAGTAGCCCCTGCTCACCGTAGCTAAAGAAAGCCCACGTGCAGCAACAAAGACCCAACGCAGACAAAAATAATTAAAAATAAGAAAAGAATAGGTCATACTGGTGTCCTTATAAGAAGAGGAGAGATACAGAGAGCGAGACACATGGAAGAAAATTAGCACGTGACAACAAAGACAGATATTGGAGTGATGCATCTATAAGCCAAGAAATAGCCAGGATTGCCAGCAAACACCAGAAGCTAAAAGAGGCAAGAAGGGATCTCCTCTACAGATTTCATAAGAAAATATGACCTTATATTTGAGGATGTCTCATAATTGCTTCTATAAGGTAAATATGCCAGTCCCTGAATAGCCTTTCCTCATTTGATGAAACAACATGGAGCATAGCCCTGTCAAGCACCTTGATTTTGAACCTAGCCTCCAGAACTATGAGAAAATAAATGTCCATTGTTAAATCACCCAGTTTGTCGTACTTTGTAACAGCAGCCCTGGGAAATGAGTACAGTAGTCAATTAAAGTTTCAAAAACTCAGATATCACAAAGCAGTTATAGAATAATGCAGTGTTAAACTGTGTGGCACTAAGGAGATTTGCAAAAGGAGTCCTCAGGGGCCACCGGGTTAATTCATTCACAACGTTAACACAAAGAGGTTTACCTCTCATTGGCCTTTTCCGTCCCATGCTTCAAGATATCACAAGAGAAAGCCTCCAGCTAAAGGTCAGTCTTCCTGGAGGAAGAGACTCTTCTTTTGAACACAAATGCCATAGGCTCCAAAGATAAACAGGACAAGTCCTCACATCTAGGAAAGTTATGCTTGCTATGACTGTCAGCTCCAGGATGGAACCAACAATGTGGCTCTGAGCTTCCCCCAACCAGAGCCTCAACCAACAGGAGAATTCTGTCTTATTAGACCTGTTTTGAATCTTCATTTCTTTGCCTGAAATCTTGCTGATTGGATAATAACAGTGGATCCTACACAGCCTGCCTGATTTGATTCTGCCAAGTCCTCCTCTACTCTTAGGACCTCTTTGACATGGGCCACTAAATTAGGTGTCTCTATTGGGGCTTCAATACCCACCAGTTATATAACAAATAAATTCTCTTTTCCATAGTCACAGGATTGACCATTACACATTTTTCTGTTTTCAGGGAAGGAAGTAAGAAATGGGGAAGGACATTGATCTCAAAGGGCAGTGTGGTAAGGGCAGAATGAAAACCCAAATTGTGGACTTAGAAAAGGACTAAGGAAATGAAAACTGGTTGGGCTTGCTTGTCTCTTCACTTTCCCCTATCTCCCACATCCAAGTAATCAGCAGATTTTATCCATTTTATGTCCAAAATATATCTCAGATCTATTCTTTCAAATTTCAATAACCACTACTTCTTCAGACCAGAAAACCATCATCTCTGTCCTACACAACTGCTAAAACCTCTTAATTGAGCTCTCTTTTTCCAATCTTATTCTCATTTAATACAAAGCAAGTACAATAATCTTAAATTATGAATAAAATCATTTCTTCTGGTTAAAATCCTTCAGCTTTCATTTTCAGCCAAGACGGAATAACAGAGACTAGATCTGTCCTCCTTCCCTAAGCAATTAGAAAAATGGACAAATTTATTTATCTATATATATATATACATAAAACTATTTTTCAGACAGGTAAGAACAGCTAGAGTCTGTGGCTTTCTTGCTTGGGTCCATTCCCATCCTACCACCCCCAGGTTAGTTACTGAGAATGGTAGCTTTAAAAATGTAAGGCTAGTTGTAAAAACCAGCAGCTTTGCTACTTGCATGAACTTACTGCCTAGAGGTAGTTTCTAGTCCACATCACTGGGAAGGGTTAACCAGACCGATCTCATGAGTTGCAGAGACAGAGATCTAGATAGAGGAGGTTAGGGTGGCTAGAATCTGTGGAGCAGAGTACTGAAGAAGAGTGAAAATTACAAAGATAGAGATAGAGATGGACATGGCAAGGGAGATGGAGATGGGGGGCAGAGAAAGAGAGAGAGGGAGAGGGAGAGATTCGAAAGTCTAGAGGGATCCCATCAAGTCTCTGGCTGAGTACTGATCTGTACATGTGTAACAGGAATCTACCCTAGGCCAGGGAAGGAGCCACCTGAATGGAATAGGCAAAACGATTCACAGATCTGCGGATAGTTTCTGTTCCTACTAGCCAGAGTAGAAAGACCTCATATCATAATTCATGGGGCATTAGGTAGATTCCCTTTTTTAAGTCTTAATAGTAGCGCTGAATTAGCTCTAGATTAAAGGCTACTCTGGACCTGCTCTAATAAAGCTTAAAAGCAAGCCCCAAAATAAGCCAAATGATCCCAGGTAACTTAACTGTACCTCAGAACAAAATCCATTATTAGTTAAAGAAATAGAACAAAATCCAGCAAAACAATATAAAATTTACAATGTCTGGCATCCAATAAAAAATTACCAAGTGTGCAGGTAGGACCTCTAGTTATGACAGAATGAAGAGGTATGTGAATCCTCTCTTCAAAAAATTATAAACTGGATAAAATTGTCAAAAATAACCATTTCAGGGCCCTGGAGAATGACCAAAAGCACACACCACATTGAGAAGCAATTATTAATTTTTTTTAAATTGAAACTTCAGGTAAGAACAGCAAGAGTCTGTGGCCTTATTGCATGGGTCCATTCACCTTGTCCTGCCCCCAGGTTAGTTACTGAGATTGATAGTGTTTTTTTTTTTTTTTTTTGAGATTGATAGTTTTTAAAAGGTTAAGCTAGTTGTAAAAACAAGCAGCTTTGCTGCCAAGGGGCAAGACTAAACTTGGGGCAGGAAGCAAAAAGCCATGACAACCTTGTCAGTTAAAAAAGAAAAATTGGTAGAAAATAAACAGGTAAAACTCACAACTTTGCTAGTCTGAGTTTGTGATCACAGCTGGGGCAAGCAGCCAGACCAGGTAGAAATTTAACAAGGAGATCTTGAAAATAACAGAGCCATAGAAGAGCTAGATTAGCTCTTCATCTGTCCCTGGCTGACTGGAAAACTACATGTGTGCCAGGGGAAACTCAAGAGAGCTCAGTGGAAAGTAAAATCATAGGCATAGTTGAGAACTAGCTAAACTTTGTTTTGTTTTGTTTTGGTGTGTATTTTTTAAATTAATTTTTATTGGAGTATAGTTGATTTACAATGTTGTATTATTTTCTTGCTGTACGGCAAACTGAATCAGTCATACATATACATATATCCACTCTTTTTGAGATTTCCTTCCCATTTAGGTCACCACAGAGCATTGAGTAGAGTTTCCTGTGCTCTACAGTGGGTTCTTATTAGTTACCTATTTTATACACAGTAGTGTATTTATGTCAATCCCAATCTCCCAGTTCATCCCACCTGCCTTTCCCCACTTGGTAACCATAAGGTTGTTCTCTACACCTGTGACTCTATTTCTGCTTTGCAAATAAGTTCATCTCTACCATTTTTCTAGATTCCACATATAAGCAATATTATACAATATTTATTTTTCTCTTTCTGACTTACTTCACTCTGTATGACAGTCCCTAGGTCCATCCACATCTCTGCAAATGGCACTATTTCATTCCTTTTTATGACTGAATAATATTCCATTGTATGTATGTACCACATCTTCTTTATCCATTCCTCTGTCAATGGATATTTAGGTTGTTTCCATGTCCTGGCTATTGTAAATAGTGCTGCAACGAACATCAGGGTGCATGCATCCTTTCAAATTATGGTTTTCCATGGATATATGCCTAGGAGTGGGATTGCTGGGTTATGTGGTAGCTCTATTTTTAGTTTTTTAAGGAACATCCATACTATTCTCCACAGTGGCTGTACCAATTTACATTCCCACCAACAGTGTAGGAGAACTAGCTAAACTTTGAATGAACTCACTCCTCAATCTACACATAGATAGTCCAGCAGAGGGGCGGGTTAAAGCCCAAGGTGTTAAAGCAAAATCTCTGCTCAAATTATTGGCTGATGACTAGGCTATGCTGACACAGGGATGACCTCTAGTTAAGCTAGGATAAAAAATAAAAACAAGAATAAGAATCTGGGCAGCAACATTAACAGTAGCCTGCAACCCCTGGGGGTGAAAGATTCCACCATTTAAGTTCAGACAAATTTTTTAAAAATCAGGGGAAAAAAACTGGACTACAGACTTGCTACCATGTATTACTGAAAATGCCTGACTGTCAACCAAAAGTTATGAGAAATGCCAAGAAACAGTGAAGTGTGATTTATATTCAGGAAAAAGTCAGTAATAGAAACTCTCAATGAGCCCAGATGTTGGATTGAGCAGACAAGACTTCAAAGCAGTTATTATAAATATATTCAAATAATTAAAGAAACTATGGTCAAAGAATTAAAAGAAAATATTAACATAGCTAATAAACAAGGAATTTCAATAAAGAAATGGAAACCATATAAAAGACCCAAATGGAAATTCTGGAGTTGAAAAGTATGAAAACTAAAATGAAATGTGCGGCCTTAATGGGCTCAGCATCAGATACGAGTTGGCAAAAGAGCAAATCAGTGAACTGGATGATAGATTATTAGAAATGTTCCAATCTGAATAATAGAGAAAAAAAGAATGAAGAAAAATAAAAATATAGAGAGCTTCAAAGACCTGTGGGACAGCATCAAGCATACCCACTAGCCATAATATAGGAGCACCAGAAGGTGAGAAGACAAAGAGTTAGAAAAAACACTTGAAGAAATAATAGCTAAATATTCTCCAAATTTGAATGCAAACATTAATCTTCAAATACAAGAAATTCAACAAACCCCAAGTGTGAGAAACTTAAAGAAATCCACTCCTAGACACATCACAGTCAAAAAGTTGAAAGCCAAAAAAAAGGAAATTCTTGAAATCAGTAAGAGAAAAATGACTCATACAAGGGAACAAAAATGTGAATAATAGCTGATTTTGCATCAGAAATAATAGAGGCCAGAAAGCAGCAGAGTGACATATTCAAAATGCTGCAAGAAAAACCTTTTAATCAAGAATTCTATTTTTTTTAACATCTTTATTGAGGTATAATTGCTTTACATTGTTGTGTTAGTTGCTGCTGTATAACAAAGTGAATTAGCTATACGTATACATGTATCCCCTTGCATCTCCCTACCACCCTCCCTATCCCACCCTCTAGGTGGTCACAAAGCACCGAGCTGATCTCCCTGTGCTATGCGGCTGCTTCCCACTAGCTATCTATTTTACATTTGGTAGTGTATATGTCAATGCCACTCTATCACTTCCTCTGAGCTTACCCTTCCCCCTCCCCATGTCCTCAAGTCCATTCTCTACGTCTATATCAATGAAAACTAAAAATAAGGACATTTCCAATGATCAACAATTCAGAGAATGTGTTACTAGTCAAACTGTCATACAAGAAATACTAAAGGAAGTCCTTCAGGCTGAAAGGAAATAATACCAGATAATAAATCAAGTCCATAGGGAGAAATGAGCACAGAAATGATAAATATGTGGGTAAATAAAACAGATAAATAAGTATAATATTTAAGAAATATATATTTATAAATATATAAAATATAGCTCATGAATATATTTTCTCTTTTCTTCTCTTAATTTGTTTTAAAACATGATTGTATAAAATAGTAATTATAACTCTATATTATTGGGTTTATAACACATACATTAAAATATATGACAATGAGGAATACACAAATAATTAGTATGTGTCCTTTATTTTGTTCTATAAATAGTGCAAAGGATGCAGAAAAAATATATATGACAATGATATAGGAAGGAGATGGAAATGGAGTTATATTGGAGGAAAGTTGATATAATTTCCTGGAATTAAGTTAGTATTAACCTGAAGTAGATTGTGATGATTAAGATGTACACTATAATCCCTAGAGCAACAACAACAGCAACAACAAAAAGCTTTAAAAATAGTGTTAAAAAAATCAAAAGAGAAATGAAAGTGGTATACCAAAATGTTTGTTTGACACAAAAAATACAATAAAGGTACACAGGAACAAAAAAGCCATGAGCTATATTGAAGGCAGATATGTAAATCCAACCATGTCAAATAGTATGTTAAATGTGAATAGACTAAATGCTCCAGTCCAAAAGCAGAGAGTGTCAGACTCAGAGAAAAAGCAACAATATGTAGTCTAAAAGAAACAGTTTAGATTCCAAGACACAAATGAATTGCACATAAAAGGATAGTGTGATTGTTAATTTTATGTGTCAACTTGGCTGGACCATAGTGTCCAGATTTTTGGCTGAACGTTATTCTGGATATTCCTGTGAAGGTGTTTGTGGATGAGATTGACATTTAAATTGAAGGACTTTGAGTTAAGCAGATTAATTTCCATAATGTAAGTGAGCCTTACCCAAATAAGTTGAAGGTCTTAATGGAACAAAGACTGACCTCCCCTGAGCAAGAAGGAATTCTGCCAGTAGATGGATCAAACTGCAACTCCCCTGGGTCTCCAGCCTGCCAGCCTATTCTGCAGATTTTAGACTTACCATGTAAGCCAGCTTTTTAAAGATAATCCTTCTCTCTCTCTGTCTCTCTGTCTCTCTCTACCTGAGGACTCATGTCTATCTTCAATTCTGGAAATTTTTCAACCATTATCACTTCACATATTTGCACCTCTCTTTTTTCTATTTTCTGTCTCTGCAATCCCTACTAGATATATGGTACAACCTCTTATTTCAACCTCCATGTCTTCTAATTTCCCTTTTGATTTTTCTGTTTTTCCTCTCTGTGTCATGCATTCTGTATGATTTCTTTACATTTATCTTCTAATTCTGTAAGTTTATCTTCAGCTAATCTAAACTGCTATTTAATCTGGTTTTCTCAATGTTTTCTCGATATTTCGACTCCTAGAATATCTGTATGTTCCAATTATTTATTGCTACATAACAAATTATCTCAAAACTTAGCATCTTAAAACAACCTTTTATTTTGCTCATGATTTTGTGGATTAGGAATTCAGATAGGGATCAGTTAGAGGTTCTGGCTTAGGGTCTCTTAGGAAATTGCATTCAGACAGTGGTTAGAGCTAGAAGAGCAGAGGGCTGGAGAAGTTATGGATAGCCAGATAGCTCTCTTTCTTTATGTTGTCTCAGGACCTCTGCATATAGTCATTTTGTATAGGCCTGACAATTCCTGGGCAGTTGAACTCCTTACATGGCAGCTCAGGACTAAGCACAAATGATCCTGTCAACACAGCAAAAACTGCCTCACATTTCTGATGTAGCCTCAAGAAGTCACACAGCACCACCTATACCACATTCTATTAGTTACAAGTGAGTCACAATCATGTCCCTCAAGGAAAGGGACATAGACCCCATCTCTCGATGGAAGGAGTATAAAAGACACATTGTAAGAGAAAAGCATGTGGGATGGGAAATATTGTTGAGGCATCTATGGGCAATGATTTTGGAAAATACAAGCTACTATACTACATGGTTTTCTTTCAAATCCTTCTTTTTTAAAAAAATATGTCCTGTTCTTACCTTACAAATTCTATTCCTTCCTCTCTTTTTTTGAACATTTGAAAGCATACTTAAAGTCTCTTTTGCATTGTGTCCTGGATTGTGGATAAGACCCCATCAAGCTTTTCCATGGCTGCATCTGCTGGGGGTTCTATGGGATTCACTGATTTCACATAAATATTTAATTTAAATTCTTGGCACAGGGCTTCTCTATGATGAGGTTATTGTGAGAATTTGAGCCTCCATAGGCAGCACAGGATAAGGATCTTTATTTCTCTTAGCTGACTCTTTTGACATTCATGGTCAAAAGTGGGAGCCTCGGGACTTCCCTGGTGGCTCAGTGGTTAAGAATCTGCCTGCCAATGCAGAGGACACAGGTTCAATCCCTGGTCCCGAAAGATCCCACGTGCCGTGGAGCAACTAAGCCCATGAGCCACAACTACTGAAGCCACGTGTCCAGAGCCCATGCTCCACAACAAGAGAAGCCACCACAATGAGAAGCCCGTGCACCATATCGAAGAGTAGCCCTCACTCGCTGCAACTACAGAAAGCCCACGCACAACAACAAAGACCCAATGCAGCCAAAAATAAAAATAAATAAATTTATAAAAAAATTAAAAAGGGAGCCAGGCCCACTCTCTGTGAGGAGCCCAGCTACAACTTACGCAATGCACAGGAGACCTAAAGACTGGACCGCCACCCTTTCCACCTGTTAAAATCCATACTCTAAGGTGCTGGGATTGCTCATAAAACATAAGTAGCACTGACCTCTGTGGATTCTCCCTTAATTTCTGACACCTGGAAATTTCTATTTCTTACAAGTTCAGCTATGGACTCAAAAAAAATGTTTTTCATATCTAGAAATTTTATGTGTTAGGAGTGGAAAGAGGATTTCCCATGTTTTCTTGGTCCTCTTCTTGACCAAAAGTCAACTGTGTTTCTAAGTATAGAGCTTTAGATTGCTGAATGCTTGCATTTAATGAACAAATAAGCTCTTCTTTATGGTTCCCCTAACTTCATTGTAGGAGAAAATAAGAGAATGGGGTTTTTGTGCAAAGGAATAAAGGTGTGGGTGTGTATTTGAGGGAAACCTATAAGGGAATGGACAAGTTCAGAGCTTGCTAGATTCAGGTCACAGATGTTAAGGACCCATTCTATTTATTTATTTATCTATTTAAAATTTTTATTGAAGTATAGTGGATTTACAATATTGTTACTAGTTTCAGGTATACTACAAAGTGATTCAGATATAGATAGATAGATAGATAGATAGATAGATAGATAGATAGATAGATATGGATAGATTCTTTTTCAGGTTCTTTTCCATTATAGGTTATTACATGATACTGAATATAATTCCCTGTGCTATAAGGACACATTCTTGAAGAGTTGTTCCAATGTGAGTCTGCTGCCTGGAAAGTACCCAGTAAGAGTTCACAGGATTCTAGTGATAGTCACTATTCAATGACCTTTTTATCCCCATCAATTGACCATCCAGTCTTCAGATGGAGGGTTCTGTATTCTCAGAACCCTTGACCACCAGCTTTCTAACTGAGAAGTGAGGAGTAGCAGCACCTTGCCCTGCTGTGATTCTATCCAGGCCACAGTGTTTGCCAGTCCAAGGAGAATGCTTCAGAAAACTGAAGTGAACATTCTGGAAAACCACTAAGCTTTGGAAAAGCGTTCTCTTACTTTTTCTTCATGGAGGAACAAAGCATAATAGAGCATCAAAAACAAAGGCAGATGGAGGGTTCACCCATGAATGTCTCAAGTGCAGAGATTTTAGGCACATGTGAGGTATGAGGTAGTAAGAATCCTAAGGAAACTCAATCTAATCTAGCAGAGCCTGTTCCCAGGGAGGTGGGGGAAATGGGATTTTAATAAAGTTAGTCTTCAGTTTATTTTTTCCCCTCTCCTCCTCCTCTTGCCACTTACTGAAAAGGAATCCTTTTTAGGACTTCCCTGGTGGTGCAGTGATTAAGAATCTACCTGCCATTGTAGAGGACACTGGTTCGAGCCCTGGTCTGGGAAGATCCCACATGCCACGGAGCAACTAAGCCCGTGCGCCACAATTTGAAGCCCACGCCTAGAGCCTGTGCTCCACAACAAGAGAAGCCACTGCAATGAGCAGCCCGCACATGCCAACGAAGAGTAGTCCCCACTCGCTGCAACTAGAGAAAGGCTGCACCCAGCAACGAAGGCCCAGCCCAGACAAAAATAAATAAATAAATTTATATTTTTTAAAAAAAGGAATTCTTTTCAGATTTCTGTCGGAAAGTGCCCTTTCAAAAGGAGATTCGTGAGGGTTCATATTTATACAACTGCTCTTATATAAGCAAGATGATAATGATGGCTCTCCAACCACTACCCATTCCTCAAGGTCCAGTTAAATACCCACCCCTACATGAAGTATTCTCTGTCAACTCCAGCCCATTCTAACTTCTCCTTTTCTCTTCCCTCCAATTTACTGTCTATTTCATTCACTGGTCACCTCACACAGGCCTCAGTATTTTTCCTGTCATTGTCTCAAGTTGTTATTTATCTCTAATATTCTTTGCAAACTTTTAGTATGTTGAGTTTTGATCTCTCTAACCAGATTATAGGAGTTTTAAGTCCAGGAGTGTAGATTACACATCTTCATTTTAATAATTTATAGCATTCACCATAGGCTGAGCATGACACAAGGGCTCCATATATATTAATAAATGATAGCTTATTTATTCACTGCTCCTGTTTGGAAGTTTATATGATATACCACATATTCAGAAACCGGGATGCTCTGGAATACGAAGAACCCTTGAAGAAGTTGTGCAGTCTCACCATGCTTCAGTTTCCCACCAGCAATATGGAGATGATAATACTTGCTGCTCTCTGCTTTGCTGGTAGATGAGAAGGTTGTTGTTATTATTTTTTTTTTAAATTATGTGACATAATGTATTTTTTTAATTAATTTATTTATTTAATTTTTTTGGCTGCATTGGGTCTTCGTTGTCATGCGCGGGCTTTCTCTAGCTGTGGTGAGCGGGGGCTACTCTTCCTTGCAGTGCATGGACTTCTCATTGTGGTGGCTTCTCTTATGGAGGACAAGCTCTAGGTGCATGGGCTTCAGTAGTTGTGGCACATGGGCTCAGTAGTTGTGGCTCACAGGCTCTAGAGCTCCAGCTCTGTAGTTGTGGCGCACGGACTTAGTTGCTCTGCGGCATGTGGGGTCTTCCCAGACCAGGGATTGAACCCGTGTCCCCTGCATTGGCAGGCGGATTCTTAACCACTGCGCCACCAGGAAAGTCCCTGACATAATGTCTTTATAAGCTTTCTGTAAAGTCTCGGCACAGGTGTGCCTCACTTTGCACAAATCACATAGTTACAAAAATTAGAGAAAAATGAGATTTTACTGACTTATTGTCTGACTTCACATTTAAAGTTTGATATGAGTTTGTAGGTTGTGAAATTAAATATCCAGTAGGGACTTAAGAAAAAAAAAAAAGAGCTCTTGGTCAGATAAACTTGACTTGAAATAAAGACCCTGTCCTAATTTATATATTTATAAATCTAGAATTTCCCTTGCACTCTCCCCCAACATGGAGAAGGTCCATAAGTGATCCATCGATCGAATCCCTCTTTTTCTGATTTGCACAATCCCCATTCTTGTTTATTCTCTGTTAAACCCACCTGGTGAAACTCCAAATTCAGTAAGCCAACCTTCTGCCTCCAGGGCCCCTGCACCTTAAATACGGAGCTCCTCTGAGGATAATTAATCACACAGCCCTGTAGATTTCACCATCACCAATCTCCTCAAACCCCCAGCCCTTCCACCACCCCCAGAACTCATAGTAAATGACTTTGCCTCCCACTTAGCTGGAAAAAAAAGAAATATATATATATACATACATACACATATATACACACACATGCGTATATATATACAAATATGTGTGTGTGTCATAAGATGATAACAACCTCAACAAAATTGCTCTGTTCAACCCCACCCAAATCCCCTCCCCAAGAAACTTATGTAATTAAGATGTGACTTTGGGTGTCCCTTTGGCCATCAGAGACTTAAGTAACTTGACCTAAATGCTAAACCCTCAATTTCTCTACCTGTATGAGCCTAGGGACCATCCTTAAGGATTATGCAAATGCAACACTTAATTGCTTTTGCCTTATCTATTCCTTTTGCACTCTGTGTTTTGTCTCTAAGGAGTCTTTGACAGCCAGGATGCTCACCTTGGCCCCTTCACTGTTTTCCACAGGAAATCCTATTATAGTTGTGGTTTTGTGAATTTCATAACTTCACTGAAGGCCTAAGGAGTTATGGGGA
This sequence comes from Phocoena phocoena, assembly GCF_963924675.1. Classification (NCBI taxonomy): domain Eukaryota; kingdom Metazoa; phylum Chordata; class Mammalia; order Artiodactyla; family Phocoenidae; genus Phocoena; species Phocoena phocoena. Next base: position 50,630,033 of record NC_089232.1, read on the forward strand.
GGTATCACATACTGCTTTTTACCAGTACAGTGATCTTATACCCAATTTCCTATCTCAGAGCCATCCAAAGCCCCTGCTCTTGACCTATGACCTTCAACACCATGGGCCAGTGAAATGTAACTCACTTCCTAATGCTTCTTTCTTGAGGTGACTCTGGCCAGTCTGCCCAGTCTCCAGCTCTTTGGGATTCTGGAAAATAAAATTTTCAACATCTCATTGTACTCATCTTTTTTGAAACTTTTCTTTACTTCCATTTTCAGTGGAAAGGCTGGTTTAAGGGTTTTGTTTGTTTTTGTTTTTCATTAATTGAAGGCTTCTTACACCACCCATTCTTGGAGTTCTATTTGTATCTTGGACATAACTTGAACACACAAATTCAGTATATTTTAAATGAACCTGCCCATCTGCCTCTGCTGCCATCTTCCCCTGAAAAACTGTATTTTCTTCTGAGTGAAGGATAGTCTCATCTACCCTGTTGACCAACCAAATCACCCTTAACGTTAGTCTCCTGAAGTTCTCATGTGCTATCAAACAGTCACCAAGACCAATCAATTCTACCACTTAGCTCACTCTCTCTCCTTTACTGTCACTTCCCAAGTTCAAGCCTACATGATTGCAACAGTCTTCTTGTTGGTCTCCCTGAGTCTAGTCTTGCTACCTTTAATCCATTCTTTAGGCTGGAAGCTATAGGTTGGTTCAGATATGCTCTAGTTGGCTCTCATTATCTTTAGACCAGCAGCTGCTTAAGGCTTGACTACTGCTCCAATTGTCTCATTCTGCTGCCCAAGCTAAAGGAGTAATGACCATCTTTGAATCTGCTGTAGCCAGAGAGATCATTCTAAAATCCAAAGGTTATCAACCTCTCCCTTGATTAAAATTCTTCAGTGGCTCCCTAATGCTCTTAGAAGACAGCCCAAACTTATCATGATATATTAGTTAGCTATTGTCACAATGATACCATGTAACAAACTATCCCCCAAATCAGATGCTTACAATAACATTCCCTATTCTCATGCTCACGAGTCTATCATTTGGCTGCAACTAAGCTGAACTAGGTTAGAATTCAGGCTTCTCAGCTCCAAGATCCAAGCTGAAGGAGGTATATTAGGCTCAGAACTATATACAGCATAAAGGATCTTCCAATAAAGGCCCTGCCTTATCATCCAAGTTCCCAGCACAGAACCTAATCTATAGTAAATGCTCACTAAGTGTTTGTTGAATGACTGAATGAAGCCAGATAAGGTTCACTTTGGGAAAACCAAGAAGTTAATTTCTGTGTCTATAGCCTCCCCTTTATACATGTCATTTTCTCCTCTATAATGTGTCTTGTTTAGGAATCTGGTTCCCTTGTGATCACCTCCCTCTGATCACTACTAAAACTCACTCTCACAAAGGCCATGCACTCAACAATTTACACATTTATAGAAAATATCAGTCTTTTTAACCCTTCCAGATTTATTTGGCATCTGAGCTCTCACTAGGGAATCTGTAGCAAGACTTTGACCTCTGCTAAAGTAATTTAAATCACCTAGTAAAAGATTCAAAAATTAATAAATGGCAAGTTATATTCTGAATAACTAGCTGAATAAATGCCAAGTTATATTCTCCAGGTAAGGTTCATGCAAAAAACAGATTCACCTCCTGTTAGTTTATCATACAGATGTCAGCGCAACCCCTCACAACCATGTTACAAAGTGTTTCACTCAGTTAGGTGCTTTATTTTAAGCCCTCCAGGATGGAAGCTTTCTTTGAATGTACTAAGGATAAAGACAGCTGCCACAGACAACGATCTTCCCATAACACACCAACATTCATGCCAGCCTCCCCCATGATTAATCCTTCAGCCTGTGGTGTACACATGGCTTCTTCCAGTCAGAGCCGAGAATGCCCCTAGAAATAGGTCATCTGAAATAAACATCAACTTCACTTCAAAAAGATTCTATGCCTATGTGGTCATAACCCAAAAAAAGAGTCCTTTGGGGAAACAGGACATGTAAACAGCAGAGCCCAGGCATCTCTTGCATCCTGTTCCTGCCTTCTCAGTGGCAACTTCATAATTGACCTCTCTAAAATCAACAGCTCTCTACTCTCAAAATGGAGTTTGGGCAACATCTTTCTCTTCTTTCCTGATTTCCATTGCCTTAGCCTAGCAACATAATACTCATTTGTAAGAACATGACTTAAGACATGTAAGCAGCAGGCTTGCTCCATCTTCCTGGTAAAATTATAAAACAGCAAACATAACTAGATGCATCTCTAAGCCAGATTACTGGGGGAGGGATTTGGAAGGTAATGCGTGGGTACAGACGAAACTAATATTTATTGAACAATTTCCATGCACCACTGTTCTATTGTTTTACATACAGGATGTAGCTTAACCCTCATAACGCTTATCTGATATCTGTTATTATCTCTCTTTGTAAATAGGAAAGCCAAAGCTCAGAGAGGTTAATTAACTGGCCCTTGGGTCCCACAGCTAGTATTCAGCAAAAATAGAATTAGAACACAAATCTGACCAATCTCCAAAATCCATGTCCCCAGCACCTGCTACACGTCTCCTTAACTGAGTCTCCTTGATGAGAGAATGAAAGACACGTTTCTGGAATTGTATGGTAAGCAAGGAACTTGTAATGAACCAATCAACAATCTTCCAAATAACAAGTATTTGCTTAAAGCTTCATAAGTGCTGAGCTTCAGGCTAGTCACTACAGGAGAGACACAGAAGTAGATGATGGGCTTTCTGACCTCCAGTAGATTACAACCTAGGAGAGGAGAAAAGGATCTTGTATCCAGAAAATGGACAAATGCTCAACTGTGTAGTACAGCTCAGAGATAGGACAGGCCAGCGTAGGCTGAATAAGGAATGGATCAGTCAGGATTCTACTTGCAAGAAACTAGATTTAAGCAAAAGAATTTAGTTAACATCTAGTGGGCAAAAACGCAGTGACATATCATTTTATACTCACCGGAATGGATATGATCAAAATGACAGATAATAACAAAGATTATTTGGCAAAGATGTGGAGAAATTGGAACTTTCACACATTGCAAAATGGTGCAGCCACTCTAGAAAACAGTTTAGCAGTTCCTCAAAAGGTTAATCGTAGTTACCATAGTTACCATACCAGCAATTCCACTCCTAGGAATCTACCCAAGAGAAATGAAGATATAACATCTACACAAAAACTTGCACATGAATGTTCATAAAAGCATTATTTATAATAGCCAAAAAGTAGAAACAATTCAAATATCCATCAACAGACGAGTGAATAAATAAAACGTGGGATATACATACAATGGAGTATTATTCAACAATAAAAAGGAATGAACTACCTATACGTGGATTCATCCATTACAACATGGATGAATCTTGAAAATGTAATACCAAGTGAAAAAAGCCAGTCCTCAAAATCACATGTTGTATGATTCCATTTATATGAAATGCCCAGAATAGGGAAATCTATAAACATATAAAATAGATTAGTAGTTGCCTACATCTCAAAGTAGGGGGAGGAATGGAAAGTGACTGATAATGGATATGAGGGTTTTTTTAGAGGAGAAAAATGTTCTAAAATTAGATTGTGGTGATCATTGCACAGTCCTGTGAATTTACTTTAAAACATTTAATTGTACATTTTAAATGGGTGAATTGTATGGTATGTGAATTATATCTCAATAAAACTGTAAAACAAAAACAAAAACTAGTTGGAGGAGTTTCCTAGTGGCCTAGTGGTTAGGATTCTGGGCTTTCACTGCCGTGGCCCAGGTTCAATCCCTGGTCGGGGAACTGAGATCCTGCAAGCCACGTAAAGTGGCTAAAAAAAAAAAAAAAAGAAATTAGTGGGTAGCTTACAGAATCTCTGGGAGACTGCAGAACTAGGTTTAGAGGTTGTGGAGGCAGGAAAAAAAATGCTCCAAATTATTCAGGTAACTGTAATGGCAAATACATCACGACCATTGCTAGTGGGGACAGACTATGTTGCTTGCCCAGAGGACATGACCAACACAGAATTCAGCTACAAGGAGCACAGACATTACTGTCTCTGGAAGCCAGTATCTGCCACTGCTGCAGCCCCCAGTGGCCACCAGAATGTATTCTGAATGGTCCCTGCTCTTCTCATGGCTAGTTTGGGTTGGGGGCATTTCACTGGGAGAGCCTAGGTCACATGGCCGCACCTCATCTACAAAGGAGGCTGGGAAAGTGTGCACCTGGCATTGTCAGGGTTGTAGTGGACAGTGGACAGTGCCTTATAAGGGTGATTCTCCAAACATAGGAAGAAGGTGGCCACAAAGAATGACTAAGGCTGCTACAGAAAGTTTCTCAAATTGGAAATAGCTTTAGCTGGTCTTTGAGGGATGGACAGGATTTGGACCCACTAAAATGAGAAAAACATTGCAGTGAAGGAAATTGCATTAGGTATGTAGGAATAAAAACCTAGGTTTTTCAGGAGTTCACAAGGTCTTCCTACTGGTTGGAAAGGTAAGGCATGCAGGCATCTAAAAAATGATACAGGAAGCAGACTGACATCAAGCTCTGAGCTGTGCAGTTGTAGGAACTTTAAAAGTCACTGAAGGTGGGTTATTAGAGGAAACCCTCAAGGTCCAAATCACTGGTCAGAATTTTTTCATAGTCTGGCCACCAGGGGCTTCAGTGACAACTTAAAAGTTAGAACCAACCAATCCCCTGAGAACCAGGGAGGAGGCACCCAGGTGGTTTCTTCACTTCCTTTGTTTTGTCCCCTTGCAAGCCTGGGCAGGAAACTGAGCAGTGGAAACAAGGGCTGCTTTTGAGGTGTATTCAAATGGGGACCATGGTGGCAGTTTGGGGGTGGGACATGTTATTTCTGGTTTAATCTGTTGAGACTTTTTTGCCAAATAATTTCTTTTTCTCCCTGTGTCTCCTGTGAACACAGGATAGATTGATCCCTTTCTCAGACCATCCCACATCATTTCTTTCTATTTTTGAGTTCTGTTTAGAACTCTAAATCTTTGTTGCATCTGGGTAGCTGAGATGATATAGAGCAGTCTGGAAGAGGGTCTGGCCCTTTCAGCATAGTTCATTTTATTTTTACGCTTCCTTTCTATCTGGCTTTTCTTAATAGCTTTGAGATGAATTTCCTTTCAGCCTTGCTCTGGCCTTGTGAAAGCAAGGAGTTGAGTTATTAGGCACAATAGGAGCATTTATTTATCTGACTTTCATCAAGATAAACAAAAATTTATATAAAATCTTAGCACATCAAAAAATCCCAATATATAAGAAATGAGTATGGTTTACTTAATGGTTTTGCAAAACTTTGTTGTAAAATCTCAACATGGTAAATTAACTTGCTGAATAGTATCTTAGCCTGAAATCCCTGATAGCACTATGGAGCAAATGGAAGAGGTGAATTTTAAGAAAGTCTCACCGTGGAGCTTTAAAAAAAAAAAAATCACCACATCAGCGATATCATACATAAAAAGCGGGGATCATGGATTCATCATCAGTAAATTCAATAGCAGCCAGAGCACCATTTGCTAGAAATTCACTTTGAGTCTGAATTATTTTAAATAAGGCATCACACATAAGAGTAAGAAGGAAAAAATTTCCAGCTCAGTTTCCATTAATTTCCCAGCCAGTAACTTTGAAATAGTGTAGAATTTATAGGTCAGCAGCAAAAGCTCACTCAACCAGGGAGAAAATGGGCCATTTCTCTTTGGTATCCAACTGAAGACCCCACTTAGGAGCTATTTCCTGATTCTTAAAAAGTCTTTTAACTGTATCATTTCTTGATTTAAACTGGCCTGAAGCGGCTCCCCATGATACAGGGAAATGTGAGTGAAGTGAGTTTTCCCTGCGTTACAAGGGTATTATCCAGGTCTCCAAATATGGCAGCCTGCCCAGATTAGTGTTAAAGACTGTCACGCCAGCTGAGATGAAGACACAAGACACAAACGCTGGCTTTTGTCATTGGCAAGTTAGAAACGCTGAGCAACTGGAAGAGAGAAATGTGTCTGTCTTTTGCAGCCCATTAGAGGGGTTTGCCTGCCTATTCTGCCTACTCCTTAGAACAGGGCCTTTCACTGGGGCTGGGGATTCAGGACAGCCATTTGGCTGGTTCTCACATTCATGAAGAGCTCCAACTACAGATGTTTGATGTTCTCATCAAAGGAGGTCATCCATCCAGTCCCAGAGATGCACAGTGACCAGAAGAGGAAGACGTTCATCGTAAAACTTTCATCTACCACATGTCCTGCCTGTGGTGCACTGTACATTAATGTTTCAAATATTATTATTATGTGAATAATACATTTCACTACATTTAACATAAACAGCACTTAAAACAATTTTTGAAACCCAGTTTTGGAATTTTTCATTTATTTTATATATACCAAGAGCCTCAAAAAATAAATAAATAAACGAACAAAAGGGAGAGAGAAATGTCCTGGAGCCTCTCTAAGCTTCTGAGAGACCCTGCCTAGAAGGCTATGTTTATCTTGTTAACGACAATATCCTATACATTTGACTCCACTTTATTTGTTTCAATTGTTAATCGATCTTCAGGACCTTAAGTTTTAGAGATTATAAAGGCAGGTAAATTAAAATAATAGTTACTATTCAGTGAGCACCAACTACATACTGGCCACTGTACTGGACTTTTTCTGTTATTTTCTTTAATCCACAGCAGCATTCAGGTAACAATTATTATCTCCATTTTACCTGTACATGAACTGAGGCTCAGAGAATTGGCATTTTCCTAAAATCACCCAGATGATAAAAAAGAACCATATTTGAGCCCAGGTCTGTTTATCTTCAAAGGCCATGTTCTTAGCCACTACTCAAAGATCATTTAAATGACAGTTACTAGTTTTATAGGAAAACTAAAAGATACAACCATACACTCCAGAGAACATCTTTTCCCTTAGTAAGCACTAGATGAATATTGTCAAATTCTACTCTTTGGCCTCCCTTTTCTAGACCTCATGCTGACCAGGTCCCATCTATCCGGTCAGTCTTCCTTTGAACAGATAACTGCAATACAGCTAAATAGGCTTCGACTTTAGATTTTTGGGTTCTCCTGAGGTTAGACCCTGACTTGGATTTGGATAGTTCAGAAACTTTTCGGCAACCATTCATAGATCACTGTTAGAGTGATAATCTTATTCCCAGAGGATAACCTTATATTTAAGCCTTGGACTACCTTGCTTTTTCTCCATGTACCCAATAATGTCCTTTTCGGGAAAGAACTACCAATGCTCAGATATTCACTAGCCTAGTTATAGGACAGCTCTTATTTTTAATAAATAATTGCAGCATTTTAATAGATAAGATATGTAGATGGAAGAACATTCAAAAAGGGCAAAAGGATTTGTAATGAAAGTAAGTCTTCCACCCACCTACCCATGCACATCCTACTTCTCTACTTAGAGGCAACCCAACCAACCACTATCTTTAAGACATATTCCATGAAAACATAAGCATTGAATATATCCATTTAAATATCAGTATCCCACCCTGCAAATTACATTTTTTAAAATAAATTTATTTATTTAATTTATTTATTTTTGGCTGTATTGAGTCTTTGTTGCTGTGAGCAGGCTTTCTCTAGTTGTGGCGAGCGGAGGCTACTCTTCATTGCGGTGCACAGGTTTCTCACTGCAGTGACTTCTCTTGTTGAGGAGCACAAGCTCTAGGTGCACGGGCTTCAGTAGTTGTGGCACACGGGCTCTAGAGTGCAGGCTCAGTAGTTGTGGTGCACGGGCTTAGTTGCTCTGCAGCATGTGGGATCTTCCTGGACCAGGGCCCGAACCTGTGTCCCCTGCATTGGCAGGTGGAATCTTAACCACTGTGCCACCAGAGAAGCCTTGAACATTACTTTTTTTTTTTTTTTTTTTTTTTTTTCGGTACGCGCGCCTCTCACTGTTGTGGCCTCTCCCATTGCGGAGCACAGGCTCCGGACGCGCAGGCTCAGTGACCATGGCTCGCAGGCATGGACCCAGCCACTCTGCGGCATGTGGGATCTTCCCGGACCCGGACACGAACCCGCATCCCCTGCATTGGCAGGTGGACTCCCAACCACTGCGCCACCAGGGAAGCCCTGAACATTACATTTTTAATGATGTGTCTTTAAGATGGTTTCATATCTGCATAGAGCTGCTTTCTTGTTTTTACGGCTGCACAGTACTTAACCAGTCCATTTTGATAGACAGGTTGCTTCCAACATTTTGCTATTAGAAAAAATACTACAGTGAATGTCTTTCTACTTGTAACAATTTACAAATTTGACATATCTATATGATTAACTTCTAGAAATGAAGTTGCTGTGTCTAATTTAATCTGCCCTTTCTAGAAGTTGTACCAATTTACACTTGCACCATCAATTTCCTGCTTCCTAATATCTTCACCTACACAAGGTGTTAAAAAACTTTTGGATCTTTGCCAATCTGATTGTCCGTTTTAATTTGTGTTTCTCTTATTTTAAAGGTGATTGAACAACTTTTCATATGTTCACAAGTCGTCTGTATTTCTTTTTCTATAAATTATCTGTTAATACCCTTTGCCTATTTTTCTATTAGGCTATTGATCCTTTTTCTTATTAATGTGTAGGAACTCTTTTTATATTAAGGAAATAAACTCTGTGGGATATGTGTTATAAACAGCTTTTTTCTCAATTTGTCGCTTGTCTTTTGACTTTATTATTTCTTTGCAAGCAGAATTTTTTTTCATTTTTATTCATTAAAACGTAGCAATTCTTTCTTCTATAGCCTCCGGGATTTGTATCAAACTTAAAAATTGATATTGATATCAATTTTTTGATATTGTATAGGAATTCTCCTATGTATTTTATGACTTCATTTTTCATGTTTCAATCTTTGATTGAACTATCCAAATCCAAGTTCTGGAACATACTGCATGCAAGGAGCAAGGTAGTGATTCAGTTTGATTTCAGCATTCCAAATGGCTGCCAAGTGTCCCTGAAACCATTTTGCATTTCATCTTTTCTATATAATGCTTGGGAGCACACTAAGAAACCTGGAAATTGGTGTTACCTTCAGTCTTAGATCCCTTGGAAAACCCGTCCCACATAGTACGTGGACAGCACAATCACTACCGCCCTTAAGAAGTAATCTGGCATAAGTAGAATGTAGCTGAATGAGAAGCAGAACAACTAAAATTAGTCTAATTCTGGGCAAACAAGTTTTGCGAGGCCTAAAGCATATAAATTTAGGGAGGGGAGGGGAAAGGGCATTAACTATATATATATATATATATATATATATATAAAATTATAAAATAAATATAACATAAATATTTAGAATAAAAGGAGAAATGTTTAAAAGCGAATACATTCTGCAAATGTTAGAAAATATAGAAAAATAACATAATAGTATGTTTATTAACTGCCTGACACTCCTCTATAATATTTTGGCTGTATATTCTTTGATTTCCTCTTCATATGACAATAATTTTATAATATTATTTTCCATAAAGAAAATAGAAAGATAATTCAGTTATTCCCCTAGCATGGTTGATCAAAATTTGTTTTTATTAATGATGGTTTAGAAAATTTCCTTCAGTATTAAATGTGATAGTGGTGGTGTCACATAACTTTGTAGGATTGTTGTCGAATCTCTATAGAGATTTCAGGTCATTTCAATTTTTCTTGTTCAGTGATTAACCTTAAATCCTCTTTGAATTGATGATAATCATTAACCAGTTTGTCATCAATGCTTCCATGAATTTATATAATTATTTTTTGTCCAGTATTTTCTGCCAAATCACAAAGTAATATAAATCCTTTTCCAGTATGTTTGTATGATTTTATCATTTTCATTAGTTGGATTGTCAAATAATCCAAAAGTGTGTTCATTACTTGTCTTCAAAATTTACCTCTTCCATTTAGTGAATTATTGCTTTGTGTATGATCTGAAATTTGGGGGCTCAAATTCACTTCTTGTTGTCTTTGCTTATCTCCATTGCTTTTATTTCATATTCCATTAATTTTTATATGAAATTTTACTGATCAAAGAGAAAATTAAATCTGAAATTACAAATTATATAGAAAATTTAAAAAAGAGATTACTTTATAAGAAAACCAATGAGTCACAGCTAAAACTGTACTCTGAGGAAAATATATAGCCTGAGTACCAAAAATAAATGAATTTACGTTTAAGAAAGTAGTAGAAGAACAACAAGGAAACCAAAAGAAAATAATAAAACATAATTAATAAAGAAAAGACTGAGATTATTGAAATGTAAAAAAAGTTACAGAAATATAAATAAACCCTCAAAGTTTAATATTTGAAAAGAACCAATAAAATGGGTAAATCTCTGTCAAACCTAATGAAGGGAAAAATATAGAAAAGAGAACCACAAGATTGGGAATAAGAAAGGAGATATTATAGGAAAATATTGTAAGCAAATATTAAATTGAACTCTATAGCTATAACTTGAGAATATAGAGGAAATGAATGTTTTCCTATTAAAATGTAACACTACGTTAAGATTGAAGTTTCACCTCAAGCTTGCAAGATGATCAGACTCTACATTCTGTATTTCAAAAGAAGCACTAAAGTATGTGCAGAATTTACAAGGCAAAAAGCAATAAATTATTAACTTTTTAAGCTTTCACCCACTTTGAGGGCACAAAATTTGGAAAACTAAAGAGAGAAATTTGTCAGGAGGCTTTTTGGAAATAGCTGAACTGTGATTCCTACCCTCCTTCTCCACCAAAGAAGAGAGGAATGTTACCTCCTAATCCCAAATCTAGTCCTAGAGATTTCACTCAGATGACCCAAAGAGCTTGACTTGTGTTCCCTGCTATTGTTGGGAGGGGTTGGGAATGAGGGAGAAGGGCACAACTGTCTGGGGTCTTAGTCCCATCTAAGAAATCTCATGGGCAAGTGATTAGCTGCTCCAGTGGCATAACATAGGCAGCTCTATTGAGATTGAGCTGCCCTCCAGTGTTTGATGGGACAGAGGGTGAGAATCTCTTCTCCTGGACCAGACATAAGCCTTGAGGGAGAGAGAATCAGCTTTTTTGATTATTGCCAAGAGCACAGTTTGAGAGGGTTACCAGAAACAAACAGAGAGAGTGTAACAGAAAACTAGAGACAAAGGATACAGAGGCTGCATAGACTTCATTGTCCATATCACTAGATTTGCTGTCAGAAGGACTCAGCTGGAAAACTTAAAAAATTACACAAGTGACCATGAGAGGAAAAACGAAATAAAACAGGCCTAGGGAATGTGAAGCCAGCTTATAACAGTATCTGTCAAAACTGAACTTTCAACTCATCTTTTCTCTCCATCCTTTGGGCACACTCCAGCTCCAAAGGGATTGGAAATAGCAACTAATAATTGTGTGGAGGTAAATAAAAGAGAGAAAATATTTCTCCTATGTGTTGATAGTGGTTGCAGTGTAATTCTTTAATCTCTCTGAACCCCAACTTAAAAACAGTGCAATAGATAGCAAAATTAGAAACCCACGCATGGATAAAACATAGTATCAATACAATGAAACTTGTTGACAGGGTATCCACACAAGTCCCAAAATACAAGCAGGTGAGGACAAACCATTAAGAAGCATATAACCTGCACGATATTATAGACCTTGCATAGGAGAAAGCAGAGGGAAGCAATGGAGCATCTGATAGATATGAAAACAGATGACCTCAAAACGGCCAACAGATATTTACTGGAAAGTATAGAAGGACAGTTAAAGAGGAGCAGGTCAAACTAAGAGGAGTTTTGCCTAATCAAAAAGCAGGAGAGTGCCATGGGCTCATGGAAGGAACTTTAGAAGCTGGAACAATCTGACCCCTATGAACATATTAGGGCTCCTTCCAGGACAATCCTCACACTGAGGAAAAACTGCTGAAACTAGAATCAAAATTGACCAAGATGGGGTCAACAGAGGAGAAAGGAAAAAGAAGGTCCAGAACAAGTGCAGGTAAGGCTACAGAGCCAGGAAATCTCAGAGAACAAGCTACCACATTTTTTAAAGCCACATGAAACACAAGAGAGAACTCTGTGAAGTTACCCAGAACCATGCCTCCTTCCAAAAGTTCAGGAAAACTGGTTTCACTTTTAAAAATGAACAATACAAAAGGTTGATGTCAAATCCCACACCAAGTTATTATATGATAAAAAAGAATAAGATGCAGAATAACAACTCCTTGGTCCATTGCTTCTCAAACATTTGTTCTCAGCATCCCTCTATACTCTTAAAAAATGGTGAGGACTCCCCAAAAGCTTTTGCTTATGTGGGTTATATCATTTGATATTTATCCTATTCAAAATTAAAACTAAGCAATATTTTAAATATTTATTAATTCATTTAAAAATAATAATGCACCCATTATATGTTAACATTAATAACATATTTATGAAAAATCACTACATTTTTCCAAACAAAAAAAAAATTAATTTAATGAGAAGAATAGCATTGTTTTACATATGTACAGATCTCTTTACTGCTGGGCTTCACAAAAGACAGCCAGATTCTCATATCTGCTTCCACATTCCATCTGATGTGATGTGCTATTTTAGTTGAAATATATGAAAAAAAAAAACCCTGGTCTTAAACAGATATGTAGTTGGAAAAGAAAGAAGTATATTAATAACTTTTTTCAGATAATTGTGGATATTCTTCTTTGATATTACACCAAACCTTCACAAGTGATAATTGCTGGAAGGTTAGTTGCAACACGGAATATGAAACCTTGTCAGTTAACTTTTCAAATTCTGTTCTATTAAATCTATTGATTTATCTTTGTTTTTTAATTTTTTATTAAAGTAGGGTTGATTTACAATATTATATTGGTTGGTTTCAGGTGTACAACATAGTGATTCAATATTTTTTTTTTGATTCAATATTTTTATAGATTATACTCCATTAAAAGTTATTACAAAATAATGGTGATATTTCCCTACACTGTACAATATATCCTTGTTGCTTATTTATTTTATACATAATAGTTTATATCTCTTAATCTCATACCCCTATCTTGCCCCTCCCCACTGGTAACCACTAGTTTGTTCTCTATATCTGTGAGTCTGTTTTGTTTCTGCTTTATTACATACATTCATTTGTTTTATTTTTTAGGTCACACATACAAGTGATAATATAGAATATTTGTATTTCTCTGTTTGACTTATTTCAGTAAGCATAACACCCTATAGGTCCATCCATGTTGTTGCAAATGGCATTATTTCATTCTTTTTTATGGTTGAGTAGTATTCCATTGTGTGTGTGTGTGTGTGTGTGTGTGTGTGTGTGTGTGTGTATGCCACATCTTCTTTATCCATTCATCTGTTGATGGACACTTAGATCACTTCCATATCTTTGCTATTATAAATAATGCTGCTATGAACATTGGAGTTTATGAATCTTTTCAAATTAAATGTTTTCATTTTCTTTGGATACATACCCAGGAGTGGATTGATGAATCATATGGTAGTTCTATTTTTAGTTTTTTGAGGAAATTTCATACTGTTTTCCATAGTGGCTGCACCAATTTACATTCCCACCAACAGTGTAGGAAGGTTCCCTTTTCTCCACATCCTTGCCAGCATTTGTTATTTGCAGACTTTTTGATGATAGTCATTTTGACAGATGTGAGGCGATATCTAATTGTGGTTTTGATTTACATTTCTCTGATTAGTGATGTTGAGCATTTTTTCATGTGCCTGTTGGGCCTCTGTATATCTTCTTGGGAGAAATCTCTATTCAGGTCTTCTGCCTATTTTTTTAATCAGGTTGTTTGTTTTTTCTATATTGAGTTGTATGAGCTGTATATATATTTTGGATATTAACCCCTTATTGGTCATATTATTTACAAATATTTTCTCCCATTCAGTAGGTTGTCTCTTCATTTTGTCAGTGGTTTCCTTTGCTGTGCAAAAGCTTTTAAGTTTAATTAGGTCCCATTTGTTTATTTTTGCTTTTGTTTCTTTTTCCTTAGGACACAGAGACAAAAAAATATTGCTGTGTCAAAGAGTGTTCTGCCTATGTTCTCTTCTAGGAGTTCTGTGTTTTCAGATCTTAAATTCGGGTCTTTAATCCTAAATTTTGAGGGGTGTTTTTTGTATATGGTGTGAAAAAAATTCTATTTTATTCTTTTACATATAGCTATCCAGTTTTCCTACACCAGTTATTGAAGAAGCTGTCTTTTCTCTACTGTATATTCTTGCCTCCTTTGTTTTAGATTAATTGATCATAAATGGGTGGGTTTATTTCTGGACTCTGTATTCTGCTCTATTAATTTATGTGTCTGTTTTTGTGCCAGTACCATGCTCTTTTGATTACTGTAGCTTTGTAGTATAAGATGAAGTTGTTGTGTTACCTCCAGCTTTGTTCTTTTTTCTCAAGATTTCTTTGGCATGATTGATTTTTGAATGACTCTTTTACCCACATGTAACTTTGTAACAATACATTGATCATTTGATTACCATCAGTTCATTGAATTATGTGGATCCTCCAAAGGTTGACACACTCACTAAACAATAGCAAAAAGTCATACTTGTAAATCTCACCACCAATCTCACCTGAAAAGTATTTAAGCATTAGGAAACTGTAAAGCCAGTGGCAAATATAAGTTTTCCAAAATAAAAGTTTTCACTTGAAAACTCAAATTTTATCATTGGCAACAAATACTGTTGGTTATTTTCCTTGACGTTCCAGCTTTATTTCGTTCATATTCAAAATATGTCTACAAGACACCCAATTCTGAATAATTACAGTTTACCTGTGAGTCATTCTTTCAAGTAAAGATGGTATTCCAATTTTAAAAAGAAATTTATTAGTTCAGTTAGCAATTCAAACAATTATAATACTTTTTCTGGAAACAACCATCACACTTTAGTGTGCAGCTAGTGTTTTCTGTGTACTTCCCATTTTGACACACACAGAACATTAAAAAAAAATGTGTACTCAAGGGACAAGATTTAATAAAATTAATACTTTTCCTGTTTCATCAAGAACATTCTTAAGTGAAACTGGCTTTTTAAAAATGTATTTAAAATGACTACTAGTACATTTTGGTGCCACTGCTTTGATTCATGATAAAATGCTAGCAATTTTACCTATCCTTGCTTTGAACTATCAGTGCTAATGTCAACACAGTGAAAGAGAGAAATAACATCTTCATAATATCATGAAAATAGAAATAGCTTTTACCTTTCAGTGTGTCTAAAAGGGTCTTGAACCACACATTGAAGTCCATTTTATAGACAATGAAAGCAATCAGATATGCTCACAGAGCATATCAAAACTGTCAAAACTATTTGAAAAATGAGCTAAGGAACATCAAGAAAATAATATAATATCTAAAAAAATAATATAAATCAAACTTAGAAAAAATCAGAAATGAGGTGACAGAGCTCAGAAAAGAAAGAAAAGAAAATTCACTGGCAGTCCAGTGGTTAAGGACTCCACTCTTCCACTGCAGGGGGCATGGGTTCGATCCCTGGTCTGGGAACTAATATCCCAAACGCCGTGTGACATGGCAAAACAAAAGAAGAAAAAAGAGAAAGAAAAAATAACTTCAAAATTGAAGACTAACCTAGAGCCAACAAACCAATAAACACAGTAGATTATGACTTGAGAGGAACAGAAGGTGAAGAAGAGGAAAATATTTTTAAATTTTTTTAAAATAAAAGATAAATGGAGAGATAAAAAGGATTTGAGAGAATGTGACATATATTAAAGACAGACAATGAAGATCCAACATATAGACAATATAGATTCTAGGGAAGAAAACCATAGCAAGAAAACAGAAGAAATATTTAAAAACTAATTGAAGAAAACTTTCCTGAAATGAAAAAAAAAAAAAAGATTTGAAACTATGGAACATATCTGTTTCTGAGAATATCAACTCAAAACAAACAAAACGAAAACTTCTTCTAGAATTGTATAAACAGGAAGAAAGAAACACACTCTGGTCATCTAAGCCAAAACAGTAAGTGATATGTAAGGTTAAGAAAATTAAATTAGCATCAAACTTTTCAAAACCACCACCATATAACAGAAGAAAGGGAAGTAAGATATTTAAGATACTGAAAAAGACAAAATATAGGCCAAGGATTTTATATTCTAAAAAATTGACTTTCAAGTATAACAGATATATGATTATCAATATGCAATAATTCAGGGAATATTGTACCCGTGAGCCCTTCCTAAGGAATCTACTAGAGAATGAACTTCAAACAATTGAAAGAACTAGAAAGACATTGACATAAGGACTATTAGTGAACATTAAAGGGACTTCCCTGGTGGTCCAGTGGGTAAGACTCTGCACTCCCAATGCAGGGACCCAGATTAAATCCCTGGTCAGGGAGCTAGATCTTGCATACCTGCTTCAACTAAGAAGTCCACATGCCACAACTAAAGATTATGAATGCCACAACAAAGATCCTGTGTGCTGCAACTAAGACCTGGTGCAGCCAAAATAAATAAACAAACAAATAAATAAATAAATAATCAAAAAATATATAGAATATATAATTTTAATAGAACTAAGGCTAAATGAAGGTTAAAAGGAAGAGAGTCTAGTGTATAATGCTTACACTCTTAGGCAATATAGATATAGCACAATGATAAAAAAAAGATGAGGGAGAATAGGGAGACCATAATGCAAAAAAAATTATAGTTATTCTCAGTACATAGTATTGTTTAACTGAGACTATGGTGTGTGTGATACATATGATAAAACAAATGAGGAGTCAAAAGATGTCCTACTTCTATCATCCCCTGTTCCCTTGAGAACGAAGATTCATAGTATGGAAGAAAGGAGATACAATTGTAATATAGAAGAAGCTAAATAAAAACCTGTAGGCCTGAATTTGAATTGAAAATATCACTGTAAACTCATAAGGTATTTTACCTTAGAAAATACAAATATAGATTTAGACATATATACTACTCAGTGTTGTCCACTGAAAAGGCCTAGAAACAATAACCAACCCAACAGCAATGTACTAATTTAGTACTCAAAAATGTGGTCTTGAAATACCATTTCTCACTAAAAGAAACCTGTGTTTCTTAGAGAAATGGATGATTCCAGGTCTGCAGTAAGAAACGTACAAGAAAAGCCTAGACTATCCTGTAATACTAAGGAAGGAATAAAATCATCCCTGGGTAGCCTCAGGAGATTGGCTCCAGGACCCCCTTCGGATACCAAAATCCAAGGATGCTCAAGTCCTTTATATAAAATGGTGTAGTATTTTCATATAACCAACGCACATCCTCCCTCTTCCCGTATACTTTAACTCGTCTCTCAATTACTTATAATATCTAATACATTCTAAATGCTATGTAAATAGTTGTAAATACAATGCAAATGCTATCTAAATAGTTGCCAGTGTGTGGCAAATTCAAGTTTTGCTTTTTGGAACTTTCTGGAATATCTTTTCCTGAATATTTTTGATCTGAAGTTGGTTGAATCCACAAATGTGGAACCTGTGGATACACAGGGCTGACTATCGTATGAAAGAGCAATATTATCTCAGATCGCAAGTGATATAATTGTGTTCCTAGAAAACTCATGATCAAAAAAACCCCTAGAATTAATGAAAGAATTTGATCCAGTGACTGAAATATACATATATGCATATATACACACACGCACACACACACACTCATCAAAAACTCAATAGGCAGATTGGTTCAAGATGGCAGAGTAGAAGGACATGCGCTCTCTCCCTCTTGTGACAGCACCAAAATCACAAATAACTGCTGAACAGTCATCAAGAGGAAGACACTGGAACTCACCAAAAAAGATACCCCACATCCAAAGACCAAGGAGAAGCCGAGATGAGAGAGTAGAAGGGGTGCAATCACAATAAAATGAAATCCCATAACTGCTAGGTGGGTGACTCACAAACTGGAGAACACTTATACCACAGAAGTCCACCCACTGGAGTGAAGGTTCTCAGCCCCACATCAGGCTTCCCAACCTGTGGGTCTGGCAATGGGAGGAGGAATTCCTAGAGAATCAGACTTTGATAGCTAGCGGGATTTGATTGCAGGACTTCGACAGGACTGGGGGAAACAGAGACTCCACTCTTGGAAGGCACACACAAAGTAGTGTGTGCATCGGGACCTGGGGGAGGAGCAGTGACCCCATAGGAGACTGAACCAGACCTACCTGCTAGTGTTGGAGGGTCGCCTGCAGAGTCAGGGGTTGGCTGTGGCTCACCATGGGGACAAGGACACTGGAAGCAGAAGTTCTGAGAAGTACTCCTTGGTGTGAGCCCTCCCAGAGTCTGCCATTAGCCCCACCAAAGAGCCAGGTAAGCTCCAGTGCTAGGTCGCCTCAGGCTAAACAAGCAACAGGGAGGGAACCCAGCCCCACCCATCAGCAGACAAGCAGATTAAAGTTTTACTGAGCTCTGCACACCAGAGCCAACACCCAGCTCTACCCACAACCAGGCCCTCCCATCAGGAAGCTTGCACAAACCTCTTAGATAGCCTCATCCATAAGAGAGCAGACAGCAGAAGCAAGAAGAACTACAATTCTGCAGCCTGTGGAAGGAAAACCACATTCACAGAAAGATAGACAAAATGAAAAGGCAGAGGACTTTGTACCAGATGAAGGAACATGATAAAACCCCAGAAAAACAACTAAATGAAGTGGAGATAGGCAACCTTCTAGAAAAACAATTCAGAATAATGATACTGAAGATGATTCAGGACCTCAGAAACAGAATGGAGGCAAAGATCGAGAAGATGCAAGAAATGTTTCACAAAGACCTAGGAGAATTAAAGAAAAAACACCTAGAGGAACTAAAGAACAAATAAGCAGAGTTGAACAATATTCTGCTTGAACAATAACTGAAATGAAAAGTACACTAGAAAGATTCAATAGCAGAATATCTGAGGCAGAATGACGGATAAGTGACCTGGAAGACAGAATGGTGGAATTCACTGACGTGGAACAGAATAAAGAAAAAAGAATGAAAAGAAATGAAGACAGCCTAAGAGACCTCTGGGACAACATTAAATGCAACAACATTCGCATTACAGGGGTCCCAGAAGGAAAAGAGAGAGAGAAAGGACCTGAGAAAATATTTGAAGAGATTATAGTCAAAAACTTCCTTAACATGGGAAAGGAAATAGCCACCCAAGTCCAGGAAGTGCAAAGAGTCCCAGGCGAGATAAACCAAGGAGAGACACACTGAGACACATAGTAATCAAACTGACAAAAATTAAAGACAAAGAAAAATTATTGAAAGCAACAAGGGAAAAATGCCAAATAACATACAAAGGAACTCCCGTAAGGTTAACAGCTGATTTCTCAGCAAAAACTCTACAAGCCAGAAGGGAATGGCACGATACATTTAAAGTGATGAAAGGGAAGAACCTACAACAAAGATTACTCTACCCAGTGAGAATCTCATTGAGATTCGATGGAGAAATCAAAAGCTTTACAGACAAGCAAAAGTGAAGAGAATTCAGCACCACCAAAACCAGCTCTACACCAAATGCTAAAGGAACTTCTCTAAGTGGGAAACACAAGAGAAGAAAAGGACCTACGAAAACAAACCCATAACAATTAAGGAAATTGTAATAGGAACATCCTTATAGATAATTACCTTAAATGTGAATGGATTAAATGCTCCAACCAAAAGACACAGGCTTGCTGAATGGATACAAAAACAAGACCCATATATATGCTGTCTATAAGAGACCCACTTCAGACCTAGGGACACATACAGACTGAAAGTGAGGAGATGGAAAAAGATATTCCATGCAAATGGAAACCAAAAGAAAGCTGGAGTAGCAATACTCATATCAGATATAATAGATTTTAAAATAAAGAATGTTAGGGCTTCCCTGGTGGCGCAGTGGTTGAGAGTCTGCCCGCCGATGCAAGGGACACGGGTTCGTGCCCCGGTCCGGGAAGATCCCACATGCCGCAGAGCGGCTGGGCCCGTGAGCCATGGCCGCTGAGCCTGTGCGTCCGGAGCCTGTGCTCCGCAACGCGAGAGGCCACAGCAGTGAGAGGCCCGGGAACCCAAAAAAAAAAGAATGTTACAAGAGACAAGGAAGGACACTACATAATGATCAAGGGATCAATCCAAGAAGAAGACATAACAATTATAAATATATATGCACCCAACATAGGAACACCTCAATACATAAGGCCACTGCTAACAGCCATAAAGGAGGAAATCGACAGTAACACAATAATAGTGGGGGACTTTAACACCTCACTTACACCAATGGACATATCATCCAGGCAGAAAATTAATAAGGAAACACAAGCTTTAAATGACACAACAGACAAGATTGATTTAATTGATATTTATAGGACATTTCATCCCAAAACAGCAGATTACACTTTCTTCTCAAGTGCACAGGGAACATTCTCCGGGATAGATCACATCTTGGGTCACAAATCAAGCCTTGGTAAATTTAAGAAAGCTGAAATCATATCAAGCACCTTTTCTGACCACAATGTATGAGATTAGAAATCAATTAAAAGGGAAAAAAAAGTAAAAAGCACAAACACATGGAGGCTAAACAATATACTAATAAATAACCAGGAGATCACTGAAGAAATCAAAGAGGAAATCAAAAAATACCTACAGACAAATTACAATGAAAACACGATGATCCAAAACCTATGGGATGCAGAAAATCAGTTCTAAGAGGGAAGTTTATAGCAATACAAGCCTACCTCAAGAAAGAAGAAATATCTCAAATGAACAATCTAACCTTACACCTAAAGGAACTAGATAAAGAACAAACAAAACACAAAGTTAATAGAAGGAGAGAAATCATAAAGATCAGAGCAGAAATAAATGAAATAGAAACAAAGAAAACAAAGCAAAGATCAATAAAACTAAAAGCTGGTTCTCTGAGAAGATAAATAAAATTGATAAACCATTAGCCAGACTCATCAAGAAAAAGAGCAAGAGGACTCAAATCAATAAAATTAGAAATGAAAAAGGAGAAGTTACAACAGACACTGCAGAAATACAAAGCATCCTAAGAGACTACTATGAACAACTCTATGCCAGTAAAATGCACAACCTGGAAGAAATGGACAAATTCTTAGAAAGTTATAACCTTCCAAGACTGAACCAGGAAGAAAGAGAAAATATGAACAGACCAATCAAAAGTAATGAAATTGAAACTGTGATGAAAAATCTTCCAACAAACAGAACTCCAGGACCAGATGGCTTCACAGGTGAATTCTATCAAACATTTAGAGAAGAGCTAACACCTATCCTCCTCAAACTCTTGCAAATAATTGCAGAGGAGGGCTTCCCTGGTGGCACAGTGGTTGAGAGTCCGCCTGCCGATGCAGGGGACACAGGTTCGTGCCCCGGTCTGGGAAGATCCCATATCCTGTGGAGCAGCTGGGCCCATGAGCCACGGCCGCTGGGCCTGCACCTCCGGAGCCTGTGCTCCGCAATGGGAGATGCCACAACAGTGAGAAGCCCACGTGCCACCAAAAAAAAAAAAAAAATTGCAGAGGAAGGAACACTCCCAAACTCACTCTATGAGGCCACCATCACCCTGATACCAAAACCAGACAAAGATACTACAAAAAAAGAACATTACAGACCAATATCACTGATGAATATAGATGCAAAAATCCTCAACAAAATACTAGCAATCAGAATCCAACAATACATTAAAAGGATCATATACCATGATCAAGTGGGATTTATCCCAGGGATGCAAGGATTCTTCAATATACACAAATCAATCAATGTGATACACCATATTAACAAATTGAAGAATAAAAACCATATGATCATCTCAATAGATGCAGAAAAACTTTTGACAAAATTCAACATGCATTTATGATAAAAACTCTCCAGAAAGTGGGCATAGAGGGAAACTACCTGAAACTAATAAAGGCCATATATGACAAACACACAGCAAACATCATTCTCAATGGTGAAAAACTGAAAGCATTTCCTCTAACATCAGGAACAAGACAAGGTTGTCCACTCTCACCCTTATTCAACATAGTTTTGGAAGTCCTAGCCATGGCAGTCAGAGAAGAAAAAGAAAAAGAGGAATACAAATTGAAAAAAGAAGTAAAACTGTCACTGTTAGCAGATGACATGATACTATATGTCAAGAATCCTAAAGATGCTACAAGAAAACTACTAGAGTTAATCAATGAATTTGGTAAAGCTACAGGATACAAAATTAGTGCACAGAAATCTCTTGCATTCCTATACACTAACAATGAAAGATCAGAAAGAGAAATTAAGGAAACACTCCCATTTACCATTGCAACAAAAAGAATAAAATACCTAGGAATAAACCTACCTAAGGAGGTAAAAGACCTGTACTCAGAAAACTATAAGACACTGATGAAAGAAATCAAAGATGACACACACAGATGGAGAGATATACCATGTTCTTGGATTGGAAGAATCAATATTGTGAAAATGACTATAATACCCAAAGCAATCTACAGATTCAATGCAATCCCTATCAAATCACCCATGGCAGTTTTTACAGAACTAGAACAAAAAATCTTAAAATTTGTATGGAAACACAAAAGACTCTGAATAGCTAAAGCTATCTTGAGGGAAAAAAACGGAGCTAGAGGAATCAGACTCCCTGACTTCAGACTATACTACAAAGCTACAGTAATCAAGACAGTATGGTACTGGCACAAAACCAGAAATATAGATCAATGGAAAAAGATAGGAAGCCCAGAGATAAACCCACGCACCTATGGCCAACTAATCTATGACAAAGGCATCAAGGAGAAAAGACAGTCTCTTTAGTAAGTGGTGCTGGGAAAACTGGACAGCTACATGTAAAATGAAATTAGAACACTCCCTAACACCATACACAAAAATAAACTCAAAATGGATTAGAGACCTAAATGTAAGACCGGACGCTATGAAACTCTTAGAGGAAAACATAGGAAGAACACTCTTTGACATAAATCACAGTAAGCTCTTTTTTGATCCACCTCCTAGAGTAATGGAAATAAAAGCAAAAATAAACAAATGAGACCTAATGAAACTTAAAAGCTTTTGCAAAGCAAAGGAAACTACAAACAAGATGAAAAGGCAACCCTCAAAATGGGAGAAAATTTTTGCAAATGAATTGATGGACAAAGGATTAATCTCCAAAATATATAAACAGCTCATGCAGCTCAGTATTAAAAAAGCAAACAACCCAATCAAAAAATGGGCAGAAGACCTAAATAGACATTTCTCCACAGAAGACATACAGATGGCCAAGAAGCACATGAAAAACTGCTCAACATTACTAATTATTAGTGAAATACAAATCAATACTACAATGAGGTATCACCTCACACCAGTTAGAATGGGCATCATCAGAAAATCTACAAACAACAAATGCTGGAGAGGGTGTGGAGAAAAGGGAACCCTCTTACACTGTTGGTGGGAATGTAAATTGATACAGCCACTATGGAAAACAGTATGGAGGTTCCTTAAAAAACTAAAATTAGAGTTGCCATATGACCCAGCAATCCCACTACTGGGCGTATACCCAGAGAAAACCATAATTCAAAAAGACACATGCACTCCAATATTCATTGCAGCACTATTTACAATAGCCAGGTTATGGAAGCAACCTAAATGCCCAGATGAATGGATAAAGAAGATGTGGTACATATATACAATGGAATATTACTCAGCCATAAAAAGGAATGAAACTGGGTCATTTGTAGAGACATGAATGGACCTCTACAAATGAAGTAAGTCAGAAAGAGAAAAACAAATATTGTATATTAACGCATATATGTGGAACCTAGAAAAATGGTACAGATGAACTGGTTTGTAGGGCAGAAATAGAGACACAGATGTAGAGAACAAACGTATGGGCACCACAGGGGGAAAGCGGTGGGGTGGTGGGTGTGGGGGTGGGATGAATTGGGAGATTGGGATTGACATACATACACTAATATATATAAAATAGATAACTAGTAAGAACCTGCTATATAAAAAAATAAATAAAATAAAATTTTTTAAAAATCAAAAGGTTTGTCTCTTTACTTTCAACAGTGGGAGAAAACATTTCATTCACAACAATGACAAAACTTATAAAATACTTGGGATAAATTTTACAAGGTACAGAACCTATTTAAGGGAAACTATAAAATCTTAATGAAGGATACATGAAATAAGACCTGAACAGAGAAATTTATCATGTTCCTAAATGGGAAGACAAGTCATAAAAACATATACGTTCCAGAATTATTATATAAAGTTAATGCAATTCTAATTAGAATCCCAAAAGGGGGTTTTGATTTTGTTTGGGAACTGAATAAAGTTATTTTAAAGAAGACTATAGAAGAATAAGTACCGAAAATAGCTAAAAAGTTTATTTTTAAAAAGAAAAGTTGCAGTAATGGGCAGTTTGACCTAATGTTTAAGAACATGGGCTCTGGAGCTATACTTCCTGGTTTCAAACCCAGGCTCTGCTACTTACTGGTGATGAGACGCAGAGCATGTTTGAAATAAGGATGTTAACAGTACCTACCTGAAAGGGGTTTTGTGAGGATTAAATCTAAATTGCTTAGAACAGTATATAGTGAATACTACAACTGTGCTCTGTTATTATAATTACTATAAAGTCATTGTATCAAAGAGTATGATAAATGTCCAGAAATATGCATAATGAAACAAATTAGAATATCGGAAATTGAGTCCAGAATACATAGGAACTTAATGTACCACAAAGGTAGAATTTCAGTTTAGTAAAGAAAAATAATTTATTTACAGAAGAGGCACAGTAGGCTGGCCATCTGGAAGAAATGCATGTCATATACAAAAATAAATTCCAGATGGATTCCAGATTTAAATGTAACCAAAAAAATAAAACTTTTAGAAAAACTTAGGAGAATAATCAACCTTGGGATGAGAGAGGCATTCTTAAATAGGACAGAAAACTCAGACTCAGTAAATGAAAAGGCAGAAAATAATAAGCATAAATAAAATAAAAAGAAAAATTGTAGTCTGGGGAAATATTTGCAACACATTCATTCACTTAATAAACATTCATTTGAACACCTTTTATGCAATAGGTACTACCAGATGCTGTGCAGAATAAAACATTTAGCAAATGCTACAAGCCAGGGTTTGATTTATTATTTTGTTATTTGTGTATACGATATTCCTGTATTCATGGAACTTACGTTCTAGTGAGAGATGATAGATATGACAGATAACATACAAAGAGATCTTACAAGTAAGAAAGAGAGAGAGAGAAAACCCAATGGTAAGAGTGGTAAGAAAATATAAAGAGACAATTCAAAGAATTCCAAATAACCATAACATATGAAATTTTATCTATCACATTTACATAGTGAAAACACTGCATATTTCTTCCCAACTCTGTGTTCAGTGACCTCATGCTGGAGTTTGAACTCAGCCATGATGAGAATATTTACATCATGGAGATGCTACAAGTCAGAGTTTGATTTATTATTTTGTTACTTGTCTAAACTTAAGAAAGTAATTAAGAAAAATGCAAAAAATGCAGAATAAACTAAAAGTGTGGTGTGTCTGTGGCCATCACATTATGAATAGCACAGAACATTAAGGAAATATTCTTCCAGTATTTGAAAACTATTATGCAATTCAGCACAATAGTCACTTACTTCATTGACAGATGATGAGGTTCTGAAATATGTAATGCTACAATTGAAAGATATTTCAATTTAATGAGTATAGCTTATATAAGGATAAAAATAGTTTAATAGTAGATCACATTTCAGGTTTAATGACAATAAATTT
Organism: Phocoena phocoena; assembly: GCF_963924675.1. Taxonomy (NCBI): domain Eukaryota; kingdom Metazoa; phylum Chordata; class Mammalia; order Artiodactyla; family Phocoenidae; genus Phocoena; species Phocoena phocoena. The sequence continues at coordinate 50,655,762 of NC_089232.1, forward strand.
ATTGGGAAAAGAGTGAATTGGAATGGAACTCCATTTGTCAAATCATGGTTGAACTGCAATCATAGGTTGCATACAGATATAAGAGTTCAGCAACAATCAACCAAAGCACCCTGTAATATTCAATTGGCTATAAAGAGCTTATGATACAGTACTGAATGCTCTATTATTATTTGCAAATTATGTCTTTAATATTATTAAAATTAATAATAAACGTATGTGCTTATATGTAACACTTTGTGAGTGAGTGTGTGTGGGGGGCTTGGTGTAGAGCTAGTTAAACACTTACCTACACATTGTTTCCACCAGCATCCCTTTAACCAGAATTTATTCACATGGCCGCAGAAGACTTGTTCTATCTAGGCAACCTCATGACAAGCTAAAAATTCTATCACTATGGTAAAGGATAGGCTGGATTTGGGAGAAAAAACTAACAGTCTTTGACACGGCACTATTATTTTCATTTTATAAGAGGATATTGAGACTCAGAGAGCTTAAATTAACTTGTCCAAGAGTCACTCATCTAAGAAGATGAGATTTGACCTCATGTTTGTCTAGTTTCAATATTTTTTCCTCCACTTCATTCTCTGCCTCCAGAAATATAACACACTGAGTGTGAGGTAATATGGAATTTGCAAGTAAAAGATTTTTCCAACTTCCCTGTAGGTATGTACTTATAAGATGACTAATGTGGTGAAGGGTTTCGATCACAGAGAGAAGTCCGTGAATGGCTAGGGTTAGAAAGTCGGTGGGAACAATGTGTTGCTCTGGAAAGCTCATTTGACTTCAGGGAGATTAAATCTATGGGTTTATTCGGGCAGTTAGGGAGCTATGTACCTATCTCCATTTTTTTTTTTTCAGACACAGTCCACATGATTTTTTTTATTATTACCTTGGAAATAAACATTGCCACAGACACATGAGAGATGGATGGTAACCAGGGAGGGGAGAGAGGACTTGGACATGGGAATGAGGCAACTTGAAAATTGCCTTGTCCCAGTTGGTCAGTAATACCCTCACTCTAATGTATTTAGCTCTGTGTACAAATCTTATCTACTAAGCTTTAAACCTCTTGAAGAAGGAGCTGTGTCTTGTTAAATGTCTTAATATAATTTCTTCATATAGCCAATGAGTATCAAATATTGGTTGAATGAATTACCGTGTGAGTGGATACTCAGTACTTGTTTATATAATATGTATCTTATTTCTCTTTATCTGAGTATTCCCTGAGAGGAGGAGCCATGTCTTCCATCAGGACCAAAGGTTATTCAGTTGTTTATCCAAAAGATATCCATTAAACTCTTGCCATATATGAAGCACTACAGAGTGAAAATATTGGCCTTTCCTTAGTCCAGGAACTCCACAAATGTGGGAACCACATTCCCTCTTTCCTCTGAAATTTCCCACAGAGGACAGTATATATACAGAATGCAAGGTTCATTATAAAAATAGCTAACATTTATTGGATGCTTACTGTGCGTTGGCACCAAGTGCTTTATATGTATTACCTCGTTTAACTCCAATAACAATCCTATGAGGGGGTCTCTATTATCACCCCTGCCTTGTAGATAAGGAAGTTGAAGCTTAAGAAATGAAGTACTAAAAGAATCACATAGCTATAAAGTGTCAGAATCCCTGGATCCCAAATTTTTACCCGCTTTGTTATCCTGCTTTTCCCTGGGCTACTGGCAGTGCCAATTCTCTGGGACAGCACTGAAAAAGGATGAGCCATTAAAAAGCCTAGCCCTGTAGCACTGCCAAGGACACTGAGTCTTCAGTCCCTCCCCTTCTTAGCCAAGACTGACAGACACGATGCAGAGGTCAAGCTTTTAACAGAGTCAGTGATGAACACCATTTCTGACAAATGTTAGGGTTTGGTTTATGATTTGGGTAATAAACTACTCTCACCTATCTCTGGCTAATTAGAAAACTAAGAGTTGCCTAGTTTGTTGAAACTGGCATCCATATGTTGAAAATGCCTTCAAAGAAAGAGTGGAGTTTGAAGGAAATTTTTAAACAATTCCTGCTTTGTCTGGTTTGAGATAGATGTCTGAACTGATATATTTCAATTCCCTTCCTCCAAACTCTCACTAAAACAAGAGTAAAGATCTACAGAAGAGAATAGGAGAGAGGGACCAGAGAATTGGATGACTTTCTGGAAAATGAAAAGTGGATAAGACCTTATTTACAGGTAAAATAGAGCCCCAAATGTACATAAAGGATGAAGGCAGAGATGGATAAGAAATAATGGAGGAGAAAAAGGAAGGAAGAAAGGAAAATTAGAAATGTCAGAAGTAGAAGAACTTTCTTAGAAAGTTATGCTCCATCTACAAAGCAAACTAAACATGATTTCCAGCATATGATGGAGGGTAAGAAAATGTAATAAACTTGACCTTGAGGGACTTCCCTGGTGGGGCAGTGGTTAAGAATCCGCCTGCCAAGTCAGGGGACATGGGTTCAAGCCCTGATTCGGGACGATCCCATATGCCAACGAGCAACTAAGCCCGTGCGCCACAACTACTGAGCCTGCGCTCTAGAGACCATGAGCCACAACTACTGGGCCCACGTGCTACAACTACTGAAGCCTGCACGCCTACAGACCGTGCTCCACAACAAGAGAAGCTACTGCAATGAGAAGCCCGTGCAACACAACGAAGAGTAGCCCCCGTTCGCCGCAACTAGAGGAAGCCCGCGTGCAGCAACGAAGACCCAACAGAGCCAAAAATAAGATTAATTAATAAGATTAATAAGATTAATTAATAAGATTAATTAATAAGATTAATTTTTTTTAAGTAAAAAAAAAAAAACTTCACCTTGACGCATGAGCAGTTTTCTTTTCTTTTTTACATCTTTATTGGAGTATAATTGCTTTACAATGGTGTGTTAGTTTCTGCTTTATAACAAAGTGAATCAGTTATACATATACATATGTTCCCATATCTCTTCCCTCTTGCATCTCCCTCTCTCCCACCCTCCCTATCCCACCCCTCCAGGCAGTCACAAACCACTGAACTGATGTCCCTGTGCTATGTGGCTGCTTCCCACTAGCTATCTATTTTAGGTTTTGTAGTGTATATATGTCCATGCCATTCTCTCACTTTGTCACAGCTTACCCTTCCCCCTCCCCATATCCTCAAGTCCATTCTCTAGTAGGTCTGTGTCTTTATTCCTGTCTTACCCCTAGGTTCTTCATGACATTATTTTTTCTTAAATTCCATATATATGTGTTATCATACGGTATTTGTCTTTCTCTTTCTGACTTACTTCACTGTGTATGACAGACTCTAGGTCCATCCACCTCATTACAAATAGCTCAATTTCGTTTCTTTTTATGGCTGAGTAATATTCCATTGTATATATGTGCCACATCTTCCTTATCCATTCATCTGATGATGGACACTTAGGTTGTTTCAATCTCCTGGCTATTGTAAATAGAGCTGCAATGAACATTTTGGTACATGACTCTTTTTGAATTATGGTTTTCTCAGGGTATATGCCCACTAGTGGGATTGCTGGGTCATATGGTTGTTCTATTTGTAGTTTTTTAAGGAACCTCCATACTGTTCTCCATAGTGGCTGTACCAATTCACATTCCCACCAGCAGTGCAAGAGTGTTCCCTTTTCTCCACACCCTCTCCAGCATTTATTGTTTCTAGATTTTTTGATGATGGCCATTCTGACTGGTGTGAGATGATACCTCACTGTGGTTTTGATTTGCATTTCTCTAATATTAATGATGTTGAGCATTCTTTCATGTGTTTGTTGGCAATCTGTATATCTTCTTTGGAGAAATGTCTATTTAGGTCTTCTGCCCATTTTTGGATTGGGTTGTTTGTTTTTTTGTTATTGAGCTGCTTGTAAATTTTGGAGATTACTCCTTTGTCAGTTGCTTCATTTGCAAATATTTTCTCCCATTCTGAGGGTTGTCTTTTGGTCTTGTTTATGGTTTCCTTTGCTGTGCAAAAGCTTTGCAGCTTCATTAGGTCCCATTTGTTTATTTTTGTTTTTATTTCCATTTCTCTAGGAAGTGGGTCAAAAAGGATCTTGCTGTGATTTATGTCATAGAGTGTCCTACCTATGTTTTCCTCTAAGAGTTTGATAGTTTCTGGACTTACATTTAGGTATTTAATCCATTTTGAGCTTATTTTTGTGTATGGTGTTAGGGAGTGATCTAATCTTATACTTTTACATGTAGCTGTCCAGTTTTCCCAGCACCACTTATTGAAGAGGCTGTCCTTTCTCCACTGTACATCCCTGCCTCCTTTATCAAAGATAAGGTGACCATATGTGCGTGGGTTTATCTCTGGGCTTTCTATCCAGTTGATCTTTCTATTTTTGTGCCAGTACCATACTGGCACATTGATCTTTCTGTTTTTGTGCCAGTACCATAGTGTCTTGATTACTGTAGCTTTGTAGTATAGTCTGAAGTCAGGGAGCCTGATTCCTCCAGCTCTGTTTTTCATTCTCAAGATTGATTTGGCTATTCGGGGTCTTTTGTGTTTCCATACAAATTGTGAAATTTTTTGTTCTAGTTCTGTGAAAAATGCCAGCGGTAGTTTGATAGGAATTGCATTGAATCTGTTGATTGCTTTGGGTAGTAGAGTCATTTTCACAATGTTGATTCTTCCAATCCAAGAACATGGTATATTTCTCCATCTATTTGTATCATCTTTAATTTCTTTCATCAGTGTCTTATAATTTTCTGCATACAGGTCTTTTGTCTCCTTAGTTAGGTTTATTCCTAGATATTTTATTCTTTTTGTTGCAGTGGTAAATGGGAGTGTTTTCTTAATTTCACTTTCAGATTTTTCATCATTAGTGTATAGGAATGCCAGAGATTTCTGTGCATTAATTTTGTATCCTGCTACTTTACTGAATTCATTCATTAGCTCTAGTAGTCTTCTGGTAGCACCTTTAGGATTCTCTATGTATAGTATCATGTCATCTGCCAACAGTGACAGCTTTACCTATTCTCATCCGATTTGGATTCCTTGTATTTCCTTTTCTTCTCTGATTGCTGTGGCTAAAACTTCCAAAATTATGTTGAATAAGAGTGGTGAGACTGGGCAACCTTGTCTTGTTCCTGATCTTAGTGGAAATGCTTTCAGTTTTTCACCATTGAGGACGATGTTGGCTGTGGGTTTGTCATATATGTCCTTTATTATGCTGAGGAAAGTTCCCTCTATGCCTACTTTCTGGAGGGTTTTTTATCATAAATGGGTGTTGAATTTTGTCATAAGCTTTCTCTGCATCTATTGAGATGACCATATGGTTTTTCGCCTTCAATTTGTTAATATGGTGTATCACATTGATTGACTTGCGTATATTGAAGAATCCTTGCATTCCTGGAATAAACCCCACTTGATCATGGTGTATGATCCTTTTAATGTGCTGTTGGATTCTGTTTGCTAGTATTTTGTAGAGGATTTTTGCATGTATGTTCATCAGTGATATTGGCCTGTAGTTTTCTTTCTTTGTGACATCTTTGTCTGGTTTTGGTATCAGGGTGATGGTGGCCTCATAGAATGAGTTTGGGAGTGTTCCTCCTTCTGCTATATTTTGGAAGAGTTTGAGAAGGGTAGGTGTTAGCTCTTCTCTAAATGTTTGATAGAATTCGCCTGTGAAGCCATCTGGTCCTGGGCTTTTGTTTGTTGGAAGATTTTTAATCACAGTTTCAATTTCAGTGCTTGTGATTGGTCTGTTCATATTTTCTATTTCTTCCTGATTCAGTCTTGGCAGGTTCTGCATTTCTAAGAATTTGTCCATTTCTTCCAGATTGTCCATTTTATTGGCATAGAGTTGCTTGTAGTCATCTCTCATGATCTTTTGTATTTCTGCAGTGTCAGTTGTTACTTCTCCTTTTTCATTTCTAATTCTATTGATTTGAGTATTCTCCCTTTTTTTCTTGATGAGTCTGGCTAATGGTTTATCAATCTTTTTTATCTTCTCTAAGAACCAGCTTTTAGTTTTGTTGATCTTTGCTATCGTTTCCTTCATTTCTTTTTCATTTATTTCTGATCTGATCTTTATGATTTCTTTCCTTCTGCTAACTTTGGGGTTTTTTTGTTCTTCTTTCTCTAATTGCTTTAGGTGCAAGGTTAGGTTGTTTATTCGAGATGTTTCCTGTTTCTTAAGGTAGGATTGTATTGCTATAAACTTCCCTCTTAGAACTGCTTTTGCTGCATCCCATAGGTTTTGGGTTGTCGTGTCTCCATTGTCATTTGTTTCTAGGTATTTTTTTATTTCTTCAGTGATCACTTCGTTATTAAGTAGTGTGTTGTTTAGCCTCCATGTGTTTGTATTTTTTACGGATATTTTCCTGTATTTGATATCTAGTCTCATAGTGTTGTGGTTGGAAAAGATACTTGATACAATTTCAATTTTCTTAAATTTACCAAAGCTTGATTTGTGACCCAAGATATGATCTATCCTGCAGAATGTTCCATGAGCACTTGAGAAAAATGTGTATTCTGTTGTTTTTGGATGGAATGTCCTATAAATATCAATTAAGTCCATCTTGTTTAATGTATCATTTAAAGCTTGTGTTTCCTTATTTATTGTCATTTTGGATGATCTGTCCATTGGTGAAAGTGGGATGTTAAAGTCCCCTACTATGATTGTGTTACTGTCGATTTCCCCTTTTATGGCTGTTAGCATTTGCCTTATGTATTGAGGTGCTCGTATGTTGGGTGCATAAATATTTACAATTGTTATATCTGCTTCTTGGATTGATCCCTTGATCATTATGTAGTGTCCTTCTTTGTCTCTTGTAATAGTCTTTATTTTATTTGTCTGATATGAGAATTGCTACTCCAGCTTTCTTTTGGTTTCCATTTCCATGGAATATCTTTTTCCATCCCCTCACTTTCAGTCTGTATGTGTTTCTAGGTCTGAAGTGGGTCTCTTGTAGACAGCATATATATGGGTCTTGTTTTTGTATCCATCAGCCAGTCTGTGTCTTTTAGTGGGAGCATTTAATCCATTTACATTTAAGGTAATTATTGATATGTATGTTCCTATTCCCATTTTCTTGATTGTTTTGGGTTTGTTATTGTAGGTCTTTTCCTTCTCTTGTGTTTCTTGCCTAGAGAAGATCCTTTAGCCTTTGTTGTAGGTCTGGTTTGGTGGTGCTGAACTCTCTCAGCTTTTGCTTGTCTGTAAAGGTTTTAATTTCTCCATCAAATCTGAATGAGATCCTTGCTGTAGAGTAATCTTGGTTGTAGGTTTTTCTCCTTCATCACTTTAACTATGTCCTGCCAGTCCCTTCTGGCTTGCAGAGTTTCTGCTGAAAGATCAGCTGGTAACCTTATGGGGATTCCCTTGTGTGTTATTTGTTGTTTTTCCCTTGCTGCTTTTAATATGTTTTCTTTGTATTTAATTTTTGACAGTATGATTAATATGTGTTTTGGCATGTTTCTCCTTGGATTTATCCTGTATGGGACTCTCTGTGCTTCCTGGGCTTTATTAAGTATCTCCTTTCCCATATTAGGGAAGTTTTCAACTATAATCTCTTCAAATATTTTCTCAGTCCCTTTCTTTTTCTCTTCTTCTTCTGGAACCCCTGTACTTCGAATGTTGGTGCGTTTAATGTTGTCCCAGAGGTCTCTGAGACCGTCCTCAGTTCTTTTCATTCTTTTTTCTTTATTCTGCTCTGCAGTAGTTATTTCCACTATTTTATCTTCCAGGTCACTTATCCGTTGTTCTGCCTCAGTTATTGTGCTATTGATCCCTTCTAGAGTATTTTTAATTTCATTTATTGTGTTGTTCATCATTGCTTGTTTCATCTTTAGTTCTTCTAGGTCCTTGTTAAATGTTTCTTGCATTTTGTCTATTCTATTTCCAAGATTTTGGATCATCTTTACTTTCATTATTCTGAATTATTTTTCAGATAGACTGCCTATTTCCTCTTCATTTGTTAGGTCTGGTGGGTTTTTATCTTGCTCCTTCATCTGCTGTGTGTTTTTCTGTCTTCTCATTTTGCTTATCTTACTGTGTTTGGGGTCTCCTTTTTGCAGGCTGCAGGTTCGTAGTTCCCATTGTTTTTGGTGTCTGTCCCCAGTGGCTAAAGTTGGTTCAGTGGGTTGTGTAGGCTTCCTGGTGGAGGGGACTAGTGCCTGCGTTCTGGTGGATGAGGCTGGATCTTGTCTTTCTGGTGGGCAGGTCCACGTCTGGTGGTGTGTTTTTGGGTGTCTGTGGACTTATTATGATTTTAGGCAGCCTCTCTGCTAATGGGTGGGGTTGTGTTCCTGTCTTGCTAGTTGTTTGGCATAGGGTGTCCAGCACTGTAGCTTGCTGGTCATTGAGTGAAGCTGGGTGTTGGTGTTGAGATGGAGATCTCTGGGAGATTCTCGCCGTTTGATATTACATGGAGCTGGGAGGTCTCTTGTGGACCAATGTTCTGATGTTGGCTCTCCCACCTCAGAGGCACAGCACTGACTCCTGGCTGCAGCACTAAGAGCCTTTCGTCCACACGGCTCAGAATAACAGGGAGAAAAAGAAAGAAAGAAAGGAAGGAAGGAAGGGAGGAAGGAAGGGGATAAAAGAAAATAAAAGTAAGGTAAAATAAAATAAAGTTATTAAAATTAAAAAATAATTATTAAGAAAAAAAATTTTTTAGTGTAAAAACAACAACAAAAAAAATGGACAGATAGAACCCTAGGACAAATGGTAAAAGCAAAGCTATACAGACAAAATGTCACACAGAAGCATACACATACACACTCACAAAAAATGGAAAAGGGGAAAAAAGAATAAATCTTGCTCTCAAAGTCCACCTCCTCAATTTGGGATGATTCGTTGTCTATTCAGGTATTCCACAGATGCAGGGTACATCAAGTTGATTGTGGAGATTTAATCCACTGCTCCTGACGCTGCTGGGAGAGATTTCCCTTTCTCTTCTTTGTTCTCACAGCTCCCGGGGTTCAGCTTTGGATTTGGCCTCGCCTCTGCGTGTAGATCGCCAGAGGGCGTCTGTTCTTCTCTCAGACAGGAAGGAGTTAAAGGAGCAGCTGATTCGGGGGCTCTGGCTCACTCAGGCCGGGGGAAGGGAGGGGTACGGAGTGCAGGGCGAGCCTGCGGCGGCAGAGGCCAACATGATGTTGCACCAGCCTGAGGCGCAGTGTGTTCTCCCGGCGAAGTTGTCCCTGGATCCCGGGACCCTGGCAGTGGCGGGCTGCACAGGCTCTCTGGAAGGGAGGTGTGGAGAGTGACCTGTGCTCGCACACAGACTTCTTGGTGGCGGCGGCGGCAGCAGCCTCAGTGTCTCATGCCAGTCTCGGGGATCCGCGCTCTTTAGCCGCAGCTCGCGCCCGTCTCTGGAGCTCCTTTAAGCAGTGCTCTTAATCCCCTCTCCTCGCGCACCAGGAAACAAAGAGGGAAGAAAAAGTCTCTTGCCTCTTCGGCAGGTACAGACTTTTTCCCGGACTCCCTTCCGGCCAGCCGTGGCGCACTAACCCCCTTCAGGATGTGTTCACGGCGCCAACCCCAGTCCTCTCCCTGCGCTCTGACCGAAGCCCGAACCTCAGCTCCCAGCCCCGCCCACGCCGTCGGGTGAGCAGACAAGCCTCTTGGGCTGGTGAGTGCTGGTTGGCACCGATCCATAGTGCGGGAATCTTTCCGCTTTGCCCTCCGCACCCCTGTTGCTGCGTTCTCCTCCGCGGCTCCGAAGCTTCCCCCTCCGCCACCCGCAGTCTCCGCCAGCGAAGGGGCTTCCTAGTGTGTGGAAACCATGTCTCCTTCACGACTCCCTCCCACTGGTGCAGGTCCCATCCCTATTCTTTTGTCTCTGTTTATTCTTTGTTCTTTTGCCCTACCCAGGTACGTGGGGAGTTTCTTGCCTTTGGGGAGGTCTGAGGTCTTCTGCCAGCGTTCAGTAGGTGTTCTGTAGGAGTTGTTCCACATGTAGATGTATTTCTGATGTATCTGTGGGGAGGAAGGTGATCTCTGCGTCTTACTCTTCGCCATCTTCCCCCTCTCCCCCGAGCAGTTTTCTTTGAACAGTTCTGCTCCTTCTCCAATGGTTCAACGACATTTGGGTATATCAAGAATATTATTTAAAGAGTCATAATATTAAGACACTGTCAAAAGGTCTCCAGTTTTTAGGATCAGTTGACACAGAAACCATGGAGGATTGTACATTTGCAGAATAGAATGTAAAGACTATAAACCTGGACAAGATAAAAGTAATACTGTAGCTGACAGAAGTTGGGAGGAGAGGAGAGGAGGATGAAGAAGAAGTGCTAGTATGTTCCCGATAGAGAATCGAAAGATATAGTCTAAAGTTATTTTAAAAAGAACTAGACATTGAAGCGTGTTATATAAAGTTGTAAAAGTAATCAATAGAAGAGCCGATGATAAAAATATAACTAACAAAACTTGGGAGTAGAAAGGAAGTGAAAGATTATAAAAGTGAGCTAAATTCTCCATCTTTCTTTCATAGTAAGGAGTCAATTGATAAAATCTAAACTTGGTAAATCAAAAAATAAGTGATTAGCATATAATTTTGAATTATCATGGTGAAAAACAGAAGAACTTAAAATGGAAATGGCTAAAAATGGATACTTCCCATGTATTCTAGTGAAACACTTCCATACATGTACCAGGTAGTAGGGACAATGAAGCTCAGGGCAGCCCTGTGTTGCAATAGTGAAATATCTAAGTGTCCACTGTGCATAAATAAATTATGGCAGAGTGATATTACACTACAGTTTAAAGAAGTGAAATAGACATATATGCACGGACATGGAAGAATGTCAAGATATATTATTAAGTCAAAATAACAAGTGGTTGGGTAATAAATGCAGTATACCATTTGTTCAAAATAAGCATACCAATAAAGATTATAAAGATCTGAGAGGAAACCCACCACTGTTAACAATGGTGGTGACTTCTGAGGAGGGCAATGTAATTGGGGTGATAGTCAAGAAGGACTCCAGCTTTATCTGTGTGGTTTAAAATTTTTACAAGAACATGTTTGTGCATGATTTGTGTAGCCTAAAACTGATCACATTTAAGTGGTTACCACTGTGGCAGACATAGAGCTTTTTCCTTTAATACCATTCTTTAACATATCAATTTCTTTTTTTTTCTATGTGTATGTATGTATTATTTTAAAATAATAATTTTAAACAACAGTAACAAAGAACAATATTTTTGCTCCTTTAGTTACAGAAAACTTCATAGAACAGTGTAGCTGCAGGCAGTTCTCTAAGCCCAAAGTTTGCCCTCCCACCAGCCCTATAAATGATTGTTATTTATGACCACTTCATGACATAGACGTGTACAGCTATTTACCATTTCTGCTGGGAGGATGGATGTTCACATTCATATGAGACAAAACAAATCAAGATTCAACTAGACAGGCTGCTATGGGCTTGGGGATTAGAAGAGCAAAAACAAAAATAAAAACAAACCCAGCAACATGCTCCAGTAAATCACTTCTCCTTTCTGTCTGTTCTTAAGAAAGAATTTAACAACCTCATCTGAGTTGTAGACATTTTTATGTACTTGCCACTGAGTTTTAAAAAGCATGAACAAAATATTTGGCTGAACTGGCCTCTGGACTGGAAGCTAGATTGTAATCGTGGTGGATCTTCTGTCCAGGATTCAATAGTGAGTGTGTATACATCACTTCATCTGTCCAAAAATGACTGTTCCCTTTTCTCTTACCTTTTTTGAGCAACTTTTCAGAAAGCTTCAAAATTTTACCAGGCCCTATATGTTTCACTTCTTAAGACCGAGTAAGATCATTTGAACACTAGGGGGATAAGAGACTATTTCTTTCAATTCTTACTCAAATTCTGACCTTCCAACAACCTCCTTCCTTCAACATCCCACCATTATGTTCTTTCTGAACCTCAAGGAGTGGGTTGAGTTTACCTTCCTCTCCCATGGCTTGTCTTTTAGGTATGATTCACTTGGGAAGAACCTAGAATCCTTCCAAAGCAAATATTGCAGATTTTGATTCAGATGTTAATTTTGAGCATTTTGTTTTACCTATAAAAGAATTAACATTATTTAATTCCAATAATATTGGAACAATAATATTGTTCAATAATATTGAACAATAATATTGTACACAAACAATATTATTTAATCCTCTCAATGCCTCTGTAAGCTTGGGTATTATTATTACCATTTTAAAGAAGAAGAAACAGATGAAAAGGGTTAGGAACTTTGCCCCAGTAGATACATCACAAGAAACTGCTCTCCATTCCTGACCTTTAACACAACTCTCCTCCAGTTACCTAATCAGAGGTCTGTACTAAAATGCCTCCTGGTCCTACTTTTATAAAAGCACCTTTATGCATTTAGTAAACTTCCAGGAGCTTTAGTGGGGAAATCTCCTAATGAATTCCTTTGAAGTTGCCAACACCTTTCAGATATATTTGCAGTAACACCGCAAGTTGCTTTTTAACCTGTAGAAAAAAAGCACCCTATCTTTGAGGTTAGCCTCTGAATCTTAACCTGTGTTTCTACCTGGGGCAGTGCATTTAGGGCGGTGAGCTGCCGCTTGAAAAGAAGATACATATGTTTGGTGTCCCCATCATCATCCTCTGTCTACATGAACCCATTTTTTTCTGTCAAACTGATGTTTAAAATCTCACTCCTGGGATATGCAGAGGACTGTCAAGTCTCCTCACTCAGAACCATGCAGGTAAAGAAAGAAGATTAAAAGGCTAAAATAATAACAACAAAACCAGAAACATTACAACATCACTCCTATCCCACCTTATGTCAGGGCTGGGCCCTGACATTATTCCACTCACATTCATGTTGGTGGTATGTAACCAAACTGTGAATAGCTCAAAGCTTGGAGTCTGGTACATCAAATCAAGCCTTCATTTATTCTATTCACTGGTCCATCTGCCACCTACCCCTTTTCTCAGGCAGTACTCAGGCCACTCCAAGGTCATCTAGGCTTGTCCTTCCTCTCTTCTTCCCAAGTTGAAACATTTTCACTCTCTGTCTATTCCCATTGGTCCAAGATGTCTGTGCCTTCCACAGGGAGCTAATCCGCTAAGCCAATCCATGCAAATATACAAAAAGACTTAGAATAGAACCTCCCTTCTCCTCCCAAATAAAGCACACATAATTCCTTCAAGACTAAAAATATCCAAAACTAAAAAGAAAAATTATAAATATGTAAAATTTCCCATCTTATTTTTCAACTAATTTATCATGAGCATCTTCCCACATCAATCAATTTTATGCAGCATCTTTTATATTGTTTCAAACTGCAGTTATACTTCCCTGTCTTCCCACTGTTGAGCATTTAGGTTCTCTCCAGTTGTTCACCATAATGAACATTTTATATCTAAACCCATACATACAGGTATGGTTTCTATACCAAAAAGGATGTGGCCTGATGAACAGGGAGGAGGCCCTCTAGAAGGCCTCTTGTGCAGCTTCATTTTCTGTGTGTGATTGAGTTCAACCTTCCTTCCAACAGTACTTCTGTCCTTGGCTTGCAATCATCACCCTGAAACCTATTAGTTGGGGAAAGGGCTTCAGAGTTGATAAACATTGACATTTGTGTCTAAGATGTCACTGTTATTATATATATTCTTTTTATCAGTTTGGATAAAAGCTGGTAAAATTTAATCCAAATCTTCATGGACAATTCATGAGAATTCTGTCAGGGCAATCAGAAAAGTCACTGAGTTTCTACAGTAAATTTGGAGTTTGCAGGGACAGCAGCTGATCCAAGCCTTGGATTGGCTGCTTTTCTTCCCTTGTTTCTGTAGCCCTTTTAAAATCAGCTTCAGAAGGTAAAGAGGGGAAGTTATTGCCCCTCTTTTCCAACATTATGTTGGAATATAGGCATGATGATGATGATGATAATGATGATAGTAATGATAACATAAGTAGACTCTAGCTAAAGCATTTGTTCTACTGGCAAGATCTTCTATTCCAGAAACAATAGTACAGAGCAGAGGAACAGGATAATCGGAACTGGAGTCTTCTCATCTCAGAGGAAATATGTGGTCTCAGTGCTCTCCCCATCTGCCTGCAATGGGATCCAGCTGTGTGTCCGTCCTGCTGTTCCTAGTTCTGTGAAGGGCAGACTTTACAATTCTTTGATGATTAAAAAGCAAGACACTTGGGGATTAAACTAGAATTGAGGCAAAGTTTCATAAATCTCCTTTTAACCACAAGAAGACTGAAGACTTTGCCTCCAAAATCCTGGGGATAAGGGATAAGGGCTATCCATCATCTTGATGTGTTCAACATCCAGTTATAGAGAGGAGCTCGATTTTAATGGAATGCTAGGAAAAGCATCTGGTGGATGATCAGGTATTGATTTAAGGTATCGCAGAGAATGTGTATGTTCTGTGTCAGAAAAATGGAGGATTTTTTTCTTGTGACCAGAGTTAGAGATCTTTTCGGCAAAAGACACCCAAAGGACATCTATATACCACACCAGGGGCAATTGCCAGATTCTCAGCCATTCCCACCTCACACACCTTCCATTTTGAACCATAGTCCTTTCATAAAGCTTTAAGCTCGACTTTAAAAGGTGAGTTTCTAGGGATTTCTTTGGTGGCGCAGTGGTTAAGAACCCGCCTGCCAATGCAGGGGACACAGGTTCGAGCCCTGGTCCGTGAAGATCCCACATGCCGCGGAGCAGCTAAGCCCGTGCGCCACAACTACTGAGCCTGCACTCTAAAGCCCGCGAACCACAACTACTGAAGTCCCACACCTAGAGCCTGTGCCCCGCAATGAGAGAAGCCACCACAATGAGAAGCCCGCACACCACAGTAAAGAGTAGCCCCTCTCGCCGCAACTAGAGAAAGCCCGCACGCAGCAACAAAGACCCAACATTGCCAAAAATAAATATAAATAAATAAATAAATAAATTTTTTTTTAATGTGAGGTTCTATTCAAATCCATTTTCATTTAATGAGGCAAAAAACATAGATGAATGGGAGGCACCCTTAGATTTGGGGACATTACAACAGTAATGTATAATTATAATGATGTATAATTCAAGGGTCACCAGGAAGACTCTGCTCTGTCTCCCTCCAGATGCACCCATTACTTGCATTAAAGAACTTTTTATTTTTCCATTGAGTCTTAAGGCTTTTCTGGCTTCCAAAATCCCCAGTTATGACATAAATACCTCTGGAAAGGGTCACACAATCAGCTAACATTTTAGAAGGGATTCATTTTATTACCATGTTCATTTTATTCCATATTTTTAAAAATTAATGTGTTTTTCTAATTAAATCTTACCTAGAACTCCAATATATAAAACTAAAGTGACTCTGGCTGAAGCTGTGTGGAGGACTGGGGCTTACCTACTTGGCTTCCTCTTCAATCTGAAGAAACCCAGAAAAAAAATAGTCAATTGTATATTTTTAATGAAATTTGAATTAAACATGTGTAAGGCCCCATAAGTAACACTGCAGAACCTTAGAGTTCCTCAATATACAGTTTGGATAACTAAAAACTGGACAATGAGGCATTATGTGCTCCTCCATGTAATGCAGTAGGAAGGACATAAGACCACATATGAAGTATCTCCACAAAACAACAACAACCACAACAAAATGAATCTAATCAAGCCTCTAGTTCCAAAGTATCTGTTTACGGGAAATAAGGGGATAGAGAAACAGTTAAATTACACCATGTGAAGATAGTCAGCCAAATACAGAATGAGGGAAATTCTACAGGACAAATGACCTGGTTTGTTCAACAAATACATAGCATGGAAAGGAGGTCGGGGGCAGGGAAAATACTAGATTTTAAAAAATTTACAATAATAACAAAAAGACAAACCAATTTAAAAATGGACAAAAGACTTGAATAGACATTTTTCCAAGTAAGATGTACAAATGGCCTAGAAGCACATGAAGTGAAGCTCAAAGTCACTAGTCATTAGGGAAAAGCAAATCAAACCCATGATGAGATACCACTTCACACCCACTAGGAAGGCTATAATAAAAAAGGTAAAAAATAGAAAGTGTTGGCAAGATGTGGAGAAATTGGTACTCTCATACATTGCTGGTGAGAATGTAAAATGGTGCAGTCCCTGTGAAACCAGTTTGGCAGTCCCTCAAAAAGTTAAGCATAAATTTGTTATACGACCCAGCAATTACACTTCTGGGTATATATTCAAAAGAATTGAAAACTGATACTCAAACAAATACATGCACAAGCATTTTCACAGCAGCATTGTTCAAAATAGCCAAAGATGAAAACAGCCCAAATGCCCATCAACAAATGAATGGATAAACAAATTGTGGTATATTCACACAATGAAATATTATTCGACCGTAAAAAGGAATGAAGTACTTACACATGCCATAACATGGATGAACCTGGAAAACATTATGCTCAGGGGGAAAAAAGTCAGACACAAAGGGTCACATGTTGTATGATTCCATCTTATGGAATATTCAGGACAAGGAGATTCATAGCAATAGAATGCAGATTGATGGCTGCCAGGTGCTGATAGGAGGCGGAAAAAGAGAGCAACTGCTTCAGGGGGTTCTGGGTTTCCTTTTGGGATGATGAAAATGTTTTAGAACTAGATAGAGATGGTGGTTACAAAAAATTGTGGCTGCACTAAATACCACTGATTTGTTTGTTTTAAAATGATTGATTTTTAGGGACTTCCCTGGTGGTCCAGTGGTTAAGACACCACACTGCCAATGCAGAGGGCGCGGGTTCGATCCCTGGTGGGGGAACTAAGATACCACATGCTTCACAGCCAAAAATTAAAAAAATAAAATAAACTTACATGTCCTTGGTCTCATGACCCCAAGACCCTGTTAGAAAAAAATGATTAATTTTATGTTAGGTGAGTTTCACCTCAAAGATAGATAGATAGATAGATAGATAGATAGATTTTTAAAACACTTGGGAAATATACCAACCAAATGCAATGTACAGACCTTGTTTCGATCCTGAGTCAATCAAATTGACTATAAAAATACATTTTTGAGACAATTGGCGAACCTTGAACACGAATTTGTATTAGATGACATTAAGGAATTATTATTAATTCGTTTGTGAACTAATAGCATAGTGATTGTGTTTTTAGAAATTCCTTCTCAGCTAGAGATTCATTCTAAAGGGGAAATAATATGATGTCTGGGGTGTACTTTAAAATACTCCCCCGAAAAAATGTTGAGAGAGGGAATAGTTGAAATAAGGCTGGCAAAATTTTGACAATTGATGAGACCAAGTAATGGGGACATAGGCATTATTGCTAGTTTTGTGTATATTTGAGATGCTCTATAATGAAACACTTTTTAATGTGGTATAGAAACCATAGATTTATTTAATGCCATTTATGGTCCTTTGAGATGGACATAGGATAGGTGCCTGGGAGGTTTTTGGCAAACATAGGAAGAGAAGGATGTAGGAAAAGCAACAGGTGGAGAAGAGGAACACTGAAAAAAACACTAATGGAGTCTAAAACCACATATCCCACAACTTTGCCAGGGCTAGGTCCCTTAGCAGGAGAGAGAAAACTGTGCTTTCTAAGCTACAAACTACAACCTCACCCTGACTGTACTTTCAGTGACTACAGTCACAGGGGGCCTGGACATGGGGTAAAGGACACTCAGTGTGTCCCTTCCCAGGGCAGAAGAAACAACATCCTCATCCTGATTACCAGTGGCCAAGAATTTATTGGCACCACCCATGCATAAAGTACTATGGTTATCAGTAGCTCCGTGTTAAACCACAGCCTTAAACAGCATCTTGCCAATAGTTAGTCATCACATCCAAGTAGCCCTTACAGAACTTGGCGACCCAGAGGTGGAAGGGACCTGAGAAATCACAGATCTCTCTTGATCTTGTGAAGTCACAATGGACCTTGGCATTTTTAGGTGCACTGGTGCACTACCAATTGCCAGGTGTGTACATCTACCTCTAGCTATGTAAGTCTCTAGTTGCCGACTTCAAGCACCCCATTTGCAGAATGAGAATTTGGATGGTTTCTCTTGTCTCTTTTATCTCTACAAAGCATTCACTTCATTCATTCATTCGTTGAATGAACATTTATTCTATGAATAAACACAAAATCTCTAGAAAGTTTTCCCTTAACAAAACTCTCTATTGGGAGTTCCCTGGTGGCACAGTGGTTAGGAATCCACCTGCCAATGCAGGGGACACGGGTTTGAGCCCAGGTTCGGGAAGATCCCACATGCCACAGAGCAACTAAGCCCATGCGCCACAACTGCTGAGCCTGCGCTCTAGAGCCCGCGAGCCACAACTACTGAGCCCGCGTGCCCCAACTACTGAAGCTCGCGTGCCTAGAGGCCGAGATGCGACAAGAAGCCACCGCAATAAGAAGCCCACGCACTGCAACGAAGAATAGCCCCCGCTCGCCACAACTAGAGAAAGCCTGCGCACAGCAACGAAGACCCAACGCAGCCAAAAATAAATAAATTTATATAAAAAAAACCTCTCTGTTGTCCTCTAAACTTCATGGGTTGAGAGCTAATTACACAAGTCTTCTCTTTTAAATAGGAAAAATGCAGCAAATATCTTTCTTTATCCATAATCATAGGTACCTCATAGGTGGGGTCCTAATATTGAAGAAGGAAACAGCTTTATTTTGCAATTATTGAAGGGCAGGTAGTTCTTGAATTTGTTTCCTTTCCTTTCATTTAAAAAAAAAATCTGAAATTTTACCAAGCAGAGAACCCTCTTAACATTTTTCTGGATGTCTTTTCAGGCATTATTTGTAATGGTTACATAGTGTGCTTCTGTGTGGATGCATTATGGTGTACTTAACAATTCTCTACTTAGGTAGTTTCCTATTATAAAAACACTGGGAGGAACATCCTTGTATATACATCTTTGTTTAGTTGTTCAAGAAAATCCTAGAATGAAATTTCTGGGTCAAAGGAAATGCACATTTAAAGTTTTTACAAAACTGCTTAAATGCCCTCCAGAAAGACTGTAGCAATTTATATTCCCACTAGCATTATATGAATATGTCTGTGTCACTACATCCTACCCAATGTGAGTGTTAGCATTCATTTCAGTCTTTGCCAATCAATACTTCCTGACATTTTACAGGGTCTCCTATAATGCTGTGTTTGCGTTTCTATACCTGAGACGTGCTATAATGCTGTTGTAAGTTTATCCAGAGGTGTCAGCTTCTTTCCTCCGCTTCTGAGGGAACGGGAATCTATCACAAGTCACCTGAACCTCCTAGCTCTCAGAGCAACAGTCGGGAGTGTGCAGGCTGCCACAGCTTCTCCTTTTCTTTGTCCTACTGCTATAGTAAACTGCTTTCCACTTCAACACCATGCTTCCAGCTCCAGGAAGTATTCATCCAGACTCCCTATTTAATCCCAAGCAACTAAAAGTTAATTCATCACAGCTCCTGTTTAGACTGTATAAAGAAAAGCCGTCCTGCACCCTGATTCTGCAGTGAACACTTGATTTTTGGGTATAATGTGAGCTTTACTGAAGCAGCCATGAGTGATAGAGGAGATCTAGTTTGATTTGGATTCCTTTCAACTATGATTTTCTGCTAGCTGCCAGACTCACAGCTAGCCAAACACAGAGGAAACAACACACCATAGGTAACTCCGTTTTTCTTAAAAGATTCCGTTTAATAGGTGTTGTCAAGGACCTATCAAATTGCTAGGGATTCTTTTTTCCAGAAAATTTAATATGTAACTGATTTATTCTTCTGGCCAATCTTCCCTCCCTGTACCCCCACCCTCATGACATAACAGCCATGAGGTCATGAAAACACATGGGGAGAGGTTAGAAGAAGGAGTAAGGTTCAGAATATGCTGTCTGCCAGCCTAAGCTGCCTTTATGAATGCGTACAAATCCCTATTCCCGTTTTCACTGCAGAGAATAGGCTGCTACCTATTGGTCTCAGCTGTACCGTGAGATCAGCTCTCTATCTTCAGGGCCTTTTCCCCTACACACAAGCCTCTCTCAAATAAACGGTCCAGGTAGTGTTTCTAGCCAATGCACTGATAGAAGAAATGAGGGTGTTTTATTCCCTCTGAAGAAGACAAGGTGTGAAAGGCAGGCTTTTTAGAAGGGCACAGCAGGCTATGGATTTTTGCTGGTTGTAAATCAAGCTGTTGATAAAAAGCAATGTGCTTTCTAGGAAGGTGTGATTTGTAGTGGCCCTGACCCAGGACATGGTGAATATACAGCACATTAAATAAGATATGATGGTCACCTGGGCTACTAGAGCTGGGTGGCTCTAGTATTTTTTTAAAGATGTACATTGAAGACTCTAGAGAGTAGTTTAAAATTATAATCTTTTAGAAGAAGCACTTCATTTGCTGGGTGCAAGGGGCAGCTGTTGGAGTGCATGGCCATCAGAGGGCTCTCCTCCCACTTTGCTTTGAATTCACTCACACCTCTTCCCCAAAAAGGAAGGGCCAGATGGTTTAGGGTAGTGTTACCCAACTTTTTTGAACACATGCCTTATTCAGATAAATATAAAAATCCCATACACATACTCCCACTGAGAAATTATTACCTTCTACATAACCCCACCAGCCTGGGAAATTTTACCTAGCTTTACTTGCAGTTGTTTTCATTATGAAAATAATAAGGGATTGTTTTTATTTGCCTTCAAATATTGAAAATGACTTTTCAAACTATACAGTTCTCCCAAGGGCGGATAATGGTCATCCTGCAGAATCAAGAAATACCATATCCCTCATACTCACCAGTCTAGAACCCTTTCCTCACACCATTCCTATGATTAAGATCCTAGCCAAAGGCTCTATTTGGTCTTTGACACTTTATTGTGAGTCTGCGTCACTCTGTTGCTTCTCTGGAGACATGCGCAGATTAAGCCTTATCTCAAATTGGAAGTGAAATGCTTCTGATTGGCAAGCAAACATTCGAAGAGGGAGGTTGGACTCTCAAAAGTCCCAAACCTGGCAGAATCCAGAAACCACACAAGCCTATTGAATCAGCTTCTCCAGGGTTGTGGCCTGAGAATCTTTATTATTGCAAAGTTCCGCCAGGTGTCTCTGACTCATGTCCAAATTTGTAACCAATCAATTGACCCTGTAGTAGACATTTGTCTTTCTTGGTCACTCCAAAACTTTTTTTTAACATTCACGTCATATTTGAATAGTTCTACACATTATGAATCCCATCTTCACACTGAAAAGTCTAAATAAACAATTTTCCTAGATTTCTTTGCTGCTAGATGTGACCGTGTGACAGGTTCTAACATTCAAATGCACTTGTGTGAGACTTTGATTCAGAAAGAGCTACCTAAAGAAACAGCCTGGGCACTGAGAGGCCATTTTTGCTAGTACTAGTACAGGTGACTACCTGAGATTGTCAGTGGTGCCGCAGCTTGCAGATTATGGAAGAAGCTGTGTTGTTCTGAGGTCTGTAATGGCAGCAGCTCCCTCACCAGGCAAATTCAGCAATGTGGTTCTAGATGTTATTTCTAGGAGCTCAGTCTAGAATACTGATTCTCAATCTTGACCATGCATTGGAATCACATGAGGAGATTTTTTTTTAATTGATGCCTGGGTTCTACTCCAGGCAGTCTGATATATGGTAGAGGGTATAATATGGGCATTAGCTCCCAGGTGATTAAATGTGCAACCAAGTTTGAGAACCTCTGACCTTGAGCTCCTGCCTCTTTTCCTTCCAGCAAAGATTTAATAAATGCCTTCCCAATTAAAATAGCTAAAATGCATTCTATGGTCTACAACTAAGAAGGCTGACCAGTACAGATTCCTAATATCCTTTCCAATTCTGAAAATATAGAATTTTATGGTGTTCTGCCTTTATAACTTGTTGGAAGGGTACCAAGACAATTCAATGGAGAAAAATAATCTCTTCAACAAATGATGCTGAGACAACTGAATAGCCACATGCAAAAAAATGAAGGTGGAACCCTACCTCACACCATATATAAAAATTAACCCAAAGTGGATCAAAGACCTAAAGGTAAGAACTAAGAGTCTAAAACTCTTAGAAGAAAAAATAGATGTAAATCATTTTTTAATTGAAGTATAGTTGATTTACAATATTATGTTAGTTTCACATGTACAGCAAAGTGATTCAGTTATATATTTTTTCAGATTATTTTCGATTACAGGTTATTACAAGATATTGAATATTGTTCCCTGTATTACAGTAAATCTTTGCTGCTTACCAATTTTATATATAGTAGTGTGTACCTGTTAATCCCATACTCCTAATTTATCCCTCCCCACCTCCCTTTCCCCTTTGGTAACCATAAGTTTGTTTTCTATGTCTGCAAGTGTATTTCTGTTTTGTAGATAACGTCATTTGTATCATTTTTTAGATTCCATATATAATATTTGTCTTTATAAGTGGTATATATAATATTTGTCTTTCTCTGTCTGACTTACTTCACTTAGTATGATATTCTCTAAGTCCATCCATGTTGCTGCAAATGGCAACATTTTACCCTTTTTTATGCCTGAGTAATATTCTATTATATATATATATGACACATCTTCTTTATCCATTCCTCTGTTGATGGACCCTTAGGTTGTTTCCATTTCTTAGCTATTGTAAATAGTGCTGCTATGAATATTGGGGTACATGTATCTTTTCAAATTAGAATTTTTGTCTTTTTCAGATATATGCCTAGAAGTGGCATTGCTGCATCATGTGGTAGCTCTATTTTTTTTTTAAAATGAACCTCCATAAACTTCCATGGTGGCTGTACCAATTTATGTTCCCACCAACAGTGTAGAATGGTTCCCTTTTCTCCACACCCTCTCCAGCATTTATTATTTGTAGACATTTTGATGATAACCATTCTGACCAGTGTGAGGTGATACCTCCTTGTGGTTTTGATTTGTATTTCTCTAATAATTAGTGACGTTGAGCATCTTTTCGTGTTCCTATTGTCCAGCTGTATGTCTTCTTTGGAGAAGTGTCTGTTTAGGTCTTCTGCCCATTTTCTGATTGGGTTGTTTGGTTTTTTGATACTGAGTTGTATGAGCTGTTTGTATATTTTGGAAATTAACCCCTTGTCTTTCACATTAATATTTTCTCCCATTCTGTAGGTTGTCTTTTTGTTTTCTTGATAGTTTCCTTTGCTGTGCAAAAACTTTTAAGTTTGATTAGGTCCCATTTGTTTATTTTTGCTTTTATTTCTTTTGCCTTGGGAGACTGATCTAAGAAAACATTGCTACAATTTATGTTAGAGAATGTTTTGCCTATGTTCTCTTCTAGGAGTTTTATGGTGTCATATCTTTTTTTTTTTTTTTTTTTTGCGTTACGCGGGCCTCTCACTTTTGTGGCCTCTCCTGTCGCGGAGCACAGGCTCCGGACGTGCAGGCTCAGCGGCCATGGCTCATGGGCCCAGCTGCTCCGCGGCATGTGGGATCTTCCCAGACCGGGGCACGAACCCGTGTCCCCTGCATCGGCAGGGGGACTCTCAACCACTGCGCCACCAGGGAAGCCCTATGGTGTCATATCTTATATTTAGGTCTTTAAACGATTTTGAGTTTACTTTTGTGTATGGTATAAGGGAGTGTTCTAACTTCACTAGTTTATGTGAGTCTGTCCAGCTTTCTCAACACCACTTGCTGAAGAGACTGTCTTTTCTCCATTGTATATTCTTGCCACTTTTGTTAAGGATTAATTGACCATAGGTGTATGGGTTTATTTCTTGGCCCTCTAAAATAGATGTAAATCTTCATTACCTTGTATTTGTCATTGATTTCTTTCATATGACACCAAAAGCAAAAACAGCAAGAGAAAAAAAGAGATCAATGGGACATCATCAAAATTTAAAACCTGTGTGCCTTAATAAAGGACATCATCAAGGAAGTAAAAAGACAACTGACAGGATGTAAGAAAATTTTGCAAATCAGATATCTGATAAGTAAGTTGTATCTAGATACATACTCTTAAAGAAAAACAAAACAAACAAAAAGAAATCCTGCAACTCAATAATAAAAAAGAAAACCTAATTAAAAATGGGTAAAGGATCTGAATAGACATTTCTCCAAACAATATGTAAAAATGGCCAATAGCACATAAAAAGATATTTAACATCATTAGTCATTAGAGAAACCAAAATCACAATGAGATACCACTTCCTACCCACTGGGATGACTACTTAAAAAATGGAAAATAGGGCTTCCCTGGTGGCACAGTGGTTGAGAGTCTGCCTGCCAATGCAGGGGACACGGGTTCGTGCCCCAGTCCAGGAAGATCCCACATGCCGTGGAGTGGCTGGGCCCGTGAGCCATGGCCGCTGAGCCTGCACGTCCAGAGCCTGTGCTCCTCAATGGGAGAGGCCACAACAGTGAGAGGCCTGTGTACCACAAAAAAAAAAAAAAAAAAAAGGAAAATAACAAGTGTTGGTAAAAATGTGGAGAAATTGGAACTCTTAAACACTACTGGTGGGACTGTGGTACAGTTCCTTAAAATGTTAAACATAGTGTTACCATATGACCGGGCAATTCCACTCCTAAGTACATATCCACGAGAAATGAAAACATATGTCCATATAAAAACTTGTACGTGAATGGTCATAGCAGCATTATTCATAGTAGCCAAAAAGTGGAAAAAACCCAAATGTCCATCAACTGATGAGTGGATAAATACAAAGTGATTTGTTCATACAAGAGAATATTATTCAACAATAAAAATGAACGAAGTACTAATACATGCTACAGCATGGATAAGCCTTGAAAACATTATGGTAACTGAAAGAAGCCAGTCTCCAAAAAAACACATATCCAGAATACACAAGTCTATAAAGAGAGAAAGTTGATCAGTGGTTTTCTAGGGTGGAGAGGTTTGAGAGAAAATGAAGTGTGGCTGCTAATGGGTATGGGGTTTCTTTTTGGGATGACAAAGGTGTTCTAAAATGTATTGTAGTCATAGTTGCACAAGTTTGTGAATATACTAAAAACCATTGAACTGTACAATTTAAAGATATGCTATGGGAATTGTATCCCAGTAAGGCTGTTATAAAAAAAATTTTTTGGAAGGATTTCAAAGCTTGGCCTCTGGCAGAGGAAATATTTGGGAACAAGAGTGATGGAGAATCTTTCTAGGACTCAGAAAATCATCTCAGCAGTCAGCTACCTTCTCTGCCTGTTGGTAAAGTGCACTGCAGAAAGGCATGTTCCCCAAAACAACAGGGGACCCTAAAATAGGTGATAGCAGAAGGAACAGTTTTAACAGCAATTAAAATACTTTTTGAGAGGAAGTTGGGAAAATAATAGTGCGTGACTAGTCAGCCTCTTTCTTGTAGTCAGAAAGAAGGTAAAGGGAGAGGAGTAATTGTCCTGGATGTCCTCAGGTGGGTTGCAAGACATGGATGAATGCCAAAGCCAGGGAGAAAACCTGATCTGAGCCAACACAGAGACAGATGAGTTTGGGAGGGTAGGACCAAGGCAGAGAGGAGGTACAAAATCCCTACAGAAAATGGGAATATAAGAAATGTTTGAGAGCTTTGCATCACTGAACTATTAATAGAGGTTACCTCTGCGGAGAAGCTCAGAGTGGAAGGAGAGAGGGCACTTTCACTTTTTATTGTATTTTTCTTCCTTGTTATTAAAATTTTTTTTCAAGGAACATGTGTTTGTTCATTGTAAATACATGTAAATACTTTGTGATTAACAACATAAGAATCAACTAGTTTGCTTTAGCAAATGTGAGCATGACTATTTAAATGAGAAAAAGATCAGGAAGAGAACCACCTCGCAGAATGAAGGGGAAACAGGAGAGAAAAGGAGCAAAGGATGGGGGTACAAAACTCGCCACCAAAATGGCATTTGGAAAGGGAAGTAAATACATTATTACTTCAATTTTTTAAAAAATTAGTGCAGAAAAGTTTTTGTAGCACAGGATAACAAATAAAGACTGTGCCCTTGATTTTGTACTTGCCTATTTCAGTGATTTTCTCAAGGTCACATAATTAAAGGTAGATGAGAATTTTAGTAAAAGAAAACTGGAATAGATAGATAATGTTGAATGCCAGGCTAATATTTTAGTTTATTCTGCAGACAATGAGGATTTCCTGAAGAATTCTGACCAAGTGGAATTGTGTTTGGTAGTGATATGTTTCCCAAACCTGGCTGTGCATCAAAATCATAGAGTTAGCTTTAAAAAATAGAGAGATTCTGGGACCTACCACCTTTCTTATTCAGTAGGTTTGGGCTAAGGTCCAGGAATCTACACTTATAAACCTCATGTGTTTCTGATGGTCTATCATATTTAGGAATGGGTGGAATATAGGATAGATTAGAGTGCAGGAAATAATGTAAACAGGGAGAAAGACAGAAGGTTTCCGGAAAAGTTCTGGTACAGGGTGCTGCAGCACTGAACTGGAATGGTGGTAGAAAGAAAAGAATCAACATGACCATCATTATGAAGGTGGAATCAATACAGTTTGGTGAGTGCTTGACTGTACTGTACATCCCATGAGGCAAATATCAGCCTGTTTTACTGACTACTATGTATCCCAGAACCTTGCACAGTGTACCTGATGTAGTAAGGGCTAAATAATATTAACTGAATGAATGAATGAAAAAGAGAAAGGCAAAGCTGACTCCAGGGGTCTGAGTAGGGTAACTTAACACTGGTCGTACAGACATTTAGGGAATCTGGTTTCAGGAAAAATAATGGGACGGATTTTCCATGATTGAGTCAGAAAGAATGGTGAGATGTTCAATGCTTTAGGGATTATGGGGGAAGTTGTGCCTACAGCGCTCTAGGACATTGTGGCTAGGACAGTACCGGGAAGAAGTCTGGAGAATGTTTTCACTGTTTGAAGTCTTTATATAACTGTCTACAATATTGGGCTCTGTGAGACATTCAGTTGGGTCATCAGGTCTTGCTGTGTTCTCTGACTGCAGGTGGGAGGTTCACAACTAGGTGGTTTTCTACATCTCCCCATTTGTATCTTTTAATTAGGTCAGCTCCCCCAACACCTTCCGTCAGCATCCATGAAGGAGTTTGTACTCCAGCCATATTCACCCATTCATCCAGCTATACCCTAGCTCTTCTCACCTCAAATCCCCTTTTACATCTGTCACAGCCCTCTTCTCCACAACTCCCAACCCCAATAACCACAGTCTGCTCCTATGTCTACTTGGCCCTTGCCCTTTGGGTTCTGCTTCCCTTTCACAAAGAGATGGAGCTTTTGCTGGCTGGACCCTGAGCGTCCTCTCAGAAATGTTTTTGTACTGTCATTCTGCCTCTCTCTGCTCCTGGCCACCCTGGACATCAGCTTCCAGGCTGGGACCCCACTACACTTGCTTCATTCTCCCCAAAAGGAGGGTCAAAAAAGCATGTAACAGCTTTGAAAAAGAAATGGGACATTTCCATCCTCCTTATAAGAGGAACAAAGACCTGAACTAGTCCTGTGGTCCATTTCCATTTAGGGTGAATCATACCTGGGTGTACTTATAGATCAAATAGAATGTCATCTTTCCTATGGAATCTTAGGAATTGCTTTAAATTTTTTAATAAATTAAAATTAAAAGGACCACCCTGACACCCAGGTACCATATTACATTGGAATTAGCTGTGTGACTGTAAGCAAGTCATTTCACTTTAAATAAGGTTGATTTTGCTAAATGATGAACACTATCCCTTCTAAGTCTAACATTCTTTGACCTAGTAAATGTATCCCTTTGTTTCTGATCCCTCTATCCTGAGGCGGAGGAGAGGTTGAGATGGGGTATGTGGGCCCACAAACACTGGGGAGAAGCATGGGAGTGGCACATTGTAGTTTCCCTGGTTAATGCTGGGGAGGGAAAGCCAGGAGGCCAAGTGGTCCAGCCAGGCTGGAGTGGCTTACCTGAAAAGGTTCTTCATAGCCACAGGCACCTGATGTGAGGCCTAGGAGCCAAAGTCTGCAGATAAATGAAGGTCAGAGGATTTGGGAATGTGACAGCCATGAGTAATGGAGTCAGTACAAAATGAGAAGTGATATGAGAAAACTCCAGGTAGATAGGCTTTGCCCTGAATTTCTATTCCCTGTTTCTGTAGGTAGTCAGTTCCACTAAAGGGGGCCAGGACAGAACTCGGCATGCTGAGGTCTAATCCTGGCTGCCTTGGCTGCATCCAAGGATTTATTGAGTACCTACTCTACTCTCTGATTTCCCTTGCCCAACTCCCTTCCCCAGACAAGCAACATTCTGCTGTTACCAGTTTTCCCAGAGTCAGACTGATGCACCTGGAGACATTCTCCCACTGTCTCAACTAGATGTTATTGAATGGAGAAGCTACATTTCCAGTCATCAAAGGGGACAATAGGTAATGTTATGTAAAGAAAGGGAGAGGGTAATGTGTGTTTGTGGAACCAAGGAGCTAGGCCCCATTTTGTCAGGAGTGCAAACTTCTGGGTCTTCAGAGAGGTAAGGGTGTCATATGTACAGGATGTCACATTGTACTCTGCCCCTTCAATTCTTTATCTGTGAAGGGAGCTGCTACTTGGGAAGACAAGTCTTTATTATAAGGATTGTTTGCTTATTTCAAACTATTTTTTTTCCCTCTTGTCTCTGATTTCTCATTCTTTTATTTTTAAAATCAACTTTAAAAAACACTTTTTGAACAGTCAGGCTGTTGCCAATTTTTTACTATTATAAACACTACCATGATAAACAGCTTTATACATACATCTTTGTATATTTGTTCAATTATTTCCTGAGGAAAAATTCTTGGAAGTAAAATTGCTGAATCAAAAGAAGTTGATGTTTTGGAGGAATTTGCTAAATTACAAGCCAGAAATGTAACAATATACATGCCATCAATCAATTATGACAGTACCCTTTCTCCATATGCAACAAACATTTTCAAATCTTTGCTAATCCTGAAAGGTTAAAAATATGTCTCCTTTTTGAATTAATTTCATTTTCAGTTACCAAAGATTTTTTTGTTACTTATGTTTATTTGCCATTTTAATTTCTTCTTTTTATGAGTTTCCTTTTCCTGTTCTATGCTTATTTTTCTTTCACAACATTTAGCTTTATCTTATTTATTAGCAAGAGCTCTTTATATATTAAGACTATTAACCCTTTGTCCACCATTGAAAGTATTTTTCCAGTTTTTCCTTTGTCTTTCTTTCTCCCCCCTGGTCTCTGATTAATAACATTCTCCCATATTCCAACCAAGTGATCAAATCTGGGTTGGGAAAAACATAACCCAGAGAATCAAGAGTCTCGTAATGGATCTTCATTACTTGCTGATATATTTCCTTCTGCTACATCTCCAGGATCTCCCACTCTTGCTCCAAAAAATATGAGGCCACATCATCAAATGTCATGATCACCAGAGCAGGCTAGGCCATAGCGCTTTGTGGTCCCACCCAGCCCCAACACAGCAATGCCCAGTGTCCCAGAAGCTTCCTGGCACCTTCCCTACCCTGTGGCCTTCCATTCTGCCAGACCCCTGTTCTTTGTCTTTATCATTGTGGCATTCACTTTGCTTTGTCTTTCTTGATCATAAAATTTTTTTAGTTTTGTTTAGACAAATCTGATACTTGCCTTTAGAAGAAAAAATCCTGAAGGAAGCCAGAGGAAAAAATCACCTTAATTATAGGAAACAAAGATAAGAATTACATCAGACTTCTCCTTAAAAACCATGTAAGCGAGAAGAGAATAGAGTGAAATATTTAAAGTGTTGAACCAAAAACAAAAGCCACCAAACTAGAATACTGTATCCAGTGAAATTATCTTTCAAAAGTGAAGAAGTAGAAACTAACACAACATTGTAAAACAACTATACCCCAATAAAAAAATAATAAAATAAAAATTAAAAAATTAATTAATAGGGGGCTTCCCTGGTGGCGCAGTGGTTGAGAGTCTGCCTGCCGATGCAGGGGACACAGGTTCGTGCCCCGTTCCGGGAAAATCCCACATGCCACGGAGTGGCTGGGCCCGTGAGCCATGGCCACTGAGCCTGCGCGTCTGGAGCCTGTGCTCTGCAACGGGAGAGGCCACAACAGTGAGAGGCCCGTGTACAGAAAAAAAAAAAATAATAATTAATGTTTTTAAAAACTGAAGGAGAAATAAAGACTTTTTCAGACAAAGAAAAGCAAGGGAATTTATCACCAGTCATCCTGCCCTTGCAAGGAGTGTTAAAAGAAGCTCTTCAGAGAGAAGAATATATAGATCATATATACAGAACTATAGAATATATAGATCAGGAACTCAGATCTACATTTGAAGAAAGAATAATATTAGAGAAGAAACCAATGAAAGTAAAATAAAATCTTATATTTTTGTTATTCTTAATTGATCTAATAGATAACTGCTATTAGATCTAATAGATCTATTAGATCTAATAGATATTGATGTAATAGATATTGTTCAAAAATAACAATAGCAATAATGTATTGGTTGATTATAGCTTATGAATAAGTGAAATGAATGACAGCAATATTATAAGGGACAAGAGGGAATAATTGGGAATACTCTGTTATAAGGTACCTGTCCTACCTATGAAGCAGTACAATGTTATTTTAAAATAGACTTAAGGACTTCCCCGGTGGCGCAGTGGTTAAGAATCCACCTGCCAGTGCAGGGAACACGGGTTTGAGCCTCGGTCTGGGAAGATCCCACATGCTGTGGAGCAACTAAGCCCATGCACCTGAACTACTGAGCCTACTCTCTAGAGCCCGCAAGCCACAACTACTGAAGTCCGCACGCCTAGAACCTGTGCTCCACAATAAGAGAAGCCACTGCAATGAGAAGCCCGTGCACCGCAATGAAGAGTAGCCCCCTCTTGCCGCAACTAGAGAAAGCCCGCACACAGCAGCCAAGACCCAACGCAGCCAAATAAATAAATAAAATCCTTTTTAAAAATTTAAAAAATAAAGTAGACTTAAATTGGTTGTAAATGTGTATTGCAAACCCTAGGGCAAGCGTTTTTAAAAATTTTAAAGAAGTATAATTAATGTGCTAAGAGAAAATGGAATAATATAAAATGCTCAATTAAAAACAGAGAAGGCAGGATGGGAGGAAGCAGGACTGTATGAGGTCACTTCCTGTGTGCAGGGTGGCTTCCTGCCTCCCACCCTTGCTCTCTTTTTGGCTGCCCTCGTGGTTGCATGCAGGCCCCTGGGAAGGGCCTGTCCCAGTCAGCTCTGGCCTACCACCGCAGCAATCCCACCTGGTTGAAGTTAACTTCTGACAACAGGAAGGAGCAGATCTACAAACTGGCCAAGAAGGGCCTGCCTCAGGGTGATCCTGAGAGTCTCACATGGTGTTGTTTTACGACAGGCAATAAAATCTTGAGAATTCTTAAGTCCAAAGGACTTTCTCCTGATCGTCCTGAGTACCTCTAGCATTTAATTAAGAAAGTTGTTGCTGTTCGGAAGCATCTTCAGAGAAACAGAAAGGGTAAAGATGCTAAATTCCTTCTGATTCTGATTAATAGCTGCATTCACAGGTTGGCTCAATACTGTAAAACCAAACCAGTCCTCCCCTCACGCCCCACCCCCCAATTTGGAGATACTAGTTATCCACAGCCTCTGCCCTGGTTGCATAAATTTGTCCATGTACTCAAGCAATAAAATCATTGTTTAACTAGAAAAAAAAACAACAGAGAAGGCAGAAAAAGAGGGGAAGACAAGAAACAAGGGACAAGTGCAATGACTAGAAAACAGTTGCAAATATGGTAGATATTAATCCAATTATATCAATAATCATTTTAAATATGAGTGATCTAAATACACCAATTAAAAGACAGAGACTGATGGGGCTTCCCTGGTGGCACAGTGGTTGAGAGTCCGCCTACCGATGCAGGGGACATGGGTTTGTGCCCCGGTCCAGGAGGATCCCACATGCCACAGAGCGGCTGGGCCCGTGAGCCATGGCCACTGAGCCTGCGCGTCCGGAGCCTGTGCTCCACAACGGGAGAGGCCACAACAGCAAGAGACCCGCGTACCGCAAAAAACAAAATTAAAATAAAATAAAATAAAAAACTACAATGAGGTATTACTTCACACCAGTTAGAATTGCCATCATTGAAAAGTCTACAAATAATAAATGCTGGAGAGGGTGTGGAGGAAAGGGAGCCTTTCTACACTGTTGGTGGGAATGTAAATTGGTGCAACCACTCTGGAAAACAGTATGGAGGTTCTTTAAAAAACTAAAAATAGAGTTACTATATGATCCTGCACTCCTAGGCCTATATCTGGAGAACATGCTAACTCAAAAGATACACGTACCCCAATAGTCATAGCAGCACTATTTACAATGGCCAAGACATGGAAGCAACCTAAGTGTTCATCAACAGATAAATGGATAAAGAAGATGTAGTATACACACACACACACACACACACACACACACACACACACACATACATATGGACTTCCTTGGTGGCGCAGTGGTTAAAACTCCACGCTCTCAATGCAGGGGTCCCAGGTTCAATCCCTGCTCAAGGAACTAGATCCCACATGCATCCCGCAACTAAAAGTTTGCATGTCACAACTAAGGAGCCGCCTGCCACAACTAAAGAGCCTGTGAGCCACAACTAAGGAGCACAAATGCCACTACTACAGAGCACGCCTGCCACAACCAAGACCTGGAGTAACCAAATAAATAAAATAAAAAAATATTGGACTTCCCTGATGGCACAGTGGTTAAGAATCCACCTGCCAATGCAGGGGACACGGGTTCGAGCCCTGGTTTGGAAAGATCCCACATGCCACAGACCAACTAAGTCTATGTGTCACAACTACTGAACCTGCGCTCCAGAGCCCACAAGCCACAACTACTGAGCCCTCGTCCCACAACTACTGAAACCTGTGTGCCTAGAGCACACGCTCCACAACAAGAGAAGCCACCACAATGAGAAGCCCGTGCACTGGCAACAAGAGAGGCCCCCACTCGCCACAAATAGAGGAAAGCCCGCGTGCAGCAATGAAGATCCAACACAGCCAAAAATAAATTAATTAAAAATATATATATAGATAGATAAACACACACACACTGGAATATTACTCAGCCATAAAAAAGAATGAAATCTTGCCATTTGTAGCAACATGGAGGGACCTAGAGATTATCATATTAAGTGAAGTAAGTCAGACAAAGACAATCATACAATATCACTTACAAGTGGAATCTAAAAAAATGATATAAATGAACTAATTTACAAAACAGAAACAGACTCACAGACATAGGAAACAAACTTACGGTTACAAAACCATAACCATATGGTTGTGGGGGGTTGGCGGGGGCAAGGTAGAGATAAATTAGGAGTTTGGGATTAACGTATACACACTACTACATATAATATAGATAAACAACAAGGACCTACTGCAAGGCACAGGGAACTATATTCAATATTTTGCAATAACTTATAATGGAAAAGAATCTGAATATATTCAATTATATATATAACTGAATCACTTTGCTGTACACCTAAAACTAATACAACATTGTAAATTAACTATACTTCAATTTTTTAAAATGGTTTAAAATTATATTTGCCTTGGGAATGTTTCTTTTTTAAATGGTCCTGTCTGTTTACTGAAGGACAATTTATATACCATAAACTTACCCATTGTAAGTTTACAGTTATATCAGTACTTCCAATAGAATTTGTACATGGTAGAAATGTTCTGTGATAAGCAAAGTCTAATCAGCAGCGCTAGCCACCCAAAATGTGGCTAGTGTAACCTAGAAAATATATTTTAAAATATTTTTTATTGAGGTAAAATTCATGCTATATAAAATTTGCCATTTTAACCATTTTAAAGTGTACAATTCACTGGCATTTATTATTTTCACAGTGTTACATAACCATCTCTATCTAGTTCCAAAATATTTCATCACCCCAAAAGAAAACTCCACATCCATCAAGCAGTAACTCCTCCTATCCCCTTCCCCCACCCTTTAGCAACCTGTAATCTGCTTTCTGTCTCTTTAGATTTGCCTATTCTGGATATTTCATATAAATGGAGTCATACAATATGTGACTCTTTGTATCTGACTTCTTTCACTTAGCATAATGTTTTCAAGGTTCATCCATGTTGCAGCGTGTGCCAGTATTCCATTCTTTTTTATAGATGTACCACAGTTCGTTTATCCATTCGTCCGTTGATGGACATTTGGGTTGTTTCCACCTTTTGGTTATTGTAAATAGTGCTGGTATGAAAATTCATACCAACTTTTGTTTGAATATCTGTTTTCAGTTCTTTTGGGTATATATCTAGGAGTGGAATTGTTTGGACATGTGATAATTCTGTTTAACTTTTTTAAGAAACTGCCAGTATGTTTCCCTCAGCAGCTCTATTACTTTACATTCCCAGGAGCAATGTACAATGATTCCAGTTTCTCTGAATCCTCATCAACACTTGTTCTTTTCTTTTCTTTTCTTTTTTTAAATTATAGCTATCCTAGTGCGTGTGAAGTAGCATCTCATTGTGGTTCTGATGTGCATTTCTCTGGTGACTAATTATGCTGAGCACCTTTCATGTGCTTATTGGCCAGTTGTATGTCATCTTTGGAGAAATGTCTATTTGGTTCTTTGCCCGTTTTGGAATTGTGTTGTTTGTCTTTTTGTTATTCAGTTGCAAGAATTCTATATGTGTTCCGGATATTCCTTATCAAATATATGATTTGCAAATATTTTCTCCCATTATGTTTGTTGTTTTTTCACTTTTGATGGTGTCCTTTTGTTCACAAACATTTTTAATTTTTATGCCAAATTTATCTATTTTTTCTTTTGTTACTTGTACTTTTGATGTCATATCTCAAACTCTATTGCCAAAGCAAAGGTTATAAAGATTTACTCATATATTTTCTTCTAAGAGTTTTATAGTTTTAGCCCTTACATTTAGGTCTTTGGTTTATTTTGAGTTAATATTCATATATGGTGTAAGGTAGGGATCCAACTTCACTCTTTTGCATGTGGCTATTCAGTTGCCCCAGAGTGATTTATTGAAGAGATTATTCTTTCCTTATTGAAAGGTCTTGGAACCATTTAATTGACCATAGGTTTATGGATTTATTTCTGGACACTCAATTCTATTCCTCTGAATAATACAATTTTAATAAACTTAAATAACCACATGTGCCTAGTGACAACCATATTGGAGAGCACAAAATTAGATGAGTTTTAGTTAATTCAGTTGTACAACCATCACCACAATCCAGATTTAGAACACTTCCATCATGGGATTCTTCTTCTTTTTTGTAATTAATTAATTAATTTGGCTGCGTTGGGTCTTCGTTGCTACACGCCGGCTTTCTCTAGTTGTGGCGAGCAGGGGCTACTCTTCGTTGTGGTTCACGGGCTTCCCATTGCGTTGGCTTCCCTTGTTGCAGAGCACAGGCTCTAGGCATGCGGGCTTCTGTAGTTGTGGCATGCAGGCTCAGTAGTTGTGGCTCGTGGGCTCTAGAGTGCAGGCTAAGTAGTTGTGGCACACAGGCTTAGTTGCTCCGCAGCATGTGGGATCTTCCCGGACCAGGGCTCGAACCCATGTCCCCTCCATTGGCAGGCGGATTCTTAACCACTGCACCACCAGGGAAGCCCTATCATGGGATTCTTAATAATTTTTAATTTCTGTTACTTCTTTCCACTTATGATTTTTTAGTTTTACTCCAATTAAGTTTTGACTATGATCCAGCCTTTAGGTATATGTATAATTTTTATGTTAGTAGAATTCATAAACTTTTGGATTAACTTGTTGGCTATTTTTCCTTTTGACTGTTAATTGACATCAGGGCAAAAAGAAAATGAGAATTTTGCTTAAGAATGGAGGTCAGATGGAAAAGAGAGGAAATTTGGGAGTAGAGGGCATATCATGGGAAAGGTGATAGAGGGGACATCAAGAGCACAATGGACACAACCAGGCCCACTTTTCCAGGGTCAGATCAAGAAGGGGAAAAATTGTTAGGGCGAAATCTCTCCTAGCCAGGGTTCTTTTGGTAAGTGTTCACTCTTTAGGGGATAAAATGTCCAATATTTCATATTTTTTTTCTCCCTCTGTTCTCTTCTGAGATGGTGAACTGGCTTACAGAGGAGGAGTATCACTTACATGACCACATGGCAGTGGAGGCACTGGGACCCGTATGATGTCTTCTGGCTTCTTACTGGCCTTGGTTGTAAAGTGATTCAATCAGACAGTTTTCTGAACTGGAGGCAACTGAAGAAAAGCTAGTCCTGTCTGACTATTGAGGTTGATATGCTGGTGACCATAACTGGATCCCCATCACCACAACTATGTGTTCTTGGTGCTAATGTTCCCCACCTCTGAATTTCTCTTTATTCTATCCCCCATTCTTCCCCAGTCCGCTGAAGCTCCTAGCCCTAGCCCTCTCCTTTACCTCCCAACATGGTGGCACTGATGGTCCCTGGGCTTCTTCGCCTAGGGCAGCAAGTTTTGGGTAGAAGTATACTTCACATTATGGAAGAAATAGTATAGTCTGGACTTCCCTGGTGGCGCAGTGGTTAAGAATCTGCCTGCCACTACAGGGGACACGGATTCAATCCCTGGCCCGGGAAGATTCCACATGCAGCGGAGTAACTAAGCCTGTGCGCCAGATCTGCTGAGCCTGCGCTGTAGAACCTGTGAGCCACAATTACTGAGCCCTCATGCCATAACTACTGGAGCCTGCATGCCTAGAGCCCGTGTTCCACAGCAGGAGAAGCCACCGCAATGAGAAGCCCAGGCACCACAACGAAGAGTAGCCCCCACTTGCCACAAGTAGAGAAAGCCCGGGCGCAGCAACAAAGACCCAATGCAGCCAAAAATAAATATATAAAATAAATAATAATAATAAAAGAAAGAAAGAAATAGTACGGTCTGAGTCCTTCAGGTTAGTCATTGATGTGTAAAGTAATTTAGAAAATCTTTCATCTTTTCATGACACCAGGTTTTCACCACAATTTTTTTTTTTTTACTGGAAAAAGAGCTGAGTAATGATTTTTTAAAGCAGGTTTCCATCCTTCTCCTGAAGCTCTGAAACCTATTGCTACAGTGGATGGCAAGTCCCATGAGAGCAAGATTTAGAGAATATAGAAATATATATGACAATCTCTCTCTCTCTCTCTCTCTCTCTCTCTCTCTCTCTATATATATATATATATATATATATATATATTTCCCCTGTGTTATACTCTCTCTTCCCCATACGCTCCATAAAAGAAAGACCTTGTACACCTTTTTAACTTCTGCACCCGACCTCCTACAATAGTGCATGGCATATAAGAAGGGCATACGGGCTTCCATGGTGGCGCAGTGGTTGAGAGTCCACCTGCCGATGTAGGTGACGTGGGTTCGTGCCCCGGTCCGGAAAGATCCCACGTACCGCGGAGCGGCTGGCCCCGTGAGCCATGGCCGCTGAGCCTGCACGTCCGGAGCCTGTGCTCCGCTACAGGAGAGACCACAACAGTGAGAGGCCCGCGTACCGCAAAAATAAATAAATAAATAAATAAAAGAAGGGCATACCAGTTTCCTGGGTGGGTGGGTGAATGAATGGGGTACAACTGCATCCTGCATTGTTCAGTGTGACTAAATTTAGGAAGAAAATTGTGCTGCTAATAAAAAACTAAGCAGAAATGAGTTTCAAACCACCTAATTGTTTTGTTTGCTCATGCCACTATTTTCTCTGAGTCCAGAATTAACTGTTTCATCTAGTTATTGATCAATGTTACAAAAAGCTAATGCTAATACAAATAATTCTTCAATCTCTGCCCTCACCAAGGGGAACTGCTACACATATAATTCAAATGATCAGATAAATGTGTACCTGATGTGCATATGTTTTTAAGTTGAGGAATTTCTGGCCTTAAGGTTAATTTTAAGCAGTCAGACTTGGTCTTACACATTACATATTTTCATTAACACTGTTGCTGCCTAGAGAAAAATTTCCCTCTATTGGGAAATTTGCTATGAGTTGCCATGAGTAATTCAAAATTTTTTGATTCTGAAAGTAATATGAACTTACTGTAGAAAATTTGAAAATTGACAAGAACTTTTGTTTGTTTTGCTGAGTTGGTGGTGGATGTATGCATATTTGGAGAAGCAATTTTTTCTGTATAAAAAAGGAGAGAGATTCTGAGGCCTGAGATGGGGAAGATCTGGAATTGAGGAAGCCAGAAATCGGCCTATCTAGGTACCAGCTTGTCTAAGTGCTACCCAGGAAAGGACAACAAAAAGGAAACCTTGTTTGGCTTGTAGCTGGAGAGAAACGAGAGATGAAGCATATATTAGTCAGGGTTCTCCAGAAAATCAGAACCAATGGGAGATATAAAAATAGACTTATTAGGAGGAATTGCCTCACACAGTTATGGAGGCTGAGAAGTCCTATTTGCCATCTGTAAGCTGGAGACCCAGGAAAGCTGGTGATGTAATTCAAGTCCAAGTCAAAAGGCCTGAGAACCAGGAGAACTGATGGTATACCTTTTAGTACAGTTCAAAGGCCTGAACCAGAGAGCCAATGGAGTAAGTTCCAGTGCCAGGGCAGGAGACTACCTATGTCCAGCTCAAGTAGTCAGGCAGAGAGAGCAAATTCTCCCTTCCTTCACCTTTTTGTTCTATTCAGACCCTCAACAGATTACATAATTGGAAAGGGAATCTGCTTTATTCAGTCTAGGGATTCAAATGCTAATCTCTTACGGAAACACCTTCACAGACACACCTAGAAATAATGTTAACTGGATATCTGGACATCCCATGGCCCAGTCAAGTTGACACATAAAATTAGCCATCACAAGGCACACCTGAAGGAAATATAGGAAGGGTTGTGAACTGTACAGTGTAAAACTCTCCTCTGTCTTCTTATAAAATATTGAATTCAAATCAACACTTGGTCTTAATGGAATTCTCCTGGGGAAAAAAAGAGATATTGAGTCCTATTTGGCAATCGGTTGCAGGCTATGACAGAACCATATTAGCCATAGGGACTAACACAGAAAAATCTTAAAAGAAGAAAATGTAAACACTCTAATTCCACTTTACAACAATGACCTTTATTGACCTTGTGGTATGTTTCTTACCTTCTTTTGCATATGTATGTATATATATGTTTGTGAGTATACATATACAATAAAATTGGGACTGCATTGTATAAATAGTTTTCTGTTCTACAGTTTTTACCTTACATTAAATCATGACTATTGAATATCATTAAATATTATTCAAAAACATGATATTTAGTGCCTGTGTAATAGTTCATGAATACAGATATACCAAAGTTATTTCATTACATCTCTATTATAGATATTTATCACTTTCCAACTTTTTATTATTACAAGAACTCTAGCATGAATATCTTTTAATGTAAATCTACATGGGCGTCTATAATTCTTTCCTTAGGGTCGAGTTTAGCCAGTCAAAGGGCATGAAACTTTTTGACTCTTGATCTATTCTGCCATTTTGCCAAAACACCTTTCAAAGTGCGTGATTTACACCGTCACTAGCACAACAACAGAAAGATTATTTTCACCTGTTTTCGTAGTTTATATAAATGAAATCACAAGTTGTGTTCTCTTTTGAGTCTGATTTCTTTTCCGCAATACATGTTTGTGAGATTCATTCATATTGTTGCATACAGTCGCAGATTGTTTCTTCTTATTGCTGTTAGAGTTCATTGTGTGACTGTACCACAATTTATTTATCCATTGATGAGCATTTGGGCATTTTCCTATTCGGCATTATTATGAATAGTGCTGCTCTGACGTGTCTTTTGGAGAATACAAGTCCACTTTTCTATGGTTAGTTACCTAGAAGTAGAATTGCTGAGTATACACATATTTAACTTTAATAGATAATGTCAAAATTGTTTCTGAAGTGGTCATAACCAATTTACATCCCATCAGCAAGGTGCAAGAGTTACAGTTGCTTCACATCCTTACCAATGTTTAGTATTGTTGGTGGGTTTTTTTTTTTTTGACATCTTTATTGGAGTATAATTGCTTTACAATGTTGTGTTAGCTTCTTCTGTATAACAAAGAAAATCAGCTATATGTATACATATATCCCCTCCCTCTTGCATCTCACTCCCACCCTCCCTATCCTACACCTCTAGGTGGTCACAAAGCACCGAGCTGATCTCCCTGTGCTGCTTCCCATTAGCTATCTATTTTACATTTGGTAGTGTATATATGTCAATGCTACTCTCTCACTTCGTCCCAGCTTATGCTTCCCCCTCCCCGTATCCTCAAGTCCATTCTCTACATCTGTGTCTTTATTCCTGTCCTGCCCCTAGGTTCATCAGAACCTTTTTTTGTTTGTTTAGATTCCATATATATGTGTTAGCATACAGTATTTGTTTTTCTCTTTCTTACTTACTTCACTCTGTATGACAGACTCTAGGTCCATCCATCTCACTACAAATAACTCAGTTTCGTTTCTTTTTATGGCTAATATTCCATTGTATATATGTGCCACATCTTCTTTATCCATTCATCTGTCAATGGACACTTAGGTTGCTTCCACGTCCTGGCTATTGTAAATAGAGCTGCAGTGATCATTGTGGTACATGACTCTTCTTGAATTATGGTTTTCTCAGGGTATATGCCCAGTGGTGGGATTGCTGGATCATATGGTAGTTCTATTTGTAGTTTTTTAAGGAACCTCCATACTGTTCTCCATAGTGGCTGTAGCAATTTACATTCCCACCAACAGTGCAAGAGGGTTCCCTTTTCTCCACACCCTCTCCAGCATTTATTGTTTGTAGAATTTTTGATGATGGCCATTCTGACCAGTGTGAAGTGATACCTCATTCTGGTGGGTATGTAACACTATCTCATTGTGGTTTTAATTTGAGTTTTCCTGATGACTAATATTGAGTGCCTTTTCATATGTTTATTAGCCATTTAGATATACTCTTTTGTGAAGTATCTGTTCAAATTTTTGCTCTTTTTTTTTTTCTATCCAGTAAGTTGGATACATGCATGCAAATATCTTTTCCTACTCTATGGGTTCTCTTTTTACTTTCTCAATGGTATCTTTGCATGAACAGAAGTTTTTAATTTTAATATGGTTAATTTATCAATTTTTTCTTTAATGGTTAGTGCTTTTCGTGACTGTTTAAATAATCTTTACCCATTCCAAGACCATGAAGATGTTCTGAAAGGTTTTTTTTTTTCTCCTTCATATTTAGATTTGGAATCCATCTGGGGTTGTTTAATGTGTATGGTGTGAGGTAAGGGTTCAGATACATTTTATTCCATCCAAATTGTCAATTCACTTAGCACCATTTAATTGAAAAACCATCTTTTACCCTCTGTCTTACATTATTTATTGCCTTTGTTATAAATCAGGTGACCATGCATATGTGGTTCTCTTTCTCCATTCTGTTCCAGTGGTTGATTGGTTTGTGTATTCTTGAACCAATATAATAATGTCTTAATTACTAGAATATCTGGCAGTTTAAGTTCTTCAGCTTGTTTTCGAGATTGCCTTGTTTGCCCACTTTTATAATGGGATACTAGGGAATTTTTTCTTATTGCTATGTAAAAATTTCTTACTTATAAAGTATGTTCATCCTTGCCTGTTATATGTAATATAAATATCTTCCCATTTGTCATTTGACTTTAGATTTTATTTATAGTTTCTCTTGCCATAGTGTAGTATTAAATTCTTACAAACTAAAGTCTATTGATATTTTGTGGTTTTCACCCCCCAACTATTTTTACACTTACAAAATTTTTCCCCAATCCCCATGAAATTTAAATGTAACATTTATATCCAAAATATGGAGCATGTGTGACTACACAGAAACAAATATCTTCTGCTTAAAATAATCAGTTGTCCTCTTTACTTTCTAGAGTAGGAAGATGAGGTTCAAGGAGGGAAAGAGGGGAGTCAGTACTGCTTAAAATTAGAAAATGAGAACTCCAAGAAAGCATTGGCTTACTTCCCTGAATTGCATCTGCATGGGTCAGTTACCCTTGGTAGAAAAAAACTGTTGCCCCTATTTCATCTGATTTCTCTGGGCAGGTTACTGACCCAATCGGCAGAGAGGATTGCTATGTTAGTGTTATGAGGAGCTGATGGGTCTGGGTTCCAAGGGCTGGAGCTGAAGCTGACAGCTAGCCAGGATCACCCTGCTCCAGAAGTGATCAGCACTCATAATCAAGAGCCTGCTGGACAGGGCACTATCCTTGCCTTCAGAAGGACGGTCTCAACCCTGTGGCTGACAGGAGGCTGCCTGGGAGCTACTGGCCAAATCAGTGAGGTTTGTAAATATGCCTGACCAAAACAGCAATGGCAGATCAGCTCACAGAATTCCCTGTGTTTACTGTCTCTTCTGGAAGCACAAAGAGAAAGAAGGTAGTTTGGTTATTTGATTTGTTTTTGACAAAACCAAACGATTGTAGT
Organism: Phocoena phocoena; assembly: GCF_963924675.1. NCBI lineage: Eukaryota > Metazoa > Chordata > Mammalia > Artiodactyla > Phocoenidae > Phocoena > Phocoena phocoena. Next base: position 50,698,015 of record NC_089232.1, read on the forward strand.
GATTATTAAGAGAGAGTAGAAGCTCAACTAATGAGGGGGAAATATGGTTTTCATTCTAGATTTATTTTGATCCTGTGCCATTTTTTTGTCTGCAGGGGAAAAAAGGGGAAGCCGTGAAACCCCTCTTGGCACTATGTGTGTTGTACTTAGTCTGTGGCCAAAGAGAGTTTTTTTGTTGTTGTTGTTGTTGTTTTTCACGTACTTTGGGCTGTGTTGGGTCTTCGTTTCTGTGCAAGGGCTTTCTCTAGTTGTAGCAAGCGGGGGCCACTCTTCATCACGGTGCGCAGGCCTCTCACTATTGTGGCCTCTCTTGTTGCGGAGCACAGGCTCCAGATGTGCAGGCTTAGTCGTTGTGGCTCACGGGCCCAGCCGCTCCGCGGCATGCGGGATCTTCCCAGACCAGGGCTCAAACCCGTGTCCCCTGCATTGGCAGGCAGATTCTCAACCACTGTGCCACCAGGGAAGCCCCAAAGAGAGTTTTATGGGAAAGTTTGCTGTGGGCCAGTGAAGCATTTTCTGTTTCATCATTTTAAAAACAAAAACAAAAACATTAACTAAAACAAAATCTCTCATCTCCTCCCACAAAAAGAAGAAGAAGGAGGAGAAGGAGGAGGAGGGGGGGGAGGGGGAGGGGGAGGAGAAGAAGAAGAAGGAGAAGAGGAAGAAGAAGAAGAAATAGAAGAAGAAGAAATAGAAGGGGAAGAAGAAGAAGAAGGAGAAGGAGAAGGAGAAGAAGAAGGAGAAAAGAAAATGAAAAACCCGCAGAGCCATAGAGCTGTTTGCCTTACTATGATTAATTTTTTATAATTTGTCCTTCCTCAAAATTAATGCATAGGACTGATTGCAGTTATGAAACATTGAAAACTTTTGCTTTTCAGCTACTTAATGTTCTGTTCAGATATCCTTGGAGGAAAGCCAAAAGGGATTAAAATCTTCTGAAACACTAAAAGATGATTATCTTCTTTGGCTCTCCTGTTTGACTTTAAATCTCTAGCTTTCGAAAAAGCTAGAATAAACCAGTTTAGATGGTGACAGTTTTTTCCTTCTTCTTAAAATGATATTAAATTATAATCCTGTATTCACCTACAATCTCATATTTGAGATTAACTGCAATAAACTGCAGCCTCTATAGACTGTTGTTTTCACTGTACAGAGGGAGCTCTACTGCCCTTGGGTGAGTTCCCCATCTACTGTCTAAAGCCTCAAAGTTCATACTGTAGTTTCACCTTTTAATGAGATTTTCCTGGGATAAAATGCGATTACTCGTAAAGGTTGATACTAATTATTACCTCAGCACGAATGACTTTACCTTCTCTCCAGAGCTAGCTTTGACAGGAAGAAGTTAAACGCTCTGGCGGGAGCCAGTCTCAACTGAGGTGGGCTGAGGAGGGAGATGGAAGGGGCGGGGAAAAGGTACAGAAAGAACTTTCACGCAACCAGAAAACAGGCACAATGCAGCCTAGCGTACACCCCTTCAAAAACACACCTTTGTTTTATGCTTCTTTTCTTTTTTATTTATTTATTTGTTTATTTGCGGTACGCGGACCTCTCACTGTTGTTGCCTCTCCCGTTGCGGAGCACAGGCTCCGGACGCGCAGGCTCAGCGGCCATGGCTCACGGGCCCAGCCACTCCACGGCATGTGGGAATCTTCCCGGACCGGGGCACGAACCCGTGTCCCCTGCATCGGCAGGCAGACTCTCAACCACTGCACCACCAGGGAAGCCCTTCCTTTCTTTTTCTAACAAGATAAGTGAACTTTTTCTCGGTAAGGATAAAGTTGGGGTAAGGATTGAAAACCATGTTTTGGAAAGGGAAAGACTAGGAAAATGGGAGACAAGGAGGCATCTCCTGGGAGGAGTCACACACTCAGGGTCCCTCAAGACTGAGAAGTCATCTTGCTCTGGCTCTACAGAGGGAGCCAAAGGCTTTCAGAGATTGTGTTAAGACCTCACCCTGACCCAGCTGCTCAGCCAGTCAGCTTTTCAAGTGTTTGGACCTAGTTTGTCTTTGGATCTAGGCAAAGGCAAAAGTCATATCACTTCTACCGATATGATAGAAGTTTTCATACATCTGACTCACTCTCAACTTCTATGAAACAATTGATCTTCTGTGAGAAACAACTGATTTCTAATCGGATCTTTCCTAGAAAACCCAGATTACAAGAGTATTTATAAACTAGGTTAAAGGTGTTTAGTTAATTATATCCTAAATAAGAGGAAAATACATCTGTTCTTCTCCTGAAACCAAATAAATATGAATGAACTAAGAAATGTTTCAAGATTCTCTTTTCAAAACACTAAAGTCTTGATTTTTTAAAAGTTGAATTATGGACACAGAGTCAATACAGTTTTGCATGTAGGTTCAGAAACTCTTTGAGCCCATATAAAATACCTAGATGAACACAATGCTTTGTGCGTAGTAGGTATTCACTCAGCATTAATCAATTAAACACATCTATTGCTCCATTCCCTCTTATTCTGCTGTGTGTTTATGAAGTCAAATGCGACCATTACCAAGAACTGTTACAGCCTCAGCTTTCCCAGAGACACAGTCCCCACAAGAATCAACTCAAACTAAAGAAGAACAGAAAAGAGTATGTAAACCTCTAGTATTTTTGGTTTTTAATCTCTATTCTGACCCCTGCCTGACTTCCTTTGTGACCAAGTCTGATTTATTCAAGGACTCAGAACTATGTCCACTTTTTAAAGAAATGGGGATGAAATGAAATCAATTAACTCTTTCTAAAAAGACTAAAATTCCTGAAGCACTTACTGGTTCTAAAGACAAAACTAAGTTTCAAATAACTTTTTGAAGAATCAAGATGCTTTGAAGAGTAAATCTGTCACTGAGCCCCACTCAAGTTAACAAAGAAAATGTCTTCTCCCACTGCCTTCCCTGGAAACACAGCTCTGTCCCCTGCCTTGATCCAGTATTGCAAGGAAAAGGCTGACACCAGGATAAGAGACTAGAGGGAAAAAAGAAAAGAGAAAGTGGATGGACTAGTACATAACATTGCATACCTGAACATCATGGGGCCATATGTAACTTTCTATTTCTGGGAATTTGATCTCAGAACTCACTGGGGACCCCTATCCTCAACACCCTCATCTCGGGATTGGGAGGGAAGTTGCTTCACTTCCAAGTAGATCCCTAGCAACTTGTCCTGATAAGTTTGGCAAAGCACAACTCCTTTCTTGACTATAAAGAACTGGTTGTAAATGTTAATATCTTGGTACAAAGCAGAGCTGTTTAAACCAAGTTTTGATAAAGGTAAAGTAGGATTCCATCCCCATTTAGGCCAGGAGTCACCAAACTTGTTCTGGAAAGGACCAGTCCATCTCCACTAATAAACTCTGCCTTTGTAGTGTGAAAACAGCCATAGACAATACATAAATAAGTGGGTATGGCCATGTCCCAGTAAAACTTTTATTTACAAAGATCATAAAGATGGAAGGCCTAGGTTTGGCCTACAGGTCATATTTTGCTGACCCTTGATTTAGGCTATAATAATAATGATAAATATAATAAGGATGAGTGCTTACCTAATTTCCTTATCACAATGACTCTCATAAGGTAAATAATTTTATCTAAGGATGATATTGAAAATAATTAACAACTGATATGGCCAACCAATCAGAACAGACAGAGCATTGGTGTATAGTAGATGAAAACCCACCTGCTATGATCACCCTTACTTTAGAGATTTGGGAACTGGGGCTTAGAATAGGGTAGTAAATTGTCCTAGATTATACAAACAGTACACATAGTAGAGCTAGGGTTTTCTTACATGTGATCTGACTCCAGAAGCCACACTTGATATATGCTTCTAGAGGCCAGAGGGACTTTCAGTGAAACTGAAAGTTGCAATCTTGTTCCAATTTCTTAGTCACAGCATGTCTGGCAAGGGCAATCCATTCATACCGTTTCCAAAAATATTCAAAACACAGGTGAGCATAGTTCTTTAGAAATATTTCAGTACGTTAATTGTTACATTGAAAATAACTTAAAAGGAAATGTGAATTCCTTTGGCTTCCCTGTAACTTGAAACTTTCCCTTTTTCTATCCCTATGGCTTATTCCCACACTTCCTTCTCCCTTCAGGTCTCTGCACAATTGTTGCTTTATTGTGAAGCCTTCCTGACCACCAATAGATTAATGAAATAGCAATACCTGCCCAGCATTTCCTATGTCTCTTGCCTTGCTTTATTTTTCTCCACTGCATTTAACACCATCTTACATACTGTATGTTGAATGTATTTATTTTTTATCTCCCCCAGTTAGAATGTAAGTGCCACAAAGTTAGGTGCTTTGTTGTGTTCGCTATTCTATCCTCAGCACCTAGAAAAACACTTATTGAATGGCTGAATGAATACTGTTGGCAGTAGAAAGGCCACATGGTACAATAGTAAGAGCATTAGATTTAGAGCCAGAGGTGGGTTGGAATCCCAGCTCAGCCACTTACTAGCTGTGTGACCTTGGACAAGCTAACCACTTGAAGACTCAGGGGCTGCAGGAAGAGCAAAGGTCCTGAGATTGGAGCATGCTAGTCAAGGCAGGGTGGCCAGGGTAGTACAGCACAGAGAGAAGGCAGAACATGGTAAGGAGTGAGACAGATAAAAGTTGACGGGCAGATTGTGTAGGCTTGGTGAGATATTTTAAGGACTGAGTTTTGTTCTGAATGAGAAGTCAATCAGAGGGTATGATATAAAGGAATAACATCTGTTTTAAGTTTTACAAAGACTGCTTAAGGGCAAAGACAGAGGCAGAGAGACCAGTTAGGAGGCTACTGAAGTAATCTAGGTGGGAGATGATGGTGGCTTAGACCAGATTAGTAGTAACGGAGGTGGTAAAAGATTGTCAGATTCTGAATATGTTTTGAAGACATAGCCAACAAGATTTGCTGATGTTTGGGTGGGGAATGTGAGGGGAAGAGAAGAGTCAATGATGACTCCAAGGATTGGGAGGAGGACTGTGGGAGGAGCAGGTATAGGATGCGGGAATCACAAATTTGCTTTTGGTCCAGTTAAATTTGAGAAGCCTATTTGACATCCAAGGAGAGATGTCAAGCTGTAAGTGGGATAGACAATTCTAGCATTCATGGGAGAGGTACAGGCTAGAGATATAAATTTGAGTATTGTCAACAGATAAGTCAGAAATTTCTGTCCAGGCTGCTAATAAGAATCACCCAAGGATAGCTAGTGGGAAGCAGCCACATAGCGCAGGGAGATCAGCTCGGTGCTTTATGACCACCTAGAGGGGTGGGATAGGGAGGGTGGGAGGGAGATGCAAAAGGGAGGGGATATAGGGATATATGTATATGTATAGCTGATTCACTTTGTTATACAGCAGAAACTAACACAACATTGTAAAGCAATTATACTCCAATAAAGATGTTAAAAAAAAATCACCCAAGGAGCCTTTTTTTTAAATTGTTTTAATTGTGGTAAAATGCATGTAACATAAAATTCATCATATTAACCATCTTTAAAAAAAAATACCTAGACTCCAACCCAGATCAGTGGAATGAGAATTTCTTGGGGAAAGGGCTGGATACCACATTTTTAACAAGTATACCAAGTGTTTAGACTTGGGAAAATAAGAAGAAACCATAAAGGAAATAGAAAAGGAACAACCTATGAAATAGGAGGAAACCAGGCAAGTGGATATGTCCTCAAAGTCAAGTACAAAAAGTATTTCAAGAAGATGGTAATGAGGAACTTCCCTGGTTGCGCAGTGGTTAAGAATCCGCCTGCCAATGCAGGAGACACGGGTTCTAGCCCTAGTCTAGGAAGATCCCACGTGCCATGGAGCAACTAAGCCCGTGCACCACAACTACTGAGGCTGCGCTCTAGAGCCCACAAGCCACAACTACTGAGCGCACATGCCACAACTACTGAAGCCTACACGCCTATAGAGCTCGTGCTCCGCAACAAGAAAAGCCACCGCAATGAGAAGCCCACACACCGCAACGAAGAGTAGACCCCTCTCACCGCAACTAGAGAAAGCCCGCGCACAGCAACGAAGATCCAACGCAGCCAAAAATTAACTAATTAATTGATTTTTTTTAAAAAGAAGAAGATGGTAATGATAAACTGTGCCAGGCACTACTGATAGGTCAAATAATATGAGGACTGAAGAAAAATCTTTAAACTTAGCAAAACGTAGATAACCATTTTCCTTGACAACTCCTCTTGGGGTGAGTTAAAGACAGATTTTATATTGATAGGCACCATCATATCATATTTATTTATATTAAAAATAATGTCTGGTAGTTGAAAATAGCACCTTTTGACATCAAAGCCCATTAGCAGTTTTCAACCCTGATATGTCTTGCTCATGCTTCACCCATGACTTAATAGTCAGGACAGGTCAGTTGGTAATTTGGTCCCAGTCTGAGTCTCCTGCAGATGATATGGACCAGCATATTCTTCTCCGAGCTAGAATGAAAAGAGAATCCTTCAACTTGATTACCAAAGAGACGGGATAATAAACTCACCCAGCCACTCCTAGGAGCCAAGCCAAAATAAGGCAAAAGGGGACTAAATATAAATAGGACAAACCAAAACAGCCACTAAGAAAACAGAGCACTTCCTCTTTTTTTATTTGAGAAAATTCCCTCATCTCTTCTCTCAACAACACCAAACAAATGCTTAACTTACATAATGCTTTAAAAGTTAACTAATTTGAGCTATGCCAAACTCTCAAACAAAAAGAATTCAAAGACTTGAGCTGTCCATTGAGAAATATCTGCTGCTCAAGCTCAAATCCACGTCTTCCAGATGTTTCCTCCTGTCCTCCAGAGTCACTTCCTTCTTGCTGACCCTGAATCTGCCCTCAATTTATTGATGAATCTGGTTGGAGGCATCCGCCAATTATCAAGAGCCTTTCTCCAACCCATGCTAAGGAGCTAATGCTTTTTCCCACCTTACTTCCATTCCCAAGGGACAGAAGCTCTGATGAGGAACAGGGATGAAATCAAGGATACATGTAAAACATAATGTGGGGACCATAGAAGGAGGTGATGTCAAAATTCTTATCCTCTGTGTTATTCACTCACTTCTTCCTCTTTACCTCATCTGCATGCTGTATATCAAACAGGCACCTAGGGGTGCTTCCTGCTTCTGGAATAGGATTCAGGAGACATACAGACTTCTCTATAGGGCCAAGAGTCTTCAACAGTGATTCTGTCCCACCCAGTTCATCAGAACAGGAGATAAGATTGGGACCTGGGCGACTTCCCTGGTGGTGCAGTGTTAAGAATCTGCCTGCCAATGCAGCGGACATGGGTTCGATCCCTGGTCCAGGAAGATCCCACGTGCCACGGAGCAACTAAGCCTGTACACTACAACTACTGAGCCTGCACTCTAGAGTCTGCGAGCCACAACTACTGAGCCCATGTGCCACAAATACTGAAGCCTGCGCACCTAGAGCCCATGCTCCGCAGCAAGAGAAGCAACTGCAATAAGAAGCCCGCGCACTGCAACGAAGAGTAGCCCCTGCTCAATGCAACTAGAGAAAGTTCATGCACAGCAACGAATACCCAATGCAACCAAAAATAAATAAATACAATAAATAAAAATAAAAAAGATTTGGACCTGGGGCTGAAACCCTAGTGGGTAATAAAGAGGGGGATTTTCCTAGAGCAGATATTCTCAATCTGGGGACTATCTCTGTGGTATGGACTAAATGTTTGTGTCCTTCCAAAATTCATATGTTGCAGCTTTAATCCCTAGTGGGATGGTATTTGGAGATGGAGACTTTGGGAGGTACAGTAGTTAGAATTAGATTAGGTCATGGTAGTGGAGCCCTCATGATTGGATTAGTGACCTTATAAGAAGAGACACAAGAGAGCTTTCTCCTCCCAATATGCAGACATAGAAAGATGGTGGCCACCTGCAAAATAGGAAGAAGGCCTTTATCAGACACCAAATCTGCCGCACCTTGACCTTGGACTTTCCAGCCTCCAGAACAATGAGAAATAAATATTTGTTGTTTAAGCCACCCAGTCTGAGGTATTTTGTGATAGTATCCTGAGCTGACCAAGACACTGAATACCTTGGATGGTTCAAGGGACTCACACACCTTTAGAAATTATAAGTAACAGTTGTCAGAAAAGGGTCTACCCCATTTCTCCAAAGAAGACATACAGATGGCCAAGAAGCACATGAAAAGCTGCTCAACATCACTAATTGTTAGAGAAATGCAAATCAAAACTACAATGAGGTATCCCCTCACACCAGTTAGAATGGGCATCATCAGAAAATCTACAAACAACAAATGCTGGAGAGGGTGTGGAGAAAAGGGAACCCTCTTGCACTGTTGGTGTGAATGTAAATTGATACAGCCTCTATGGAGAACAGTATGGAGGTTCCTTAAAAAACTAAAAATAGAATTACCATACGACCCAGCAATCCCACTACTGGGCATATACCCAGAGAAAAACATAATTCAAAAAGACACAGGCGGGCTTCCCTGGTGGCGCAGTGGTTGAGAGTCCGCCTGCCGATGCAGGGGACACAGGTTCATGCCCCGGTCTGGAAAGATCCCACATGCCGCGGAGCAGCTAGGCCCGTGAGCCACGGCCAATGAGCCTGCGTGTCCGGAGCCTGTGCTCCGCAACGTGAGAGGCCACAACAGTGAGAGGCCCGCGTACCGCAAAAAAAAAAAAGACACAGGCACCCAAATGTTCACTGCAGCACTATTTACAATAGCTGGGACATGGAAGCAACCTAAATGCCCATCGACAGACGAATGGATAAAGAAGATGTGGTACATATATACGATGGAATATTACTCAGCCATAAAAGGAACAAAATTGGGTCATTTGTTGAGACTTGGATGGATCTAGAGACTGTCATACAGAGTGAAGTAAGTCAGAAGTAAGTCAGAAAGAGAAAAACAAATATCGTATATCCACGCATATATGTGGAGCCTAGAAAAATGGTACAGATGAACCGGTTTGCAGGGCAGAAATAGAGACACAGTTGTAGAGAAACAAACGTATGGACACCAAGGGGGGAAAGTGGTGGGGGGTGGGTGGAGGTGGTGGTGGGATGAATTGGGAGATTGGGATTGACATATATACACTAATATGTATAAAATAGATAACTAATAACCTGCTGTATAAAAAATAAATAAAAGAAAATTAAAAAAAAAAAAAGAAAAAAAAAGGTCTACCTTTTACCAGAGATTCAAAGGACTAAATCTGTGAGCCCCAAAAGATTAAAGTCTACTGACTTAGAGTATCCCTTGTTTTGATCCTTTACAATTATAGGAAACTTCAGGATTGGGTTCTCAGTCTTGGCCTTCATTCCAACTTGAAGGCATGACCAGTACTCAGGAGTTCTAACAAATATGGTAAAATGAGAAAGCTCAAGGGAATACACACACACACACACACACACACACACACACACACACACACATATACACACTTTCTTTATCCCATGTTGTTAATGTCCACCTGAGAAAGTTTATTATTCCCAGTAAAACATAGAGTCAAATCTGTTTGCAATCATTAACATATACTTGGGCTACTTTTTCTTTTTTTTATTAATAAATTTATTTATGTATTTATGGCTGTATTGGGTCTTCTTTGCTGCATGCGGGCTTTCTCTAGTTGCGGCAAGAGGAGGCTACTCTTTGTTGCGGTGCGCAGGCTTCTCACTGCGGTGCCTTCTCTTGTTGTCGAGCACGGGCTGTAGGTACGCGGGCTTCAGTAGTTGTGGCACGTGGGCTTCAGTAGCTGTGGCTCGCGGGCTCAGTAGTTTTGGCTCGCGGGTTCTAGAGCGCAGGCTCAGTAGTTGTGGTGCATGGGCTTAGCTGCTCTGCGGCATGTGGGATCTTCCCAGACCAGGGCTGGAACCCGTGTCCCCTGCATCGGCAGGTGGATTCTTAACCACTGCACCACCAGGGAAGCCCCAACATTAAGAGTTTTGAAAGCTGAACTTTGACAACAGAGAAAAATATTTTTTAAATGATTTTATTTCTCATTAACACAAGAAGAGACAGAGCCAATCAACTAAATCATAGAGTTTTACTAAAAGCCAGGAATAGAGAAATCTCAGAATGAGGGAAGTGTACCTATGGGGGCAGGGGGAGGGAAGTGGGAGGGGAACTTTAGCTCAGAGGATTACAGAGGAAAAAAGAAACTAGGGGAAGGGGAAGTAGGCAGTGAAACAGGTGTATTCTGACTGCTACATTCTGGACTGAATCCCTGGAGGGGAAAGCATGTTGGACAGATTAAGTGGTAAGTGAAAGGCAAAGGAGACTTTGCCCTGCCCCCAGCAAAAAAACCTAGGAGGAGATTGCAGCTCAGGGATATCCCACACTAGTATTGGTCAGGGGGTAAGCAATAGCAGAACAACAGTGACTAGCTGCAGAATGGCAAACTCAAATGATCTTGGCTCCACTGTGATGCGGAAGGGACCTCCCCCAGGGGGAATCCAAAAATTAGCAGGACATTAGTTGAGGAGCAGCTAGTGTACAACGACCAGACCAGCTGTCCTGCAGTGGAAACCAAACCCCATCCAATGCCATAAGGATGGGTGAGTATCCCCATGCATAGATGCCATCTTGGCCAGGCGGAGGGTAGGAGAGAAACAACCAGGCTTGTTAGGGAATTGAACTTTGAATTAATGAATATTTACCTGATAGAAAGCATTTTACATCAAAATAGACTGTTAAACCACAAGAGACTATTTAATCTGGAGGAGGCTGAGATAACTTTAATTGGAAGGGTGGGAGTGTGTGAGATTAGATTTGTTAAGTAAAGAAGCCACATGCCTCTGAGTAGAGCAGTGTTCCCACTCTAGATCTTATAAATATGTTAGGCAAAATGGAATGATTGAAAATGAATAAAAGTCTATAAGTATGTTTAGCATACATGCTTTTGTAACCTGATGTTTTTCACTTTACAATATTAGGGTTTTTTGTTGTTTATTACATTTTCTTTCCCCCAGGTGGCTATAAATAGCTTGAGGACAGAATGTTGTTTTTTATTTCTTTGTATCTACCTCAGTGCTGAGCACAAAGCAGACACTCCATGTCACTGCCAACCTAAAACACTTCTAGTTCTGTCCCTACAGGCATGCAATTAAAAAAAAAAACTCTTGAAGCAAGAGATAGTTTAGAAGAAAGGGCCAGTAGGAAGAGCATTGAACGACTATCTGAGATCCTGTCCTGATCAGTCACTGACTAGGCAAGTCACTTTACTTCTTGCCCTCATTTTCTCCACCTTTAAACCCTAAATGGGAGATAATGCCTTCACTACTTTACATGCATGTATGAGACTCAAATAAAGAAATGTACACTTAACCTCTAGGAAGAGAATGCAAAATGATAAAATACAATGTTTAATCCAAATCTAATTTTACTAGTGACCACGGACTAGAATACCAAAGTGCCTGAGATAAGGCTTTCTTTGCTGGCTTCTCTCCTCCCACTACCTGCCTCCAAACCCATTACTGCGGTGGCGTTCCCCCCTCCCCGCCCCCCACCCCACCCCCATGGATGTTCTCTGACTGCAGGAGCCAGACTGGAGTCAATGATCTCCTGGTAAATACCTGTTTTTAAAGAACAACTGAAAGATTTTTACTTAGCTGACTTGTGAGTGTTTCCTGGACACAGATGGAAAAAGTTATTTAGAGACAGGAAAGTGATAAGGGCATTTTTTATTCTAACAGTGATTAAAGATCATTAATCCTTTCCACTTCACCAATTAGCAGGTCTTACAGGTCTTGACTGAAAACAAACAAATAAGAGTAAGGATTTTCTCCACACACCAATAGTCTCTTTTTCTTTTAATACCATGCATTTTCTTTTTCTAAATTTATTTTATTTTATTTATTTTTGGCTGCGTTGGATCTTCGTTGCTGTGGCTTTCTTTAGTTGTGGCGAGCGGGGGCTACTCTTCATTGTGGTACGCAGGCTTCTCATTGAGGTGACTTCTCTTGTTGCAGAGCACAGGCTCTAGGCATGTGGGCTTCAGTAGTTGCAGCATGCAGGCTCAGTAGTTGTGGCTTGTGGGCTCTAGAGCACAGGCTCAGTAGTTGTAGCACACAGGTTTTGTTGCTCCGCGGCATGTGGGATCTTCCCGGACCAGGGCTCGAACCCATGTCCCCTGCATTGGCAGGCAGATTCTTAAACACTGCACCATCAGGGAAGCCCACCAATAGTCTTAACTAATAGCCTAAGTAGGCTGTGTAGCCAGGACTTCACCAGGCAAGGCACTGCACCTTGATTCCTGACCAGGAGGCCTCTGGTGTCATGCCCTGTGTTATGTGGTATATGGTTCTGGATCCTCAAGAAACCCCCAGCTTCGCCTGCCTCCAGTGGTTTTAGAATCTAAAGCAAGCATGATCCTGACTAATTCTTTGTTGTTGTTTTTTTAAATCAAATTCCAATTTAAGTACCATTCACTATTTAAACAGATCTCTGAGAAGTATCTTCTTGAAAAGTAAGGAATATTTTTAAATGTTGAACAATTATCCTTTCAGTTAGGAAACATTAATGAGTATTTGTTATGTGCCAGGAGCTGTGCTAGGTCCTGGGATACAAAAATGAATCAAGCTCAGTTTAGTAGGGGAAACAGATGTGTCAAACAATTGTTCTACACTGTAAGTAAGTAAATCATAGATCCTCACTGGCCAATGGGAAGGAGGACCTAGAGCATTCAAGATGGGTGCTGCAGGTAAGATTTCATGAAAGCGGCCCTTGAGCTGGAAGTTTTCATTCATGCACTCATGCTACAGATACTTACTGCACTCTCTATGTGTCAGGCATTGTTCTAGGTACTGGGAATACAGTACTGAACAAAACAGATGAAAATCCCTACCCTCATGAACTTACATTCTTGTGTAGACAATAATGAAGACAAGTAAATACATGACTCCTTTATCTAACTAGTGAAAAGTGCTAAGGAAGAAAAATTAAACCACAAATGCAAATTTGAAATTGTAGATGAGAGCGCCATGGAAGGTCTCACTGAGAAGGCAACTCTTCCTATCTAAAAAAAGTGTAAGAACAAGCCCTGGGGATACCATGGGTTGATAAGGCAGAGGGAACAGTAAGCACAAATGCCCTGAAGTAGCCAAGTCTCTGGATCATTTGAGGAAGAGCGAGGCCAGTGTCTCTAGAGTAGAGTGAGTGAGAGGAAGAGCAGTGGGAAATGAGATTTGAGAGACAACCGGTGAGAAAGAGGGCCAACTTTGAACAGGAAGTGATTGGAAAGTTCTGAACAAGGAACTGAGAAGGTGACACTGCATGACAATGATCACAGGGGCAAGAGCAGACAAGATCAATTGGAGGTCATTGCAGTAGTCCAGATGAAAGATGGTAGTTTGGACCAGCATGGTGACAAGTGGGGAGGCGAGAAATAGTCAAATTCTGGATATATTTTGAAGGTAAAGCCAACATGATTTGTTGATACATTGGATGTGAAATGCGAGACAAACAAAGAAATCAGAAAAGCACCCAAGTTTTTGGCCTGACCAACTCCAAAGATGGAGTTGCCATCAACTGAAATGGAGCAGACTAGAAGGAGTTGGTTTAGCAGAATAGATCTAGAATTCAACTTTGAACATGTTTTGTTTGAGACGTTTATGCTATCTAACTAGAGATATCAAAGAGTTGTATATTTGGGTCTGGAGTTCAGGACAGAGGTTGGGTATGGAGACATAAATTTGGGCACTGTCAACATATAGATCAAATTTAACACCATGGGTTTGGATAAAATCACCCAGAGAGAATGAGGATATAAAAGGGACTAAAGAGGAATAAAGAAATAAAAGAAAACATTCCAGATGGAGGGAAAAACATACATGAGGACAAGAAGGTAAGGACAGAAAGTAGTTTGGTTAAGTTAGACAGGAGTTGACAAACTTTTCTGTAAAGAGCCAGATAAATATTTTAAACATTTAGACATATATTTAGATAAATATTTTGTGGGTCATATGGTCTCTGTCACAGCTACTCAACTCTGCCATCATAGCACAAAAGCAGCCATAGACAACACCTAAATGAATGAGAGTGGCTGGGTTCAAATGAAAATTTATTTGTGGACACTAGAAGTTGAATTTAACAGAATTTTCATGCGTCACAAAGTATTACTCATCTTTTGATTCTTTTCACCCATTTAAATACGTAAAAAAACATTCTTAGCTCACAGGCCATACAAAAACAGGTAGCAGGCCAGATTTAGTCCTCGGACTATAGTTTATCGACTTCTGAGTTACAATATAGGGTGCAATCAGGGAACAGTTGACAATGAAATTGCAGAAGTAGTCAGAATTTACGTCATGGATGAGAAATATTAGGTATAAAGTGACTGGTACATGGTATGAACTCAATAAATGGTAGATATCGTTATTGATCTGATGTGTCATGTAAAGGGAACTAGCAGTCAACTTTAAGGAAGTGAGAGTTACAATCAAAACTAAGACCTACAGTCACAGGATTTAGCAATAACTAAACCAAGAGAAGGAAGAGGCTAAATGAGACCATAACTGAAATGCGATTGGAGATGAGTGGAGGGGTCCCAAATGTACCAGTAAGACATCCTTGGTGATAGGTACTGTGAACACACACACATGGGTGATAAGATGTAATGATACTTTAATTTTACAAAATGCGTGTGGGAACTCATTGTGGTTGCAGCCATGATTCATTTGCAGTCCATGAATTAAGACCTTAAATCATTAATCCAAAAGATGCTTCAGAGTCAATGAACTGTATTTCTGTGATATTGGAGTTTCTTTAATTACAAGCAAGCTTATCAAACCATAGATAAATATGGTGTACCAGTATATCAGAATCACCAGGCAGAATGTAGGCTGTGTAGAACTACCGATCCTCTCCACTAAACCACCTCCCTACTAGCAGGGCAGTTCAGGTTTACTTGTTGTTCTGTTCCCGGCCAGTTGGGTGAACTGAAACCCAAGCCCTTAACTCTATTGGGCCTCACTCTTCTCTTCTAATATTATATTTTTCCCTTTGAAAGGGAAAAATATTATATTTTTCCCTTTGTTTAACTTTTGATTCTTTTCAGTTAATTTTAATCAAAAAGACAACTGCCCAGTGACCTGGCCTGCAAGATTACCATTATTTTAAAATAAATTTTATTTTACTCCACTATAGATATAAGACATGTTCATAGTAGACAATATGGAAAATACTGAAAAGGAGTAGTATGGTCACATGGGAGTGGAGAATCACCCCTATATTCCATGGAAATCACTATTAAAATTTTGAATTTTTTGGGGGGTGTCTTTCTATAATTATTATTATATTTTAAATTTCCAAACTTTTTTGCCACCACAAAATTTCAGCTCTCATCCTGCCATAAAAACAACCTGAAAACACTAGAATATATTAATATTATGAGACATTTTTCTTCTCCAGTACACAAAACAAAACTTCATAGTCCACCAACAATATATGATTAAGATTCTTTTTTTCTTTAAATAATTTTTAAGTGTACAGTTCAGTGGCATTAAGAACATTCACATTGTTTTGTTTTGTTTTAATTTATTTATTTTAATTAATTTAATTTTTGGCTGCAGTTGGGTCTTCATTGCTGTGCGCAGGCTTTCTCTAGTTGCAGCGAGCGGGGGCTACTCTTCATTGCGTTGCACGAGCTTCTCATTGTGGTGGCTTCTCTTCTTGCGGAGCACGGGCTCTAGGTGCCTGGGCTTCAGTACTTGTGGCACACGGGCTCAGTAGTTGTGGCTCACAGGCTCTAAAGTGCAGGCTTGGTAGTTGTGGCTCATGGGCTTAGTTGCTCCGCGGCATGTGGGATCTACCCAGACCAGGGCTTGAACCCTTGTCCCCTGCATTGGCAGGTGGCTTCTTAACCATTGCACCACCAGGAAAGTCCCTATGATTAAGATTCTTGAGGATGTGCTTCAGGACTGTTTGTTGAATACTTAAAAATAAAAGTCAGCATTCCATTTTTAAAGAACAGCTGGCTGTGACTCCTCTGCAGTTTTTGCTTTTTCGGTCCCTTCTGATTCTTAGCAGTAATTAATTTACTGGAAAGATTGAATGGGACTGAATTAACAATGCAAACACACAGTTGTATAATAAAAGTCTGTTATTCTTCACGTCTGTATTTTTTTAATCATCACTATTTTTCAAAGAGGCTATCAGATACAGGTCAAATTATATTACGTGGCAACTATAAAACTCCTTTTAACCACACTAAAAACATTCTCAAGCATTATCTTACAGCCTACAAATGAACTTTAAAGAATATTTGACAAAATAAAAATCCCAGTCTAACAAGGCATTGCCCCTTAAGAATTGTTTAGGGGGCTTCCCTGGTGGCGCAGTGGTTGAGAGTCCGCCTGCCGATGTAGGGGACACGGGTTCGTGCCCCAGTCCGGGAAGATCCCACATGACGTGGAGCGGCTGGGCCCGTGAGCTATGGCTGCTGAGCCTGCGCGTCCGGGGCATGTGCTCCGCAACGGGAGAGGCCACAACAGTGAGAGGCTCGCGTACCGCAAAAAAAAAAAAAAAAAGAATTGTTTAGAAAGGAACCAGAGCTGTGATAATAAATTAACAATTGAGCATTTCCTGACTGTTGCTTCAGTTCTCATATTTCTGTCTTTCCCTTCACAATATTATTGTTGTGATGGGGGAAAGGTACATGTTGTTAATGATTTCTGTGCCTGTTGTTTTGCCCACATTCTCCAGAAAGCCCTTTCAAGACTGTTCTTTGGAATCAGGCTTTATATGTGCATTCCAAGTGAAAGTTGGGCCTTTGCCAGCGAATTCAATGTCAGTGTCAATTATCAGGGTTCAAGAACACTTCTGTGAAAGGCAGTTTGGTATAGAAGAAAGAGCAAGGGACTGGGGTTCCGGGTCCTAATTCTGACTCTGACACCTATGAGTTTTGTGTCCCTTAGCTATTTACTTAAACCAAATAAGGTTTATTTCCTTATCTGTAAAATGAGAATAATAACTGCCCTGCCTATCTCTCAAGGTTGTCGTGAGGTTACTGCAAGTGAAAGTGCTTTTTAAAAAATGCTAAGTAAATGTCAAGTTTGTGTGTGTGTTTTTATATGTATAAATATATATTATGCATAAAAATATATAATAATTTACCATTTTAACCAATTTAGGTGTACAGTTCCGTGGCATTACGTACATTTACAATGTTGTGCAGCCATCAACATAATCCTTCTCCAGAATTTTTTCATCTTCTCAAAATTTAAACTCTACCCATTAAACAATAACTCCCCATACCTCCCTCTTCTCCACCACTGGCAACCACCAGTCTATTTTCTGTCTCTATGAATTTGTCTACTCTAAATAGTGATACAAGTGAGTCACACAATATTTGTCCTTTTGTGTCTGGCTTATCTTACTTAGCATGACATTTTCAAGGTTCATCCATGTTGTAGCATGTATTGGAATCTCCTTCCTTTTTAAGACTGAATAATATTTCATTGTATATATAAACCATATTTTGTTTATCCATTCATCTGTTAGTGGACATTTGGGTTGTTTCCCCGTTTTGGCTATTGTAAATAATGCTGCTATGAACACTGGTGTACAAAAATCTGTTCAAGTCCCCCCCTTTCAATTCTTCCGTGTATACACCAAGTAGTGGAATTCTTGGATCATATGGTAATTCCATGTTTAATTTTTTAAGGGATTTCCATACTTTTTTCCACAGAGGCTGCGCCATTTTACATTCCTACCAACAGTGCAAAAACGTTCTAATTTCTCTTACATCCTCACCAACACTTGTTATTTTCTTATATACTATACGTATATAAGAACCATTCTAATGGTTGTAAAGTGGTATCTCGTTGTGGTTTTGATTCGTATTTTCCTGCTATTAGTGATACTGAGCATTTTTTATGTACCTATTGGCCATCTGTTTTATCCTCTTTAGAAAAATGTCTATTCAAGTTCTTTGCCCATTTTTTAATTGGGTTGTCTGAGTTTTTGATAGTATTGAGCTGTATGTATTCTTTATATATTCTGGAAGTAAATCCCTTGTCAAAGATATGATTTGCATGTTTTCTCCCACTGCATGAGTTGCCAAATATTTTTATTTTTATTCATGTACCAAATTTTATTAAAAAAAAAAAAAAAGCTCAGTCCTTCATTACTGAGCTTTAGGAACTGAGAACATTCTCCCAAATAGACTTCCTCCATATAAACATGATACCATAATTTAGAAACCAGATGAGAAATTTTCATTGGTAAATTTTTTTCTTCTGATTTAAGTAATAAGAAAAAATATTTTAAACTTCCCCTACTCACAACCTGTCTCAGTAAGATATTTAATTTAGTATCAAGTTGGAAAGTAACTTTCTTTACCTGCTTACACAAGAATTAGGTAGATTAACAAATTTGATAACAGAAAGCTAAAGCTGTATATGCCTGAGGAGAGAATACAGAGACACTTTTAAAAAACAACACTTCCTGCTTGTGCCTTGCATTCACCAGCCACAAAGGAAAAAAGAACAAGCCATATCCTAGCAGAGAATCATTACCATCTCCAGAGGTAAACTGTTAAATTGTGTAGGTGGAAATAACATTCAAAAAAAATATTGAGTAAGTACAGGTCTTTCATTCAATCATTTGTTTTACTAACTTGATAGTCTCGGCTCTGTGTTAGGCGCTGGAGACACAAAAATGAATGGACACTGTTCTTGCCCTCAAGGAGCTCTCACCCGGGTGGAAAAAATGACCAAGAAACAGACAATTACAATACAATGTGGTGGGCTTCCCTGGTGGCGCAGTGGTTGAGAGTCTGCCTGCCGATGTAGGGGACGTGGGTTCGTGCCCCGGTCCGGGAGGATCCCACATGCCGCGGAGCGGCTGGGCCCGTGAGCCATGGCCGCTGAGCCTGCACGTCCGGAGCCTGTGCTCCGCAACGGGAGAGGCCACAACAGTGAGAGGCCCGCGTACCATAAAAAAAAACAAAAAACAATACAATATGGTGAGTACCAGGGAGCTCTAAGGAGTATTTCCATCGTGGATAATTCACAGTTGACTGCTGTGAGGAATATCTCAGAAGTATCAAGCCTACTGCTCACATGTAAGGGCTTACAAAATCCATTATGAATATAAAACCTTAGAAATGTTAATTACTGTTATTACATCCTTGGTATTCTTCAAGTATTAGAGATAGGGTGTATAAACCACATAGGATTTGGGGTCTAAAATTTTTTTAAATTTGTTTTCATTATAAAAATTATACATTCTTATTGTAGAGAGTGCAAGCAATACAGAACTCACCAGAGGTAACCATCATTAACAGCTCGCTATGTTCTGTTTCATCAAAGATGCTGTTGACCGTAAGATGCATCCTAAATTCAAAAGTGCTAAGAATTGGAGAGAAAAAAAGGATTTCAAGGACTTCTCTGGTGGCACAGTGGTTAAGAATTTGCCTGCCAATGCAGGGAACACAGGTTTGAGCCCTGGTCTGGGAAGATCCCACATGCTACGGAACAACTAAGCCAGTGCGCCACAACTACTGAGTCTGTGCTCTAGTGTCTGCGAGCCACAACTACTGAGCCCACATGCTGCAACTACTGAAGCCTACATGCCTAGAGCCCATGCTCCGCAACAAGAGAAGTCACCAAAATGAGAAGCCCAGGCACCACCACAAAGAATAGCCCCCGCCTGCCACAACTAGAGAAAGCCCACACACAGCAATGAAGACCCAAAGCAGCCAAAATTAAATAAATAAATAAATTTTTTTTTTTTTAAAAAGTATTTCATCAAGCACTTGAAGTCTTGGGTCTATATGAGCAGAGGGCAGAGGCACCAAGGCAGTCCTGAGCAAACTGTACAGGAAAATCAGTAGGAAATCTGGCTTGCATGATTAAAAGAGGATTACATTCACTTTTGTACTAATGTTTTGTACCTCTAGGTGCTGTATATTGCATTAAGTAGTAGCATTCCAAAAATCCCTGGCTCTTAGAAGATGTTCCCAAAGTTTATGTTCTCAGAGCTGTCCTTAGTACCTTATGTGTAGGTTAAGGAATATGATCCTCACCCTTCCAAAGATTTAGTCTGTATTACTCAAGTGAACCTTTGCCTGGAAGGAGAGAAATCTCTAGTTTCTGAAACATTGGTCAATAAATATATATTGATCCCACATGGACTTATCAGATATGAAAGAGCACATGGCTTTTTTTCATTTATCGTCCTATATTTGTTTTCTCTTCTAAAATCCAAAGGGTTTTAAGGAATGAAAAGTGTTGCAATGTAACTTGTCCAACTGCCAGGTCTCTTTGTTTTAGAAACATTAAGGAGGCAACATGGTATAACATAGTGCAACAGAAAGACCTGTGCATGGAGACCTAGGTGCTACTCTTAGCTCTACCACTAATTAGATGTGTAATTTTAGGTAAATCACTTAACCTCTCTAGACTTCTGTTTCTCATCTCTAATTGCTCTATCTAGTCCACAGGTTATTGTGCAGGTCAAAAGACATCATAAATGTGAAAGCACTTCAAAAAATCTAGCACATTCATATTATAACGTATTAATACATACATTTATTATTAGTCTGCAATGCCAATATTAGACTCAAGCAAGAGGAGCCGTTGCTTCAGAGGGCCCTGCATATCATAAACACAAACGCATACAAGTTTATTAAATCTCTATCAACATGTTCCTAGAAGATATGGCCTCATCTCTGACAATAGCAACAACATTCTTTGGAGTGATTCAGAGATTATATACAATATTTTCTGGATCTGAGCCAAAATGGATCATCCTGATTAAACACATCAAATTTGACCTCACAGCCGCTCTGAGTTAAAAATGGAGATGCCATTTAAATACTGTTAGAGCAGTTAGATTTAATTTAGACAAGAGAGTGAGCTGTACTAGGATAGCTAAGTGAAACAACAGAAGATCCTCTCAGATAAATAAGGAATTATGGTCTATGGTGGAAAATATTTTTTATTTTGTGCTAACCACAGTTATTTGGTATTGACTGTTGCTTGCTATTAATGATGTTAGCAAACATTTACAAAAGATACAAACAGATCTAAGTTTGCCTACTTCACTTTTTGAATAATTTAAAATACTTAAAAACTTTTTAGGGAAAATGATTTTCCTAAATAGAAAGATACTAAATGTGACACAACAAAAGTGATAATCCAGTAAAATAAAAGAAAATTGCAACACGGAAATAAAAATGTTTGCATGATTATGAAGACATTCAAATTCAAATACATATCTATATAATAATCACATGTATAAATATATAAATATATATAAATTTATATGTGTGTGTATATACACGCATATATATACTACTTCCTAAACATTCTAAGTGAGGTATAGTCTCCTATGAAGAGAGATTTGAACAAATTGAACCACATATTTTTCTTTTTGTTTTTTTAATTATATCCCAACATTTAAAAATTTGGAAGAGGAACTTAGCACTTTATGGATATAGATATTGCTTAAAGGCTGGTGAAAAAAATCATGTGATAGGATTTATATGTTAAAATTTTCTATTATCTTCTGTAATAATGATTATCATTGCAACCGCATTGAAATGTTTGAACGTAATATGTAAAATTCATGGTTCATTTCCAAATATAAATATTGATTTAGAAATTTTATTGACAACTTCAGTTCTACTGCCTCAGCAGAATAAAATTTCTCCAATTCTACTGAACCAAATTTTAAAAACATCTACTATTAAGGAACTATTTTTCACATGAAAATAGTATTAAGGTTAATTGTTAAGATGTCCTCTTTTCTTTTTTGCGGTACGCGGGCCTTTCACTGCTGTGGCTTCTCCCGTTGCGGAGCTCCGGATGCGCAGGCCCAGCAGCCATGGCTCACAGGCCCAGCCGCTCCGCGGCATGTGGGACCCTCCCGGACCGGGGCACGAACCCGTGTGCCCTGCATCGGCAGGCGGACTCCCAACCACTGCGCCACCAGGCAAGCCCAAGATGTCTTCTTTTCTAAAGATACATATTGATGCATTCATGAATAAAGTGATATGTCTAGGATTTGCTTCAATATAATTGGATAGAGTTGGGGAGTGTAGATAGACCAACAGTGACCAAGAGTTAATACTTGTTGAAGCTGGATGATAGGTACATGGAATTCTTTATATTTGCATTTGTAAACATTTGGGTTTTTCCATGATAAAAATTTAAACAAAAAACTAAATACATTGATTCAAGAGAAGTTGTCTATTTTGCTATTAGTGTCAACAGAATACAAATTAAATATATTATAACATTATAATTAATGATTTTCCTGAAAAAAATAAAATATATAGAATAAGTGTATGATAATTTATACTTATGTACATCTTTATCTCATACCTCATCCAAACGTCACCAGTCCATCAATAGAACATGCAAATACACAATATTAAGTCCAGTCATTTTTGCTGTTTAACTTTCAGTCATATAAAAAACATTGCTTTATACATTAAAAAAAAATTTTGTTAAGGAAAGTGGATAGAACACATTTATTAAATTATTTAATTTATTTTTAGCTTGATTTATAATTTTTAATGATTTAGACCTATTGTATGTAGCCCTCTACTTGTACTCTTGGGTACTAGAAATGTTAGGGACAAGAATGTTCTCAAAATTTCCATTTTATTCTTAATTTTAACAACTAAGTGTTTAGATGGGGATAACTGGAATACTGCTTTGATTCAACTTGTAATTGTCTTTCCCCATATATTTTAGAAAAACATTGTATAATTATGCTGGACATCACAAATGGAGCTCAAATATCTCAGAACATTTTACCCAAATCAGGAACCATGTGCATTCATGATTGTATTGACACTCTTCCCCTCTCCACAGACCAGTGACCAAAACAGCCATCATCTCTTTAGCAAGAATAGATGAGATCAAGTTACAATCTTTTCAGGGAAAACCTTAGGGGTGGTTGGAGATAATTGGTCATCCATATCAAGTTTATTCTATATAGAGTTCTGTTTATAATCCTAGTTATTTGTTCAATACAAATATTAGGCTTTAGGACAACTTATGTAGAAAGAAAGTTTAAGATCCTCTATCTTTTATATGATGGAGACATTTAGCTTCCTATTTCCTTTACATCCAATCCCCAAACTAGAAAATATAAAAAGGTGAGGGGATAACTATCTGGTCGAGAGTTAGTCCATATAACCAACTAACAATTAGTTTGTTTTGTCTAAACTATTCATATATTCCTACCCCAAAGCCCTTCGTCTGTTTGAATTAACTGTGTGATAGCTCAAATCTCCACATGTAGCAATATTTTCAGGCTCTTGAAAAAACTTCTTTCCAGTAAGGAACATTCATACTACATCTCTCCAATTCTAAGACACTTTTGATTTAGGATTGACCAAAAATGTAGTAAGCACTTTTTTAGGAGAAAAAGAAAAAAGACTGTAAAATTAATTCAAATTTCAGAAACATTGAAATGTGTGTGTGGGGGGGGTTGGTGAGGAGTATGTCTTGGAACTGAGAAAACACTTAACTAGGATTTTCTGAAAGAGCACTTTAGAATTAAGAAAGTTATTACAATTCTCATGGGAGGCTGTGGGGGGTGACAGGAGCCAGAGAAAGGTGTACATGTGGGTCATTATGTAGAAACAGCATGGTGGCCCCAGCTCCGGTCATAAAGGCATAGCATGAGAGGATGAGGACCTAACAGGAAGGACACCAAGAGTGGGGAGAAAGGGGCTTGAGAGCAGTCATCAAGGGTCAGGCAGGGGTTGGCCTTAAAGACACATTATATCAGGAAATTTACGGCTGGCTCTGCTTCCAAATAATCATAAAAAAACAGAAAACTACAGAAAGTGATTAAGGTGAGCCCTCACTTCTATAACTTCCTTCCCTTAGCTTATTATCAAAACATAACCACCAGGCAATGCAGGGCCTTTCAGTTAGCCTTCTTGAGAAACAGTACTGAGTATTCTATCTCCTAGAACATTTAAAATTATATTTAATCTCATTTTAGTGGAATATTAAAATATTGTTAATTCTATGTGCTAAGAAATGCAAAATGTTTTGAGACTAAATACCAGCGGGTATAGTCATTAGGTGTTATTGCATTTACCCAGTAATTGGCTCCTTTCCTATAATAGATGAATCTCTGTTTCAGAATGAAAAAATAAACAGAAAACAAATTCCCTACATAAAGGTCATATGAGCTCTTTGTAACCAGGAATGAGGTATTACAGTACATTTACTGAGCACCTGGTATTTAGTCCAGGTGGATTGCTTCACTCTGTAAATGCCAATAACTAGTGTTTGTAAGTCTGAACTATTATAATGGTCACTTTCATGTAATAATCGCATCCTGATTCTCTAACTGGAAAAACCAACATAAGAATCATGAATGCTCTGTGACTAAATAGCGAAAATAAATATTCTTTAACAGTTTGGGAATAGGAACAGTGTTTGAAAATGGAGACTAGAAAAGGAAGAGAGGCATTCTGGACCTTCTTGGCAGTTTTGAATCTGTCTTCAGCACTTCCAAAATCTAAGAGGGACAGACTGCTACAAAACATCTTTAACGTCTGTCTTCCTCATTCCCACCTCCTTTCTAGGTAGAGAACATTTTGGTTTTTATGTGTTGTTCTATTTCTTAAGCCCTGGGTAGGAGGATGTCAGATGGTAAACAAAGGAATTGCCCCCTTCATTCATTGAGCTCCTACTATGTGTCAGGCACTGTTCTGGGTGTCATGGAACCAAAGGTAACTAAGGTAAAGTTCCTGCTCTTCAGAAGCTTTCATGTGATGGGAGGACAGCAATTAGGGATTGAGACCAGACAAGGAAACAAATCAGTAGGCTACTTGGTATTGATTATGGGTATTGTTGGATACCAAACAGGATTATTTAAATCAACCTGTGGTGTGTGTCTTGGGGGTGGGAGGTAGGACAGCAGTGGTGTACTAGAATGTAAAGTCTTGACCAAAGAGCAGGAATTAGCCAGATGAAGTGCAGCAAAGGAATACGGAAGAACCTTCTTGGCAGAAGGCACAGAAATAAAATTGGCAGAAATTGGCAAGTCATTAGATGGGGACTGGATCAAAAAGAGAAAGAAGAATCTCATAGATGGGCAGGTAGAAGCCGCAAAGGTGTAGGCAGAGCAGTCAAAATCAAGTTTCCATCAGATTTTTCTTCTGTCAACTCTGCTTTGGGTAATGCCCCCTCCCCTTGTTAATTGATCCCCTTTGTCCTGACCCAGGTCATGGCTTCTAACCTGGCTCCAATAATTAACCTCGCCCTTCTGGGTTTGACGCTTTGGCAAGTCACCATCTTTTTAGCTCCCTCCTGCTTTCCTTCCCTGACGTTCATTCCTGTTAAACCCTTTTTTTTTTTTAAACCCTTTCATTCAGTGCATTTTGCTGCTTGTTTGCTAGTGTTCCAGATGCCTAACACCCAGTTAAATTAAACTTAGTTTTATATGTATTGATTTTCCTTTGCTAGAAAGAATACACTTACTCAAAATAAGAGCTCTCTCAGTTTTTGTTTTTGTAATGATTTTTAAAGAAATAGCCAAGAGCCAAGGGCTATGAGCCAAGAAAGCCAATAATAATAATAATAGCTACGAAAGTGGACTTTTGTTGGTTGCCTGCTCAGTGTCTTACCCCTGCTTTTTTTCCTCCACAGTACCTTGATCTTCATTTGAGGAATCCACCCCTCCCCATGCAGCCCAGGTGCTTCCAGAGAAGCTGACCTACTCCCTGGTTAGTTCAAGCCAACCACCACATTCTATCTTCCCACACACATCTTTCAGATTTAAACAAGTGAATATCAGGATACTTGCTGGACTGATGGAAATCATTCTCTCTAGATGTGGATGCGGGAACATGTACGTTGGGGGTCTGTTTCCAGCCATCTTGTGATCATGAGAGTTGCTGGCTTTAGGATAAAGCTGTCACTATGGAAGACAGAGAAAGATGGAAAGATGGAAAGAATCTGAGCCCTTAGTGATACAGCTGAGCCTGTAGTGACTGAAGACCTAGAGAAATGGTCCTGAATGACAAACTAACCCAAAAGCCTGCCTTACCTCTGGACTTTCAATTTCATGAATCAGTACATTCCTTTACTGTTTAAAACAGTTTGAGTTGTGCTTTTTTGTTACTTGCAATGTAAAATATCCTATGCTGTACAGCTGTTACTGGTTGAGAGCCCACTATGTGCCAGGCATTGTAATGGAGGTTCCACAGAGACTAATACTCACAACCATGTTTTTTTCTTTTTTAAAAATTGTGGTAAAATATACATAACATGAAATATCACATTTTAACCATTTTTAGCTGCGCAATTCAGTGACATAATGTTGTGCAACCATCTCCACTATCTACTTCCAACCACAACCATAGTTTAAGGTGGGCATTGATATCCTCATTTTACCAAAAAGGAAACTGATCCTCAGAGAGGTGCAGTACCCAAAGCAGACCACCAGTTACTGGTATAGTCAGGATTTAAACCCACGTCTGCTGGACTGCAAAGTTCATGTTTTTTTCTACTTCATTACAGTGCCAAAATAAATTATCAAGCAAGGAAACAGGAAATCTTGGTCAAATTTCCGGCCCAGGGTCCACAACATAGAGATTAGGACCTTGGGAGAAGCAGATCCAGCAAACAGGAAACAAGGTAAGGAACAAAAAGAGATCAGAATCCAAGTCATCAAAGGTACGACACTAGAGGTTGGAGTCAAAGGGAATAGGGGAAAACATTTAGGTTCAAGAAGTAGCGTTTGAAAAGGGGCTCATCAGTGGAGACTTCAAGAATATCTGGTTGTATTTGTTCACCCTAACCTGGTTTGTAGGTGAGCAATCGTTGCCCTGCCTACTTCCCAAAAGGATTCTGACCTTTAATGAATATAACGAACTATATTTTAAAACAGAAATACCCTCAATTTTATGTTAAGCATTCGTTAAAATAAGTCACATAATAAAGATGATCTGTGTCACAAGCCTGGCCCTTTAAATGAGTTCTGAAATGACTGGAGAGCTCTATTACCTTCTTGTTAGGACAAGATGTATTGCAAGTAGTGTTCCCCAGCCCCCCACACCCCCAAATTACAAGCTTCTATGCTAAAAGCTATCCACCTTTGATGAGTATCTCTTAATTGTTTACTTTTTAACTAAGGGTTTTTAACTAGGACTATTAGAACTCTAGAGGGTGTTTAATCTGTTGATCTGTTTGTTTTCAAAAGTCTGACTCCTTTCATTTGTGATCCTAGGTAAGTAGTAGCTTGGAGGGTTTTACTTATACAGAAAGATCAGTTCACTAATTTTCAATTTCCGTAAGTGTAAATTTCTAGTGTCAGAGGCTGTCTTGAGATGGGGGAGGGGAAGTCATGAGAATGGATTGGGTAAGACTCCCCAATGTGTTCATATCCCCAAACCTTGACCTCCACACCAACGCCCCTTCTCCAGCTGTGTAGTAAACAAAAACACTAACATTTTCTCAACAGTTGTTTTATAAATAAATCTAAGTGCTGACCTTAATTATTCACTAAATAGAAATGACAGTGGCAGGAGCCCCATAGAGCCAATGTCATTTGACATTGTTGACACATGTATGAGGCTTATCACCCTTTTCTCTCTAGAGCAGCATTTGGAGAGTGAATGTCCATCATATGTGTGGATAATCTGTTTGGCAATATAGCTTTTTTGGAAAGTAAAACAGAAAACTGAATTTTTTTTTCTCTTTTAGAAGAAAAGTTTGCTTTTTGCATTTTTTTCTAGTACTTTACTTCTTTAGAGCAGTTTTGGATTCACAGCAATATTGAACAAAAAGTATAGATAGTTCCCATTACCCCCTGTCACCACACGTGCATAGCCTCCCCCATTATTAACATTCCCCATCAGAGTGATACATTTATTACAAGTGATGAACCTACATTGACACATCATTATCACCCAAAGTCCATAGTTTACATTAGGGTTCACTCTTGGTATTGCACATTCTATGTGTTTGGACAAATATATAATGACATGAATCCACCATCATAGTATCATAGTATCATACAGAGTAGTTCCACTGCCCTAAAAGTCATATGTGCTCTGCCCATTCATCCCTCCCTCCACCCTAACTCCTGGCAACCATTAATCTTCTTGCCATCTCCATAGTTTTAACTTTTTCAGAATGTCATAAAGTTGGAATCACACAGTGTGTAGTCTTTTCATATTGGCTTTTTTTTTTCTTTTTGGCTGCACCATGCAGCATGTGGGATCTTAGTTCTCTGACGAGGGATTGAACCCATGCCCCCTGCATTGGAAGCACAGAGTCTTAACCACTGGACCACCAGGGAAGTCCCCATATTGGCTTCTTTCACTTACTAATGTACATTTAAAGTTCTTCTATGTCTTTTCACAGCTTGATAGATCATTTCTTTTTAGTGCTGAATAATATTCCATTACCTGGATATACCACATATTTATGCATTCACCTACTGAAGGATATCTTGATTGCTTCCAAGTTTTTTCAATTATGGGTAAAGCTGCTATAAACATCTGTGTGCAGGTTTTTGTGTGGACATAAGTTTTCAATTCCCTTGGGTAAATACCAAGGAGTGTGATTGCTGGATCATATATATGGTAAGAGTATAGTTAGTTTTGTAAAAAACTGGGAAACTGTCTTTCAAAGAAGCTGTACCATTTTGCGTTCCCACCAGCAATGAATAAGAATTCCTTTTGCTCCACATCCTCACCAGCATTTGGTGCTGACAGTGTTCTGCATTTTGGCCGTTCTCATAGGTATGTAGTGGGTCTACTTATCTTTGCAGTTTTTACCCTTGTCCACCTCTCCACCCTCATCATTCCTTACAATAGCTTATCTTTTTCAGAAAGAGCCATGGAGTTTGAGAGCTGGGCTGTAGGTGGCACAAACTAAGCAACACTAGACACATGATAGAGGGAAAGACTGAGAAAGGACTGGCTCAAGTCATGTGGGAGACCTCGGAAAAGGAGCAAGCTGGCACCCCCTCAAGCTAATATTCTTTAAATAGCTGAGGGCAGAAAAAAAATTCATTTTCTATTAATATAAAATGTATAGCTCGTTATGGTTAATATAAAGAATTTATTACATGCATTGAATATAACAATATTTCCACTTATTTGGAATTGTCTTTCATTTTACATCACCTGGAACTTGAATAGCAATATTACTACTCATCAAGCATACAGGTAAAGTATAGCCACAAAGTCTTACTCAAAATATACTGAATATTACAAGTTCTTTTGTTTTTGTTTTTTCTAGTTTATATATCACAAAAACAGTTCTAACTTTTCTGAAGTTCTTATTCTTTCTTCATTTTTCTTTTGGGAATTTCTGAGCTAGACAACCTCTTGTAAGACACGTCCATGGCTTTAAAATGTAGAAAATAACCATCTGTCCCCCAAAATTGTGTTAGAAATTTGGAGTAGAATACCAAACTCAAATCCTACCCCCACCTCTTCCTCTGGCTGGCTTACCTGAGGGAGTATGCATACCTGTACTATGTCCCAATGAGAACCCCAGAACCATTTTATTAGTAAGCAGGAAGTATACAACTTAAAGTGAAGCTTGAGTCAAGGCTGGGTGGAGGCCAAGGCATCTAAGTGAGGCCTCTTGCTTTTCCAATCCCAAATCTAAGTCCTGTGACTTCCTCAAGTGTGCCAGAAGAGTAAGAGTAAGGATAAGAATAAGACTCAGGTTCTTAGGTATTAATAGCTGAGCTTAAGTCCACCTACCCGACCAGGTGCCAGGATGAGATTGGACTGCCAGACCCATGAACTTAGGAATCAAGAGGGAAAAGGAGGAAGTTTAAGCCTCCTTAGCAGAGTAGTCCACCCTCACTCCTTTACCCCCACCCCGCCTCTTGATTTGCTTACTACATGGAGAAAGTATATGCAAAACAGCCTGCTGCTCCTGGAGTAGGAAATGAAATAGCAGGCATTAGGATCCATACGAAAGGAAAGTGTCTTTCAGTGTCACGATCCCTCCCTCTAGGGAAATGTCCCCAGAGTCTCTGACCAGACTAGTCACTTCTTCCATATGGAACATCTAATAAGAGGGTAGATAGAGGCAGAAGCTTAGATGGAAGTTTCCTCCTTCATGAGCTCTGGCAGAAATGCAATGAGAGATGCTACACAACACCCCGCATAACCCATTATTTATTCTCTCCTTAACAAAGGGCCTTAATAATCAAACCTCAGTTCAGCCAGGATTGTCCAACTAGGAGAGATTAGCAGCTCCTTCATTTACTACCACTGCTCCTCACTGTAACTTCCTGGGACCAATGAGATGCACAGCTAAGTTAGTTCTCCAAAGAGTTTCTGTAATGGGTCATAACAGGTCATTAATCAATTTAGCTTCAGGGCTGTCCTATACCCTAGGCTAAATATTCACTCCCAGCCTTTCTCACCTTCTGAGATGGCCCACACTCTCTGTAGAGTGTGTTTCTCTCTAAATAAATCCACTTCTTACCTATCAAAAAAAAATTCACTCCCTAGTTTATTTCCCATCTGAAATTATGCCTAATAATATTGTCCAAAACTGCTCAACAGAGAAGATACTTTTAAACGTCCAAATAAAACAACAAAGTATGGTTGAAAATGGAATAATGTTAAGCCCTCCCTATTATTAAATTACCACAGAAAGTCAAGCCCAAAATGAATTCTTCTTCCTAGTGTAAATTAAACTCCAAAGACAGTAAAGTGCAATTACTCTTCTCCCTAGTTTCCTGATCTTTTCAGTCTCTGTCAGAAGATTCTCCCTCAAATGCCTTGGGGTTTGGACTCCCTCAGCAGCCACTGCGCTCTGAGCCTTCTGCCATTACCATGGGTGTAGCACCTTCAGTACCATCAAAATTGAAGTAATCCACCCGAATATCTTGTGTCCCATAAATGTAAACGCAAATGTGACTCCTGCAGTAACAGCATTTTGCAAACAAAATGATATTCCTAGAACCCAGTGTATGGACCCTCGTTGCTGTTGCTTGTTAGAGATTGCAGCAGACTTAGTGTTATCTGGGAGAAGGGGAGTAACACACAGGGAACAAAAAATGGAGAACATCATTTTGGTTTTCGCCATGCCAAGATGCCTATTAGAACACGTCAGTTTTCCAACTACTATATGTGAATTTAAATTCAGATGGGATAAATTTCCCATCAAGAGGTTAACCGTGACATAGGACATAGCTGCTTTTAATAAGGACAGGGTTGACTTTCTACATAACATCTTCCTCCTTCTCCCAAAAAGGGACCCACATCTCCTCTGTCCAGCTGACCACATCTAAAGCTTCAGGGGCAATTCTTATTGGCCTAAGAGTAATCCCCTCATGCTTGCCAGAGATTAACTCAAGAATGGGCATAAGGGCCCAACTGGGTACAGAGACATGGGGAGGTTTACAGTGGTAGCATCTTCAGTGTCTACTAGATCACACCCAAATCTTCTTTCTTTCTCTTGATATCCTTCCCATGTTTTGAACACTTCTGTTTCCATTTCCCTTTTGAATCTGGTGTTTCTGGCCTGGAAGCC
Organism: Phocoena phocoena; assembly: GCF_963924675.1. Classification (NCBI taxonomy): domain Eukaryota; kingdom Metazoa; phylum Chordata; class Mammalia; order Artiodactyla; family Phocoenidae; genus Phocoena; species Phocoena phocoena. The sequence goes on from NC_089232.1 coordinate 50,729,496, forward strand.
CAGTGTTAAATTGAGCCTGGTCTCTGTTGAGTGACACTGCTTCCTTTTCCATAGTGAATGCAGCATGGCACATTTGGTAATAGGCATCCCTGCAGTCCATGCTTATCTGATCTTCTCAGGGTATTTGTCCATCTCCAGTAGGACCCCAAGTCTTTTTAAACTTTATGACACAGCTGCTGCCACTGTATCCTGTTCTAGAACCCCTTAGGTGTATTAACCTTGCTTCCAAGATCCTCTTTCCTGAAATGTATCTTAGCTGGATTATCATTCAACAAATTCCCGAATCCGAAGCTTCTATTGATGCCTGCATAGGCCATAATCTCAGGATCATAGAGGGTCTAATATATCCTCTGACATGTGCTCCTCTAAAGCCCTCTTCCTTTACCTTTCAAATTCTCTAGTCCTTGAGTGACTTGTGCCACTTCATGTATTACTTTCTGCCATTTCTTTTTCCACTTCTGTTCCATTTCTTTCTATAATTCCTACTCCTTTCATGGAGGCCTGAGTTGCTGGGTTTGTTCTTTTTTTTTTTAATATTTATCTGTTTATTTGGCTGCGTTGGGTCTTAGTTGCGGCACGCGGGATCTTCATTGCAGCACGCGGGATCTTTCATTGCCTCATGCAGGCTTCTCTCTAGTTGTGGCGTGTAGGCTCCAGGGATCAAACCCGTGTCCCCTGCATTGGAAGATGGATTCTTAACCACTGCACCACTAGGGAAGTCCTGAGGCCTGAGTTTTTAAATTTTAACATACTACTTAAATGGGCCCAGTTCTTTCAATAACACAGATAAACCTCCAGCTGCATTCTTTTATCTTCGCTTCCTTCCCTCCTCCCTCCCTCCCTCCCTTCCTTCCTTTCTTTCTCTTTCTAGGCCCATGCATTTGTTTCCTGACATACTCCATAGACTCTCTCTTGAGAGGCTCCCGTAGTGAAAAAATGTCAGAATATTCTGCATCTGCCACAAGATCCTCAGTTCAAATATTGCTTGAGTGGAGACAATCCTGCATAGGTCTTCTCCCATCAGTTTCCACCCATGCCTGATCTCTACCTATTGTTGCTCTGCCTCTTTCTTTTTGGTGTTATCTTCCCTGTACCTTTAAAATATTTTTCTAATATCATTCATTTTCTAGACATACTTTCTTATAACAAGAGCCATACTTACTTCCCTACATATAATGTCTGTGTAATCTTGAAAATCATCAAGTAGGGCCTGAAATAACATCAATACCAACAGCAATGACAATAACAACTAATAGTTTACTGAGCTCCTACCACACACCAAGCACTGTTCTAAGCATCTTATAATCCTCACAATTCCATGAAATGAGGACTATTATCACACCCATTTTACAGATGTAGAAACTGAAGCACAGAGAGGTTAAGTAATTTGCCCAAGATCAGACAGCCAGTAAGTGGCAGAGCCCCGTCACGGTCTTTCACTCATATCTGCCCACCCTTCAGTCACTTACCAGTCCTTTCATAATACAACACCCTTTTATTGTTTGGCCTAGTCATCTCTCAATGCTTCGAAATTGGGTTCTCCTTTTAAAAGGCAAAAATAAAGATTTACAACAGTCTATCACAGCCCATCCTAAATCCTGAACATAATTAATTTCTTTTAATAGGGCTATGTCTCTATTATTCCATAGGGAAAGGTATTAAACTTAGATTCTATAATTTTTTTTAAAGATAACCTCCATTATGAGGATCATTTGATTGCATGCTTACCAGGTTTTCCCACATATACATTACATTTAAATCCTTAGTTCCAAGTTAATTTTCACTTCCTGATAAAATATTATCTGAGCATGTACTAAAGAATGAATTTTTGCAGCTTAGTGAGATAAGTCATTCATACTCTAACAAGGATATTTTAAACAGCTGGTTATTCCTCCAGGAAAACGGTATTCAGATCAGACTAATTTCCTAAATGACATAAAAGGAGTGAGCAGTTTTCAGGTGTCTTATGTAACTGAGTGCTGATGGCTTAGGACTAGATGACGGAATGACAGAGAAAGGGGAAGCTGAATCTTTGAAATGGTAAAAATTATCATTTAAAAATCACAGTAAATATCACCTGCCAGGTATTAAAATGATGAAAGGGCTTATTTTTTCCACACTCCTATTGTGATAGGTTTTATAAACAAATAATTTTAAGTACACTAACCTGTTAAGCACCAGTAATTAGTTGAGAAAAAACAAACACAAATATTCTTGAAGAGAGAGCAAACCCTGAGGGAGTTTAGTCCTCTGAAATTATGCTAAGTGTATATTGAAATCATTCTGGAAGACTCCTACCCCAAATAAAAATCCCCTTTTTCTCTCTCACACATAACTTCTGTGGCAGCTAACTGACAGGATTATCTGCTAACACAGGTGGACCTGGCAATGGCTAAAACCATCCGAAATATTTTAGGTTTTCACGGGAAGAATTAAGAGTGTATAATATCTGTGAATGGAAAGGGCACTAAGTCTAGTGCAGATATTAACTTTGCCACCAAGTAGTTTTGGGATTTGGTTCTGTCACCTCATTTCTTTGAATTTGTTTCCCAATCTATCAAATACAAAAATGAGAATTAAATGATCTCCAAGGCCCGTTCTAACAACTCCCAAGTTCCACAATTTTAAGATGGCTTTGAACACTTCTTCACAAAGAAGTCTCTAACATTTAATCCTGTAAGATAAACTAAAAATATGTAGGAACCAGTGATATGGGGATAGGATATTTAATATCTCCCAATAGATACTCCACTATTGTTAAACTACCTTCTCTGTTGCACTCCATCAGCTATCACGGCTCTGAAAAAGGGAGCAGAGCAGATGCCATCACAAGAATGAAGAGGATATGGTACATAAGGAAAGCTCTTGTCATACAAGAAGAATAAAAATCCACCTCTTTTTTAAAACGTTTTTATTGAAATATAGTTGATTTACAATGTTGGGTTAGAAAAATCCATCTCTTGCAGCCCTAAAAAATGATGGAAAAAAGGACAGAAAAAGGTAATCAGATCCGGTGTGCTTACTTCCTGTCCCTTCTCAGCATGAAAACTAGAATTGGAGGTATATAGTTGAAGTATTCACATATTATAGACATAGGGTAATTCAAGAAAAATGGGGATAGTGGTTTGCTTCTCTGGGCATGCCTGTGAGAGGCTGAGTCTTCCAGGAACTCTGCTTTCAGCTTATGGGATGTTCAAAATGACATAGGGAGAATAATGCAACATTGGTGGAGGGAGGTGGCCCAACAGATAAGCCTGAAGCAAAGCTCCTGGCTCATCAAGGCCTACGTGGGATATTCTGGGAATCCAGAAGTTCCCATATGTCTCAGTGAGAATATGGAATACTATCATGAGGATCAATGGACCTGCAGAGGCCTGGGGTCAGTATAGAGGTTGCAGTGTATAAGGCAAATGGTTCGGTGTGGACTTCAGTAAAGAAAGCAGCACAACTTCTCAACAGGACAAAATGAGCAGTTTTATCTCTGAGGCTAACAGTTCTGCTTTCAGAGTATACCAGACACTCCATACCAAAGGAAAACACAAAGACTGGCATGCATGGCACAGGGTCTTTCCCTGAGGTCATGTCAGCTTTCCCATAGCTCAGGCTTCTACAAGCCCACTAGTTACTGTGTGAATTAGAAAAAGGCACTCCCTTTATCCTGACACTTCACTTCCACCTATCAGAAAATTATCATAATATACTGGTTTTGTTAAAATAAGGCATCCTACTGCCACATGCCTGAGAACTGTCGTAATAAACTTAGAAATCTAGGATGCCGAAGATGTGAAAGACACTCCATCTATGTATACCTTATACAGCATCCCTCAACTCCCATATATATCTTGGAATGGGTGGGAGGTGGGGAAATAAAATCTGTAAGATTCAGCATCTACCTATAAAAGAAAACAGATAATGTGGGGACTCAAGACGGATAAAAATTACAGAAAATAAGCTATGTTTTCTTTGTACACCTGAATTAACTAAATCAACTCTGCCATACCAAAATACAAACAAGCCCCAAATTTTGCATTTTATTTTACTTTTTGCTATCTCCCATAGCACCTTACATAGTAATGGATATACATAAGGAACTACTAAATTCTTTCTGAAAAAAAAAGTAAATTTAAAAAAAAAATCAGAATTATGGATCCACTTATATGTATGATAGCATGTAATTTTCCTTTCTTCCCCTACAGTTATTTGAAACAAATCTAAAATTTTACCCATTTGCACCTTGCTAACAACCATAAAAATCTGCAGTTCTTCAGTTGTTTTCTAAGTCTCCCTCCTCAAATTTTTTCTTGAGAAGGAAACTTAGGTCTAAGTTTCTCCATTTTCAGGACCAAAGAGAGCTCATCTCAAAATTACAGAATTAAAAAAAATTGAAAACAGGATTGTTTAATCCAAAGTAAATTCTTATTAAAAGGTGAGGGGACCCTGATACCTAGAAAGGTAAAGTATTTTGCCTAGAGGCACATATCAAACCTGGAACTCAAATACCCTACACAATAATACTGGCTCTCCCTGCCCCTCTCCCCACTCCCAAAATACACACTTTCCCCCCTCACCCTTACTTCCCTTATTGTACTTTGTAACCACTTAGCCATCCATCTCAAACCTAAGACAGCAACTGATCAAACTCAAACGAGAAAGAAATCACCCAAAGGTCGAAAATCAGAGAATCATTAAACTGCCGGTTTTATCATTTCCATAAAGTGATATACAAAAGAGAGCGGAGAGAATTAAGAAAGGATACTTTTTCAGTCATCACAACAGCAGCTAGGGAATAAAAACGCGTTTTCCTTGGGGAGAGATTATGCTGAGGGGACCAGATACAGATACAAAAGGTAATTCCCCTTGGGGTTTCTTCTTTTTCTGAGTTTGTGAGATCTTAAAAAAAACAAAAAACAAAAAAACTAAACACAACCTCAACACATTTACTTCTCTCCTTTTCTCACATATTATTTCCCCAAACATTATATAGACCACGTCTCCAAAGTAAATTGACCAAAGGTCTATTGCCTATTGACCAAAACGTTTTCAAGATTTAGGTGACTCCTCTTAGACTACGATTAGGAACCGACTCCAAACTTCGGTTACCAAGCTCCAAGCTCGGTAAAGTGGATCTCCAAGGTTTGCAAATACCCTCAGCTTGACTAAAGGGCACAGAATCTCTAGCGCTCCCTACAGCTCAGACTTTGGACCTACCTACCACAAAAAACCCAAGTTACAAAGATTGGCTACCTCGCTCTACTTTTTTCCGCTTTAAAAAATCGAGCGGGGGGCGGGGGGGGGGGGCCGAGGTTGAAACGGCGAACCGAAGGATTAATCACTTCTCCCCATTACATCAGCAGCCCCCGCCCTTTCCTCCGAGCCCCTCCTCTCCCAGAATCGTCGCTACGCACTAGCGCTCTCTTCACCCAACCCCCGCTCTATTATATGCCCTGATACCTCCCCATTATCACCCGCCCCACCACACTCCCCCTCTCCTCCTTCCCCCCTCCTTGGCTGGGGAGGGAGGAAACCCGAGAGAGGAAACAGGGCGTTGAAGGAAGGGACTTGGCGATAAGAGCAGAGGCCCCATTGGCCCGAAGGTTGTATGAGCGCCTTCCATTGGCTGCTTTGCCGGAATCCCCGCCCCTCGACTTCCCCGCCCATTCGCCCCTCCCCCGACGCCCCGCGGCCCTCCCCCGCGCCCCTAGCCAGCCCCGCGGCGGGGAGGGACCGACAGGGCGAGTGGCGGCTCCGGCGGTGTCAATGGCTCCTCCTGCCACGGAGCAGCAGCAGAAGCAGCGGCGACGGGGCTGAGGAGGAGAAGGAAAGGCTCCTTTAAGGAGGAGTTACGACGACGCCTCTTTTTCCCCCTATCTCCTCCCTTCACACTCATTTCCCCTTCGCCGAGGAGAGAAGGGGGGGAGGAGAGAGAAGAGGCCGAAGAAAGAGAGAAAAAATTCCTCTCAGAAATCTCTTTCAGGGGGTGTGGGGGGGAGGAAGAGGAAAAAAAAAAAAAGAGCCGGGCGCCCCCTGCTCCCTCCCTCCCTTCTCTCCCTCTCTTCTCCTCCTTCTCCCTTCCTCACCCGCCCGCCCACTCCCCCCGCCGCCGGAGACGCCGCTCGGGAGTCGGCGGGACCGGGGTCTGTCTCCTCAGCCGCCGACGCCGCGCTTCGCCTCGGGATCCCCAGGCGGGCGGACGCCCTTTCTTTCTTTCTCTCGCTCTGCCCGTCTTTCTGTCTCCGTCCCTCGCCGCCGCCCCGCCCGGCGGCCTCGGCCTTCCCCGTGCGTCAGGCCCGCCCGCCGGGCCTCGCTCGGTCTCTGTCTCCGTCGGGCCTTTCTCTTGACTCGGGGTCTCGCTCGCTCCTCCGCCCTTACCATCTCCCCTTCCTCTCACCCCTTTTCCTTCCTCCCCCCTCTCCCCACCCCCTTCTCCTGCCCCGGAGCTCGCGGTGCGTGTGCGTGTGTGTGTCCCTCCGCCGACGCCGCCACCTCAGCCCGGCAAATGAACTCCGTCCGAGCCGCCAACCGGAGACCCAGGCGAGTGTCGCGGCCGCGCCCGGTGCAGCAACAGCAGCAGCAGCAGCAACCCCCGCAGCAGCCGCCGCCGCAGCCGCCCCAGCAGCAGCCACCGCAGCAGCAGCCTCCGCCGCCGCCGCAGCAGCAGCAGCAGCAGCAGCCTCCGCCGCCGCCACCGCCGCCTCCGCCGCTGCCCCAGGAGCGGAACAACGCCGGCGAGCGGGGTAAGGCCGCGCTCCCTCCCCGCCGCCCGCCGGGTCGGACGCCCGGCTGACCGGGACCCGCGGGAAGGGAAGCCGGGGCGGGGGCGGCCTGTGCGCCCAGGGGTGGGAGACGGAGGTTGAGCGGAGGCGGGTCCCCCGGTGCCGCAGTGTCAGCCCGGCTTGGGCCCCGGCCGGCAGGAAAAGCCGCGGCTTCCCGACTCGCCCGGGCTCTAGCTCAGGCCGCGCTTTGTTTGGTTTCGGGGGCTTGGCACCCTCTCCCCCCACCCATCCTTCTGGCTTCTCGGCTCGCTCACGGACCCCGCAGGAGTCTGTTGGTGGGTGGGGGAAGAGCGAAGGGTGGGATTTCCCCCTTCTCGGCAGTCTTCCACGGTTTGGTCTCCCATTTCTAATAGGAGGTGGGGGGAGCGGCTGGGAGTGATCGGGTGGTTGGGGCTGGCTGGGGAACTTGTTTTTCCCCCTTTTCTCTGTTAGCCTCCCCCTTCCTGTGGAGGAGGGGAGAGGGGGAGTCGGAGTGGTCGGTGGTGTTGGCCGGGGAACTTGTTTCCCCCGCCCCCCTCCCTAAGTCACGGGGTAGGGGGAGCAGCTTCTCTTCTCCCAACCCCACGATGTTTGCTGCGCAGTTTGGCTTTAGTTACAGAACCCCGGGGAAGGACCCGTTAAAGCAAGACCTTTAAGTAAATGTAGAATCCATCGGCCATTTCCAGCCCCCTCCCTCGTGTGCAGTGCAGTTACCCTTCCGCTCTATCTACACCCCTCTCGCCTGTCCCCCCGCCCCGGCGTACCCCCAGGCCACTGTGCTACTCCTCCATCTCCCAGTGGGATTTGAACGCCCCTTCCTTAGAACTGGCCCCTCGGGAGAGAGAGTGTGTGTGCATATCTGTGTGTGTGTGTGTGTGTGTGTGTGTGTGTGTGTGTGTGTGTTGTGTCCAAGGCCCAGTGAAATGTGTCATTTGGACTCAACTGTGCAGCTCTGTCTGGTAACCACCATTGTCTAAGGGCTGAGGCTCCGGAGGGTTGGATTCTTGCTTTAGCAAAAATAATGTTCAGTTCTACTTTGAAGATGTGGTTATTTGGGGAGGTTCAGGAGGTGGGGTGTTGCACCTTGGTCTCCAAATGCAACTATTCTCTTTATTAGCTGCTCTCAGTGGGGGTGGAGGTCAGTACCATATTTATGTATACGGTTGTTTTAAGGAGGAGGAGAATTGTTAGGAGACATTTTGCGTGTTTTCGTTGGCGGATTAAGGTTAATTTTATGTGCGTTGGTTGTCACACCTCCTTTGATTAAGGGAATTAAGATTAAATGCTTTTTTAAAATTATACATTCTTTCCTTAAAAATTGTTTTATTGTTCTTGATCAAAATACTTAACAAATGAAAGAGGGAGATGTTAATCTGAAAAATAGTTTAAAGGGTTTTCACTAGTCACTGCTACAGATAGTCCTTGTGAAAGCAGTTTTCTATATGTTGCTTGAAAGAATGTGATGTTTCAAGCCAGTTAGAGGTCTTGTGCAGCATTATTGGTAATGTGTTTTAATGATTCTTGGATACATTTATAATTTTTTTGTAAATTAAAAATATTTGTAGTTTCAACATTTCCTTTTACATTTGCATATCAGGGTTCTCCTGTGTTCCATTCAAATAATATTCAAGTCTTCTTCCAGAATTGGTACTATATGTAATAGAGTTGACTATTTTTTGAGAAAACAGTGACACTGGATTGAAATCATAATACGGATTCTGTTGCTAGAAGTAAGCTTTTCCAAGATGTACTGATTTGTTAATTTACGTTAACAGTGGATCAGATCCTTTCAGCCAAACTTAGTCTCATTGTGTAGTTTTAAATGTTAATTCTGAATCTCCTTTTCACGATTTGTGTGTATTTTCAGACTTAGTTGAGGTCCTTATATCTTGGTCACTTTTCTTCATTTGTTTGAAATTATTAGCTTCTAAAGTCTATTTCCTTTTGAAGTAAAGTGACTTGGTAGTTGGCAGTCACATGCCGGAGTGTCATTTTTCTTTTCATTGATATCCATAAACTGACTAAGATGTTCATGAATCAGAATTTCAGTATGTGCCCAACCAAATGGTAAATCATATTCACTGTAGGGTTGTTACTTTGCTGCTGCTGGTAGGAACTGTTCTGGAGATTCTATGTTGGCACAGAGGGGGAAAGAACTTGCTGATTAGCCTTCAGGGAAAATGCTGTGGGTCTTTTGGAGGGCAAATAAATGGCCTCAAAATGAATGAAACATTAAGATGAATTAAAAGACTAAAATAAAAAAGATTTTGGTAGTTTTATGTAAAACATATGTCATTCTTTGAAAATTGGCATTTTGATTATATTTTAAATGTACAGTTCTCATAATGATCAGAAGCTAGTAGCCAAGAAGAATGCTTTTCATTTTAACAGTTTTATGGAGTATGCAAAGTGTCACTATTTCTGGTTTAAATAGGAAAGGTTTTTTGTTTGTTTGAAAATATGCTGGGTTTCATAATTTTGACAAGGTAATGAAGGAACTACAGCTAATGTTGTGCGTGTGCATGTTTTACTTTTTACTAACTTTTAATGGATATGTAACTCTTGCATTAGAGTCTTAGATAGAGTTACATAATAGTGCATCAAGACAGCTTTCCAAGTAGGGAATTGAAGTGAGACTGTTTCAAGGCATCTTAAGTTAATTCAATCTATATAAAAGAATCACTTATTTCATGTAAAGGGTGGACTTAAGGCTTTTATAGTAATAAAAGTTATAGGATAGTGTATTTTTTCAAGCAAAAATTCTGTCAGAACTGGTTTTTAGTTGCTTCTTTGCCCTCATGTTAATTAGTCTAAAAACTTCCTTGACACCTCCTTTGTATTTGAATGTTTGTAATGGCCAATGTTTAAAGAAGAAAGAAACAGCCTTATGGAGTGAACTCTTATGAGGACTTTTCAAAGCCTTTCTTGGGGGAGATTTTCTTACACCCCACATTGAGAAATAATCAGCCTCCGTGTTTCATGGAATGCTTTCTTCATTCATTTTACCTGAAATGGTCCACTGTCTAAAGAAGGAATACAAATCATGAGCATTTTTAGGCTGTTAATTTAAAATCCTGAGTTTAGGATTTCACATACCACTTTAAGCTGGTAGAAAATAATTTGTGTTCCACATAGGGACCCTTTGATAATATATTGCAGATTCAGTGAAACTGAAAGTAGTGTGGGGTTGGATTTTACATATTCGTTTTCTTTTAAAATCCTAAAAGGATTTAGTTTTTGTAACTTGTTCTGCTGAATTTATCTTGAAATCTATTTGGTAGTCTTTTTTTAGAACTATGTATGAGGAAAGCTTACAAGTCTACAGAAGTGCTATGTATTCTGAGCATTTTCAGTTTCTAGTTGTTAAAATTGATTACTTTGAATAGGTATTAAATGCACGTGATTTAAAATTAAAAAGTCCCTTTCCTAAACCTGCCTTCAGCTACCAAATTCTCCGACCTGGCATCAGTCTATTGATTGATTATTATGTCTGCTATTAATTTCTCATTTATTATGTTTTAATAAAAGATGGAATTTGACTTCTGAAAATCTTGATATGGAAGTTTTGGAAAATAAGTGTAATTTTCTAGTTATTGGGAAATTCATAAGATTGAAGTACTGAAATTTTAACTGTGATCATTTATAGTTCAAGAAATGCAATGAATACAGTATATTAATGGATTTTGCTATTAACTTCTAGTCTGAAATAATTATATAGAGTAAAAATGTAATCAGTCTCTTTAATCCCATATTTGTGGGATTAAAATCTCACCTGTTATCCTGGAATTATAGTCTTTTTTTTTTTTTAAGTGAACTTTTCAAGTAGTTCAGTATGTATAGTATTACATAAAATATTTCTGATGTAGCTACATATTTATTATATGCAACAGTGTCCTTAGTGTTCTATTCATGCGTGCTAATTATACTTTTCTGTGGGGTTTTAGCCCATTATTTTACCTTCGGGTTCTTCCTACTGCATACAGAATAAGGAACTTCTGCAACCTTTATAGATAGAAGAGTTCTGGACAAGGAACCTGATTTTTCCTCTTTTAGGAATTATGTACTGTGGGTCACTGCTTTCCCATCTTGTGGCTAAACCTTCAAAATATTTACATGGCCTTAGAAGAGAGATGCCACTCAACTGTGTCTGTATGCGTGTGTGCATGTGTGTGTGTGGCCTGTTTCTCAACACTTAGAAATTATTTGAGGAATAGAAATGGGATAGTGACAATACTGTTGTTAGAGTTCTGCTGATAAGGCCTAAGGGTTGTCCCTATAGTGTTTGTCTCTTTCATTACTGGAAATGCTGGCAAACCCGAGGAAAGGCCAACCAGCTTGGAGACCTACCAGGTAAGGCAACAAAGACCCAGTTAGTGAGGACCCTTGAACTTAAGTTTGGCAGAATTCAAGGCTAGTGAGTATTTTCTCAGTTTTTTTTTTCTATTTGTTTTAATTTTGAAAATAAACAGTCTATAGTAATGAGTTATTTCAACTTGAGGTCTCTTATTGTTCCCTCTTTTATTCCTAACAAGTTACCCTTATTTTGTATCTGTTTTGTCCCATTGGTCTCTGAAGGGTACTCTGTTTTAGACCTTCCATTTCTCAAATTTATCAGTCATTTAAATTACATTCTTGTCTTCCAGAGAACTCTGTTGAATATGTGAGGTTGTAAGCAAGGTACCCTCAAATTGCAGTTGTTACCCTCTGAAAATAAAATTATAAAGAAGCAAAATATAAGGGATGAGACAGTTGGGGGTAGTATGATGGCTATAGCTCAGAGTTAGAGCTAGCTAGATGTGGGTTCTAATCCTAGCTATACCAGTAGTGAGCTATTTGACATGGGGCAAACAATGTAACCTCTCTGAGCCTTGCTTTATTATCTTTAAAATAGGGACGGTAACACTTGTCTTAGCAGTAATTGTAAAGATAAGAGATAGTAAAGTACCTAGCATATGGTAGATGCTCAATAAATGGCAGCTCTTTTAAATATTAAAAATAATAGTAAGGAATTGAAGCAGCCATTTATAAAACTAAACCTAAGAGATAAAATGTGTATGAGTCGCTAAAGAGTTTCCGTCATATCCCAAAATGCAGTCTGGGTGATGTGGTATAATCTCAGAGAAACTGATTTGCAGTTATAAATCACTAATCTTATATCTAATGAATTGAAATATTCTTTGAAAAAAGAATAAGAAATGGAAGAAATGGGTATTTGGAATAATAATAAACAGTGACTCTGTTTCTTCTTATGTACTAGAGTCTGTGCCAGACACTTTTCTTATATACTGTCCCTCTTAGCAATTCTCTACGATGGCTGTTAACGTAGCAGTGAATACGCTTGGTAAGTAGCAGAGAAGAATTTCGAAATTGATTTATATCACCTGGTCTTTCCATAAACAGGGGAAGATACTGAAATACATTTGGCAGAATATCTCCATCACTTTTACAGAAAGGAATAACCTAGCCCTTGCAGCACATCAGTCCCCTGTCTTATCCCATCTTTTCTGTCGGAGGCAGATACAGTAGTCTGATGCCAATGATTGTTAAATCATTTGGTTTCATGTCTTCTGAGTAGCTTTCTGATCATAATTTTACCTCATGTAGATTTGTCTCCAGATGAGATTGCACTGATTGGCTCACATGTTTTTCCAGTTTGTTGATGAGATCACTAAGCACTCATTGTGCAGAGAAGGGTAGATTTCCCTTGAATTACTCATAAATTATGAATAAAGGGTGTTAAGTCATTTTTTAGTTCATAGTTATAGACTGGACTATTTCAGGAAGGAAAAAAATGTGAGTTAAATTAGACTTCAGTAGGAATTTTGACAGGTTTGTAGACTAAATATCCTTTTCTTACCGTAGCTTGGTGTCTTTACATGCATAGCTTTGGGTTTTTATATAAGTTTGGTTAACACAAAAAATGTGCTTAAACTTAATCCTTAGAAAATAGAAAAATGAAACTAAGTGACTTCCTTTACATAATTTATTGTAATTGAAGGCAAATATTGAAAATATTTACTTTACTTTGAAAATGAATGCGCTGTGTATTTTTTTATTTTAAAACACCCCAAATAAGATAGCATAGTTAAAAGCAAATGCAAATCATTTAAGTTAGTTGTTTATTCTCCCAATTTTTAAAAATCTAGTTGTCAAGTGTTCTGCCCTTCTAACAGATGGAAAATTGTATGACTGTGTTCAAAAAAGGAGAAAACATTCTCTCAACTGGTGGCTAAACCTTAAAAAGCATTAATGGGACTTCCCTGGTGGTCCAGTGGTTAAGACTCTGTGCTTCCAGGGCAGGGGGCACGGGTTCGATCCCTGGTCCGGGAAGTTCCGCATACTGCGTGGTGTGGCCAAAAAAACCCCCAAAAAATCCAAAAAACATTAATGTGTACTTTCACCTATCATTAGAGATGAGGTGCCATTCATCTTTTTTGTGAAGAGAGCCTACTTTTCTCTTTTCTCAAAGCTTAGAAATATTTCTACTGATAGAAATGGAGTAAGAAACTGTGCTTTAAAATTATTTTTCTGGTAACAGTGATAATCTTAGTTTCACAGTTTTCCCGTAGTGTACACTCAGCACTCATATGGTTGAGTTGGGTTGTGTCAGAATCTTTGATTGCTGCAAGTTTGTGTGGAATTAACTGGCTACTATGTGGATTCACCCTTTGGCATTGGTTTCTTTAGTACCATGTGTTGATAACTGACTTGCATGAGTTTAGCCTTTACTGGTTTGCTGACTCTACTTGGGTTTAGATATGAGAATTCTTTTTGCACTCAAGTATTGATTTTGTATCTTGCATCCATAGTATATAAATATATATATAATGTGTGTATATATGTGTATACATACATACATATGTATGCGTAAGAACACATGGCTTTATGAGACTTCTAACACTTAGGAGAAAGGGAGTGGGGAAAAGGGAAGGCATAGTCACCTGTTATAGTTTTGAGGGTTGGTGTGTATATATATGTCATTAGTAATTGATCTACTTTTTTGAAAAAAGAAAAAAATAACAGGCTTTAAGGAAAATTAGAAGTGAGTAGAATTCAACAATGGTAAGTAGGAGTCACTCAAGTTTGTATCATGTCAGAGAAGATCAAACAAGACTTGTTTAAAATAAATGGAGATGGGTGAAGACACTATATTTTGAAATCGAGTATTTTTGGCAAACCAATTGTATTATAAAAGAAATTGTGGAATTGCTCATTTTCCTTCTTTATATAGAAGAAATTTCTTATTTACAGTTATTTGTTAAAAGTAGACACAGAACTTTGAATCACTATGTTGTACACCTGAAACTTATATAATACTGTACATCAACTATGCCTCAATTTAAAAACGTAGACACAGCTAATTCACAGTTGTGTGCGAATGACTGATATCTTTGTAATCCTTTGAAATATATTTGCATTTTAAGAAACTGATTATTTGGTCAAATTTTCATATTTTAAGCTCAGTAAAAGTAGGAGAAATAAGCAATTTGGAGAAAGACTTTTTGGGTAGGAGTGCTCCCTCAGAGGCAAAATGAGCACATCAGAGGAGGGGGAGAGTGGAAGATTTTTGCAAGAATCACTTACCTTACATATTTATTTTTCCTAATCGACTACTTCTGAACCTAAAATTTTGTCTATAGTTTCACTTTTTCTTCCCCCCAAAAGAGTAATTTTGAGTTGATGGTTTGGAGAAAAGAGAAAGAATTTGAGCAGGTACAAGTGACAGTATGTATGGGTCATTTACATTAACAATGGTCATTTGATTAGAAACTGTCTATATGTAACTTTATATATCTATATGTGTATGTACTATATATATAACTACATATAGTTATTTAAATTGTAGAAATAACTTTTATTAGTTTATTTTAAGATTTATTTATTTATTTTTGGCTACATTGGGTCTTAGTTGCGGCATGGGGGATCTTCTTTGAGGCGCATGGGACCTTTAGTTGCAGAACGCGGGCTTCTCTCTCTAGTTGTGGCATGTGGGTTTTCTCTCTCTAGTTGTTGCGCCTGGGCTTCAGGGTGCACGGGCTCTGTAGTTTTCGGCATGCAGGCTCTCTAGTTGAGGCGTGTGAGCTCAGTAGTTGTGGTGCGCAGGCTTAGTTGCCCCAGGGCACGTGGGCTCTTAGTTCCCTGACCAGGGATCGAACCCACATCCCCTGCATTGTATGGCGGATTCTTTACCACTGGACCACCAGGGAAGACCCTATTGGTTTTTTCCAACTTAAGGTTTTGGTGAAAGTATACAAGTGCACACAAATCACTGATGTACAGCTTGATGACTTTTCACAAAGTGAACATATCTGTGTAATCAGTAATACCTAGATCAAGAAATAAACTACCAGCATCCCAGAAGTATCTCCCACCCCCACCAGTGCCTTCCCAGTCACTACCCCCAACCCTGTCTTTCTAACTGCTTGAGTTAGTTTTACCTGTTTTTGAACTTTAAATATAATCATCTAATATATGTATATGTATAGCTGATTCATTTTGTTATAAAGCAGAAACTAACACACCACTGTAAAGCAGTTATACTCCAATGAAGATGTTTAAAAAAATAATAATAAGGGCTTCCCTGGTGGCACAGTGGTTGAGAGTCCGCCTGCTGATGCAGGGAACACAGGTTCGTGCCCTGGTCTGGGAAGATCCCACATGCCACGGAGCGGCTGGGCCTGTGAGCCATGGCCGCTGGGCCTGCGTGTCCGGAGCCTGTGCTCCACAACGGGAGAGGCCACAACAGTGAGAGGCCCGTGTACTGCAAAAAAATAATAATAATAATAAAAAAATAAAATACAAAAAAAATAAATATAATCATCTAGTATGTATTCCTGATTGTTTGACTTATTTTGCTTAATATTTGTATGTCAGTTTCGTCCATGTTGTTGCTTGTAGCAATAGTTCATTCTTGTTGCTGAATAAGATTACATTGTATGAATAAACTACAATTTATCCATTCTATAACTGATGGATATAGAGTTGTTTCTGTATTTGGCTGTCAGGAATAGTGCTGCTATGAGCATTTTATATTTATCTTCAT
Organism: Phocoena phocoena; assembly: GCF_963924675.1. Classification (NCBI taxonomy): domain Eukaryota; kingdom Metazoa; phylum Chordata; class Mammalia; order Artiodactyla; family Phocoenidae; genus Phocoena; species Phocoena phocoena. Next base: position 50,745,291 of record NC_089232.1, read on the forward strand.
GAGCACATATACACATTCCCTTTAAGTTTTATACCTCAACATATGCCATCTTTATCTTTTCCAAGGGCAAAACTTCCATTTACTTCACAAGAAATGGAAGATAAAACAGCTTTAAGACAGATATGAATATGGCCTCTTATAATTATGTTGTTGAAACTATTTTATTTCAAATTTTAGTGTTTTTCTTAAATTTTTTGATGATTCCACTTATATATCCTTTAACAGTCTGGTATTAGGCAGTTTACCCATCAACTTAATATGCTTTAATTTTCCCCAGAGATCATAGGTTGGGTTATTTTGAGGAGAGGGGAAATCTTTTTTATATTCAGGGATTTTTTTTTTTTTTTTTTTTTTTATATTCAGGGATTTTTAAAACTACTGTGGACCTTAATATGTAATTCTGAGTCTTAAGTCCAAAAACTGTTGTTTCTTTTTGCTACTGCCATAATTTTGTTTGTCCTTTTTTGTTTGGAACCCTGTTTCTTACTACTTTTTTAAACTTATCCTTTTAACTCCTGTGAAAATATTTTGCTATTGTTTGGTCAGTTTCATTTTATTTCTTGTTTTTCTGCATATATTGATTATCCTTTGTTATCTTACATTCAGCTTATTTATAAATTATAAAACTTTCACAGAAAAATTGGGGCACATTTTGCTCTCAGAGTTGTTTTTTTAGTCCTTGTCTACATCTCTTCGTTCCTTTCATATGGGAAGGTGTAAAAGTGCCTTTGCCAGCATCATCGATAAGTTCTTCCTGAAGTGAAAGATTGTGCTGAAGTGCTAGTGATTTATAAGCTTGTATACCCTATGATACAAGTATTCCCTGAGATTGACAGATGGGCGCTGTTCTTAAAGAACTACTTGCTTGAAACTGATGATACAGTAGCCTCAGATACCAAAGGAGTAAGATTTCATTATTTCATGTCTGCTCTTTCAGCACTTAACAGTCCAGTGTTAGTACTAACAGTTGTTCTTTCTTGTCTACAACAAGCAGTGTGGAGAAGACTGTCACCTTCCTTTACTTTTTTTTTAATCATTATTTTTAACCATAGCCATAGTCAGTAAATGTTGCTTGTTAAGTTTGGGAGGGATAAGGAGCCTGAGCTTTTTCAAAGTGGCTTATTCTTTTTTCTGCAGTTGTTTCTTAATCTCATTTCTAAATTAGGAGATTTTAAATAAGCTGACTTTTGAGGTGGTCTGAAACTCTTTCTGTATCATTTGAGTTACCAGTATAAATAAGTGAGGTCTGAATTTGGGTATTGCTATACAGATATATTTCTTGCCTTGATGGAACTTAAAGTTGAGCTAGAGACTGAATATAAATAACATCTGAGATCAAGATGACTTGAAATAAGCATGTTGGTATTATTTTCATTGTCTTCTGGTACATATTTTTTAAGAATGAATATGTGTGTGTGTGTGTGTAGGTGTATGTATCTGGAGTTTCATTTATAACCTTATCTTTAAACTGTTTGCCGAGACCATACTCTCTTAGAGAGTTTTCAGTAAATGCTATTAAGATGAAGTTTTGTTATGACTCCCTACTCTTCGGTTTATGTTTTACCCTTTAATCATTCGTTGAATTACCTTTGTGCCACACTTAGAAAGTTGTTGCAGCTCAAACATTAAGCCAAGTTATAGTGTTTCTACGTAACTGAGAAAGAAACACGTGCCTAGTGAAGGAAATTACCCAGAGTTGGGGTCATTCATCTTGTTTTCATAGTATTTGCCCTTCTTCATTACATTCATTGTTTCGCCCGTATATGCAGAAACTGAGAGTAGGTTAAAGTTAGATTATGTTGCTAGAATTTAAGCTCAACTGCAGAAATAAAACAACACTTTCGGGTTCTTCATAGCATCTGTAATCCCACATACCTAGTAGTCGTAACTCTCAGGGTGCCTTCATAGATTTTTCTGATTCTGTCTTAGTATCTCTGTTGCCACATCTCATGGGGAACCTGTTCTCTATTTCTGAATTACTTGGTTTGAGAACCTCTTAGCTGAAGTCTTTAAAACTGAAAAACTGAGCTGGGAGATCTGGATGTAGTGAACTTGTCCAGGGTCTGTAAAGTTTACATACCAATCATAGACATACTTTGATAACACACACATACACACAGTGAAACTGGGAATAGGCACTCTTGATATTGTGAAGTGTCTAAAATTTTTTGGTAAAATGTTAACAGTAGTGTCTTAGGATGGTGGAGGTGAGATGATTTTTTTAATTCTTTCTATAATTCTTCGTTTTTCGAAGACTGTATATGGAATCTGGAAGGAGGGAGGTTTGTATTTATTTTAAAGAATTTAATAGTTCTGATTGTGATGTGAACTCATTCTGCTTGGTTTGATGACATAGTCCCCACGTGGGTCATTTTAAATATGAATAAAAGCTTAAAACTCTACATTTTTCAATGCTATAAGTGTGTTTTAAGTACTTACTAATTTATGGACATTTTGGGGTTTTGTATTTATTATAACTTTAGGATAGTAATTGGCTAATATCATATATAGGAAATGAGGATAACTGATGATCAGGAATTCAGAATTAAAAACAAAATTTGATATTTGGAACTTTGAGCCAGTGATACTGTCTTCCCAGGATAAGTTTCTGACTGTAGATTATGGTAGTAAATACATACAAATAATATTTTAATTACATGCCTGGCTGAATGATGGAAGATGGAAATTAAGTGTGCAAATGAACTGGATAGTTAGGGGAAAAAAGATTTATTATTGTTCACAACAGATGGCTACTTCCTCTGTACCCTGGTGGTGTGGATTCATGTCTATTTGATAATTTTATACAGGGGGACTATTTTTTTTCATAAAACTGGTGTTAGCTCTGAAGAAATTAATGGCTATCAGTTTATTAAGTTCAAACAGGGATTGCTAAGGGAAATTGTTTCATCGTTATCAGTTTTTTAAAAAGCCACATTCCTCCCCTTCTAAGATACTATATTCTAAGAAGTTTTGGACTGTGGAATCTAATGTGTTTGGGAATAAATAAGAACCTGACAATGTCGTTCAAAAAATACGGGCCTTTGAAGTTAACTTTAGTAATTAGATTGGGGATTAACTTATCTCACACTCACCTGACTAGTCTTCTGATTATCTCTATAAACCCAAACCAGGAGAAAACAAGCATTTACCTCTTACAAAATACACTAAAACTTTCATTGAATGAGGTGAACTGTTTGGCTTTATTTATTTATTTATTTATTTTTAAGTAGGGGCTATTAATGTGGTTTAGGGCAAATCAGTCATTAAATGTAGATTCTAGATAGTGATCAACATAGTTTTATGAAGACCTGATTACAGATATATTTAAAGTGTTTTTCTGAAGTAGTGACTTGGTAGCTGAAGAGGGAACAGGAACAACAGAGCCAGGTTTAAATAAAACACTTTATTCTTTTATGAAGCAGTCATACTGATGTTGTGACAGTTGGGGGAACTTTAAGTTGTATTATATGGAAGCTACAACTTGTAAAAATAGTGCTAGACATTTGCAAATAGATATTTACTAAATGGTTGTTTCTTTTTCCCTTCACCTTCCTTTCCTGGACTCAAATTTGTTCACATAATCACTGATTTAAATGACCAAGCATATTAACTTCATTGATAATTGTTTTAAATGTGATGAGGTTGAGTACTTGAAAAACCAAAAATAGAAATCAAATTACTTTGAATAGTCTGTTAAGAAAAAATGAACAAACAAATGTGCTTTAATCTTTGTAGAAATAACCAAAAAATGAGCAGTAGCTTAGAAATGTTGAGCCAGAAGTAGCTATAGCAGAAAGTGATTTGGTCTGTAGTTGAATGAATCATCCTAAAGTGTGTGTGTGCATGTAAACACAGGAAGTTGTATCGTAGTGATGTTGGAATGGTTGAAAAAAAGATATGTCTATTAGAAAAACTTAAGTGTTATTCTAAAGAGTAATAAGCTAAAGGGCAAATTAAGAACTTTCAGGGAAAGTAAAAAAACAGTCACTTTTAAAATTGCATCAAAAAAAAATTAGGAATAAACCTGATCAAGGAGGTGAAAAACTATGCTGAGAACTATGTAACATTGATAAAGGAATTGAAAATGATTCAAAGAAATGGAAAGATATCTCATACTCTCCAATTGGAAGAATCAATTTTGTTAAAATGGCCCTACTTCCCAAAGCAGTCTACAGATTTAATGTGATCCTTATCAAATTACCCATGACCTTTTTCACAGAACTAGAACAAATCCTAAAATTTATAGGGAACTGTAAAGGGACCCAGAATTGCCAACGCAATCCTGAGGAAAAAGAACAAAGCTGGAGGCATAACTCTCCCAGACATCAGACGATACTGCAAAGCTACAGTAATCAAAACAGAGTGGTATTGGCACAAAAACGGGCATATGGATCAGTGGAACAGAATAGAGAGCCCAGAAATAAACCCACATACCTACAGTCAATCTTCAACAAAGGGGGTAAGAATATACAATGGAGAAAAGACAGTCTGTTCAGAAAGTGATGTTGGAAAAACTGGACAGCTGCATGTAAATCAGTGAAGTTAGAACACTCCCTCATATCATATACAAAAATAAACTCAAAATGGCTTAAAGACTTAAATATAAGGCATGATGCCATAAAACTCCTAGAAGAGGACATAGGCAAACATTCTCTGACATAAATTGTACCAGTGTTTTCTTAGGTCAGTCTCCCAAGGTGATAGAAATAAAAGCAAAAATAAATAAATGGGACCTAATCAAACTTAGAAGCTTTTGCACAGCCAAAGAAACCATAAAACGAAAAGACAGCCTACAGACTGGGAGAAAATATTTGCAAATGATCCACAGGGCTTAATTTCCGAAATACACAGCTCATAAAACTCAATAACAAAAAAAAAAAAAACAAGCCAGTCAGAAAATGGGGAGAAGACCTAAATAGGCATCTCTCCAAAGAAGACATACAGATGGCCAACAGGCACTTGAAAAGGTGCTCAACATCACTAATTATTAGAGAAATACAAATCAGAACTACAATGAAGTACCACCTCACACCGGTCAGAATGGCCATCATTTAAAAGTCTACAAATAACAAAAGCTGGAGAGGATGTGGAGAAAAGGGAACCCTCCTACACTGTTGGTGGGAATGTAAATTGGTGCAGCCACTATGGAAAACAGTACGGAAGTTCCTTAAAAAACTAAAAATAGAGTTGCCATATGATTCAGTAATCCCACTTATGGGCATATATCCAGAGAAAACTCTAATTGGAAAAGATACATGCACCCCAATGTTCATAGCAGCACTATTCTCAATAGCTAAGTCTTGGAAGCCACCTAAATGCCCATCAGCAGATGAACAAATAAAGAAGATGTGGCATGTATACACAATGGAATACTATTCAGACAAAAAAGAATGAAATAATGTCATTTGCAGCAACATGGATGGACCTAGAGATTATCATACTAAGTGAAGTAAGAGAGAAAGATAAATATCCTATGTTATCACTTATATGTGGAATCTGAAGTATGACACAAATGAGCTTATTTACAAAACAGAAACAGACTCACAGACATAGAAAACAACTTTATGGGTACCAAGGGGGAAAGACGGTGGGGAGGGATAAATAAGGAGTTTAGGTTTAGCAGATACAAACTACTATATATAAAATACACAAACAACAAGGTCCTACTGTAGAGCACAGGGAACTATATTCAATATCCTGTTATAAACCATAATAGAAAAGAATATGAAAAAATATATATGTATAACTGAATCACTTTGCTGTACACCAGAAACTAGCACAACATTGTAAATCAACTATACTTCAGTTAAAAAAAAAAAGAATTACTTTCACATGGTTGAAAATAAGTCTTAAAAGAAATATGTTGCTCAGTTATTTTTCTATATTTTCAGAAGATGGCTAGAGAAAATGAATTTAAATTAGATTGATGATCTATACTGGTGGAAATAACATCTCACTAAAGACTATGTACTTTTCTTTGGTGGTAGCTATTATTATTAGATATTTAAATTATCTTAGAGATAATAAATTAGAAATTATAGAATGTTGGAAATAGAACCATAGTGCCAATTCTTGAGGTTTATTCACTTGCTCAGGTTAGAATTAGAACACAGGTTTCCTTACTCCCAATCAATGATGATGGTGTTATCTGTTTTTTTTAATATAGATTTATTATTTATATATGTTTTGGCTGCGTTGGGTCTTTGATGCTGCGTGTGGGCTTTCTCTAGTTGTGGTGAGCAGGGGCTACTCTTTTTTTGTGGTGGGCAGGCTTCTCATTGTGGTGGCTTTTCTTGTGGAGCACAGGCTCTAGGGTGCAGGCTTCAGCAGTTGTGGCACATGGGCTCAGTAGTTGTGGCACACGGGCTCAGTAGTTGTGGCGCACGGGCTTAGTTGCTCTGCGGCATGTGGGACCTTCCAATACCAGGGCTCGAACCTGAGTCCACTGCATTGGCAGGTGGATTCTTAACTGCTGCACCACCAGGGAAGTCCCGGTGTTATCTGTTCTCTTTCTGGAGTTTCATTATCATTTTGTTCATTTTTCAGTCTAGTGATTTGTTAAACCTGTTGATCTGATAAACTTCTCTGTAATTCCTTAGTTGAACTAAACAAAATTAATTTTTTTTAGAATACTTCTCTTAGTAACTTAAAAAGAATATGCAAGTAAGATTTTAGTTTGTTTTTTATTGGTTGACTTAATTTTTTTGTTGTTGTTTTGTTTTGGCTGTGACTGGTTGGAATAAATATTGATATTATTCAGTGTAAGGTAAACCATATTTGACAATAGATTAATATGTTGATTCCCAGTGTAACTGATTTCAGATGTGTAAAAACTGGTTAATGCTTTTGAAGAGGTAAAGCTTTTTTTTTTTTTTTCACTACAAATTCAAGTGTCCATTTATGATACTGGTGGTATTTCAGTCAATAAGGAAGTGATTTACTATTCACTAAATAGTATTGAGACCATTGATTATTCATTTGGAAAAACATTCAGTTAATTTCCTACTTTGTACAATAACAAGAAATACATTCCAAATGATTATGGAGCTGAAAATTTTTGATTAAAAAAATTTTTTTGTAGTAAAAACATGTAGCGTGAGATCTACTCTTCTAACAAATTTTTAAGCATACGATACAGTATTGTTAACTATAGGCAAGATGTTGTACATCAGATCTCAAGAGCTTATTTATCTTTCATAACTGAAATTCTATACGCATTGAATAGCAACTCTTCATTTCCCCTTCCCCCAGCCCTTGGCAGCCACGATTCTACTCTCTGCTTCTGTGAGTTTGACTATTTTAGGTACTTCATATAAGTGGAATCATATAGTATTTGTTCTTCTGTAACAGGCTTATTTCACTTAGGATAATGTTCTCCTAGTAAGAGCTCAGTGTTTTTTAAAAATCTGAGAAGAAAGTACTTTTTTCCTAAGCAAGGCCAAAAAAAATCCAAAAGTCATTAAAGAAACATCAGGAAATTGACTGTGTAAAATAAATTGAAAGATCTATGCAAGAAAGGTGAAAAAACAAAGTTAAGGCAAACGAAAGACTGGAAGAAAAAAATTTACACCTATCCAACATACAAACAATTAATATATATGAGTCTTTATGAAAAAAATTTAGAGATAAAATAGAACTTATTAAGCTGAATCCTCTTTTAAAAACTATCTGCCGTCCCATTCCCCTCTGCACTCTGACCCTTCTCAGAAATAACCAGTCATGAATTTGATAACCTGTTCATTCCTTTTTAAAAATATTTTTACATGTATGTGTGCATCTCTAAACATTCATGGTTATGGTTGTTGCTGTGGGAAAGTAAGAGCTTGCCTTCAAGATGTTTATGGCTCAGTGGATAAACGGAAATATGAAATATTCTCTCAAAAGACATTTAATGTGTGCCAAGTGAGTGGTATAAATCATGAGTGCCTGGCACTCTAGAAATTTTTAAATGGTTGCTAAATGAATTAATGAATACAGAAGTATATGAAACTTAAAGAAGTCAGTTCTTTTCCTCTATCCTACTCACCAGAGGTAACTGTTAATTGTGTTTACTTTTGAGTTTGTTTAATGCATGTATATATAAATACACATACTTTTTTTAAAAAATAGAGTTATTTGGCTGCATTGGGTCTTTGTTACTGTGTGCAGGTTTTCTCTGCGGCAATCGGGGGCTACTCTTTGTTGCGTTACGCGGGCTTCTCATTGCACTGGTTTCTCTTGTTGCGGAGCATGGGCTCTAGGCGCGGGCTTCAGTAGTTGTGGCACGTGGGCTCAGTAGTTGTGGTTCACGAGCTCTAGAGCACAGGCTCAGTAGTTGTGGCGCACAGGCTTACTTGCTCCACGGCATGTGGGATCTTCCCGGACCAGGGCTCGAACCCGGAACCCCTGCACTGGCAGGCAGATTCTCAACCACTGTGCCACCAGGGGAGCCCCACATACTTTTTTCATTAAAAAGAAACCACACTGTATGTGTTAATTTGTAAATTTTTCTTTTTACTTAAATATATCTTGAGCTTTTATTTTTTTTAATAACAATATAAAAAGTTACCTCATTCTTTTTTAGTTGAATAGTCCATTATGTGAATGTACCACAATTTATATTAAATGTACCTCTATTGATTAACATTTAGGTACTTTTTTTGCTATTATAGGATTTCAGTGTTGTACAAATGTCTTTATATGTTTATGTCACAATTTCAGTAGTTTCATAAAAGTGAGTTACTGAGTCAAAAGAATATTTGCATTTTTTCTTCCAGTTTTATTGAGATATAATTGACATGCAGCACTATATACATTTAAGGTGTATAGCATAATGATTTGACTTATATACACCATGGAATGATTACCACGGTAAGTTTAGTGAACATCTGTCATCTCATACAGTTACAAAATTAAAGAAATAGAAAAAAGGTTTTTCCTTGTGATGAGAACCCTTAGGATTTACTTTGTTAACTTTGATATATAACATACAGCAGTGTTAATTATATTTATCATGTTGAATGTTACATCCCTGGTACCTATAAGTTTGTATCTTTTGACCACCTTCATCCAGTTCCCCCTTCCCGACACCCCCCCACCTCTAATAACCACAAATCTGATCTCTTTTTCTATGAGTTTGTTTGTTTGTTGAAATATAATAGACCTGCAACACTTTGCTAGTTCCTGGTACCAAATTTGTTTAAAAAAAGTAATCCCACCGTTAAGGAAACTAGTCTGAGGGTTAAAATGGTTTGGAAAGACTTCTCAGAGAAAGTGGATACTTTAACTAGATCATGAAGAACAAGTATGTCACAGAGGAAAGGGACAAAATAACATTCTTAGTAAGAGGAAATGGGCTGGACAAAGGGCTTGGAAGAGTTACCGGGACAGAGGCTTTTTACTCTGTCCTCATACTCTGTTCATCTCTCAGTTTACTTTATGTTGGTGTTTCTTTTCCAATAAGGAAATTAAAGTGGAGGCAGTCACTCTACTGTCTTCAAGGCTTTACTCTACCACCTGTGGGTTAATCTAAATCCTATAGCCCAGAATTCAGTCTTTAACACTTTGGCTGCCTATTTTTCTATGATCTTCTCTTGACAGACTCATCTACATACTGTTCTTGAATGAACCATACACTTTGCTAATCTGTATGTATACATACACATACACACACACTGTTAGAAAATTTTGAACTCAGTGGTTGTTTGACTTACGTATTTGATCACTTCCTTTTTACCCCCATGCCTTCTTGGTAGTTACTTATATCCCAATGTCAGGTGCTTACTGTCATTTACAGTTGTTGGTAGGGCCATTTATGCTTAATGTGTGAAGGATTATTGGTAAAGATTTGATAATATTTTATGTGGTAAGCTCATTTTATCTCGTTCCATGCCCTGAATGTTTTGTTTATAATACTGTTTGGCAACAGAGTTTCTGAAAACTCACCAGAATGTATTTTCCTTATTACTAGATATCTAATATCAGTGAAAGGACTTGTAATACACAATAGAAATTATGTAGAATTTATATATTAAGCATAACAAGAAGAAAATGTTTTTGAAAGCACTTAAGTAGCAATTAGCTATCTTGATATCCATGGGAAAGCAACATAAGGAATTTTTATAATAATAATCATTATAATTACTATTTAGTAGTTATAATATTAATAGCCATCAGTTATTGATCACTTTATTCCAAGTAGAATCCATGACTTTCTGATTAAACAGCCTGAATAAAGTTTGAATTACTATATTATGCTATTATCAGTAATCATTATCTCCCATGTATCACTTTTTTTTAATATATAAATTTACTTATTTTATTTTTGGCTGTATTGGGTCTTCCTTGCTGCAAGCAGGCTTTCTCCAATTGCAGAGAGCAGGCTTCTCACTGCGGTGGCTTCTCTTGTTGCAGAGCACGGGCTCTAGGTGTGCAGGCTTCAGTAGTTGTGGCTCGCAGGCTCTAGAGCGCAGGCTCAGTAGTTGTAGCGCACAGGTTTAGTTGCTCCACAGCATGTGGGATCTTCCCAGACCGGGCTCGAACCCGTGTCCCCTGAATCGGCAGGCGGATTCTTAACTACTGTGCCACCAGGGAAGCCCCTCCCATGTATCACTTTTTAAAAACACATATTTCTAGGAAATATTTGTTACATGAAAATGATCACTTGAACTGCAGTTACCTGCTTTTAGAAAGCAGGGAGTAATGACTAATCAATTATGCATTTCCCAAGAAAACTTTGAAAATTCAGACAAGCATAATGAGAAATTGAAAATTAGCAACAATGAAACAGACTAGAGAAAAAACTTACACATTTCATTTGCTATAAATATAATACATAGAAATACATGTAGCATTATATATTTTCATTGGAATAATACTGTATATAATTTTGTATTTTCCCTTATTATTCAACATATCATTATTTTCCCACTATAAATATGTATGCATGTATGTATATATTCTTTAATGGCTGCATGCTGTATTTTATGTATACTTGAATTTATTTGGTCATTCCTCTACTGTTAGGCAGGTTCCTTCTAATTTTTTTCTATTATAAGTTACACTGTAAGGAGAAATCATCAGGATCGGCCCTATGAGTTCTAGCATTGAGATTCCCCACCTTTCCAAAGACAACAGTGATAGATTAAACATGCACACATAATTAATAGTCAGACTTCTGGCATGATTATAGCTGCATAATTCTACATCTTTCCCCTCTAGAAGTCATAAAAATTAAGAATAAGAAGGAGAGGGCTTCCCTGATGGCGCAGTGGTTGAGAGTCCACCTGCAGGTTCAGGGGACGTGGGTTCGTGCCCCGGTCCGGGAAGATTCCACATGCCGCGGAGCCTGCGCGTCCGGAGCCTGTGCTCCACAACGGGAGAGGCCACAACAGTGAGAGGCTGGCGTACTGCAAAAAAAAAAAGAATAAGAAGGAGAAAATAAGAAAAATACTTCGACTTTCATTTTCAGTGAACTGAAAGATATAAAATGTAGACTCCAAATTATGTTTAAAGGCTATCAAAAGTATCTTGAGAAGGAGCAGAAGGTGCGAGCTTAAATATATTTATTGAAGTTAAGGGTTCACCTTGAAGTTCAAAAGCTAAATCTCTTGTTTGTGATGACAGGGTTGGTGACAGAAATACCTGGTTTGATTCAGAAAAGAAGAAAAGGTAGAGCTACATTTACACAGAGCAGTATGTACAGGACCAACTTTTCTTCCTATTCTCTCTAGCATCAAAGGAGGAGAGAGTCTTTGGACTGTGACGTCGGTCCTTCACACCCCCTCTCCCCATCCTTATTCCTGGAAGCTATGTAAACAGCTGGTTAAGGAAAAATCCAATTTATTTTTTGATGACAAATACAAAAGAGGCTGACATGGCAGTAGAACTTCCAAAGAACAAAGGACCCTGATTAGAAAAATATTGCTACAGAGCACATGAAAATTGTGGCCCACCATTTAACCATACTTTTCTAGAGTTGGAAAAATGTTTAAAAATTCTTCTACAAAAAAAAGAACACAAGAAATGCAGGAACTCAGGGGAAAAAAGACAAGGAAGGCAGCAGGAGGTGATTAAATGTGAGATAAATTTTCAGAAAATGACAGAAAAGACAATAGATCCAGCACCCTTAAAATTAAAACTCATATATAAGAAAACCAAAACAGTGCAATAGAACAAATTTTTATACGTACAGTTAAAACCTAGCTGAACTGAAATGTACCTATTGAAAGGGCACCTGTGCCAGGGAAAACTGACCAGAATGGTCATAAAGATAAAGATTCCTTTGGACAGCCAACTACCCTCCTCATCCCCCCTACAAAGTTCTTTACAAGGGTTTGATGTTAGGCTGGCCTCAGATTTCTGTACAACATTCAATACCAGAAAATGGTAGAGCAACGTTTACAAGATAAGGAAGCAGAGTGAGAGCCAAAGATTACATATCCAGTTATGCCATTCATCAAGTGTGAAAGGTATAAACAGAACTCAGGGAATACTGTATATACATGAGCCCTTCTTGAGGAAACTGTTAAAGTATAAACTTCAGCCAGCCGAGAGACATCTGAGGAAAGGATTGGTTGTAACCATTGGGAAAAAAAAAAAAAAAAAAAATATATATATATATATATATATATATATATATATATATATAAAATAACCCTAAAGCCTAAAACAAATGTGGAGATTATGATGACAAATCATAATGTTGTATACCTTGATGATGTAGAAATGATAAAAACTAATACAATTTGAGAGAAGGAAGTTTATAGATTACCTCATTGTAATTACTGGTAGTCAAAACAGTATTTAAAGATCATAAATCAAGTAGAAGTATAAACATGTTTAACACTTCAAAGGAAATGCTAAAGATAATACTATTGATTGAATTAGGTAAGGAGAGGAAGAGGAAACATGTTTAACATTGTTCTTATTAAGGGACTAATAGGTATTACCTTAAAAATATAAAAATCTAGTGGAATTCTAAGTCATAATATGAAAGTTAACCCTTAGAACAAAAATAAAACCTTACTAAATATTGAAAGAACTACAAACCTATCAAAAAGAAAACATCATCTGTTGAAAGGATATTCATATACAGCCACACATGTAACAAAACATGGCAGTACTAAGACCAAGCATATCTTTTATATAAAAAAAATATAAATAGGCTTAACTCACCTTAAAAAGAAGATTTTCCGATTGGATTTGAGGCAAAACGAATTCTGTAGCTTATACAAAGTATATACTTAACAAGAAAATGATTGTGAAGGTTAACATTTTAAAAGATGGAGGTTCCTTAAAAGACTAAAACTAGAACTACTGTATGACCCAGCAATCCCACTACTGGGCATATATCCAGAGAAAGCCATATTTCAAAAAGATACATGCAGGGACTTCCCTGGTGGCGCAGTGGTTGAGAATCTGCCTGCCAGTGCAGGGGACACGGGTTCGAGCCCTGGTCTGGGAAGATCCCACATGCCGCGGAGCAACTAGGCCAGTGAGCCACAACTACTGAGCCTTGCGCGTCTGGAGCCTGTGCTCCACAACAAGAGAGGCCACGATAGTGAGAGGCCTGCGCACCGCCATGAAGAGTGGCCCCCACTTGCCGCAACTAGAGAAAGCCCTCACACAGAAACGAAGACCCAACACAGCCAAAAATAAATAAATAAACAAAATTAAAAGAAAAAAAGATACATGCAGGGACTTCCCTGGTGGCGCAGTGGTTAAGAATCCGCCTGCCAATGCAGGGGACATGGGTTTGAGCCCTGGTCCAGGAAGATCTCACATGCCGCAGGGCAACTAAGCCCATGTGCCACAACTACTGAGCCTGTGCTGTAAAGCCCACAAACTTCAACTACTGAGCCCATGTACCACAACTACTGAAGCCCACACACCTAGAGCCCGTGCTCCACAACAAGAGAAGCCACCACAGTGAGAAGCCCAAGCACTGCAACAAAGAGTAGCCCCCGCTCGCTGCAACTAGAGAAAGCCTGTGCAGTAACAAAGACCCAGTGCAGCCAAAAATAAAATTCATTAGTTAATTTTTTTAAATTCCCTTTATTTAAAAAAAAAAAAGTTACATGCACCCCAGTGTTCATAGCAGTACTATTTACAATAGACAGGATGTGGAAGCGCAACATAAATGTCCATCAACAGAGCAATGGGTAAAGAAGATGTGGTACATATATACAATGGCATATTACTTGGCCATAAAAAGGAATGAAATTGGGTCATTTGTAGGGGTGTGGATGGACCTAGAGACTATCATACAGAGTGAAGTAAGTCAGAAAGAGAAAAACAAATATTGTGTATTAACGCATGTATGTGAAATCTAGAAAAATGGTATAGATGATCCTATTTGTAAAGCAGAAATAGAGACACAGACGTAGAGAAGAAATGTATGGATACCAAGGGGGATGGGGTGTGGGAGGAATTGGGAGATTGGGATTGACACAGATACACTATTGAGTATAAAATGGATAACTAATGAGAACATGCTGTATAGCACAGGAAATTCTACTTAATGTACTGTCGTGACCTGAATGGGAAGGAAGTCCAAAAGGGAGGGGATATACATATATGTATGGCTGATTCATTTTGCTGTACAGTAGAAACTAACACAACATTGTAAAGCAACTATACTCCGATAAAAATTAATTTAAAAAATAAAAGATGGCAAAGTGAAAGGAATTTAGGGGCGTCATGATCTTAATATACAAGGTGGAGTTCATACTAAAAAGCAATAAGTAGGGGCTTCCCTGGTGGCGCAACGGTTGAGAGTCCGCCTGCCAATGCAGGGGACGCGGGTTCGTTCCCCGTCCGGGAGGATCCCACATGCCGCGGAGCGGCTGGGCCTGTGAGCCATGGCCGCTGGGCCTGCGCGTCGGACCCTGTGCTCTGCAACGGGAGAGGCCGCAACAGTGAGAGGCCCGCGTACCGCAAAAAAAAAAAAAAGCAATAAGTAAAGAGTATGAATTCTTAAACAGTGCAGTGAAAGTTTAATAGTTGTAAATATCTGTATATCAACTAAAATAGCAACCTAGGTTAAGCAGAAATTATAGAAAATATGAGGAAAAGTGGAAACATGTCAGTAGTAGGAAATATTTAATTGAAAGACACAAACCTTGAACAAATAAAAAGACATGTTTTCTGGATAGGAAGAATAATATAGTAACAATTCCCACTGAGGTAATTTATAAATTAATTTTTTAAACTAGACGTGCTGATTCCAAAGTTAGCAAGGAAAAATAAGCAAGAATAGCCAGGAGAGCTGAAAAAATAAAGAGAACTGAGGGAGAACTCGCCTTTCCAGAAATCAAGATATAAAGGTAAAATACACAAAACAGGCACAGTACCAGCCAACAAACACACATGGATCAGTGGAACAGAATAGGAAGTCCAGGTAAGAATATCATAAAGGTGACATCTCAAATCTGTGGGAAAGATAAACTGTTCAGTTAACTGGGGACAGCTGGATAGTCATATGAAAGAACTTGGATCTGTATTTCACACATATACCAAATGGATCAATGAAAAATAAAGCCATGAAAGTAATAGAAGAAAAGATTAAAGAAGTCTTTTTATAATTTTGGTGTGGGGAAGACTTTAAATTGAATCCAGAATTCATAAAATAATGGATAATTTTTACTGCATTAAAACAGTCTCTGAATGGATAAAGAAAAATGTGATATATACATACAATGAAATACTGTTAAGCCTTAAAAAAAAAAAAAAAAGGAAATCCTGTCATATGCTACAACATGGATAAACCTTGAGGAGATTATGCTAGATGAAATAAACCAGTCACAAATACTGCATAAGTCTACTTATATGAGGTATCTTAAACAAGTCAAACTCAGAATGGTGGTTGCCAGAATGGGGGCTAAGGGGAGCGGGAAAGGAGGAGTTGTTCAGTGGTTATAGAGTTTCAGTATTGCAAGATGAAAAAGTTCTAAAGATCTGTTGCACAACAAGATCCATATAGTTAACACAATTATACTGTACACTTAAAAAATGATTAAGATGTTAAGTTTTAAGTTGTGTGTCTTCTTTACCACAATTTTAAAAACACTGAATGCCAAAAAACATCATAATACGACAATCAGAATACAGATTAATAACTAGCAAAACTTATCTGCAATTCATATCACAAAGGGTGGTCTTCCTTATATATAAACCCTGCAAACTCAATTTTTTTAAATTTATTTATTTATTTTTGGCTGTGTTGGGTCTTAGTTGCTGCGTGGGCTTTCTCTAGTTGTGTCGAGCGGGGGCTACTCTTCATTGCGGTGTGCGGGCTTCTCATTGCGGTGGCTTCCCTTGTTGCTGAGAACAGGCTGTAGGCACACGGGCTTCAGTAGTTGTGGCGCACGGGCTTAGTTGCTCCGCGGCATGTGGGATCTTCCTGGACAAGGGCTCAAACCCGTGTCCCCTGCATTGGCAGGCGGATTCTTAACCACTGGACCACCAGGGAAGCCTGCAAACTCAATTTTAAAAGCTCCTGCAACCTCATAAAAAGTGGACAAAGATGTGAATAGATAATTGACAGAAAATTAAATGCAAATAGCTTGTAAGCATATGAGAAGTTGTTAACCTCAAAGTAAGAGAAATCCAAATCAAAGGAAAATGATATTGTTCACCTATTAGGCAAAAACCTAAAAGTTGGATAATATACTCATGGTGCTTTCTCATACATGGCTATTGAGGATACAATTGAGATACCCCCTGTGGAATTCAGTTAGGCACTGCCTCTCAGAATGAAAATACATTGGTGCTTAATAACAAAATAAAAATTAACCTCTTTGGACTTAAAAGAATTTAAAAAATGTGTTAAGTAGGGACTAAATATGTGGGTCTTCCTGAATCTGATTTAGAAGCAGGCTGATGCTCTGAAAGTTCATTTTTTTCAGGATAGAGACCAAAACTATACTGGTGGACAGATTGGATAAGGGAGGTACAGTACTTGTTTGTTCACTACTCAAGGAACTAGGGGGCTGAGTCAAGAAGGAGTTGAAAAGGGCTGTGTGAACACTGCTGAGGGATAGGGCTTATGTAAATTGCACATCCACAGTGGTAGAAGGGAACAATGAAACCTCCTAGATAAGGTCTGAGCTAGCCTGCCCATGATGTAGTGACTGCATCTCCAGGAAGAGCCATCTGTAGCAGTTACAAACCTCATTCTGGAGTGGGAGGCTTGAGTGAGAGGTGGCGGCAAATGAAAAGCTGTTAAGGTGAGGTAAGCACATAAACATATCCCACACCCCCCCACCACTACTACTCACACGTGCAACTTTGACTTGTGATAAACCTGCAAACAAAAATTCAAAAACACACAAGAAAAGCTAACCCTAAAAAAAACAAAACAGGTCAACATCTTTACTAAAAAGAAAAGAAAATACTCTTTGTATACTGTTAAAGAATTATCTTCAAGATTTGTTTGCTTAGTGGGAAAAAAGAAAATCATAGTACAGTGTTTATAGTATGTTTCCTTTTGTGCTGGAGTAGGGAAATAGTTGATATTGTCTTTCAAGTAAATCCTTAGTCTGTGAAGAACAGTCTTAAAATAACTAAATATATTTAAGGTCATCAGGGAGATAAAGGAATGAGTAATACCCATAAAAGAAAACCAAAATTAAATACATACCAATTAACAAATAGATATAAAAAGAGAACGCTATAGAAATCATTTAACTAAACTCAGTAGATAAGATGTATTATACTGAATACAATCAATAAAATAATTAGTGCTTTGGAACATAATCACATAATCTTGGAACGTAAGAATTCACCCAGAAGGTAGCAAAATGAAAAATTTTTTTAAATTAAGAGGATTGGGCTTCCCTGGTGGTGCAGTGGTTGAGTCCGCCTGCCAATGCAGGGGACGCGGGTTCGTGCCCTGGTCCGGGAGGATCCCACGTGCCGCGGAGCAGCTGGGCCCGTGAGCCATGGCCGCTGAGCCTGCGCATCCAGAGCCTGTGCTCCGCAACGGGAGAGGCCACAACAGTGAGAGGCCCGCGTACCGCAAAAAAAAAAATTAAGAGGATTGATAGAAATATTTAAACATCTGTCCAAAAGAAATTTTAGGAGAGATTAGATAAAGTAGTAGAGAAACAATATTTAATGAGACAGTTTTTAGAATTGAAGTAAAACCTAAGTTTCCATATTGAAATTGTACATTAGTTAACAATGGCTTAGCAGGATAAATACTCTAAAAAATTTACTTCTAAATGCTCAATAGTGAAATTGCAGAACATAAAAAATAAGGAGTTCTTTAAAATGATGAAAAAAGCCAGAGTACCTGTACCAAAATATCAGTCATATTAATGGTATATTTATCAGAACAATAATTTCCAGAAGAAAATGATACTTTTGGGATACTTTTTCCTCAAAATGTACAGGGAATATAACTGTTAATCTTGACTTCTGTACCCATCTAAAGTATCAGCAAGAATGAGACCCCTAAGAGTTCATCACTTATAAAAACTTGATGCAAGAACTGAAGGATGTAGTTGAGCAGGAAGAATAGTACACTAGAGGGAGGAATTGAATAAAAGAATATGTTGTGAGCAAAGAATTGGTAAACTATGTTAATCAAGTTGAGTATTGATTGTAAATATTTATAATATTTTAAAAAGTAGGACCAAAATACTAGACAATAACAAGAAAGTTGGAAGAAAGGGGATTACATTGAGTCAAGAATGCTACTATTCTTATCTTGTTCACAAGAAGTGAGTACAGAGATACCGACAAACTTTAGGGCATCTTACAAAAGTGAATAGCTATTTTTGTGGCTCTGCAGCCAGACTACCCGGATGAAATTCTAGCTTATCCTTCACTGGCTGTATGATATTAAGGTTACTTCACGTTCCTGTGCCTGAATTTTCTCATCTGTAAGTGAAAATGACAGTTAAACTTCCTCATAATGTTGCAGGGAGGGTTAAGTGAAATACATATAAAGCCATTAGAACACTACTTAGTACATATAAGCACTTAATACATGTTTGCTGCTGCTGCTGCTGCTTTTATTTCTTTTTTAACTTAGGAGTACCCATGAAAAGAAAAGAAATAAAATCCATGGCTTCCAGGCCAGTGGAACTAAAATAAGTATACCATCAGGATTAGGTGGCCTAATTTTAGTTTTTTATTTTCTTTTTTGAGCAGTTCTAACTACTTATCAGGGTTGGTATTTTATGACTTTTATTCTTTCTTCAAGATCTTCCAAAGAACAGAGAAGTTTTACTTGTTTTTTAAAATATCATTCTGTCTTGCAGTTACCATATGGGTACATCAGACCCTTTGTATAAATCTAAGGTACATTATGGGATGTCAGGTTATCTTACTGTTCCTGTATCTTGAAATATTTTGCTACTTAATTCTAGGATTTCATCATTACCATTAATTATTTCCTACTGTGCTAAAATAGACTAAAACAATAATAAAGCAAGGATGGTGGAATGTCCTGAATAGAAGATGCAATAGTGAAATAGTCACTTTTCAGGGTTTTTTAAATTACATTGCTCAAGAATTGCATCCTCCTTCAGAAAGGTATAAAAGAAGATGGGAGACATACAGATCAAAAGATAAGTGCAGGGAATTTCCTGGCAGTCCAGTGGTTAGGACTCCGTGCTCTCAATGCTAAGGGCCCAGGTTCAATCCCTGGTCTGGGAACTAAGATCGCACAAGCATGTTTCCCCCACCCCCCTCCCCCCAAAAAAAGATCAGTGCAGAAAGAGAAATAGCACTCCAGACCTGAGTTGTCCAATATGGTAGCCACTTGCCACATGGCTACCATATTTATACTAAAATTAATAGAATTTAAAATTTAGTTTCTCAGTCACACCAATCATGAACTGGTTATGTAGAGAGAATGTAACTGTTAGCCTCATTTCACTATGGCTACCATATTGGACTGCAGAGATATAAAACGTTTTCATCATTGCAGAAAGTTCTGTTGGATATCACTTCTCTGAACTCTACTACAATAGTGAAGTTGATCATATGTGTTAGTGAAATTGATCATGTACGTGAAATCTCAGATTATGAGACTTGAGATGATCATATCCTATATGAAAATATATTTCAAATTATTTCAAACTCAAGAATAGATGAAAACACAATATAGTTCTTTTTTTTTTTTGGCCACGCCATGCAGCTTGCAGGATCTCAGTTCCCTGACCAGGGATTGAACCTGGGCCACGGCCGTGAAAGCCCATAATCCTAAGCACGAGGCCACCAGGGAACCCGACACACAATATATATTTCTGATGAATGCACGGTATATGTCTAAGGAAAAAACGAAATAGGGTATTCTCTTCCAGTTAGTCACTCAATAGGAATATTTTGCAGCACAAACATGAACCATTCCCTTTTGCTAAAAAAAAAGGTCCTGTGGTAGTGTTCTTTCATCTCTTATGTTTGTGTGTAAAAAATTACTTAGAACAAAGAGTCTTGTGATGTTTAAATTCTTATTAAAATTTCTAATAAAGTTACTTTTCATTATCCATTAATTCTCCTGTAAATTAGTTGTGAAATGGCCTTAAAAAAATTTTTTTAAAGGAGTCCATTGTACCCAGGTTGAAATGGTATACTGAAGGTTAAAGTGTGAGAAAAGGCAGGAAAGGGGAAGGTGCGCAGTAAAGAAAAAGAATAAATATGATAACCAGAAAAAATAGAAATATAGTTAATTACAGTTAATGGATGGAATGTATGTGTTTAAGTGTTAATATGTGTTTAAAAACCAATCAAGTAAACTGCTACATACAAGAGATAGATTCAAAGCCAAGGAACGTAGATTACAGGTAAAGGGGTGGAAATGTGGTGAATTGAACCCATGGATTATCTTTGTTTCCTCTCAGAACACTGTGATGTTACAGCAAAATAATTTTTAAAAGACATAAACCTTCAAAAACAGAAAAGGGGAAAAGAGACAAAAGAAATTAACATTTTGGAAACTGAAAAATAAATGAATGGGTGTGTAACCAACCTAGCATACCCACTGAAGTTGAAAGTAAGTCTGCAGGAATGGAAGCTATAAGAGACAAGCCAAATCATGCCAACACCCACCCTTTCCCAAAGACTCAGGAATTAGCAGCAATGGTATCTGTGAAGGCTGAGTGTAGGACAAGGCTGAAACCCAGAGTACTCAGTGCTGGTTTTAAGGTCTTAAAAAGTGCAGTTAGACTTCACCTCCCTTCTTGCATCCTGTACAATTAGATATTTGCCTCTTTATCATCAAGGCAAAAAGCTGTTAATGGGAGAAAATGTACCAGATACAGGTGAAAGTGAAGCCATCAAACCTAAAATGGTGATTAAGTGGTAAGTCTGCGTATGCAAAGTTGAAAATCTCAGTGCTGTAACGCTCTTTGACTCCTTGATTTGTAGATTTATGCCCTTCAGGGAAGAGATTAGAAGGGTACTCTCTTGGAAAACTATCCTGTCTAAAATTATAGACTTGACCAGTACTGACACTGAAACTTATGTTCCTACTTTATTACTCTGAAGCAGTGGTTCTCAAATATTTTGGTTTGAGGGCTCCCTAAGAACTTTTTAAAATGTGGTTTATAGCTATTTACTATATTATAAATTAAAACAAAATTTTTAGATATTCCTTTAAAAAATGATAAACCCATTATATGTTAACATCATATACGTATATGAAAAATAACTATTTTCCAAAACAAAAATCATAGTGTAGCATTGTTTCACTTTTTTGCAAGTCTGATGTCCAGCTTAATAAAAAATCAGCTGGATTTTAATATCGGCTTCTGCATTTGACCAGATGTGATATTCCATGTCATGTATGTAGCCTCTGCAAAACACTGTGTACTTGTGAGAAAATAAGAGTGGAAAAGGCATATAATGTCTCAGTATTAATAATGAAGATAGTTTTGACCTTAAGACTCCTTGAAAGTCATTGTTTGATGACTCCCAAGAATTCCTAGACCACACTCTGAGAACAACTGCTCTACACTAAACTCACCAGTCATAACCCCACACAGAATTTCTAAACAGCATTTAATGCCTTAGCTCTAATATATGAATGGACAGCTGGAGATTTACCAGACAGTTGAGGAGAACCTGTAACATGAAAGATGGAAGCCAAAGCAGAAAGATGGAAACAAGTGACTTGGAAGAAGCAGCAGTGGTACTGGGAGGAAGAAAACTTGAAAGACAGTTATAGCTTCAGAAGGCTAAAAGAAGCTATTCTTTTTGTGAAACCAGAACTAGAGGTTATAAATAAGGAACATCATAGAGCAAAAATGAGCTCTAAATTTAAAATATGAGCAGATATGAAATGTGAAAGATATAACTCTAAAGTAATAGAAGGAAATGATGACAGGTTTTGTTTGTAACATAGGAATGGGGAAGGACTTTGTATACAAAACTTAAAAGCACATTCCCACCCCCCGCCCCCCAGTTTATAAGTCAAAAGGTGGAATGAATTTGTTTACATCAGGATTAAAGAGTTCTGTGTATTGAAGGGACATCATGATAGGATGAGAGAAGATATTTGTAAAATGTAAAACTAATAAGGGATCTAACATCTAGAAAATGCAAGGAACTCCTAAAAATCAAAAGGAAAAAGACAACCACCCTAATATAAAAATACATACAGTTTCTAAAGAGGCAATTTATAGGAGGAACCCCAAAGCTAGTAAGACTATAAAGAGGTGCTCAAAGTTACTTGTCAGAAAGTGTAAATTAAAACAAATGAACTGTCACTTTATACCTATTAATTTGGACAAAACTAGAAAACTGAATGCATTAGTTATCTATTTCCTCATAACAGTTTATCCCCCAAATTTAGCATCTTAAAACAATATACATTATCTCACAGATGCCAAGGATCAGGAATCTGGTAGCATTGTAGCTGGATGGTTCTAGCTCAGCATCTCTCATGAGGTTGCAGTCAAGCTGTCAGCCCAGGGCACAGTCATTTGAAGGCTTGACTGGGGCTGGAATATTTGCTTCCAGGATGGTTCATTCACACAGCTGTTGGCAGAAAGACTCAGTTTCTTGCTGGTTGTTGGCAGAAGGTCTTAGTTCTCTACTGCATGGGCCTATCCACAGGGCTGCTTGAGTGGATACGTAAGACTGCTTGCTCCTAATGACATGGTGTTATGGACTGAATGTTGTGTTCCTGCCCCCCGTCCCGCAGTTTATATGTTGGAAGCTTATATGTTGAAATCTAATCCCCAATGTGATGGTATTTGGCCGTGGGGCCTTTGGGAGATGATTAGCTTACAAGAGTGGAGCCCTCATGATTGGGATTAGAAGAAGAGGCCAGAGAGTTTGCTCACTCATTTTTCCACCATGTAAGAATACAAAGAGAAGTCAGCCATCTGCAACCCAGAAGAAGGTCCTCACTGGAACACAACTATGCTGACATTATGATCTTGGACTTTCAGCCTACAGAACTGTAAGAAATAAATTTCTTTTGTTGATAAGCCACTCAGTTTATAGTATTTTGTTATATAAGCCTGAGCTAAGATATATGGCATCTGGCTTCCCCCAGAGCAAGTGATCTAAGAGGGAGCAGACAGGAAGCCACTATACCTTTTATGATCTCTTCTCCCAAATTGCATACTATCACTTTTCTATTCATTAGAGGCAAGTCACTAAGTCCAGCCAATACTTAGGGGGAGAGCAATAAGACTCCACTTATGAAGGGAGACATTTGTGGACTTTCTAAAATTACTACACTGGATAATGCCAAGTGTGTTAATAGGAGTGTAGACTTTTGTAAGAGTTTCGTAGGGGATATGTACACGGATGTTCGTTGCAGTATTATTTGTAGCAGCAGGAAGTTGGAGGCAATCTAGGTATCCCATTTACCATCTGAATGTAGATAGATGAAATTTGTGAATGCACATTGTATTCGTTTCCTAGGACTGCCATAACCAAGTACCAAGTACTACAAACCAGGTGGCTTAAAATAAATTAATTTTCTTACAGTTCTGGAGGTTAGAATTCCCAAATCAAGATGTGAGCAGGATTATGCTCTCTCCATGACTCTGGGTAGAATCCTCCTTACCCATTGCTAGATTATGGTGGTGGCTGTTTATCCTTGGCACCCTTTGTCTTACAGGTATGTCACTCCAATCTTTGCCTCCATTGTCACATGGCATTCTCCCTGTATGTCAGTTTTTGTGTGGGTATTGGAGTATAGTTAATTTACAATGTTGTGTTAGTTCCAGGTGTATAGCAAAGTGATTCAGTTATACGCATATTCTTTCTTTTTAGATTCTTTTCTAATATAGGTTATCACAAAATATTGAGTAGAATTCCTTGTGCTATACAGTAGGTCCTTGTTGGTTATCTGTCTTACATATAGTAGTGTGTGTATGTGTCTGTGTGTGTGTGTGTGTGTCTGTGTGTGTGTTCGTCCCAAGCTTCTGATTTATCTCTCACTCCACCCCCATGTTTCCCTTTGGTAACCTTAAGTTTGTTTTCAATATCTGTTTGATCTGTTTGAAAGTGACTAAGTCTGTTTCTGTTTTGTAAATAAGTTCATTTGTATCTTTTTAAAGTTAGAATCCACATGAGAGTAATATCATATGATATTTGTCTTTCTCTGACTTACTTCACTTAGTATGATAATCTCTAGGTCTATCCATGTTGCTGCAAATGGCATTATTTCATTATTTTTTATGTCTGAGTAATATTCCATTGTGTGTACCACATCTTTATCCATTTCTCTGTCGTTGGACACTTAGGTTGCTTCCATGTCTTGGCTATCATAAATAGTGCTGCAGTGAACATTGGGGGTGCATGTATCTTTTCGGGTTATGGTTTTCTCTGGATATTTGCCCAGGAGTGGGATTGCTGGACCATATGGTAGTTCTATTTTTAGTTTTTTAAGGAACTTCCATACTGTTCTCCATAGTGGTTATACCAATTTACATTCTCACAAACAGTGTAGGAGGGTTCCCTTTTCTCCACACCCTCTCCAGCATTTATTGTTTGTAGACTTTTTGATGATAGCCGTTCTGACCAGTGTGAGGTGATACCTCATGGTAGTTTTGCTTTGCATTTCTCTGATAATTAGTGATGTTGAGCATCTTTTCATGTGCTTTTAGACCATGTCTATTTATATCTTCTGCCCACTTTTTGATGGGGTTATTTTTTTGACATAGAGTTTCATGAGCTGTTTGTATATTTTAGAGAATTAATCCCTTCTCAGTTGCTTCGTTTGCAAATATTTTCTCCCATTCTGTGGGTTGTCTTTTCCTTTTGTTTATGGTTTCCTTTGCTGTGCAGAAGCTTTTAAGTTTAATAGATCCCATTTGTTTATTTTTGTTTTTATTTTCATTACTATAGGAGATGGATCCAAAAAGATGTGATTTATGTCAAAGAGTGTTCTTCCTGTGTTTTCCTCTAAGAGTTTTGTAGTGTCTGGCCTTACATTTAGGTCTTTGATCCATTTTGAGTTTTTGAGTATCTCCCTATATGTTTTTACATGGTGTTTTCCTCTTCTTATAAGGACATCGGTCATATTGGAGTTGGGCCCACCCTGTTGACCTCATCTTGACTTGATTACATCTACAAAGACTCTCTTTCCAAATCAGGTCACATTTACAGGTACCAGAGGTTTGAACTTTAGCATATCTTTAAGGGACACAGGTCAACCCATACACACATTTTATACAGCAATCAGAAGCAATTGATTAGTTGTACACATGCACATAATACATAGTTGGAGGAACTTCCCTGCTGCTCCAGTGGCTAAAACACTGCACTCCCAGTGGAGCGGGCCCTGGTTCCATCCCTGGTCAGGGAACTAGATTCCACATACTGCAACTAAGAGTTTGTATGCCGCAACTAAAAATCCTGCATGCCACAACTAAAGATCCTGCATGGATCAATTAAAGATCCCCCATGCCGCAACAAAGATCTCATGTGCCTCAACTGAGACCCAACGCAGCAAAATAGATAGATAGGTAAGTAAGTTTAAAGGAGGAAAAAAACAGTTTTTTCTTTAAAAAAAAGTACAGGGACTTCCCTGGTGGTGCAGTGGTTAAGAATATGCCTGCCAATGCAGGGGACATGGGTTCTATCCCTGGTCCAGGAAGATCCTGCATGCTATGGAGCAACTAAGCCCTTGTGCCACAACTACTGAGCCTGCGCCCTAGAGCCCATGAGCCACAACTGCTGAAGCCCGTGCACCATAATGAAGAGTATCCCCCACTTGCCACAACTAGAAAAAGCCCATGTGCAGCAACGAAGACCCAACACAGCCAAAAATAAATAAATTAAATTAAAAAAAATAAGCAGTGGAAAATGTAAGAAACAGAACGAGGAGGTAGTAACAAAAACATTTATGTAAATGAAAAATCTGTGTGTATTCATGAGGGTTCTGCAGAGAAAACCAGTGGAGATACACACACACACACACACACACACACACACACACACACACACACACACACACACACACACACACTGGAAGAGAGATTCAGAGATTTTAGAGGCTTGGCCTACATGATTATGGAGTCTGGGAAGTCAAAGTCTGCAGTGTCGTCTGGCAGGGTGGAGATCAAGGAGAGCTGACAGTACAGTTTCAGTATGAAGGCCAGCAGCCAGACTCAGGGGACCAGATGGTGTAGATGAAGTCCAAAGATAGTATGCTGGAGAATTCCCTCTTGCTTGGTGAGGCTGTTCTTTTTGTTCTAATCAAACGTTCAATTGATTGGAAGAGTCCCACCAACATTGTGGAGGGCATTCTGCTTACACAGTTAGCTGATTTAATGTTGATCTTGTCCAAAACACCCTCCAAGTTAATACTTAGAATTAACCATCGCAAGTTCCCCTCTTGTCAAACTGATACCTGTAGACATCTCCTTAAACCATACTGAGTCTCCAAATAAAGACAATTACGAGGTCATACTACTACCTGACATGATACAACTATCCTGCGTGCAACGAAAAACACACTAATCCTTTCCCCAGAAGAGTATACAAATTCTTTGGATGACGTTTACTCTTCTCCCTGATTTCTCATAATTTAAATACTGTGATGTTATTTGTATGTATACTTTATATACTGTAACATAAAGTCAGTATATTTTTTGTTGAATGATGAAGGGATAAGAGAGGGAAGAAAAACAAAGGTGTTTACTTTATACACACACAAACATATTCATAACAAAATAAGGAAGAAATACTCAGGACAGTTAAGAGTCCTCATTTCTGTAACTGGTCACATGGTCAAAAGTGCACTACTTTTGGGCTTCCCTGGTGGCACAGTGGTTGAGAGTCTGCCTGCCAATGCAGGGGACACGGGTTCGTGCCCCGGTCGGGGAAGATCCCACATGCTGCGGAGCGGCTGGGCCCGTGAGCCATGGCCGCTGAGCCTGCGCGTCCAGAGCCTGTGCTCTACAATGGGAGAGGCCATAACAGTGAGAGGCCCGCGTACCGCAAAAAAAAAAAAAAAAAAAAAACTGCAAAAAAAAAAAAAACAAAACTGCAAAAAAAAAAAAGTGCATTACCCATTTCGTATTACATTTGCCTTCAGCAAGAAACTCAGCTGGTATTACATTTGCCCTCAGCAAGAAACTCAGCTGGTCGTCGTTCTTTACCTGGTGTGGTAACCCAAAACCTGCATTCCTGAAGGGTCTGGGCTATTTGTAATCCTGCCTGAATTGGGTTATTGTTGTTTTCTATTGATTTTAATGACAGGGCATAGTAATACTAAGTGATGCTCCTGGGGATCTCTAGTATTCCAGACATATTCTTCTTTACCTCCATTGTGGAGTAGCAGTCCAGTTTCTCCTTGGTCTAATCATTTCAGCAGCATAGTCACTCCCTTCTTGGCTTGTTGGTTCAGAAGTGTGAAGAGTACAAAATGTCTAGGTGGCAGTTTTAACTTCCAGTTCAGTGGAATCATTGTTATGTCTCCCTGGGGAAGCATTCCTTCCTTTGGAACTAAGACCTCTAGGTCAGTAAGGAGCATAATAAGGTCATGGGGACAGGAAGCAAAAATTTTCCTAGTGGGTCACTGGGGGTAATAGTGACGCTGCTTCCATTTCCACCCCGTGATTCCTAGATCTGTTGAGTCCTGGTTACAGAAGAAATTGCACCATATATTGGATGCTTACTTATGCCTTCAGGACCTGTTTGGCACCATCTCCTATGTACAGCTTCCATTTGATGATGGAGTGCTGCCATGCATGCCCAACTTTATGGCTTTGTGGGTCAGATAATGCCCAGTTCATGATGAGCAGCTCCTCAGGTCGCATGGTAACCTGATGGCCCATGGTTAAGCATTTAGTCTCTACTGAGGCCCAGTAGTGGGCCAAGAGCTGTTTCTTAAAGGAGAATACTTAGGTGCAGAGGATGGTGGGGCTTCACTCCAAATGCCTAAGGGCCTGTGCTGCAGTTCTTATATAGGGGCCTGCCAAAAGTTCCAAACAGCATCCTTGTCTGCCACTGGCATTTCAAGCACCATTGCATCTGCTGGTTCATACGGTTTGCATCAGAGCAGCTTACACGGCATCTTGGATCTATTGCAGAGCCATCTATTTTCTGTACCCCACTCAAAATTAGCAGGTTTGGGGGTCACTTAGTAAATGGACCAGAGTAACACACCCAAATGAGGAATATGTTACTGCCAGAATCCAAAGGTGTTGTGTTACTAGGCATTGGGCTTTTTTGTTTTTCTTTTTTTTTAATTGTGGGATGGGCCAGATGCAACAACTTATCTTTCACCTTGGGCATATCTCAACATGCCCCACATCACTGGACCTATAGAGATTTCACTGAAAAAGTTCCCTGAATTTTTGTTGGATTAGATCCCACTTCCTGGTACGTAAATGTCTTATCAGTAAGTCTAGAGTAGATGCTACTTCTTACTCACCAGGTGCAATCAGTGTAATATCACCATTGTAATGGGCCAGTGTGATATCTTGTGAAAGAGAAAAGTGGTCAGGATCCCTTGTCACCTTCAGCAAGTGGTGTAGGGAAAGCTGGACAGCTGCATGTAAGTCAGTGAAGTTAGAACACTCCCTCACATCATACATGAAAATAAACTCAAAATGGCTTAAAGACTTAAATATAAGACATGACACCATAGGGACTTCCCAGGTGGCACAGTGGTTAAGAATCCATCTGCCAGTGCAGGGAACACGGGTTTGATCCCTGGTCCGGGAGGATCCCGCATGCCGCGGAGCAACTAAGCCTGTGCGCCACAACTACTGAGCCTGCACTCTAGAGCCCGCAAGCCATAACTACTGAGCCCGCGTGCCACAGCTACTGAAGCCCACATGCCTAGAGCCTGTACTCCACAACAAGAGAAGCCACTGCAATGAGAAGCCTGAGCACCGCGACGAAGAGTAGCCCATGCTCGCCACAACTAGAGAAATGCCTGTGTGCAGCAGTGAAGACCCAATGCAGCCATAAATTAATTAATTTATTTTAAAAAAAGACATGACACCATAAAACTCCTAGAAGAGATCATAGGCAAAACATTCTCCAACATAAATTGTACCAATGTTTTCTTAGGTCAGTCTCCCAAGACAATAAAAATAAAAGCAAAAATAAACAAACGGGACCTAATCAAACTTAGAAGCTTTTGCAGAGCAGAGGAAACCATAAACGAAATGAAAAGACATCCTACAGACTGGGAGAAAATGCTTGCAAACATTGCAGCCAGCAAGGGCTTAATTTCCAAAATATACAAACAGCTCATACAATTCAATAACAAAAAAACAAACAACCCAATCAAAAAGTGGGCAGAAGACCTAAACAGACATTTCTCCAAAGAAGATGTACAGATGGCCAACAGGCACGTGAAAAGATGCTCAACATCGCTAATTATTAGAGAAATGCAAATCAAAACTACAATGAGGTATTATCTCACACCAGTGAAAATGGCCATCATTAAAAAGTCTACAAATAACAAAAGCTGGAGAGGGTGTGGAGAAAAGGGAACCCTCCTGCACTATTGGTGGGAATGTAAATTGGTGCAGCCACGATGGAAAACAGTATGGAGGTTCCTTAAAAAACTAAAAATAGAGTTACCATATGATCCAGCAATCCTACTCCTGGACCTGTATCTGGAGAACAGTCCAATTCTAAAAGATATATGTGCCCCAGTGTTCATAGAAGCACTGTTTACAGTAACCAAGACTTGGAAACAACCTGCATGTCCATCAACGGATGAATGGGTAAAGAAGATGTGGCATATATACACAGTGGAATACTACTCAGCCATAAAAAAGGAATGAAATAATGTCATTTGCAACAACATGGATACACCTAGAGGTTATCATACTAAGTGAAGTAAGTCAGAGAAGGACAAATACTATATGTTATCACTTATATGTGAAATCTATGACACAAATGAACTTAATATTGACAAAACTGAAACAGACTCACAGACATAAAAAACAAATTTATGGTTTCCCAAAGGGGAAAGGCGATGGGGGTGGATAAATTAGGAGTTTGGGATTAACAGATACAAACTACTATATATAAAGTAGGTAAACAACAAGGTCCTACTGTATAGCACAGGGAACTATATTCAATATCCTGTAATAAACCATAATGGAAAAGAACGTGTACGTATGTATGTATATATGTATGTATAACTGAATCACTTTTCTATACACCAGAAATTAACACAGCATTGTAAGTCAACTATACTTCAATTCAGAAATTTTAAATAAAAAATTAAAAAGAGGAAAAAATGGTCTCTTATCACACCATGTAATCCGTGTTTGGCAATAGTCATATTAAACGTTTTAGAATAGTTGCGTTAGTATAAGGAGGGGAATGAAAATGGAAAATGAGGGTAAAATAAATACAAATAGAACTTAAGATATACAAATAAAATTGTTAAAGTTGAAGTCTCCCAGAAACTAGAATCAAAAGGTCAATAATATGGAAGATGGGTAAGAAAAGAAGAGAATTATCAGTCTGGGAGGCTCAACTCTCAAATACTAGAAGTTTCAGAAACATAAAATTGAGAGGAGGTAATTCAAACAAATATTTCAAGGAATTTTCTCGAAAATAAAGAACATGAATTTGCAAGTTGGAAGGGTTCATCAAGCATTCATGACAGTGAGTGATAAAAGGCCCACATTGTAGAATATCATGATGAAATTACAGGACAACCAAAGATAAAGAGAAAAACCTAAAAGCTTCTGGAGAGGGGAGGAGAGACTCACATACCACTGATCTTCAGTCAGAATATCACTGAACTTCTCAAAAACAAACCTGAAAGACATCTGAGCATCATATCTTCACATTTATGAGGAAAAATGATTTCTACCTTAGAATTCATTACTTAGGCACACTGTCAGTCAGATACGGAGTAGAATAAAGTAATACCCTTGAAATGTATGAAGAAAAATATAAAGCCTAAAAGTACAGAAAAATGGATAAGTCTACAGTTATAACCATACCTCACAAACTTAGGATATAGAAGATTAAACAATACAATTGACAAGCTTGATTTAAAAGTTACAGAACCCTGTATACATAGATAAACATAGACACACTAGTAGAGCATATGAATTATTTTTCAGTACACAAATTTCAAGTTACAAAAGTAAAATTTGTGTAAGTCACAATGGAAATTTCATCAGATTTCATGAAGTCAGTGTTATAGGGCATATTCTTGGACCTCAGTTTAATTGAGAAATTAACAAGAATAATGAGTTTAAAAATTATATTTAAACAACTTTTGAACAGCAGCAGTGAGTTTTAAAAATTACATTTGAAAACAATATAGATAGCTTATGAGATAAGAGAATATCACATATGAAATTACAAAATATTTGAAACTCTTTGACACAGAAACACATCAGAACTTGTAGGTTGCAGCTAATGTGGTGAATGGATGTTCATTAGCTTAAAAATACTGATTTTTTAAAGACTGAATATAAAGTAGAAATTAATGAAAAGACAAATAATGAGATCAGTATATGGACCAATAAACAAATTTCTAACAAGAGGAATTAAGGGAAAAAGGTACAAATAAGCAATATTAAGACAGGAATATAATCACAGATAGGATAAGAATTTTAAGGATCCTTAGTCAATAATAATATCTTTCTATGGTGACAGATGGTAACTAGAGTAATCGTTGTGATCATTTTGTTATGTACAGAAATATCAAATCACTATGCTGTGTACCAGAAGCTAACATAGTGTTGTAGGTTAGTGATACTTAAAACAAGCAAACTTCAAGAAAAAGAGATGAGATTTATGGTTATAAGAGGCAGGGATTGGGGGAATGGGGAATTGTATGAATGTGGTCAGAAGGTACAAACTTCCAGTTACAAGGCAAATAAGTATTAGGGATGCAATGTATAACATGATTAATTTGATGAATATTGCTGTACCTTATATATGTAAGTTGTTAAGAGAGTAAATCCTGAGAGTTTTCATCACAAGGAAAACATTTTTTTAATTTTATTTTTGTACCTACATGAGATGATGGGTGTTCACTAAACTTATTAGGGTGATCATTTCATGAGCATCTATCTGTACTATGTACATTAGTTAAATAATATAAAACTATTCGATACCTAAAGCAACTTATGACAGTACAAGGAAAGATGTAACTTAATCTTATGAGCAGGGATGCAAAAATCTTAAGACATTAGCAAGTTAAACTCAATTTACATTAACAAAAGAATACATCACAGTCAAGTGGGGTTAATCCCAGAAATGCAAACTTTGTTTATTTACAGAAAACCTCTTAGTGTAACCAGTCACTTCTAACAAATTAAAGGAGAAAAAATATTTAATATATTCATTGAGCAGATATTGAGCATCTGCCAGAAACTAGGCGCATTGTCAATGGTTTGTAGCAATGTACAAACCAAGAGTCCTGTTTCAGTGGAACTTAAAGTCTAGTGTAAGACAAATGATATTAGATGATATGGTAAATGCTATGAAGAAACAAGATATCAGGTAGAGGGGGCAGAGAGTGATAATTTTTAATAATATTCATCCACACATTAAATATAAACCCTCAGTCTCTTTCTTTTCATCTCTGTTCTGCTTTAATACATTTCCCTCAGCACAATTTGAAGACCTCTACTCTAAAATAATCAAAAAAAATAGTAAAAATAAAATAATCAGATAAGTAAATACTCCTGTACAGAAGATATTGTGACAACTGCTGAAAATGACTTATTGGCCAGCAGATAAAGCAGGTAACTCTGTCTTTATCAGTTGAAGTTTCAGAGTTTGAAATTCCTGTCTAGGGAATGATATAAAGACATGGGAGCTGTGTTTCTTAGTTAAAAACTTGGCATTCAAAGACTGCCCATATATGTAATTTCTTTTCTGCATAGAACAATTTTACTTATTTCTCATGGAAGGATTAAAGGGGAAAAGAAGCTGTTTCCCTAGTTTATTAATTAAATACTGTAGCACAGTGTTTTCAGCGTAGTTTTAAAGTTGTCATAAGCATACACCTGGGAGTTAAGTTTAATTTGAACACAGTGCTAAATAAAGCAAAAGCCATATAAATTAATTTCACAAAAAGACCTATTTTTAGTCCCAGATAATCTCACAGATGCATCCCTATAAGTCATTAGGTGAATATCTGTAGCTTTATTAAAATTTTTTATATACTCCCAAAACAACTGTAAGGCATATTAGGGTTCCATAGTATAGCACTTTGTTTTTGGGGTTGTTTTAAAAAACATCTTTATTGGAGTATAATTGCTTTACAATGGTGTGTTAGTTTCTGCTTTATAACAAAGTGAATCAGCTGTACATATACATATATCCCCATATCCCCTCCCTCTTGAGTCTCCCTCCCACCCTCCCTATCCCACCCTTTTAGGTGGACACAAAGCACCAAGCTGATCTTCCTGTGCTATGCTGCTGCTTCCCACTAGCTATCTATTTTACATTTGGTAGTGTATATATGTCCATGCCACTCTCTTGTTTGTCCCAGCTTACCCTTCCCCCTCCCCGTGTCCCCAAGTCCATTCTCTGTGTCTGTGTCTTTATTCCTGTCCTTCCCCTAGATTCTTCAGAAACATTTTATGTTTTTTTTTTTTTAGATTCCATATATATGTGTTAGCATACGGTATTTGTTTTTCTCTTTTTGACTTACTTCACTCTGTATGACAGTCTCTAGGTCCATCCACCTCACTACAAATAACTCAATTTTGTTTCTTTTTATGGCTGAGTAATATTCCATTGTATATATGTGCCACATCTTCTTTATCCATTCATCTATCAGTGGACACTTAGGTTGCTTCTATGTCCTGGCTATTGTAAATAGAGCTGCAGTGAACATTTGTGGTGCGTGACTCTTTCTGAATTATGGTTTTCTCAGGGTATATGCCCAGTAGTGGGATTGCTGGATTATATAGTAGTTCTATTTTTAGTTTTTTGAGGAACCTCCATATTGTTCTCCATAGTGGCTGTATCAATTTACATGCCCACCAACAGTGCAAGAGGGTTCCCTTTCTCCACACCCTCTCCAGCATTTATTGTTTGTAGATCTTTTGGTGATGGCCATTCTGACCAGTGTGAGGTGATACCTCATTGTAGCTTTAATTTGCATTTCTCTTTTGATTAGTGATGTTGAGCATTCCTTCATGTGTTTGTTGGCAATCTGTATATCTTCTCCAGAGAAGTGTCTATTTAGGTTTTCTGCCCATTTTGGGATTGGGTTCTTTGTTTTTTTGATATTGAACTGCATGAGATGCTTGTATATTTTGGAGATTAATCCTTTGTCAGTTGCTTCATTTGCAAATATTTTCTCCCATTCTGAGGGTTGTCTTTTCATCTTGTTTATGGATAACACTGTATATGAAGGACAACAGTTATTTCAGAAAAATCTGAACTATTTAATTGGATTTTGGGAGATCTTGGATATGCCTTTTGGATCCCTTTGTTTAATCCCTAAAAAAGGACTAAACTCTCCTGCCTTGACTTCATTAAAATACTGATTTAACTAGGAAATTCTGCTAAAAGTGCTTCCTAAGGTAATTTTTATATTTATATATTTTAAATAACTTAAAAAGCAGAATTGTAAAATGTGTTTTAGGCCTGTTCTGTCAGACTCCTAGTTTACCTGAAGATTCTTTCCTCACCCCCATAAAATAAGGGTGGTGGTGTTTTTTTTTAAGATGCCTAAGACAACACTCAGGAATTGGGCAGCTTCCAGAAAGATGTGTGCACAAAAAATTTTTCACTTCACCCTACCCTAGAGGTTTCAGATTTGCAGCCAGCAGACTTATCTGGTCAATGGAATGTCTTATTTGTTCTAAACAGTGTTCCTAAAAAATAAATTCAGTTGGTTTCCAACATTTTAAATGTGAAATTCCACATAATCTTGATTCTCTGGTTCCTTCAACGTTTCAGATCACCTGATATCACTGGCTTGAATTCCAGTATGGCAACAGTTGGCCAGGGTTTTAACACTCGGTAAGGATTGCATGAGCCATAAACTCTCCACAGTTCTCTGTATGCCCCACCATTTCTTAGTGTTTCGTTTCATTCCCTTCTTTACTTCCAACCTTTAAAGGCATTTAAATATATAACCCTTGCAGAGGGCAGACAGCAGAAGCAAGAAGAACTACAGTCCTGCAGTCTGTGGAACAAAAACCACATACAGAGAAAGATAAGATGAAAAGGCAGAGGGCTATGTACCAGATGAAGGAACAAGATAAAACCCCAGAAAAACAGCTAAATGAAGTGGAGATAGGCAAATTTCCAGAAAAAGAATTCAGAATGATGGTAGTGAAGATGATCCAGGACCTTGGAAGGCAAAGATCGAGAAGATGCAAGAAATGTTTCACAAAGACCTAGAAGAATTAAAGAACAAACACCTAGAGTAATTAAAGAAGAAACAAACAGAGATGAACAATACAATAACTGAAATGAAAAATACACTAGAAGAAATCAATAGCAGAATAACTGAGACAGAAGAACGGATAAGGGACCTGGAAGACAGAATGGTGGGATTCACTGCCTCGGAACAATAAAGAAAAAAAGAATGAAAAGAAATGAAGACAGCCTAAGAGACCTATGGGACAACATTAAATGCAACTATATTCGCATTACAGGGGTCCCAGAAAGAGAAGAGAGAGAAAAAGGACCCAAGAAAATATTTGAAGAGATTATAGTAGAAAACTTCCCTAACATGGGAAAGGAAATAGCCTCCCAAGTCCACGAAGCGCAGAGAGTCCCATACAGGATAAACCCAAGGAGAAACACACCGAGACACATAGTAATCAAATTGACAAAAATTAAAGACAAAGAAAAATTACTGAAAGCAACAAGGGAAAGACATCAAATAACATACAAGGGAACGCCCAGAAGGTTAACAGCTGATTTCTCAGCAGAGACTCTACAAGCCAGAAGGGAGTGACACAATATATCTAAAGTGATGAAAGGGAAGAACCTATCCCTAAGACTACTCTACCCAGCAAGGATCTCGTTCAGATTCGACAGAGAAATCAAAAGCTTTACAGACAAGCAAAAGCGAAGAGAATTCAGCACCACCATACCAGCTCTACACCAGATGCTAAAGGAACTTCTCTAAGTGGGAAACACAAGAGAAGAAAAGGACCTACAAAAACAAACCCATAACAATTAAGAAAATGATAATAGGAACATGTATATCGATAATTACCTTAAACGTGAATGGATTAAATGCTCCAACCAAAAGACACAGGCTCGCTGAATGGATACAAAAACAAGACCCATATATATGCTGTCTACAAGAGATCCACTTCAGACCTACGGACACAAACAGACTGAAAGTGAGGGGATGGAAAAAGATATTCCATGCAAATGGAAATCAAAAGAAAGCTGGAGTAGCAACACTCATATCAGATAAAATAGACTTTAAAATAAAGAATGTTACAAGAGACAAGGAAGGACACTACATAACGATCAAGGGATCGATCCAAGAAGAAGATATAACAATTATAAATACATATGCACCCAACATAGGAGCACCTCAATACATAAGGCAACTGCTAACAGCTATAAAAGAGGAAATCGACAGTAACACAATAATAGTGGGGGACTTTAACACCTCACTTACACCAATGGACAGATCATCCAAACAGTAAATTAATATGGACACACAAGCTGTAAATGACACAGTGACGAGATAGACTTGTTATTTATAGGATATCCTGTACAACAACAGCAGATTACACTTTCTTCTCAAGTGCACATGGAACATTCTCCAGAATAGATCACATCTTGAGTCACAAATCAAGCCTCAGTAAATTTAAGAAAACTGAAATCATATCACGCATCTTTTCTGGTCACAATGCTATGAGATTAGAAATCAATTACAGGGAAAAAAACCTAAAAAATGCAAACACATGGAGGGTAAACAATACATTACTGAATAACCAAGAGATCACTGAAGAAATCAAAGAGAACATCAGAAAATACCTAGACACAAATTACAATGAAAACAACATGATCCAAAACCTATGGAATGCAGCAAAAACCGTTCTAAGAGGGAAGTTTATAGCAATACAAGGCTACCTCAAGAAACAAGAAAAATCTCAAAGAAACAATCTAACCTTAAACCTAAAGGAACTAGATAAAGAAGAACAAACAAAACCCAAAATTAGTAGAAGGAAAGAAATCATAAAGATCAGAGCAGAAATAAATGAAATTGAAACAAAGAAAACAATAGCAAAGATCAGTAAAACTAAAAGCTAGTTCTCTGAGAAGATAAACAAAATTGATAAACCATTAGCCAGACTCACCAAGAAAAAGAGGGAGAGTACTCAATAAAATTAGAAATGAAAAAGAAGTTACAACAGACACCGCAGAAATACAGAGCATCCTAAGAGACAACTACAAGCAACTCTATGCCAATAAAATTGACAACCTGGAAGAAATGGACAAATTCTTAGAAAGATATAACTTTCCAAGACTGAACCAGGAAGAATAGAAAATATGAACAGACCAATCAAAAGTAATGAAATTGAAACTCTGATGAAAAATCTTCCAGCAAACAGAACTCCAGGACCAGATGGTTTCACAGGTGAATTGTATCAAACATTTAGAGAAGAGCTAACACCTATCCTCCTCAAACTCTTGCAATAAATTGCAGAGGAAGGAATACTCCCAAACTCAATCTATGAGGCCACCATCACCCTGATACCAAAACCAGACAAAAGATACTACAAAAAAAGAACATTACAGACCAGTATCACTGATGAATATAGATGCAGAAATCCTCAACAAAATACTAGCAATCAGAATCCAACAACACATTAAAAGGATCATATACCATGATCAAGTGGGATTTATCCCAGGGATGCAAGGATTCTTCAATATACACAGATCAATCAATGTGATACACCATAATAACAAATTGAAGAAGAAAAACCATATGATCATCTCAATAGATACAGAAAAAGCTTTTGACAAAATTCAACACCCATTTATGATAAAAACTCTCCAGAAAGTGGGCATAGAGGGAAACTACCTCAACGTAATAAAGGCCATATATGACAAACCCACAGCAAACATCATTCTCAGTGGTGAAAAACTGAAAGCATTTCCTCTAAGATCAGGAACAAGACAAGGATGTTCTCTCGCCAATGTTATTCAACATAGTTTTGGAATTCCTAGCCACGGCAATCAGAGAAGAAAAAGAAATAAAAGGAATCCAGATTGGAAAAGAAGAAGTAAAACTGTCACTGTTTGCAGATGACATGATACTATACATCGAGAATCCTAAAGATGCCATCAGAAAACTACTAGAGCTAATCAATGAATTTGGTAAAGTTGCAGGATACAAAATTAATGCACAGAAATCTCTTGCATTCCTATACACTAATGATGAAAAATCTGAAAGAGAAATTACGGAAACACTCCCACATACCATTGCAACAAAAAGAATAAGATACCTAGGAATGAACCTACCTAAGGAGACAAAAGACCTGTATGCAGAAAACTATAAGACACTGATGAAAGAAATTAAAGATGATACCAACAGATGGAGAGATATACCATGTTCTTGGATCGGAAGAATCAATATTGTGAAAATGACTATACTACCCAAAGCAATCTACAGATTCAGTGCAATCCCTATCAAATTACCAATGGCATTTTTTTACAGAACTAGAACAAAAATCTTAAAATTTGTATGGAGACACAAAAGACCCCGAATAGCCAAAGCAGTCTTGAGGTAAAGAAACGGAGCTGGAGGAATCAGACTCCCTGACTTCAGACTATACTACAAAGCTACAGTAATCAAGACAATATGGTACTGGCACAAAACCAGAAATATAGATCAATGTGACAGGTTAGAAAGCCCAGAGATAAACCCACACACCTATGGTCAACTAATCTATGACAAAGGAGGCAAGGAGAAGGAGGTAAAGGAAGCAATGGAGAAAAAACATTCTCTTCAATAAGTGGTGCTGGGAAAACTGGACCCAGCATGTAAAAGAATGAAATTAGAACACTCCCTAACACCATACACAAAAATAAACTCAAAATGGATTAGAGACCTAAATGTAAGACTGGACACTATAAAACTCTTAGAGGAAAACATAGGAAGAACACTCTTTGACATAAATCACAGCAAGATCTCTTTTGATTCACCTCTTAGAGTAATGGAAGTAAAAACAAAACTAAACAAATGGGACCTAATGAAACTTAAAAGCTTTTGCACAGCAAAGGAAACAATAAGACGAAAAGACATCCCTCAGAATGGGAGAAGATATTTGCAAACGAATCAATGGACAAAGGATTAATCTCCAAAACAACTCATGCAGCTCAATATTAAAAAAACAAACGGGCAGAAGACCTAAATAGACATTTCTCCAAAGAAGACATACAGATGGCCACGAGGTACATGGAAAGCTGCTCAACATCACTAATTATTAGAGAAATGCAAATCAAAAGTAGAAGGAAGTATCACCTCACACCAGTTAGAATGGGCATCATCAGAAAATCTACAAACAAGGAATGCTGGAGAGGGTGTGGAGAAAAGGGAACCCTCTTGCACTGTTGGTGGGAACGTAAATTGATACAGCCACTATGGAGAACAGTATGAGGTTCCTTAAAAAACTAAAAAATAGAATTACCATACGGCCCAGCAGTCCCACTACTGGGCATATTCCCAGAGAAAACCATAATTCAGAAAGACACATGCACGCCAATGTTCATTGCAGCACTATTTATAATAGCCAGGTTATGGAAGCAACCTAAATGCCCATCGACAGACAAATGGGTAAAGAAGATGTGGTACATATATACAATGGAATACTACTCAGCCTTAAAAAGGAACGAAATTGGGTCATTTGTAGAGATGTTGATGGATCTAGAGACTGTCATACGGTGTGAAGTAAGTCAGAAAGAGAAAAACAAATATTGTGTGTTAACGTATATATGTGGAGCCTAGAAAAATGGCACAGATGAACCAGTTTGCAGGGCAGAAATGGAGACACAGATGTAGAGAACAAACGTATGGACACCCAGGGGGTAAAGTGGCGGGGGGCGGGTAGTGGTGTGATGAATTGGGAGATTGGGATTGACATATATACACTAATATGTGTAAAATGGATAACTAATAAGAACCTGCTGTATATAAAAAATTAAATATATAACCGTTGGTAACTTATTGACTCATATGGGCAGTCTTTTTAAAATTTTTGATTTTTCTAAGTGGCATGGGAAACTAACACTAATTGGGATAAATTGAATGGCCTTTTTAAAAGCCTTGAATTCGGGCAAGCATTGACGTCTCTCTTTCCCTGAACTGTACTGTCTTCAGGAGAATATGTGTTTGTATATATCTATAACTGCCTATATAGGTACAGATGTATAGATGCGTAATGTACCTCCATTCTTTATTGACTTACTCAAAGCATTAGATGTTGATTCCCCTGGAGTCTGGTAGTTTCTATAGGAAGAATGTTGGTGAATTCTCTGGGGTTCATTAAGGTTTTAGTTTTGTTAAGTGATTATATGACTATTAAAATTAATAATTTTTCAAATCTGTATCACTAGAAAACATTTGTTTAACCTCTTTCTGTGTCATTAGCCTGGGCATTTGGGGTAGTCATTTATACTCCTTACTAAATATTTTTGGCTCTGCGCCATCTGGCACTTTCTGACCCCTCTGTCGTTGGGCCGTGTGAACAGTTCTAGCCAAAGAGTTGTGAATGGAAATGAGTGTGTCACTTCCAGGCCAATCATTTAATTGCCAGTATGAGACCTTCCAGAGCTCTTTCCTTCTGCTGCTGCTCCTGCTACTAGCAATGTTTCAGGGAGTGGGTGCTCCATAAGTCTAGAGGAGAACAATTATACAGAGCAGAGTTCTTCACCAACCAGTGATAGACATGTAAAGTGAGTGAGAAATAAATCTTTGTTGTTTTAAGCTAGAGATTTTTGGAGTTCATTTCTGCAGCTTTTAAGCAAGCCTGTCTGATACAACACTGTACCAATAAAGTGAAGAAAGAATGATGTAATTAATCAGTTAAAGCAGTTAATTAAAGGCAGCTATGTTAAACAAAATCTGTAAGCTGCAACTATTAGAAGATTGTTTTTAGTCTCTAGGGTGATTTTTTTTTGTAAGTTGTGTCATCAAAGGCTTGAATTCTTAGAAATTGCAACTCAGAGTACACACAAGAGACATGTCAGAGATCATGGAACATTTTGCAGAGTCAGCACAGTGTTATGTACATAAAAATAATCAGAAGATGATCAAGGTTTATCATAGAGAATCCTGCTTGCCATCAATGGGTGTGTGTTTGTGTGTGTGTGTGTGTTATCTCAACAGTAGCATGGAGGGGCTTCCCTGGTGGCGCAGTGGTTGAGAGTCTGCCTGCTGATGCAGGGGACACGTGTTTGTGCCCCGGTCCAGGAAGATCCCACATGCTAGGCCTGTGAGCCATGGCCGCTGAGCCTGCGCGTCCGGAGCCTGTGCTCCACAACGGGAGAGGCCACACAGTGAGAGGCCCGCATACCGCAAAAAAAAAAAAAAAAAAGAGTAGCATGGAGCTGAAAGTTTTTAAACAACCTTGCTAGATAATTACAGATATTTGTGACATAACACATAATTTTGTGATATAATTTTAGAGCTGGAAGAACCCTTAGATATAATGTAATACAACACCCTTATTTTATAGATGTATGTTATAAAAGATGGAATAAAGAACATGTTTGAATAACCCACTTGGTACATTATTTTTAGGTTTTAAAATACCCTTTTGAGTTCCCTTTCCCAGCTTATATTTTTCTTAGCTCTCTTTGCTGACATTTGTTTTCCTCTTGCTTCCTCATTTTCCCCCTTCTTCATTATATTTAATCCTCACAATAATTCTAAGAAGTAGATATTTTTCTGTCATTTTACAGTTGTGGAGACAGGCTTAGTGGAGCGAAGTAATCTGCCCAAGATCGTATTGCTAAATTGCAGAGCTGGGATTTGAACAAGTTCTTTTGACTCTAATAGACCATGTTGTTTCCACCTATGTCTTAAATGTATTTAAAATTCTTGTACAAATGTAGAGAATGTTTTTACTTTGTGTGGTTATTAATTAAAATTAGATTTGTCAGAATGACAGGAAGCCCAAAGCAATAGTTGTTTAAAAAGATAGAAGTTTGTTCTTCTCTTATGTGGTAAAAGTCTAGATAAGCATCTAAGGTCGGTATGAAGGCTCCACCATGACATTAGGCTCCTATTTTATTATTCCATTATCCATAAACATATTACTTTATAGTTCAAAATATCTGCTCATGTTCCAACAGTCTGCCTAGCAGGAAGCAGAAAGGGTAAAGAAGGGCCCTCTTTCTTTCCTTTAGAATCTATCCCAGAAGTCCTACAAGCTACTTATGCTTATATCCCATTGGCCAAAACCTAGTCAGATGGTCAGCTCAACAGTAAGGGTGGCTGAGAAATGTGGGCTGTATTCTAGATGGTCATCTGCTCAGCTAAAAATCTAGGGTCTGTCACAGAAGAGGTGAACAGATTTGGAGTAACAGAAATTTCTGTCACAATTGTAATCAGTTTTGTCTCATTGTTTACTCATAGGTATTTACTGAACATTTATTATGTACCGCACACTGTGGTTTATTAATTTATACAATAGAAAACTGTGTTAATTCTTGTGTTCATTTACAGGTTAGAAAAATTGTACTCTGAATAGGTTAAAATAAACAGTACCCAGTGTTTTGTTTGTACATAAAGAAGAAAAGTCTGAAAGTGTTAGCTTAATATTTTACTTTAAAATGTTGACAAAATAAGTGAGAAAAGAGCATTTTTGTCTCATGTAGCAAATAGGGTATGATTAATAATATATGTAGATTCATTGGGGGATCTAAAAAGTAGAATTAAATTTTGAGGCTTTGCCTCTTTTACTTTTCACTTTCACTACTTGTGGGTCAAAACACCTAATTGATATGCATGTCATTTCCCTAGTGAATATGAGTGATTCATCTAACCTTTTATAAGAACTTTTATTCATCTTGACAGAAGACCCTATTGCTTATATATTACATAAATGATTTATTAAAATCCAGGTACTTATTTAATATATATGCTGTCACTGTCTTTAATTATGAGGAGTTCAAAGGTACTTTCTATCTCCGTCTCACTATCTTTATGTCGTTTCTCACGAGGTAGTACTAGTACGTAAGAAATTTTTTTAAACTTAGTGAATAGGAACATTTATTTAAGAGGATTTTGTTTAGCCATCTTAGTTGTGGTAGTGGTCTTATAAACTGAAGATCAGCACAGTCACATGCCTTTGTAAACACGACCAAATTACCAACTTCTAAATTTAAATAAATGAAAAATTCCAACAAATATGCTAGTGTATAAATTGGTTACCATTTGTTCAAAACAGCAAGCAAAATCATAAATCCAGCTTTAGGTTTATCTTTATGTTCTCGTAGAAGATGCTGTATTTCTTCAAAGTCAGCCAATACCTTTGAACATTTTTGTACCACAATCCCAAAATACTAGGTATAAAGAAAATTGTGTGAAACTTTGGAAATAAAGTTATAACTTTTACTTAGGTACTTCATAAAGTAGGAGCTGTTAATAGACCCTTAGTTTTGAACAATTTTATTAAACTAATACCCATAAGATTTGATTATAGGCTTCACTTAAGTTTTCTGTAACTGGATTATTTCAGAGCCATGCAAATGAGCTATTTAAGAACATTTGTGGAAATTAAAGTATATTTTCTTTAATTTTGTTCTCTATTAGCCCTAGAGCAGAATACTGTCTATAAAATCAACTATGTAGTGATTGTTCTTGACAAAAATGTGTGAATAAAATTATCATTTAATAATTAGCTCATTGGCTTTCCTATGGTGTCAACAGATCTACAGCATTTTAAACTTGAGACATTTTAAATGTTTCATATTGCTCAAGTTTCATATTGAGCTAATTTAACAGTGGTGTTTTGGTTTTATTTTCTATACTGAAACATGTTTGAAGGCAAAGGGGATAACTTTGTAAAGCTAATGTAAATGTTGAACTAAATATTTTATATTTGTTACAGTTATTGAACAGCATTGGTATGCTTGGTGCTATGATAATCACTGTTAAAGGATGATCCAAAGAAAAAATCATACATATGTGCATATTTTGAGATTTGCACATA
Organism: Phocoena phocoena; assembly: GCF_963924675.1. Lineage (NCBI taxonomy): Eukaryota > Metazoa > Chordata > Mammalia > Artiodactyla > Phocoenidae > Phocoena > Phocoena phocoena. Next base: position 50,789,843 of record NC_089232.1, read on the forward strand.
CATTTTTACTATGAAGAAGTTGCCCCATATATTGGGTTTTGATTCTCATTTTCCCCTTTTCTTCCCAGTTCTTCAAATCAGTCTGGTTTGTTAAATTCCTTTTGAATTTCAGATTATTACTTTTCTAGTCCAGTGACTTTCAACCCTGGTTGTTTATCATGAACAGTGGAGCTTATTCAAAATTCAAGATGCTTTTAGATGTGAGTAACTTAAATCTGACTCAAACTGGCTTACATGAAAACTTACAAGAAAACTTATCCTACATGACAAGATGTTTTGTCTCAAGTTAGTTCCCCTCAAGGACGTAGGATGGCTGCCTACAATAATAATGCAACATTTATCCTTCTTAGTATCTACTAGGAGAAAAGAGAGAAGGACCTCTCTTACCCAGAAGTCAAAACAGCAAGCTGCGGGACTTCCCTGGTGGTGCAGTGGTTAAGAATCCGCCTGCCGATGCAGGGGACATGGGTTCGATCTCTGGTCCGGGAAGATCCCACATGCCACGGAGCAACTAAGCCCGTGCGCCACAACTACTGAGCCTGCACTGTAGAGCCCGCGAGCCACAACTACTGAAGCCCCTGCACCTAGAGCCCGTGCTCCGCAACAAGAGCAGCCACCGCAGTGAGAAACCCACGCACCGCAACAAAGAGTAGCCCCTGCTCGCCGCTACTAGAGAAAGCCCATGAGCAGCAACCAAGACCCAGCACAGCCAAAAATTAATTAATTAAAAAAAAAAAAGCAAGCTGCTTCTTATGTCTCACTAGGCCATATTAGCTCAGGCCTGCTCACCCTTGAGGAGTATGGAATTACCATAAATAGCCATGTTCATATGTGGTGGAGTGGATATTATAAAGTCAGTTACAATGTCCACTTCATAAGAAGTAAAAACATGTATGTTTTTACAAGGTTTGCGGATGACTCAGTGCACAGCTAAGTTTGAGCACTGCTGTACTTCCCAGTTCAAAAAATAATAGGGAGGGCTTCCCTGGTGGCGCAGTGGTTGAGAGTCCGCCTGCCGATGCAGGGGACACGGGTTCGTGCCCCGATCCGGGATACCACAGGCCGCGCGCCAGAGCGTCTGGGCCTGTGAGCCATGGCCGCCGAGCCTGCGCGTCCAGAGCCTGTGCTCTGCAACGGGAGAGGCCACAACAGAGGGTGGCCCGCGTACCGCAAAGAAAAAAAAAAGGCGGGGGGAGGAAAAAAGATACTTTTCCTTTTTCCAGTGGAACAAAAGGACAGTTTGGTTTAACTTATCTTCTTGATTTCTGCTGAAGAGCCTAAAGTTTTGGTTAGCCTTGGTTAAGGCTCCAGGGTAAAAGAATTGTTAAGGATAAGGGTTGAAAGCTATATTCATATAGCTTGTGAAAATGTACTGTTTTTCTCTGTGTAAGTCATCCAGCACCTATTAAAGTTTTGCCAAGTTTTCCTCCCTCTCCCCCCACCCCAATCAGGGCAAACTAGTTTTATCTTAACATAGCCCATGCATCATAAAAGTGAACCACTGATGTTGACACAATTGTTCCCCCAAATCCCCCATTTATTTATTTATATTTATTTTTTGGTTGCATCGGGTCTTCGTTGCTGCGTGTAGGCTTTCTCTAGTTGCAGCAAGGGGGGGCTACTTTTCATTGCAGTGCGCGGTCTTCTCATTGCAGTGGCTTCTCTTGTTGCAGAGCACGGGCTCTAGGCGCGGGGGCTTCAGTAGTTGTGGCACATGGGCTCAGTAGTTGTGGCTCGCGGGCTCTAGAGCGCAGACTCAGTAGTTGTGGCACACAGGCTTAGCTGCTCCGAGGCATGTGGGATCTTCCTGGACCAGGGATCAAACCCATGTTCCCTGCATTGGCAGGTGGATTCTTCATCACTATGCCACCAGGGGAGTCCCCCCCACCCATTTATTTTTTTTGTCTACATTTTAATACCTTGAACTCCGGGTGATCTTGAGATCGGTGGGTATATTTTATTGTGGTAATGTTTCCCCTTACACATCTTAGAATCAGAAAGGAAATACATTTCTGTGAAGGGTAGCTTTAAATTACCCATATTGCTGATCAGTTCCGTTAGTGCCATTAATTAAAGGTTTATTATGAAAATGTTGCTCTGAATCCCTTTGGTTTTGTAGATATCAGTACTTTTTCTGGACTAGTAAGTAACTCCTTTGTAAGAAGTATAGTTAAATTTTAAGTAAAAGCAAGTGTTTACAACTGATAAAGTTTTTTGCGTTTGGTGCAACCTTGTTTTTCTGTATGTATTCACACTCCAAGATATTGTTATTATCAATCTGTTAGTATACCACATGAAAACCTGGATAATTTGTCATTTTTTTTGGTAACTCTTCAGTTCTGGTATGAAGAGTTTTTAATTTCAGTTAATCGTTTATGTGACCCAGGGAAAGCAGTTGTGGAAAAAATAATATTTTGGCGCCATCTGCTGTTCATTAGTGTGATATTTCACCTACTTCAGTAAAACTTGTAGGTGGATTCGAATATGTTTTTTTCTATATTTATCCATATAAAGCACAAAAATAATGGAGTGGTTTTTTTAAATCTGCTGGAGCTGCCTTATGATTCCTATATTTCCAGCTCGTAATTTTGGTGGTAAGAAGTAGTCTTGTCTTAAAAACATTTCCATCCTCTTACCTCTGCCACTTGCATTTTTATTCAATGCCTCTGCATTCCTCAAGATTTCCTTCTCTCAGCTCCCTGTCTTGCCATGAAAGCTCCTGAGTAACACAGGTTCACTGGACTCCTATCTTTGCTTGTGTTTTTAGTATCCTTTTTCCTTTCTGAACACCTTGTTTTTTATGTTTCATTGCCTGCCTGTATCTTATCCTCAAGCCTAACCTCTGTTCATTCTGTGAAATCTTCCCCTATGATTTTGAACTACATTTATTTTTATTTTTATTGCTTTTCTTTTATATAAATTATTTGCTCTACAGAGGTAACATTTTTTTTACCCCCCGCTGCGCGGCTTGCGGGATCTTCGTTCCCCAACCAGGGCTTGTACCCTGGACCCCTGGCAGTGGAAGCAGAGTCCTAACCACTGAACTGCCAGGGAATTCCCCAGAGATAACATCTTATTTTATATTCATAGTCTCTAATTGTCTCGTGTGATATGGTGGTGCTCTGGTACAGCGACACACACACACACACACACACACACACACACACACACTGTTTTGCTCATTAATTGCTTTGTATGTCTTTTCTCTCCAAACAAGTGGCATGTTCATTGTTGACTGGGACAATTTATATACTGATTTTGTAGTCTTTAAATAACAGTTCTGCCTGCACAATTAGGTATGAAGACTTGGAAATCTGATGGCTTAATTAAGAGAATTGTGTGTAGAGTAAAAATAGATGGATCCTGAGCAGTGAACTTTGAGTAATTGGATGAATTTCTGTGCATAAATAACATGAGGTTTATTTTGGCTGCTCAAAGCTTATCCTGCTTTGTCTCTATCAAATTTAAACATTGCTTGTTGATTTTCTGCTATGATGGTTTACTTACAGCATTCCCTCCACCCACCTCATCCCAATATAACTTTAAACAACATACTTAAAGTTTAATTTTATTTTTCCTTAACTATGGACAGTATCTGTAGACTCTCTCCTTTGTAAGATGAGAATATTAATGGCTCTACATTTTCATTATCAAGGTTGATAACATTTATCATATTGTGAATGGAATATTATTGATTTGTATGTAGGTTGATTCTAGAAGTTGAAAAATAATAAGTGTTCATCTTATTATACTTACGGGGATATTTTCTCTATCGAGCCAAGCATATGCTAGATTCTGTTTCTTTCTCTACTACCTGATATATTCTTGGGCCACCAAAAGAAATCATGCCTAACTGTTCTGATGGATTCTTTTTTATATTTCACCTATTGCCTTTATCACGTCCTCAATTTTTTCTAAGCTCCCTACTATCTAACCTATTAATTTCCCCCTTTTCCAGGAAATTTCATTCCTATAGCTGTTTTGAGCCCTGGTCCAATCTATAAGTTTCTTTGGGCCTCCTTCACACCCTTTACCTTAGACTATCTTCCCTTTGCTGCTTTTCTGTGATGACCTCATTAATTACTGCATCCCAAGTCTTCCCCTTCCTGGGTTTACTCCCTGCTTCAGTTGAAATATGTCCTCAAGTAAGTTCCTGTACAGGAGAAAAACTTTGTAAGTCTCTGCATGTCTGGAAATTTCTTTATTCTACCTTCACTCTTATTTGGTAGTATTACGAGACTTTGACTTTTACTGATCTGCAGTGAATGCCATTGTTTTTCAGATCCACATATCACTGTTGTCCTTTGTTTTGTACTTGAATTTTCAGAGTTCAAAGCTTCTCTGAGGTTTTGAGAGAACTTGACAGTTCCCTCCTTGTAGCCTCTGACATGCTTTACTAGGCAGTAGCTTCCTCTACTTTGCTTCACTAGTCAACATTCCTTTATTTTTGTGTCTTCTAGAAATCCATTGAAATCTCGTGTATTGATGGCTTTATCCTGTTCTCTTTGTTGTAAGGGTTTATATCTTTTTATTTCCCTACTCATAATGTTAAGGAGTCTTGGAGATAAAATGAGTCTACCTATACTGTCATTTTCCCCTAGGTTTTTATTTTTTAAAATTTGGAATTGAAATATATTTAGAAAGTAACTTGAACATTAGATCCCTAACAATTACATTATAGTGACTTTGCTATGCCAGAAAGTGATTCCTGATTTCATGTTGTGTTTTATAGATAATAGTAGTATGTATACATGTAGCTTTCCAGTGGATAATGGCAAAAACGTTAGCAGGGAAGAGTGACTGAGCCATATGTTTTGAGGCTTTTTTGGGTTTTCTTTTTTCCTATTCTTACCACCACCACCCTAATCTGGGGCTTTCTGATTTGTTTCCATTATTGAAGGAGTCTTTATTGTGCCCTATTGCTGCTTTAGCCACCTCTTAACAAAAGTTTTTATAAATGCTACAACACATTTAAAATTTACCATGTTTTCTTAACAGAATAAAGACCGAACCCTTTACCTTGGCATTCAAGGACTTTTCTTTGTTTGGTCCCAGTAGTTCTCAAAGTGTCATCCCCTTCCCAGCAGTAGCATCCCTGGGAACTTGTTAGCAATGTAAATTCTAAATCCCCCTCCCCTCTGTCTGATTCAGAAACACTGGGGGTACAGCTCAACAAGGTGTTTTAACAAGACCACCACATGATTCTGATGCTGAAGTTTGAGGACTGCTGGTCTAGTCCATCCCTTTTCATTTTGCAGGCAAAGAATTGAGGTATATAAAGAGAGGTTAATTGGCTTGTCCAAACTCATACAACTAGGTAGAGTTTTCTTTCTAATACTCTATACTTGACTTTTTATGAGTTGCAATCAGAAAGCAGTCTGAGATGGGAAAGTTGGAAAGGCTTTATAGAGAATGAGGGACTTGATAGAACACTGAACTATAACCTTACGTAAGTAGAAACAAAAGAGATGGATATTGTAAGCAAGAAGACCACGTGAATAAAGGCATGAAGATAAAAACATACAGTTGACCCTTAAACAGGTTTTAACTGCATGTGTACATTTATACGTGGTTTTTTTTTAATAGTAAATACTACAGTACTACATGATTTGTGGTTGGTTGAATCCACAGATCAGGAACTGCCAATGTGGAGGGCCGACTGTAAGTTACAGGTAGATTTTCAACCTTGCAAGGAGGATCAGTGCCCCTAACTCTATGTGTTCCAGGGTCAACTGGGTATACAAACATATTCTGAGAACAAAATAGACAAGTTGGACTCATAATCAGTAGGTCTCTTTTATAGGAATATAGAGAATAATGTATGTAAAACAGTGATCACAGTGCCTGGCATGTTGATAAAATGTTAGCTGCACTTTGTTGTTGTTGGGCTGGTATTGTTGGTTGTATTATTGATTTTGTTGTTGTTGTTAGGAAGGTAGTATGGAACAGAAGTTAAGACTGGGTTCCTGAATCAAATCCCAGCCCTAACACTGACTTTTTGACTGCTAGAAAGTTATTCTCTCTAAACCTCAGTTTCCACATTTCTAAAATGGGAATAGTAGTATCAATCTTATAGGATAGTAGTAATGATGAAATAATGTTTGTTGATGACGTGCCTGCTTCATAATAGGTACTTTAATAAAAGTCTATTTATTTATTATTTAACTAATAGCTATTATTACTTCCTAGCTTGGTAAGTCATCTTGTTTGACTCTGAATGACATAAAGCTTTGTCAAAAATCATCAGTCCTGAAAGGGTAAATTGTTGTCATGATTAAAGCAGTTCACAAATATGACCAAGAAAAAAAAAGGAAACTTTAAATAAGAGGGGACTGGTTAAATAAATTTAACAAGGGGCTGATTACGTAAGTTATGGAACATTTTTATTCCGTAGCCGTTGGAAAACATGTTTCAGAAAGAAATTTTGTGACCTGTATCATGAACTATATGTTCATGATATATGCTCATGATATAATGAAAATAAAAAAGCAAAATATAAACAGTGCATACAGTGTTTCAGTTATGTAATTTGTATAGAGAAAAATAACTTGAATATTCTGAAATATTAATGGTAATAAACTCTGGGTGATGAGATTTTAGTAACTTTTTCCTTTTGTGTTTTTCTTTATTGTTCACATTTTCTAAGTGAACTTTTTAAAAATTAGGATATAGTTGATGTACAATGTTACATAAGTTTCAGGTGTACAACATAGTGATTCACAATTTTTAAAGGTTATATTCCATTTATAGTTATTATAAAATATTGGCTATATTCCCTGTGTTGTACTGTATATCCTTGTAGCTTATTTTATACATAGTAGTTTATACCTCTTAAACCCTCACCCTTATCTTGCCCCTCCCCCCTTCCCTCTCCCCACTGGTAACCATTACTTCTCTGTATCTAAGTCTGTTTCTTTTTTATTATATTCACTAGTTTGTTTTATTTTTTAGATTCCACATATAAGTGATATCATACAGTATTTTTCTTCCTCTGTCTCATTTCACTTAGCATAATACCCTCAAAGTCCATCCATGTTGTTACAAATGGCAAGATTTCATTCTTTTTTATGGCTGAGTAGTATTCCATTTGTGTGTGTGTGTGTGTGTGTGTGTGTGTGTGTGTGTGTGTGTGTGTGTGTACAATATCTTCTTTATCCATTTATCTGTCAGACACTTAGGTTGCTTCCATATCTTGGCAATTGTGAACATTTTTATAATTAGGGGAAAAATTGTGACACTTTAAATTTGTGGCAGAATCATTGGAATAATATTATAGCCTCCTAAAATGAAATGATCAGTATTCATTTTTATCAGTGGTCAGCCTTGGCATTTGTGGATTTCACCTTGTGTTTTCAGCTAGTCAAGAACTATTCTAATCACTCATCGTGAGAAATATTTTGTGATAAGAATCATTATTTCTACATTTTAAAGGTTTTTTTGAAGATTGAGTTGGATAATATAATAAAGGCCTCTAGCTAGAATTTGAAATATATATATATATATATATTTTTTTTTTTTTTTTTTTTTTTTTTTTTTGCGGTACGCGGGCTTCTCACTGCTGTAGCCTCTCCTGTTGCGGAGCACAGGCTCCAGACGCACAACCTCAGCGGCCATGTCTCATGGGCCCAGCCCCTCCGCGGCATGTGGGATCTTCCCGGACCGGGGCACGAACCCGTGTCCCCTGCATCGGCAGGCGGATTCTCAACCACTGCGCCACCAGGGGAGCCCTGAAATATATTTGGAGTGCATCTTGCTAACTTTCAGCATCCCATCTCAATTATTATAATAGCTAACATTGGAATGTTCTCTCTGCCAGGGACTGTGTTAAGTATTAATCTTCACAAAAATTTTATGAGGTACGCACCATTATCTCCATTTTATAGATGCACTGAAAATCAAACAGGTTAAGAAACTTGTCCAAGATTGCACAACCACTAAGCCAGTATTCTAACAAAGAGCTAAACAGTCTTTCCAGAGCCTGTATTCGTAAACATTGTGCTATGCCGTCTAATATGTAAAATAAAATATCAAAATGTTATTGATATTTACAATACAAAAAGATCTAAGGAGATACTCATTATGAAAATAAAGGGTCTGATGTATATGTTGTGGTATTTTTATATAAAGTCTTAACTCATTAACACTTCGAATAAACTAAGACATGAAAAATTATGATTTCATTTTTTAAAATTCTTTAACATTTCCAAAAGTATATGTTCCATTTATGGTATTCTTTTATATGCTAATGCACTCCTAGTGATAAGTATATCCAATAGTATTTCTCATGACTAATGTGTGTTTAGATAGCACAGTGGTAAAGAGTATGGGGCTCTGGAGCTAGGCTGAGTTCACATTCTGCCTCTGCTTCTTAATATTTTGTGGCCTTGGGCAAGATGTTTAACCTCTCTGTGCCTAGATTTTTCATCTGTAAAATAGGAATAATAATATGTTCCTCAAAGAGTTGATATAAGGATTCAGTGAGTTAATTCATATAGAAAACTTGAAATAATAGTGCCTGCACATGGAAGTTTTCAGTGTTGGGTACGCTAGTTTGTAATAGTACTATTATTATTCCATTTACTATCATTATCATCATCATCTGTATTGATTATATAATAAGCTTTTTTGAGACATCCAAGTTACATTTTGTGAAAACAAGTAAAAACATTGTACTTGGAGTCCACTGAGCTAAAAATTATTTTGCTACCACTTACTAGCTTTCTAACCTTCAGCATTTCACTGAACCTTGTGGGCCTCAGATGACCACTAATAATATCTTCCCTGTCATCTGATCTTTTGATCTGTAAAATACTGCTAGAAATCATGCAGTCTCAGAATTGTGGTGTCTAACTATGGAACTGTGAAAGAAAGAGAACTGATGATGCTTAGTCTCTCGGTCCATTTTCCTTCTTTCATTTAAGTAGTTGTGTGAATTTACAACAAAGGTTAAGCATTTAATGCTTGTAAGAATATAATAGCCTTATTCTCATTTTGACCTTCATACTTTACTCTCCTGGCTTTCACTACTACTTTTCTATAAAACTAAACTAATACAAGGCATTTCTAAAATTGTCTAAATTTCATGTGAAAATAAAACTAGGGACAGGCTAAATTGTTTCCTTTTAAGCTATGTGCATGCATATGGTGATTTGTGTGTCCTATTTTATACTTTACTAACACTTCGAGTGCTTTTAGTATGGCACTTATTATATTGCTTCAGTTATTTGTTTACATGTCTAGCTTCCCTACTAGATCAAGTCCCTCAATGGCAGATTTTTATATTCATAGTGACTAGCAAACAGATGAAAATTAATAGCTTTTAATTAATGACATATAAATCTTATGTTAGCCTTAATTAGGTTTGTCTTAATTATTGATTTGGGACCATGGTCATTCTGATCTTGAATTAATGATGCACTAGATATTCTTGTCATATCAGCTTCTACTTTGGATGTAATGATACTTTTGAATTACGTTGCTTCAGTTATTTGTTTACATGTCTAGCTTCCCTACTAGATCAAGTCCCTCAATGGCAGATTTTCAATTTTCCATTGAACTTTAAAAATACTTAAAATTTATGAAAGTTACTTTAAAATAGTTTTTCTTGTTTGATAAAATAGAAAAGAATGATTGTGTTTTATGAATTTTGTCACTTTAGGAAATACTGAAAATGCAAAACTGGAGGTAAGACACGAGAATAGAAGAAAGAGTTTTAAAATGTTCCATTTGCGGGGGAGGCTATTCAATACTCCTTTCCCTGAAAGCAGTGGGAGAAAATGTCTTAGGAGAACAAAATGTGATATGTAACAGGAAAGAATGAAAATAAAGCTGAGCTACTCCCAAAGGATATTAATCCTTGAATTAGTAGTTGTCAGTTGATATTCTTTTATTTTTTATCAAGCTAGAGTATGAATTCTTGTCAATTCAGGACCCACAGATACATTTTTATATATACAGTAATGATAATTTTGACATTGCTAACTATCCACTTACATCATATGGCTAATTCTCAAGAGTTGGATGACACATCTGCCATGAAACACCAGTATTGTACCATATATAAGTAACGACAGCTAATCTACACTTTCTGAGTCTCACTTCTACCAGAGTATATTTTCAGAGTGGCAAAATTCTCTAATTTTTTATCTCCAACCCAAATCACTCACTGGAGCCTGAGATCAATATATTTAGTTTTGTTGAGAGTCTCCACGTGAATGTCCCACAGCTTCCTCAAAACTCAAAGTCCAAACCTGGGGACTTCCGTGGTGGCACAGTGGTTAAGAATCTGCCTGCCAATGCAGGGGACACGGGTTCAAGCCCTGGTCCGGGAAGATCCCGCATGCCGCAGAGCAACTAAGCCCATGCACCACAACTACTGAGCCTGCGCTCTAGAGCCCGTGAGCCACAACTGCTGAGCCCACGTGCTGCAACTACTGAAGCCCACACACCTAGAGCCCCTGCTCTGCAACAAGAGAAGCTGCTGCAAAGAGAAACCCACACACAGGAACGAAGAATAGCCCGTGCTCGCCACAACTAGAGAAAGCCTGCGCGCAGCAACAAAGACCCAACGCAGCAAAACAAAACAAAACAAAACTTTCTCATTAAAAAGAAAAATCCAAACCTTTTTTTTCCCCTCCACATCCCTGTCTTACCTACAAAGGTTCCTTCCTTATTAGTACATGGCACCACCATCCATTGGATTGCCCACATCAATATTATTCTTGGCACCATCCTCTCCTCCACCCCACCCATATCCATTCATTCACCAAGTTTTACAAATTTACCTTGTGAATATATCACAGATCTATTCAGTTCTTTCATTTTTATTACCATAGTTCAAGCTATGTTCATCTCTCCATTGTATTACTTCATAGTTTCCTAATTGGCCTCTTGCCACCAATGCCATCCAATTATCTATCTATACATTGTTCCGGTAATCTCCCTAAAACACAAATCAGAACATGTCATTGTTCTATATTTAAAGCCCTTTAGTGGCTATCCTTGGCCTTCAAGATAAAATCTAAATTCTTCAAAGTGTTAGTAGCACCCTTCGTGATCTGGACCCTGCTATGTGATACAGCTGTATGGACCAACGTGCAGTTCTTTGAGACTTCTGGAGGTGAGCACCTTCAGGTCTTCACTATTCCTTCTGCTTAACTAACTCCCAGTAGTTATCATCTCACCTTGGACCTTCTTCAAGAAACCTTCACCAATATCCCAGCATCATACCCTAACAAAGATTGGATTAGATATTCTTGTGTGTTCCCATAGTACCTTCTGCTTATCCTTTTTACAGCGTATGACATACTGTATTATTATTGCCTGCTTAGTTATTTATGTCTCGTCTAAGCTCTTGGAGGGTAAGTACAATATTCTGTTTGGTTGCTCTGTTTTACCAGTACCTCACGTAGTGCACGGCACATTCATTCATTTATTCTTTTTTTTTTTTTTTTTTGGCTGTGTTGGGTCTTCGTTGCATGCAGGCTTTCTCTACTTGTGGAGAACAGGGGCTGCTCTGTTGCAGAGCATGGGCTTCAGTAGTTGCGGCATGTGGGCTCAGTTGCTTAGTTGCTCTGTGGCATGTGGATCTTCCCAGATCAGGGATTGAACCCGTGTTCCCTGCATTGGCAGCCAGATTCTTAACCACTGTGCCACCAGCAGATATTTGTTGAACATCCTTTATGTCAGCTTGGAATGAAGAGTGGTCTAAATTTTTTCTGTTGAAATGAAGCCTTGTTTGAGTTTTCAGTAATTCTTTATAATATCAAAGATGTGGCTTCTAAAGACTATTATTCAGTGGTCAAATATATTTTCTCTGACCAGTCTTAGATAACCCCTATAGTTCATGTTGTGGTGAAAATTCAGTAGGATTATGTGCGTGTGTGTGTATGTATGTGTATAAATAATAACTGAATATGTTAATGGAAGTATAGAGCAGTATCCTGAATAGTTAAATTTTTTAGAGTTTGTAACAGTATATAAAATACAATTATAAATATCTGATTATCTCAAGTCAGACTTTTAAAAAGCAGTTTTTTATAATAGCTTTACTTCTGGGCTCCCTCCCTTAAAATATTTAAGTTTTTAAAGTAAAATATTTAAGTTTTAAGTAAAATATTTAAATTAAAATGCATTTAAGATAAATTTTTGTCTTGATTTCAGTTTATTCATGGATTTTTTTAGTAGTTGGAAAAAAGCTGTGGTAGTTCCCAACTGTGTTAGAAACAGTTGTCAAGTGTGGTTCTTTACACTGTGAGACTGGGAGCTGTTTCTAAACACACAGTTACTAGCACAGATTTGCCTAAGTTTCCAATCTGATCTGTGGCTATGGGTAAGTAATGTGGAACTCATATAGATTTGTGGGGGGAAAACCTTCTAGACATTAAATTCCATAAACTACCCTTTATCTTTAGGTTAGTCTTTAAACCTGAAGTGTATAGACTTTAAACCCCAGCCAATCAATAGTATAATTTTTTGTACGTCTTTGAGATAGTTAAAAAGCTATGTAAAAATTAAGGTATTCTGCTTAAGGTGTATAGACTTAAGTCTCATCTTTTGTTGAAGTGCATCTTAATATAAATTTTCAGTACTATTTAATATCAAAGATTTCAAAGATTATTTTTTAGTTAAATAAGCATGCTTATTCTCCAGAAGCCTTTATCCCTGTGGTTCCTATTGATAGTGAAGACTCTAGTATATTTATATAGGATTTGTAGTAAAATCTAAAAATTATAAAATAAATTTTGACATTATGTATATATGTGGGTATAACATCCCTTTAAACTGCATGATACTATTTATCCTTTAAGAGAACTGATAAGAATTTAATAAAACTGTGTATGTATGTGTGTGTACTATCCAATTAGGGTACCCACTAGCCACATGGGGCTATTGAGCACTTGAAGTATGGCTTATCTGAATTTGAGGCATACTGTAAGTATTAAAAATACAGAGCTTTAGTATGAAAAAAGAGAATGTAAAATATCTCATAATTTTATATTGATTACATGTTGAGATAATAAATTTTAGATAAGTGGGTTAAATTTATATTAAAATTAATTTCACTGATTTTTTTTTTTAATATAGCTACTAGAAAATTGGATCACATGCTGTTTCTATTGGGCATCTCTGGTCAAGAACTTTTTTTCTAATTGTTTTTCTAATTGAAAACTACATTTTCTGTAAGTTATGGTTGAAATTGAACATTTTTGGTATTGAGAGTTATTTTTTATTAGTCTTAGATTACAGTTTGACATTTGAATACTGGTATTCCAATGTTAGATGTAAAAGTAAAGGCTATAAAGTTTAAAAATTTTTAACAAAATATTATTTTGAGGTCTTGTTTTTAGACTTTGTTGTTAGAACAATACCATAACCAGTCCTTCATGATTTCTTGGTTCCCGATTGGACACAGTTTGGCAGCTATCATAGATCTTTACTTTAGTTATTGTATAATTTATTTAACATTTTTTTGTTTGCTTCATATGTGCCAAATCTATCATAATTTCAGGAGGGAACAAAAAATAATGGATATGCATGTAAATGAGTTTGCAGAGTTGGAGGTAGGAAGAAGTGAGCAGTTCCTGTCTGGCTTTTTATTTTCTGTAAAGTAGTATGTAAGGTCATCTTAGTCTACCACTAGTGGTGGTTTCTGGGGAAAACTCCTTGAATTGAGTAAAATTAAAGAGTTCTTGATGGATAAGAGTCAACATCTATTCAGCCGTTATTGGGCACTAAGCTGAACATGGAGGAAAAATATAAAATGGGGACCTTGCCCTCAGAGCTTAAATTTTGTTAGGAAAATAACGGTGTATGCCAAAAAAGTAAAAAACAGATAAGGCATCTGTAGTAAGGTAAAGAATATATGGTGTATATACAGTACTATAGGAGTTCAAAAGGTGAAGAGAGGGCTTCCCTGGTGGCGCAGTGGTTGAGAGTCCGCCTGCCGATGCAGGGGACACGGGTTTGTGCCCCGGTCTGGGAAGATCCCACATGCCACAGAGTGGCTAGGCCCGTGAGCCATGGCCGCTGAGCCTGCGCGTCCGGATCCTGTGCTCCGCAACGGGAGAGGCCACAACAGTGAGAGGCCCACGTACCGCAAAAAAAAAAAAAAAAAAAAGATGAAGAGAACACTGGTGCCTAGAGATTGTTTTTTTTTTTTTTTTTTTTTTTTTTTTTTTGAGATTGTTTTTTGTGTGTGTGTTTTGGGTTTTTGTTTCTTCTAAGCTTTCTCCTTTTGCTTCTTATTTAAAATAGTAGCCAAATGATCTTTTCAGTATGACCCCTTTGTAAAAATAACCTTCTGGTACTGTATGTAATTTTCAGAACAGTCAGTGGTAATTTATTATGAGAGCTGTATAGAATTTAGCACAGATTCTTTATCTCAGCACAAGAGTTTAATACAGTTACTTTAGAACTGAGCTTTGAGTGCTTTAGAACAAGACAGTGTTCTGAATAAGAAGTTGAGGTTACTGTGGCATTACATGATTCAAATCATGTAGCTTCATGTATTTATTTGGTGTGAACTTCAGCTTGCACCTGAATTAACAAGCACCTTCTCTTTCCTGTTATTACCTCTGCATTCCTTACTTTTCAGTCCTTACTATTTGCTGTGTTGATGGTGAAAAGGAAAAGATGGTGAAAAGGAAAGATGGTGGTGTCTGGGTGGGTATCTGTAATAGTAAGATGTATAGGTTTTAAACAGGAGTGGGATTAGAGAGAGGGCTGTATAGGGTGAAAAGTTTGAGCATGTTCTTTTGAGTGTTGTAGAAACTGACTACTAGCTGCATGATAAACCAAGATGATAGAAGTATCACCCGCACGTGCATACACACTGCAAACATACAGAAATGTAACGCAAAACTGTAAATGCATAGCTAAACTCTGAGGAAGAAAAGAAGAGAAGGAAATTCCCAGGTGCCAGGTATGAAAGAAATCAAATCAAAACCTTAAGTGGGAACTGGTGCTGCTGTATAAAATAGTACAGGCCCCTTTTGGTCCTGGATATATGTCCTAAGAAGTCTGGGGTGGAATTTTAGTGGAGAATGGAGATAGGGCCTTTTCAAAATAGAGCTAGCTCTGAGACCCAGTCATGCAGCCTAGAACCTGAAAGAGCTTTCCTAATTGTACATAGATTTTTTTAAAGTGACCAATGATAGAACAATCTGAATGAGAATATAAAATAAGTGTGTATGAAATGATTAAAAGGATAAAAAAAAGGAAATGAAGCATGATGAAGTAACAGGCCAATATGAAAAAGAAACAGACTCGAAAAAGAAAATCACATTCAGAAATTAAAAATATAATCTTGGAATTTGGCTTTAGATGGATTAAATAGCATATTAGATATTCTTGCTTGGCTGAAAAGGAAAGAAATATAGCAATAAATGGTTAAGAAGAACTAAATCTAAAGTATAATGACCCAAAATTTAAAAGTTGAAAATACAAGATTGGCAAAATGCTAGGCTGATACAAAACAAAACAAAAAGCTCTTAGAAAAATATTATCAGGCAAAAACAGATTTTAAAGGCAAAAGTATTATTAAGGATAAAGAGAGCCATTGCATAATGATGGAAAGGAATAATTCACTAGGAAGAAATAATAATCTTGAACCTTTATGTCCAAGTAATATTATGTCAAAGTATATAAAGCAAAATTTTACATACTAAAAATGGACTACTTACAGGTAGTGGGAAATTTTAGCACATTTCCTTCAGAAACTGACAGATAAATCAGACCACTGCTACCACCACCCTCCAACAAAAGTAAAGGCATAGAATATTTGATCAGTACAGTTAACAAACTTGATATTTTAGATGTGTTTAAACTCTACTCTCAAAAAATAGAATGTAGATGTTCCTTTCAATCACACATGAAACGTAGAAATTAACCACATATTAAACTACAGTGGGATGACTCACAAATACCCAAGCATGTAACACCGGCTATATTTTCTGACTACAGCATAGTACATAAAAAACTTACTAGGTTTTCCAGGTTTCATTTGAATAATGTTTAAATGGAATAATAATAGTTAAAACATTTATTGAACACAGTGTGAGCCAGGCATACTGCTGAGTGTTTTGCACATGTTATTCTATTTAAACACTTTCAGCATCCCAGTGAATTATAAGATAGCATTACCATCTTTACTAGTGAGAGTATTTAGGTGTAAAAATGTTTATCTGCCTAGGACTTCCCTGGCAGTCCAGTGGTTAAGACTCCAAGCTTCCACTGCAGGGGGCGTGGGTTCTATCCCTGGTTGGGAACTAAGATCCGGCATGATGCAGGGTATGGCCAAAAAATTGATTTATTGATTGATTTTTAAAAGTTTATCTGTCCAAGGTCTGCGGTTGGGACAAAACCTCTGTTTTTAAATACACTGTTAAAACCCCCCATCTTTTAAAAACACCTTTATTATCAGAAAATATAGCCAGATAGAGAAGCTCACATAAATATATAGTTTATTGAATTATTGTTAAGGTTGGTATTGTAATACCAATAGATCAAGAAGTAGAACTTTACCAGCCACTGCAGAAGCCTTTTATGTGCCCCATTCCTTCCCCACAAAAAGCATTTTTATGATAATCATTTTCTGGCTTTTTTCTTTGTAATTTTAATACTGTAGTGTACATTTTTAAACAGTATGCTTTAGTGTTGCTTATTTTTCCCCCATTTTTTCCCACATAATTTGTCGAAGAAACTGGTATAGTTTAATCTTCTAGAATTTTTAACAGGTTTGATCAATTTGAGATTTGATGGTCTTGGCAAAATTTTGTAGGTGGTGGTGTGTTCTTTCATCAGGAGATATATAATATCTGGTGGTTTTTCTTTTTGTGATATTAGAACTATTGATACTCAGTGGTTAAATCCATTGACTCTTTAGAGATTGCAGATTTTAATTTTTTCTAATTTTACTATTTGTTCTTCATTTATTGCTGGAATGTTTCTGTAAAGAAGCTTCCCCTCATCTAATAGTTACCTGGTAGTTTCGTTTATATAAGAGAGGAAGAGTAAATGTTTTGTTATTTCCTGTTGTATAGCAGTTTTCAAAATGATGAGTTGCTTTTCACTAGCATCTTTCAAAGTAACCTTTTCCCCCCTTTTTTTTAAGTGTCATAAACTCACAGATTTAAATATATTGGTTTTGGTTCTTTTCAGTTATCCTTACTGATGCTCAAATTGTCCCATCTTTGGCTAGTGGGAGCTTCTTTAAGTTGGTTCTCTTCCATCATGGAGTTTATATTTTAGTAAATATATGCATGTATAAGCATATGTATATGTATTGCCTTGAAACACACACATATACTAAACACATTGTTCTGTATATTTTGGGTTTTATACTTCCTGTATATTGGAAATAGTTCCTTATCTGTTCTGTATAGAACTGCTTTATATTTTGTAATGGCCACATCGATAGTAAAGCTGTACCATAGTTTTTTTAACGAACACTTACTGATGAACATTTTGATTGTTACCCAGCAGTATTATAAACAGTACTGCGGTGAATATCCTGGTACTTACTACTTTGCCCATGTGTGTGAATATAGCTGCAGAATCAATTCCTAGAAATGGAATTGTTAAGTAATAATAGCTATTGTCAAATTGCTCTCCTTAAAGCAATTAAGAACTGTTTTTTTGCCTCATACTATCCTTTGATATATAATACTAGTATGTGATCAAACTTTTTTATGTATATAAATTTGTTTATTTTTGGCTGCATTGGGTCTTTGTTGCTACATGCGGGCTCTCTCTAGTTGCGGCGAGCGGGGGCTGCTCTTTGTTATGGTGTGTGGGCTTCTCATTGCAGTGGCTTCTCTTGTTGTGGGAGCATGGGCTCTAGGTGCGCGGGCTTCAGTAGTTGTGGCACGCAGGCTCAGTAGTTGTGGCGCACGGGCTTAGTTGCTCCAAGGCATGTGGGATCTTTCCGGACCAGGGCTCGAACCCATGTCCCCTGCATTGGCAGGCAGATTCTTAACCACTGCGCCACCAGGGAAGTCCTGTGATCAGACTTTTTGATCTTTGATAATCTGCTTTGATAAAAAAAATCTCATTATAGTTTTTATTAGTATTTCATTTGTATTTCCTAAATTATGAATTGTCTGTTCGTGTCCTTGGTCCAATTTTCTATTGAATGGTTAGCCTTTTCCATATTGATTTGTAGCACTCATATATAATAAGGAAATTACCCTTTCGTGACATGTGTTGCAAATATTTTTTCCTAATTGTGTTGCTTCTTTTGACTATGTTTATGGTTTTCATTTTCCAAGCAGAATTTTTTTTTTTTTTTAATTTATTTATTTATTTTTGGCTGTGTTGGGTCTTCGTTTCTGTGCGAGGGCTTTCTCCAATTGCGGCGAGTGGGGGCCACTCTTCATCGCGGTGCGCGGGCCTCTCACTGTCGCGGCCTCTCTTGTTGAGGAGCACAGGCTCCAGATGCGCAGGCTCAGTAGTTGTGGCTCACGGGCCTAGTTGCTCCGCGGCATGTGGGATCTTCCCAGACCAGGGCTTGAACCCGTGTCCCCTGCATCAGCAGGCAGATTCTCAACCACTGCGCCACCAGGGAAGCCCCAAGCAGAATTTTTAAATGTTAAAATACTACTCAAATTTATTAGTTCATTTTGAACAATCCAAACTTAAGAAAGAGTTGAGAAGTACAGTACAAAGAAGTGTGTGGGTTTTTTTTCTCCCTGAACCCTTCAAGAATAAGTTCCCAGCCTTTGTCCTGTCACCTCCTAATACTTTAGTGTGTATTTCCTACAAACAAAGATATTCCCTTAAATGACCATACTACACCTATTAAAATCAGAGAGTTAACATTGAGACGTTACTGTCTTTAGACCCCCATTCAAGTTTCACTAATTGAATGAATTATTTCACTATTGTCTTAATAACCTTTTTAGCAAAAGGATCCAGTTCAGAGCCACATGTTGCGTTGAGTTGACATTTCTTTTCAGTATCCTTCAATCTGGAACAGTTCCTCAGGCTTTCCTTGACTTTCATAACTGACAGTTTGAAGATTATTCAAAACAAATTAGAACAAGAATTTGTTCTAATGTTTCCTCATAATTTGATTTAGGTTATGCATCTTTGTCAGGAATATCATAGAAGTGATTCTGTGATCTTGTATGCTATCAGGTGACACACGGTTTCAGTTTGTCCTATGAATGATGATGTTCACTTTGATCCCTTAATTAAGACAGCATCTGATTGGCATCTCTACTGTAATGGTTTTTCCCTTTCTATTTATCAGTATTTTGTGGGGGAGGTACTTTAAACATCTCCTTATCAAACTTTCCATTTATTCATTTACCGTAGGATGAATTTATAGGTTGCTGTCCATTCAGTGGGTTATAATCCCTTTACTATCATGAGTTTTGGTACTTCAGCATAATTTTGCTAGTGGGTGGCCATTCAGGCTGACTTCAGTGTTCTTTTGACATGTCCTCATTACTGAGCACTTTCTTGTTTCTGCCACAAGATACTCCAGGCTCATTCTGTATTTCCCTCAGCCTAGAATCAGCCATTCTCCAAGGAGCCCTTACTCCTTTTATAGAGAAGTATTCAGAAGCAAAGATCCAAATGCTAGTCATGCTCATTGCTGTTGGAGTGGCATTGCCTTCCAGGCTTTGTCAGTGAACAGAGCTAGGGAATATACGCGTGTATAATCCACACATTTTCAAACATCTGTAACTATACCTATTTCTATATCTATCTTTTAAAAACAATGAGTTCACATTGATAATTCCAGTCTAACACTGTAAGATTTACTCTAGCTTTCTCTTCTTTAATATTTTAACTCTCTTCTCTTTCAGAAGCCTGGCTTCCATTTGATCAGTCCCTCTGTTGTTTGTTACCAAGCTTCCGATTCCACCATCCCCTCTCCTGTGCAATGCCCTTCTCTCCCTTCTCTGGCTCTGACTCTCCATTCCAGGCCACCTTCCCCCACATGGACCTCCTTCTTAACCCCTCTTGAGCTCCAACACTGTATGCCAGACCACTCTCTGCATGGATGCCCTTTTTATCCTACTTGGTATCTGATACCCTATACTGAACTATCCCTCTCTTTTGACACCTTTCTCACCCCACTTGGACTCTAACCATGCAGTACTCACTTGTACTCACTCATCAAGTGAACATCCTCCTCACCTTTTTTTTAAATGCCTTCCAATTTTGTGTCATACCTTGAAAGAGCTTCTCCACTTTAACATTATAAAAAAATAATTTTGTTTTCTTCTAGTGATTTTTATTTATTTATATTGTATTTAAGCATATGGTCTATTGTGGAATTTATTTTGAAGTAAGAAACAAAGTAGAAATCCAGCACTTCTCAGATGGTTATCCAGTTGCCTGGAATTTTGTATAAAAACTGTATCTCCCCCCAAAAAAATGTATAAAGTTTTTAAAAAGTTACTGAATTCATGGAGCTTTTTCTTAAAAATGGGTATCATTTTTCATATTGTTTTTGTTTATAACAGATGATGATGTACCTGCAGATATGGTTGCAGAAGAATCGGGTCCTGGTGCACAAAATAGTCCATACCAACTTCGTAGGAAAACTCTTTTGCCAAAAAGAACAGCGTGTCCTACAAAGAGCAGTATGGAGGTAAATTCAGTGTGACTGCTTTTTTTGTGTGTGTAATGAAGGAATTGTTAGGAAACAAACAGAAAGGGGACCGTCAGTCATTTTTTAGAAGTAATGATTATGGTAAAAATATTTGCTTAGTTTTCATTTTGTTTTTAAAGGGTGCTTCAACTTCAACCACAGAAAACTTCTTTGGTCATCGTGCAAAACGTGCCAGAGTCTCTGGAAAATCTCAAGATCTATCAGGTATTTCCTATGGGAAAGCTAAGAAATAGGGTCAAATAATTTTTATTTTTTGATACCAAAAAATTAATATCAACTTAAATGTAGTTTATTTGTACATTTGAGATTGAGAAAGTGATTATTACAGAATAAACATGAGAACCGTCACCGTCTCCATCTCTGATTGTAATTGTATAAAAATCCTTTTTGTATATTTAGTGTAGCCAGTTTTTGAAATGGTGCATACTAGCTAGCTAAAAGAAAGAATACTGTCAAGATAAAAGGAAATAAATGTGTGTCGTCTATGAAAGCAAATGCTTATAAAATGATTGTCAAAAAATAAAAGCTGTTCATTAGACAAAATGGAAATTGTGCTCTTTAAATAATGAGAAAGTCTTTGCTAGCATGATAGATTGTTTATATTCTGTTTGTTAATCTCTTTATAGCAGCACCTGCTGAACAGTATCTTCAGGAGAAACTGCCAGATGAAGTGGTTCTAAAAATCTTCTCTTACTTGCTGGAACAGGATCTTTGTAGAGCAGCTTGTGTGTGTAAACGCTTCAGTGAGCTTGCTAATGATCCAATTTTGTGGTAAGTGAAAATTTATTTCTTATTATCTTGAGATATATTACTTGTTGCCCAAAATGCTGTAGATGGTAGGAAATTTGGAGTATGAGTTGATGGTTACAATTAAATAGAAGAAAATTAGAATGCTTATAAATTCCAAGTTAACTGTTTATCACAAATGTTGGCTGTCAGTCCAGGCAGTGTTTTTTGTTTTGTTTTTTTTTAATATATTTTTTATAAATTTATTTATTTATTTTGGCTGCGTTGGGTCTTCGTTGCTGCGTGCAGGCTTTCTCTAGTTGCAGCGAGCGGGGGCTGCTCTTTGTTGTGATGTGCAGGCTTCTCATTGAGGTGGCTTCTCTTGTTGCGGAACACGGGCTCTAGGTGCACAGGCTTCAGTAGTTGTGGCTCGCGGGCTCTAGAGCGCAGGCCCAGTAGTTGTGGCACACGGGCTTAGTTGCTCCGCAGCATGTGGGATCTCCCCAGACCAGGGCTCAAACCCGTGTCCCCTGCATTGGCAGGCGGATTCTTAACCACTGCGCCACCAGGGAAGCCCAGCAGTGTTTTTAAAACAATAAAAGAAGTACTTTTTCTGCTACTTGTCAGTTAAAAGCAACAGTGATTATGGGAAATGTTTTTCATTCCATTGCTTTTTAGAAAGAATATGAAGTCTGATTTAAAACAGCTAATTAATTAAATCTGATAGTTAGGTAAGACTGTAGATTTTGTATATCACTTTTGGAAAATAGTTTGGACATTTGTATTTTTGAACCATAAAATAGGCATACCCTGGTACTTCCCTAGTGGCGCAGTGGTTAAGAATCCGCCTGCCAATTCAGAGGACACAGGTTCGATCCCTGGTCCAGCAAGATCCCACATGCCGCGGAGCAGCCAAGCCCGTGTGCCACACTACTGAGCCTGTGCTCTAGAGCCACGAGCCACAACTACTGAAGCCCACGCACCTAGAGCTGGTGCTCTGCAGCAAGAGAAGCCACTGCAATGAGAAACCCGTGCACCGCAACAAAGAGCAGCCCCCACTCACTGCAACTAGAGAAAGCTCGCACACAGCAACAAAGACCCAATGCAGCCAAAAAAAAAAAAAATGCATGCCCTTTGACCCAGCAATTCCACTTCTGAAAATTTGTTTACCCTATTTACAAATTTTTCATAGTTAACAGTGGGGGGAAATTAGAAATAATGGAAAAGTCTAGCAATAAGGGATGGGACTAAAAGTAAACAATGTAATGTCTACTTAGAGGGTTGTGATATAGTCATTAACAGTGATTTTTACAGTTTTTAATAACATAGGAATATGCTATGTTATAAAAAGTAAAAAGCAGAATACAAAATTTTATGTGTTACAGTCACAACTGTTATAAGTGGAAAAGACTGTAAGGAAATACAGTAAACTGTTTAGGTTATCTCTATACTTTTCTGTATTTTACAACAGCTTATATGTATTCTATGATGCTAAAAATAAGGTACACCTTAAATTTAAGAAAAAATTATGTTTGTGTTAGAAAGGAAAAAGAACGAAGAGCAGAAGAAGAAACATTTTGCTTTGTACAAGAAGTTATAATAGGTATTATCACTCCATTTCTAAGATTTGATGGTTCTTGATAGGACATAAATGAAGCATCATCATTATTTTTCATCATTATTTAAAATAATCCTTTTAAATTGAAACTGGGGCTTCCCTGGTGGCGCAGTGGTTGAGAGTCCGCCTGCTAATGCAGGGGACACGGGTTTGTGCCCCGGTCCGGGAGGATCGCACATGCTGCGGAGCAGCTGGGCCCGTGAGCCATGGCCGCTGAGCCTGCGCGTCCGGAGCCTGTGCTCCACAACAGGAGAGGCCACAACAGTGAGAGGCCCGCGTACTGCAAGAAAAAAGAAAAAAAAAATTGAAACTGTATGTGGCTTTTACAGTAAGGGTGGCTTTTATTTTCCCCTGACTAAACAGTCAGATTTTAAAGAATTGACACTTATTCTTTTGGGTGGACTATGTTTTATATGCAGTTACATTGTTTTAGACAAAAATTTTATTTTTACATTTAAAATTCTGCTTTTTCATATTCCTAGAAGTTTTTGAGGCCTCAAATAATTTTTATAGTTGTTTAAAGGACATTTTATGAAGAAATCTTCATTACTTTCCCCCTTCAGGAAACGATTATACATGGAAGTATTTGAATATACCCGCCCTATGATGCATCCTGAACCTGGCAAATTCTACCAGATTAATCCAGAAGAATATGAACATCCAAATCCTTGGAAAGAGAGTTTCCAGCAGTTGGTATGAAGTATAAATGGAAAACACTGATTTATATTATATATTTTAAATAAAAGTTCCTTTTTAAAAATTTAAACTCAAGAATAGGTTTCAAGGGAATTCCGTGGCAGTCCACTGGTTAGGACTCCACACTTTCACTGCTGAGGGCCTTGGTTCAGTCCCTGGTCAGGGAACTAAGATCCCAGAAGACTCATGGCACCGCCAAAAAAAAAAAAAAATAGGTTTCAAGTCAGTGGACATTTATCAACCAACAAAAAAGTCAACAATTCTTTTCACTACTGACATATTTATTAATCATTTAAACAGTAGCAGTAAGTATCAGTAGCCTGAGAGCAGTTATACTTTCTCTGGATCTGTTTGAACTTATATTTAAATTATTACCGTTGAGTAGTTAAAGTTTCACATTTAGCTTAATTTTCACATGGTCCTTTACGAATGGTTCCCAGCTAAGGGTGATTTTGCTCCACAGGGGATGTTTGGCATTGTCTGGAGACATTTTTGGTTGTCACAGCTGGAGAAGAGACTGCTACTGATACATGGTGGTTAGAGTCCAGGGATGCTATTAAACATCCTACACAGGATAGCCCTCACAACAAAGAATTATCTGTTCCAAAATATCAGTAGTGCCGAGGTTGAAAAACCATGTCCTATTTACTGGATATTACTGAGTCATAAACTGTTCTAGATTTTACATTGCAGTATGCAACAGAAAATTTGTTGGACTGATAATTGTTATTGATAATTAATGAAAAATTCATATAGTACTAAATTAATTTAGACTGTAGTGTTTATGTTAGTAGTCAGTATTTGTTTTTTTGTTTTTGTTTTTTTTGATGTTTTAGTATAAAGGTGCGCATGTAAAGCCAGGATTTGCTGAACATTTCTACAGTAACCCTGCAAGATACAAAGGAAGAGAAAATATGTTGGTATGTTTGATTTGTCTTTTTCTAATATTTAAAATGATGATCTTACAGTTCTATACTGACTTTTTTTTTTTTTTTTTTTTTTTTAGTATTACGATACAATTGAAGATGCTCTTGGTGGAGTACAAGAAGCTCATTTTGATGGACTTATCTTTGTTCATTCTGGAATATATACTGATGAATGGATATATATTGAATCTCCAATCACTATGATTGGTGCAGGTACGTGTAAATGCATTGTCATTAGAATTTTAATATTTTATTTACATGATGGGTTTTAAAAATGCTAGTTACTTAAAATCCAGATGAACCATGATAATATCTTAATTGTAGAAAAAAATAGGAAATACGTATATTTTATATGATGGAAATGAAAGCTTTAGAGTTCAGAAATTATAAACGTACCTATTTCTTTTTGGGGGGATGTGTATATTTCTTGATGTCAGTACTTTGTCCAGCTGCTTTAGTTGATCATTAAGGAGAGAAAAATATTGGTTAATTTTATCTTTTATTTGAAAATACAGAGGATAATGTTTTTATTGCTGTATTTGTAATGAAACAAATGTTCTTTTAAAATACTTTCTGTACTGTTTCAAAGCTGTTTTTATGGTCAGGTTTCTAAGAATAAATGTAGTAGTTGTTGAGCACTGATCAGTTATTTGAAGATTTATGGTATATCTGATTTTCTTAAGGATACTGTAGTACGAGACCATTTTAAGATAGCTAGTTAATTGTTACTAGTTAATGAAATTTGCATTTACTGCTCTTTCTTCCCTCCCCCATTTCCACCTCAAAGAAAAGTAGGAGAAAGTCTAGAAAAATTTTGCCTACTGATTTCCATTACTTTCCAAATCAAGGCCAGTATTGGAAATAAGTTTAAATAAAGAAGTTTCTCTCTTTCTCTCCCTGCTCATCATCCCTTTCTTTCTTCTCCCTGAGCCTTGTTTTCTGGTGCTGCTGGTTGTGATTTGGTTTCCACAAGAAACCCACTTTTTAATATGCCATTGCATTTGATATTAAATACTATTTGTAGTTGAATCTTAATAGAAGTATTGCTATACATGGATTTGTGTATAATGGTACTCAGATAATGTCCATGTTAAGTATGACTGCCTGTATGAAGGCCAATGAAACATAGTTATCTATCTGATAAAATGAATATTAGTCCTATCTACTCAATACTAATGTTCTTTAAAAGTTCCCTCTCCAAAAAATGTACCCAATTTAAAAGCCGTAAAAAGGGCAGTACTGAATTATTAGTTTTAAGGCAGAGTATTTTTACTGATTAAAAAAGTAATTTTTAAATGTCCATTCTATCTGTCTGATAAAGGTAATATGCTTTAAAATATTTTCTTCGTAGCACCTGGAAAAGTAGCAGACAAAGTTATAATTGAAAACACTAGAGATTCAACCTTCGTTTTTATGGAAGGTTCCGAGGATGCTTATGTTGGATATATGACAATAAGGGTAAGGCATTTAAAAATTTTTAAGTATGTATGTGGAAATCATTAAGGCAGTGGTTGTTTATTTCAAACAAAATTTCTACTTTTCAGTTTAACCCTGATGACAAATCTGCTCAACACCACAATGCACACCACTGCTTAGAGATTACAGTAAATTGTAGCCCTATTATTGATCACTGTATCATCCGAAGTACATGTACAGGTTAGTGTTCCCGTTACGTCTTATTATAAAATGAGTCACTGTGTTGCCCAGTAGGTTTTTAAATAAATTATTTGTCTTACAGTTGGCTCTGCAGTATGTGTTAGTGGTCAAGGAGCATGTCCCACTATCAAGCACTGTAACATCAGTGACTGTGAAAATGTTGGACTTTATATAACAGATCATGCACAGGTATTTTTTAACTTTGTGAGTTTTTTTCTTTTTTCTTTTTTTAGCTCTACTAATGTTTATTTCTGGTTAATTGTTGTAGGGAATATACGAAGATAATGAAATTTCCAATAATGCTTTAGCTGGGATTTGGGTTAAAAATCATGGAAACCCAATTATTAGACGGAATCATATTCATCATGGACGTGACGTTGGTGTGTTCACATTTGATCATGGCATGGTAAGAACACTTATTCTTAATAGAAAAATTGACGTCACGTCAGTTAAAATTTCAAATAGGTGTCAGCATTTTATCATCACCAAAATGCTGAATTGAAAAGTGTAGGCTTAAAAGAGGATTTCAGCATTATATTCTAAAGTCAGTATGCAGTATGAATTCTATAAATTCTTGAATCTAACATTATATACATGTACGGAAGATGGAGTCCTTAGGGAATTGATGTGGTCTTTGAGGGGAGTAAGGTCTAATCCAGTAGTTCTCAAATGTAACTGTGCATAAAAATCACCCAGATACAATAAATCAGAATTTTTAAGGACGGGGCCCAGGATATGCGTTTTTTAATAAGCACCATAAGTGAGTTTAATGCAGGTTGTAGACTACACTTGGAGAGACAATAGTTTCATCATTAGTTTGACTTCATTTCATTCCTCTTAAATTTTTTTTTAACTGGTAGAACTTTAATAAGAAATACAGTGATGATAATACATCAGTTCTAAAATTCTTATGCAGTTAGGCATCTTTATATGGATAATATTGTGTTTTAGTTACTACTATGTCATTTTACACAATTTTGTAGAGACGACTTTTTTTGAGCTCTCTTAGGCCAAAAGTAATGTTCTTGGGTGCCTATTCAGGTATTCTTTTCATTTAATGTATAATTTTTATTTTTTTGCCGCTCTGCACAGCTTGTGGGATCTCAGTTACCCCACTAAGGACTGAACCCGAGCCCTCGGCAGTGAGAGCATAGTGTCCTAACCACTGGACCGCCAGGGAATTCCCTAATGTCTAATTTTTGTTGAAGTAATTTTCAAGTCCTAGTATAGCATTGGCAACATTTTTTATTAAGAAGTCAGAGCTAGGAGAGGAGGTTTGACGTGGTGACAAACAAGGGTATGGTGAAGTTTTATTGCTATTATATGATATTAATCACGCAACTTTGGAACGTTGAATTGACATATACAAATTGTCAGCAAAGGAAATTTTGTATTTCCATTTTTTGCGTTTAAAACCCTAATGCAGGGGGCTTCCCTGGTGGCGCAGTGGTTGAGAGTCCGCCTGCCGATGCAGGGGACACGGGTTCGTGCCCCGGTCTGGGAGGGTCCCACATGCCGCGGAGCGGCTGGGCCCGTGAGCCATGGCCGCTGAGCCTGCGCGTCCGGAGCCTGTCCTCCGCAACGGGAGGGGCCACAACAGTGAGAGGCCCGCGTAACGCATAAAAAAAAAAAAAAAAAAAAAAAAACCCTAATGCAGAGCTCTTTTTTTAAAAACTGAGCTAGACCATGAGGAGTACCCTTTTATCAAGTTCTGATTAGTTGTAAATAATTTCAGACCGTCCAGCTTATTATATTCCTGGGGTAACCGTAACCTGAGAAAAACAGTTCACTTAAAACTCAGGCTATAGTTTGGGCCTGTAGATAAGAAAGCACAATGGAGATGACCACTTGCCCTTCTCCAGTTAGAATTTAAAAATTGACATTTTTTTTGCAAATTGTAGCTCTTTTTTCCAAGGAGTGGGGAAGAGGGGAGTTTGGGAATTGGGGAGTCTGGGCAAAGGTATGGAGGTTATCAAAACATAGGAGTCTTGAGAATTTGCCTCCCCGCCCCTTTGAGGGCCGCCCGCATTGGCAGTAATTCTTTTTAAAAATTTTTTTTAATTTTTAATTAATTTATTTTTTGGTCACATTGTGCGGCATGCAGGATCTTATTTCCCCAACCAGGAATTGAACCTGTGCCCCCTGTGTTGGGAGCACAGAGTCTTAACCACTGGACCACCAGAGAAGTTCTGGCAATAATTCTTAAGTGGGGGCTTCCGTGGTGGCACAGTGGTTAAGAATCCACCTGCTAATGAAGGGGACACAGGTTCGAGCCCTGGTCGGGAAGATCCCACATGCTGCAAAGCAACTAAGCCTGTGCGCCACAACTACTGAGCCTGCACTCTAGAGCCTGTGCGCCACAATTACTGAAGCGCACGCGCCTAGAGCCCATGCTCTGCAACAAGAGAAGCCACTGCGATGAGAAGCCCGCGCACCGCAAAGAAGAGTAGCCCCTGCTCACCACAACTAGAGAAAGCCCGCGCACATCAATGAAGACCCAACGCAGCCAAAAATAATAAATAAGTTTATTAAAAATAATAATAATAATTAAGTGGAATTCTAAATGGAGCTCGTATTTTTGTAATGGAACTATACTATGCTAATATTTCTTGGCCTGTGTTGCCTTTAGACTTTGCCCCAGAGTTACCTACAATTCAAGTATCATATTTATGCATGCCTCTGGTCTCATTCACAAATGATTTGAGGTACCAAAATAACTTTAACCTGAGTAAATTTCCACATTTTTAAAAGACCTAATGCTGATGGTCAGTTACTAAAATTCATTATAGTAATTTACTCTTCACCCCCCCAATACAGTTTACTTTTTATAGATTTAGGTTTATAAATTTTATAACTTTTTTAAAAAGCAAATCTTAGCCAGTCCTGTAGATAGATAGATAGATATTAAGGATTGATGAAGAGATTTGTAAGGTATTATAGATTTATAAAGGAAGGATGGAAAAAAAGTGTATCTTGGGCCTCTCTCATCTGTTTTAGTATTGTGATACAATCCTTTAAAATCCTTTGGTAGAATGTTCTTTCATTCCAAGTATTCTTTGTGTCAGCTGCCCATGATTGGTAGGATGACATCACTAAGGTTAACCTTTTAAAGTTTGACTTTGTTTTTTATAGAATTTCAGAGGACATCAGAATAAACATTTAAACTAGTTTCTGTACTGTTCTCTATCTTTATATATATTTATATTTATTGTTTGTTCTCTGAAATTGTCTTTCCTTTTCCTTGTCTATGACCTACTTAGAATTTAAACTCCTGTATTGGCAAGAATGAATCATGAAAGAATTTTTACTTTTTTTATTTTAAAGAAATTAATGTTTTTGTTAAAATATTACATGCCCAGTATAAAAGACATACCTAGAATTTTAAAGGGTATGACTAGAGTTTGTCATTGTTAACTGCATGTTTAAACTTTGAATACAGTATGAACTCCCCCTTTGAAAACTGACGAAAATACTTTATATTTCAACCCATTTCTACTCCATCATTTGTATTCTTATTTTTCTTTTGTAAAGCTTTATAACATTTACATTCCTACAGTTATTGGTCTATATTTATATTTATTTACCTTCAGTCCTTTTATCACAGTTTTTCCATTCCTGAATTTTAAAATTTTGGTTCATTCTTGGTATGGCTATTTTGTCATCTAGCTGTTTTGATTTTATTTTTAAAAGAAAGGCTTATGGGTATTGTAGCTTGAATTCTTGCCACTTGAGAATGCCTACCGTTTACCTTTTAACTTGGCTGAGTATACAGTTTTTTATTATACTTTCTTGCCCTCAGAATTGTGTAGTCATTTTTATATTTCTAGAATTGAGTGTGACAGAAGTCTGAGATCATTCTGGGTTTTTTTTCTTTCTGGATTTGCTTTTCTACTTCAGTATCCATATGTTGTTGTTAATGTTGTGTTGTTTTAATTTTGACTGTTTTTCTGTCCATATGTTCCTTTCTTTACAGACTTGGCTATTTTCTCTATTACTTACATTGCTCTGTATTGCTTTGTTCTTTTCCTTTAAATTTTGTGTGATTTCCTCAAATCTGTGTCTCTTACTATGTCTACATAGTTTTGTCTCTTTTCTGTTTTGTTTCCAATGTGGTTTTCATCTCTGATTTCTTTAATGTATTTTTGTTTTATGGACTCCTTCTAGCATATATAAAATTAGAGACAACAGTATAATGAATTCCCATGTATATCCATCCTCCACGTTCAAAAAGTTTCAGCTCATGGTCAGTTTTGTTTCATCTGTGCCTCCTCATACATTGCTTATTTTCTTCTTTACTCTGAATTATCTTGAAGCAAATCCCAGACATCATCATCTCATCTGTAAATATTTCAGCATATATGTCTTTCTTTAAAAGATGGGATTCCTTCTTTTTTTTTACATAACAGTGCCAGTCTCACTGCTAAAAGTAATTTTTCTATCAGTGTTTACAGTTCCCCAATTCTTTGTTTTTTGTTTAATGTTCAATCTATTACAGTGTTATTTTCATAAAGTAAAATTAAAATATCATAGCAGTGCCAAATTGCTATGAAATTTTTGAGACATTTATTCTAAGTTTATGAGTTTAACTCATGATAGATTGACAGTTGACAGACTCTGTAGAAATATGGTTTTCCTCTCCTTTCATTTCACTTTACTTCGGATAGTCCCCCTTAGATAGGAAATACAAGTTTTAGATGACAGAAATTGCACATTAGTGTGTTTCTTCTTCAGATTTACTTCGTGTGCCTAAATTATTTTTATGAAAATATTACTATGGGAGTATTTCCTTCCTCTCCTGTGTTCTGTTCGGAACACTAGATCTCACTACTTTAGTAAAAGATCATTGGCTAGGCTTGCTTATTAGAACAGTTACTTGCGGGCTTCCCTCGTGGCGCAGTCGTTAAGAATCTGCCTGCCAGGGAGGGAGGGAGACGTAAGAGGGAAGAGATATGGGGACATATGTATATGTATAACTGATTCACTTTGTTATAAGGCAGAAACTAACACACCATTGTAAAGCAATTATACTCCAATAAAGATGTTAAAAAAAAAAAAAGGAATCTGCCTGCCAATGCAAGGGACACGGGTTCGAGTCCTGGTCTAGGAAGATCCCACATGCCGCAGAGCAACTAAGCCCGTGTGCCACAACTACTGAGCCTGCGCTCTAGAGCCCGCGAGCCACAACTACTGAAGCGCGTGCGCCTAGAGCTTGTGCACCGCAACGAAGAGTAGCCCCTGCTCTCCACAGCTAGAGAAAAGCCCATGTGTAGCAACGAAGATCCAACACAGCCAAAAATAAATAAATAAAATAAATTTATTTTAAAAAGAAAAAAGAACAGTTACTTGGGGAAACACCTTGCTTAAAGGTGTATGGTAACATTTGCTCTCAGCACCTTATTCTTCCTTATCCAGATATCACAGTATTTGGCAAGTGTTTGATTGATTATAGTTTGGGGTTGTAGACATTTATTTCAATGAAGGTAGCATATCTTTTTCTCTTTACTTTTCATTCTTTTTTTTTTGTTTTATTTGGAGAGTTTTAAGAGAAACTCTTGAATGCCTTTCACCCTATTTATATTTAATAGATATTTTTAATATTTAATAGATTATTTCACTTCAAAAAATTTTAATGAAAAAATACTTAATCTCACCTTTTATTTTTATATCAGTGTTAAGTTTGTAACTTGAGAGAATGATAATTTTCAAGGACTTATTGTAATGTATATGGCAGAGATTTAGAAATGCTTGTGCTGAAAAGTTAACAACCTCTTATTTTAAAATACAGAAGAAGCTCTTAGCAATCTGGTATCTTCTGGTAGGGAAATAAATCATTTTATAATATGGGGTAGTCCGGTAGAATGTCTGTGCCTTTGGAGTTCTATATTTGTGTTGGAGCTTTTGTGGTTTGCATCTTAAAAGGCAAAGTAGAGTTCTGTTTTCTACTTAACAGTCCTGTATTATTAGACCATTTTGCACTAAAGGCATTTCTTAACAAAACAGGTGCACTTCATTAAATGTGCTTTAAAGCAAAATTACATTAACTGAATCCTTTAATCCATAATAGATAGGTTTTCTTCTGATATTATAAAACTATAAGTCAATCAGTGGTTCCCTTTCTGAATGTAATAAAATCACCATTGTAGCAATGTAAGAGGCTTCTGGTTTTAAGAGCATGAAGGAAAAAATTTTTTTTCTTTCTGAGAAAATTTGGCTACTTTCTTTTCTTGAAAATTACCTTAAAACAAAAACTACAGATTAAAACTCCCATCTCTGATGGAACTAGGGGACAGTTTTAACCTCTAATCTAAATTACAGTATGGTAAAATGACCATGTGACTATGACCATAGCAACCAGTTCAGATTAGAGCAGATTTTATAATGGGGGCCTCTGGACAAGGGAAAATGAAGAGAGGGGGACTGCTGTTTGCCTTAGTAAACTTGTGGATCTATTTGACTCTCCTAGGTGTGCAAAATTGAAACCTAAAGAAAACAGAGAGGGCATTCCCTGGTGGTCCAGTGGTAAGGACTCTGCGCTTTCACTGCTGAGGGCGAGGGTTCAGTCCCTGGTCAGGGAACTAAGATCCTGCAAGCCGTGCAGTGTGGCCAAAAAAGAAAAAAAAGAAAGAAAACAGAAAGAGCATCCATGCATTTGAAAATTTTTTAGTAGGTATACTGTAGCAAAGTATACTTGCAGTACTATATGTTGAACTAGTATAGCCAGGACGTGACACTACCTGTTACTGCAGTCTTCATGGAAGCCCAGTAAATAGCATACCTTTTCCTGCCGCATTCTGAACAAATTAAGAAATCAAAGGGACTTCCCTGTGGCACAGTGGTTAAGAATTGGCCTGCCAATGCAGGGGACATGGGTTCGAGCCCTGGGCCAGGAAGATCCCACACGCCGTGGAGCAACTAAGCCTGTGTGCCACAACTTCTGAGCTTGTGCTCTAGAGCCCACGAGCCACAACTGCTGAGCCTGTGTACCGCAACTGCTGAAGCCCGTGAGCCTAGAGCCTGTCCTCTGCAACAAGAGAAGCCATGACAGTGAGAAGCCCGTGCACCGCAATGAAGAGTAGCCCCTGCTCGCCGCAAATAGAGAAAGCCCGCGTGTAGCAGTGAAGATCGAACACAGCCAAAAATAAATTAATAAAATAAATTAATTTTTTTAAAAATCCCAACTGGATTTCTTAAAAAAAAAAATCAAAGCCATGAAGTAGCATGAAGAGGCTGAAATATCAACTTCATTACTCTTAGAGGTTAAATCAGAAGATACAACATAGAATGAGAACCAAATAAGCCTGTGTTTAACTGAATCCCAAAATGAAATAGGCTTATTTCACAGGCAGTATTCATGGGGTAGTAACAGAAGGCATGTTCCCTAAGGTCAGCTCATTTCCATGAGGAAAAGGGTGAAGCTGAATTGAGCATACTCAGTTTATTCTTTCCCAAGTTTACCATTCAGACATGTCATGCAACTCCTGGCAGAGAGAGACAAGTTGCACTCTCTTCTCAATGATGAAAATACCAGAAATGTTGAATTGTTCCAGTCTGACATTAAGCTCTTTCAATCTAGCCTCTTTTAGAATTTGTTTTTCTTTCTTTGATGCTCAGTTTTGCCATAGTAGTCTATATACATACACGTGGTGTCCATCCATTTTTATGTGGTATAAAATCAAAGAAGAAAAAACTTTTTTTATATTTTAAGAAGCCATTTTTGATGCAATCCCCCAATTTTTTTTAAAAGAATAAGATTATAACCTATATGTTAACAGGTGAGTTATAAGTGATTTGTACTTTATTTGTGGAAAATGAAACCTGAAAACTACTTCTAAATGTTATTCTCAGAGGACCATTTTCTTAAAGAGTTAATTATGTCGTGTATTAGAATACTCAGAATTACATCCTGTTTTAACCTCTACTGAATTTGGCAAAAAGCCCTACTTTTTGAGTGCTTACAATGTGTAAAGTTTTATATAGATGCTCCAGAAGTTAGTGTAGTCCTTTCTCTTCAGGAGCTTATGATCAGGTAAAAATGGGTATGGCAAATACAGTATAAGGCAGTACCTGGAAGTAGCATAAGAAAATACTGCTAAAGGGAATTTAAAGAGAGAACACATTCACTTTTTGAGGGGAGATAGACAAGGAGGATGAAATGGCTTTTAGAAGTGCCATCTTATAACTATCTCATTTTTTCCTCTAACCTTCAGTCTGATTGAGTCTTAGAATTTAGGATATCAGTATTACAGTAACGTTTATCCTCACTAGAAAATAAGTAAATTTATCTGTTATAGAAAATTTAAGAAGTTTAGAGAAGTATAAAGGATACAGTAAGCATCCATAATACCGCTACTCATTTAATCACGCTCATATTCTTGTTTCATCCTTCAAGTTGTTTTTCTTCAAATACAATTGACATCATACTGAATGTAGTCTATCTTGAAGTATATACTGTTCTTTTCATTTAACATGATAGTACGTGTAACATGAACATAAGCCTTCACAACATTTTATTGAGCTAGTTCCCTATTGGGCTAAGATGAACATTATTTTGTGTGTCTTTTTCTGTAGTCTCTGATTATGTCCTTGGGTCAACTTTTTAGAAGTTGATTTCTTGGGGCATTTTTAAGGCTATGAGAGTTTATTTTCTTTAGTACTTAAATAAACTTTTTGTTGAAGGATATATATTCTTACTGGTAATGGTATTTATGTACATTTATCGAATAAATCTTTCCCTATTTTTCTTTCCTGTGTTTGAATATACTCACATTAATTAGAGAATTTATAGTTCTCTGTTTTACTAAAACATTTAAAATATGTATCATTTGAAATTTAGTATATATCTGTCTGTTTCATTCTTAACTCTTGAACATTTCTGATAATTTTGAGGTATACATTAAAAAGACTTTTTAATGTCATTTCTTTTTGGAAAGTAGCTTTACCTACACGTTTAATTTCTGTATTTTCCAGGGTTACTTTGAAAGTTGCAACATACACAGAAACAGGATAGCAGGCTTTGAAGTAAAAGCTTATGCTAACCCCACAGTGGTTCGATGTGAAATTCATCATGGGCAGACTGGAGGAATATATGTTCATGAAAAAGGAAGAGGACAGTTCATTGAAAATAAAATCTATGCAAACAACTTTGCAGGTGTATGGATTACCTCAAATAGTGACCCAACAATAAGGTATTTATATATAATTATGGATGGAAATTATGTTTTCACTTTATGTTTCATGCTATAAGAAAAGTTAAGGTACTTAGCTTTAACTCTGTTTTTCCTAGACACCTGACTACTCTAAAATAGATTTTCCTAGTAAAAGTCTGTGCATCTGAATGAGCATAGCTATTGCATTTATTTTGGGGTGTTCTGTTTGTTTTTTATTCATGATGTAAGCCATGTAAGATACTTCTTATGAAAAATTGAAAATGCTGTGATTTTTATTTTAAATTCATCAGACTGCATTATAGATGAGTAAATAGGGCTGTGATCTTCCCTTGAAATCTGAATGACCTTTTTTTTTTCCCCCCTGAGAGTCAGCAGATAGAATATCCCAGGAAATTAATTATCTCAAAGATACTTAGACCAAGAATAACAGAGAGTCGAAACTTCAAGCTGTCACCTTTCTTTAATAGTTCCTACCACTTCCTCTGGCCACAGTAAGGAAACAAACAGATCCAGTCTTGAAGGCATTGGCTAAGACTGTAGAACAGAGCTATTATAATTTAATCAAAGACCATGAATTATTTTTGTCACATTTTTTTCTACTAGCTTTATAAAAGTTGATTATGTGATTGCCATCTTAATTACTATTCAGCAAATGTTTATAGATGAGCTAAGAAAAGTTCTTTCAAATGGATTAGCTTTTTTTTTTTTAATCTTAATAGGTTTTGGGTTTTTTTGTTGTTGTTTTTGTTTTGTTTTTTTTGACCGCGCAGCTTGTGGGATCCTAGTTCCCTGACCAGGGATTGGATCCAGACCCCCTGCAGTGGAAGCGCGGAGTCCTAACCACTGGACCACCAGGGAACTCCCTGGATTAGCTCTTTTGAGGTGATTTTTTTTTTTTTCTTTGCCAACGTTGGGGGAAGATGTGGAATCTTTTTTTAAATTTATTTTTATTTTTGGCTGTGCTGGGTCTTCGTTTCTGTGCGAGGGCTTTCTCTAGTTGCAGCAAGCGGGGGCCATTCTTCATCGCGGTGCGCGGGCCTCTATCGCGGCCTCTCTTGTTGCGGAGCACAGGCTCCAGACGTGCAGGCTCAGTAGTTGTGGCTCACAGGCCTAGTTGCTCCGCGGCATGTGGGATCTTCCCAGACCAGGGCTCGAACCTGTGTCCCCTGCATTGGCAGGCAGATTCTCAACCACTGCACCATCAGGGAAGCCCGAGGTGAATTTTTAAGAATGCTATTTCGTCTCAAATACTAGGTGGCTTTTCCAAAGATTTAAGTCTTAGAAAGAACTGGAAGGGAAATCACCTACTCCCTCATTTCATAGATTAAGAAACTGAGGCCCATAGAAGTTAAATAATTTTCTAAGGTCACATAAACATGAGTGGCCTTACGATTATTGTATAAAACAAGCAAGTTTTCTGAATAGATGCTTTTTTGTGTTTTGGGTTTTTTTCCACATAATTATAGGGGCAATTCTATATTTAATGGAAATCAAGGTGGAGTTTACATCTTTGGTGATGGACGAGGCCTTATTGAAGGAAATGACATTTATGGTAAGCATGTCGTTTTCTATAAAATTTTAGAGCTTGGCCTGTGTTCCTGACATTAGCAAAAGGACCACTTGGAAACGTTCTGAGTAGGAGAACTGATCCAGTTTCTTTAAATTCTCAATAAAGATTATTCTGTGACATTTATTCACTTAACAGACATTTACTGAGTACCTTCTAAGTACTAAGCAGTATTCTACATAACAGGGATAAAAATAAAACTTAAGACCCTAGTCTCACAGGGTATCTATAATTCTCTTATATTCACTCCATTGTTTAACAGTTAATAAATTATTTCTGTGACAGTTTTATACACTTCGGTACTAATTAGAAAGGGAAAACCCTTATTCCTCATTAAAACTTCTGAGGTATTAATTCAGGAAACAATTATTAGGTATCTATGTGCTAGATACCGAAATGTTCCTGGGCTTCCTCTTTTGCTGACACTTACTGGATAATACTTACATAAAGCTTACTCAGTGCCAGGCACTTTTTTGAGCACCTTTCCTGAATTCAGTCATGTAATATTTACACCAACCCTGTGAAGTAGACACTATTAAATATCCCCACTTACTGATCAGGAGAACAAAGGCACCAAGAGGTTAAGCAGCTTATTCAAAGTTACTTGACAGCCTGGCTCTAGAGTCTTTGGTCTTAACCACTACCTATACTGCCTACAGTCCTGCATCTTCTTTACACTCCTGGTTCCCTTAGTTTTGTCTTGGAATGCTCATGGATCATAAGTATCTTTCTGAATATGACATGTTTCACAGAATTGTGCTCTTACTGTGTTCCATTAGGCTCCATATGTTGATATTGTAACTTTTATTTTTAAATAGGCAATGCATTAGCAGGAATTCAGATTAGGACAAACAGTTGTCCAATTGTTCGACATAACAAAATTCATGATGGCCAGCATGGTGGAATTTATGTGGTAAGTTAATGAATACAGTTCTAGAATCTCATTCATCAAAATCAGGGTAGAAAAGGGGGTGAGGGCAGAATTATGTCTGCCTTTAGGTAGGCCATATTCAACTTTTTCTCTCTGCCAGTGTGTGAATGACTTAAAAGCTTCTAATTATAATTGGCAATATGGGCTGAACTTGTAACAACAACTGCTTGGCAGTCTGAGTTATATTTGTTACACTGGGATTTTGCCAATGTGACTACCATAAGAGTCTCTGAAATTTTCCAGAAGTATTAAGTAAAATCATAATATCACTGAGTATTAATAATACTAGACTTGAATATTTTTATCCTCTGAAAAAGCCAAACATTTGAATTTATATTGAAACATAATTTAAGCATCTTGCAAAGTTTAAAAACCTATGTGTTAGTCCTATGTCTCCTGTCATCATGGTATCTGAAACTGTTACTCAAGTAAGAAAACGTAAGGGAGTTTCAGAAAGGTCCTTGTGTAATGCCAGGTGTGACTAATTTTTATTCACAGTTCTAGAAATACTCATGTCTTAAATCTTCTAAAAAAAATTTTAGTAACTTGAACCTTGTTTTGAAGTGATTTCACCAATGATAAGTTAAAATAACTATTAACTTCCTAGTGAGGGATCTTCAGTTTGTTATATTATCTTAGAATAAAGTAAGTTTTTTTGTTAAACAAAATCGAATGCTACTACTCTTACTATAAGATTTAAAAGTACAAAACCACATAAAGAACAGTGTAAAAACTCTGAGCTTAAACTTAGGTAGAGGCTATGTGAAAGAATGTTATCCATTTATCTCCTTATTCAGATTAAAAAACAAAAATTGAGATTTTTTTGGTCACAACCGTCTTAAAAGAGGGAATACACTATAAACTACTTGGTTTACACAAGATACATATTGTAAATCAATGTAACTTTTATTTAGCATGAGAAAGGACAAGGCGTAATAGAAGAGAATGAAGTCTACAGTAATACTCTGGCTGGGGTCTGGGTGACAACTGGCAGCACTCCAGTACTGAGAAGAAACAGGATACACAGTGGCAAGCAGGTAAGATTATGTTAGACTCTCGGGAAATATATTGTTTTGTAAACACTTTTTTTAATTTGAAAAATTATTTTTTAAATTTTAGGTTGGTGTTTATTTTTATGACAATGGACATGGAGTACTAGAGGACAATGATATCTATAATCATATGTATTCAGGGGTTCAGATAAGGTAAATGTTTTCATATTTGGCTTTCTTTGGGGAGGGAGTTGTATGTGAGGTAGGCATGGCATACCCCAGTATAGTAGTCAGGTGTCTAGGAAAAACAGTAAGAGTTAAAGCTAAGCAATTGAGCATGGCTTAAATTGTCAGAATATAACTTTTCTTAGACTGGCTGAGACAGCAGCCAATGGCACCTGACATGCTGTACCTGGCTTATTAAATGGGAGCTTCTGTTTTTATGCTATTTCCGCAAAAGTAATAGTTCTTACACCCCTCTTTCTTGTATATTAACAGTTTTTGGTTTGGAACTGTCGTACTCCTGATCATATAATTCAGTCCTTTATTTTATATATGAGGGGAGCATATAATAATAAAAGTTACTTAATCTAACCTCCTCAGTTTAGTTTACATATTAGGAGACTCTGTAGTAATAACATAATCTATAGCTAAGTGTGTTCTGTGGTAAACAGAATTAAGCAAAATTAAACCAGTTTCTTTACTGACAGACTTCTCAGAGCATCTTGAAGGTGATGCTTAATTATTTAGCTAATTCTTACTATGTTTAATGTGGGTTTTCCTACCGTTATCTAACATGGTATGTGGGAGTAGAAGCAATTGAAATGGCATTATTTTCTATTCTATCCATAGGACTGGAAGCAACCCCAAAATTAGACGCAACAAAATCTGGGGAGGACAAAACGGTGGAATTCTAGTTTATAATTCTGGTATGTTTAATCTTTTAATGTTTTTTTCTTGGTGCTATTAGTCTTTAGAAATATACTTTCTAAATAACAAAACCTAAATTTTTGCATTTATAGGTCTAGGTTGTATAGAAGACAATGAAATATTTGACAATGCAATGGCTGGAGTCTGGATTAAGACAGATAGTAATCCTACACTAAGAAGAAATAAAATCCATGATGGAAGAGATGGTGGCATCTGTATATTTAATGGGGGTCGAGGTATTGTTGTTAATTTTGCATTAGTAAAAAACCCAGTTTTCCATTATTCTTCCATATCTTTAATGATCAATGACATTGCCATTTAATGTGTTATAAATGAGGGAATCACAGTCTTTTTCCTTATCAAGTCTCAAGATGGTTTAGGGGGTTAGTGCCTAGAGCTAAAGGAGACAAATGTTTACAGAATTTTCCTTTTCCTTCAAGCCGCCTTGAGTGTGCCACTTGTTAGCGAGGCTTTTTTAAGGTAGCAGAATTTGTTTACACCCTCTCTCTGGACCTTTTATTATTCAGAATAGTGATATGATTATAATAAACTTCAAAGTCAAGTTATAGAACTAGGTGTGGAAAATTAATTGGTCTGCGAATATATATAAATGTCTGTAGTAAATAAGGATTGCTTTGTACCTGTTCACAACTGTCTTCGTTGGAGAATGGAATTAAGCCAATATGTGCTCAGTTTGGTATCCATAAAGGTCAAATCACTTTACATTGAGGCAAAAGTTCACAGTCCCTGCCCCTTGCAAAGGCATAATTTGTTCATAAAGAGAGACTGGGAGAGACTGTCAAATGCAAATTATCACCATTCCTGAAACATCAGTAACCCAGCATTATACATATCGTGTATAGAAAGTTAGCTAGTCATTACTCTAATATACCAAGATTTAATCAACAGAATTTACTACTACCACCAAACAATGATGATTCCATTAATGACATAGACTCTCAAGGAGTTTATAATCTAGCCATTCAGTAAGTGACATTATCTCTAATAGGATTCTTTGTAAGATATAATGAGGAAACACAGTACAGAATGGTTGGTTTTATTTGTAAGGTGTTGGGAAGGGTTCTGGAGTAAAATCTTGAGCTGTGTCTTGAAAAATGAGTATTTACTAGTAAGTTGGGGGGTTGGGGGTTGAAGGCCATTCCAAATGTAGAAAAGTATAGTTATTTCATTCTTTCATTTGTTATGTACATACTTACTAATTGAACATCACTGTAGCAAACACTGTGATACAGATGCTAAAAATAAAATGATGAATAAAACAGTACTACATCCAGAAAGTTTATAGTCTAATAGAGTGGCACATTGTAAGCAAAAGTCTAAAGGAAACAAAGTGGTTTAGTAAGGCAAGAGATACTGAAAGTCGAGGCCGGAAGAGGGGGCAGCGCCCAAATCGTAAAAGGCTTTGTTTATATATACAGTATAATGAAAAGGCTTTGTATATATGGGGTACAGTTTGGACTACATCTTAGCAATAGCATTTGAGGAGGTTATAGTGGACATATGCAAGATTAGAGGCAGGGGGACTTCCCTGGTGGCGCAGTGGTTAAGACTCTGTGCTCCCAACGCAGGGGGCCCGGGTTCGCTCCCTGCTCAGGGAACTAGAGCCCACATGCATGCCGCAACTAAGAGTTCGCATGCCATAACTAAGGACCCTGCCTGCCGCAACCAAGACTTGGTGCAGCCAAATAAATAAATAAGTAAATAAATATTAAAAAAAAAAAAAAAAGAGGCAGGGTCTTGGAATAGTGTTTTCTAGGGGAAAGGGAATTTAGAGGTCAATACTGTGAACTACTACAGATGGATCAAATATGTACAGAAATAAAAACATATTTCATGTCTTCAGGGAGCAGAGAAACACTAGAACACAACTAAATATGATTCACTACACATAAGTAGATTTTATAGGAGTAATATTAACTAATACTTACTTAGTACTGTGTACTTTTACATGTGTTAACTAATTTAACCCTCAACATCCCTATGTGGTAGGTGCTATTATGCCCATTTTACAGATAAGGAAATTGAGACAAAGAGAAGGTAAGTAATTTTCCCATTCAGAGTTTGGAAGTGGTGAAGTCAGTATTTGAAGGCATGAAGTCTCATTCCTCAGCCCTCTTAATCATTATCCTGCCAGCAGAGAATTAATAATTAATTTGATGGAGGAAAACTGAAAACCTCCCAGAGGAAGTGTCGTTAAGAAGAAAGAGTACAGGACATTGCAGAAAGAGGAAATAATATAAACCAAAGGCATTAGGGATAAAAATGTATAGCATATTCAGAGTGTAGGTAACATAGTGAGACAGAGGAGTAGGTTGGGGGAATATTTTTTTTTCTCTTTTTTAT
Organism: Phocoena phocoena; assembly: GCF_963924675.1. NCBI lineage: Eukaryota > Metazoa > Chordata > Mammalia > Artiodactyla > Phocoenidae > Phocoena > Phocoena phocoena. The sequence continues at coordinate 50,832,042 of NC_089232.1, forward strand.
AAATTTATGCATGCATGCATGCATGCAGGCTGTGTTGGGTCTTCCACTGCTGCGCGTGGGCTTTCTCTGGTTGCGGCGAGCGGGGGCTACTCTTCGTTGCGGTGCATGGGCTTCTTATCACAGTGGCTTCTCTCGTTGTGGAGCGCCGGCTTTAGGCGTGCGGGCTTCAGTAGTTGCAGCACACGGGCTCAGTAGTTGTGGCGCACAGGCTCTAGAGCACAGGCTCTGTAGTTGTGGCGCACTGGCTTAGTTGCTCTGTGGCATGTGGGATCTTCCTGGACCAGGGATGGAACCTGTGTCCCCTGCGTTGGCAGGCAGATTCTTAACCACTGTGCCACCAGGGAAGTCCCCGAGTTTTTTGTAAATAGCAAATTAATTTTAAACTTTATTCTGATAGTTTATACAGATAAGGGATATGATAGAGTGGTGGGAAACACAACAGCAGAAGAGAGGTTGGAGTGAAAGAAATGGATCGAGGAATGCTGATAGGGGCCAGAAAGAATCAGGGCTTGAACTAAAACGTGGAGAGTGCAAAGGTTCTAAAAATATTTCAAAGGAATTAATTTTAATTCAGCAGTGTTCAGTAAGAATCAGCTTTGTGCCAGGGCACTAGGGATTGATTCATAAGCTAGAAATGGTCCTTGCAACCATGGATCTTCAGTTTCTTGGTTAGAATGGTTACCAGCCAATTTTAGCAATTTTTGGTTAAATTCTACTTTAAATATCTATGAATTACTAATAAAATTTCTTTTCAGTTGAAAAATTAGTCCTATGAATTTCACAGTCCAGTTAATAAGAAACTAAAAGAAAACCTAAATACCACCAAAAAGGCTAGTAGAATTTGCTATATACATTAGCCTTAATCTGGGGAAATATTTTATTATAGGTCTCCTTGAAGAAAATGATATTTTCAGGAATGCTCAAGCAGGTGTTCTCATCAGCACTAATAGTCATCCAGTCTTGAGGAAAAACAGAATATTTGATGGATTTGCTGCAGGTTTGTATTTTCCTTTGTTACCTGTAGCTTGTTTTCTGTACATAAAATTGATTCTTGGTATATTATCTCTTTTGCTTAATAACTATGGTGTGCAAAAGTATGCTGCAGAAGTTGGCTGAATGCCTGTTAACAATTGCTTATATAAGAGCACCTAATCCAAGTTTTGGATTCTTCCACTCTAAGCCAACTTTATAATATTGCTCTTGTAGTTCAGTAGTAGTTATGAATCATCAATTGCATAGAGTAAATAACAGGCTAGTACTACCATTAGAAATAAATTCAGATAAATGCAAGCCCTCTGGCCTCACAAATGGCCAAACAGAATGTTTTTTTTAAAGATCTTGGTAAGTGAAGTCCAAGTATCATGCATATATTTCAACTTTTTGCCACTGAAGAGGATTTCTCTTAATAACTCCAAATAACCATCTAGCTCCTACCTACACATATTTCTGGGCCCTATCTTCTTCTTAGTTTGCAAAGAAATTTTAAAATGTCATTATTAAGAAAAGTAAATTACAAACCATCTCTATCATTCCTTTAGCAGGGACAGAGGATTATCAACAGTGGAAAGTGAATTGAATGTTACTATAAACAATTCAAATAAACATCTGCATTTATTTCTTTCGATGTTAACAGTTAATATACTTTTTATGTAAAAGAAGTAGTTCACTATATTTGCTATATTTCAGGTTTCTTTTAAGAAACTATATATAAAGTGATGCATCTGCTGTTTGTAAATTTTGCTTCAGGTATTGAAATTACAAATCATGCAACTGCAACACTAGAAGGCAATCAGATTTTTAACAACCGGTTTGGAGGCTTATTTTTAGCATCTGGTGTTAATGTGACAATGAAAGGTATGTTGGAGTCTGTGTTCTGCCTATAATGCACTAAATATGCCATGAAAAGATGATAGAAGCCATTGTTATTCAGTAACTTAATACCTTCTGTCACTGTATAGTAGTTAACCAACAATTCAAGAGAACTATTTTGAAAGAGTTTTGTTTCACCTTGTCCTAAATAGTTGGAGTATCTTGTACAAGGAAAACTCATTTCTATTCTTAGCCGACTTTTTTACTTCATTGGTTAGCCTCTTTTAAAGTTCTTAAAAACTATTAAAATAATCCTGTAATTTGTTATCTTAAGCCTTTATACTCTAGAATTTATTTTTTTTATTACAGATAACAAAATAATGAACAATCAAGACGCCATAGAAAAGGCTGTTAGTAGAGGCCAATGTTTATATAAAATATCAAGTTACACCAGCTACCCCATGCATGATTTCTACAGGTATATTTCTAAATTATTTGAGTCTTGAAATGGGAGAGTAAGGTTTACTTTTCTAAACTGACAAGAACTCACATATTTAGCTTTCCCTTAAATGTATGAGCTAAGAAAGTAAATTGGGTTTTTGCTACTGGAAAAATATAACTGAAAATTTTATTAATTGTCCACATTGAGTTATGTGATCAATCTACTTTGAGGATCCTGTTTGAGACCGTAAAATATGGGAAAATGTAATACTGCAGTTAACTACTGATACCACTGAAAATGTGAAACATACTGCTTTCCTAGGAGTTTCAAGGTAAAGCTGTCATTAAGTGTTCCTTATATCCCAGCCACCATGAGTGGGTTTTGACTTCCCTCCCCCATACTGATTCAGTGAAGACTTGATAGGAACTTAATTGTTTTCCTCAGAAGACACAAAATAGGAAATTCACTTATTCCATTAAAGTCCCTAGATAAGAGCCACAAAAATTGGGGGCCTCTTTTATAAGCCAAAGGCCATAGGGTAATATAGGTAAACAAATTGCAGTATTTTGAATAAATAACATGATCAAGGAAAATAATGTAAGCTTTTGCTTTTTAGATGTCACACTTGTAACACCACAGATCGAAATGCCATATGTGTGAACTGCATTAAGAAGTGCCATCAGGGACATGATGTAGAATTTATTAGACATGATAGGTATGTATGTAGCACACTTGCTTGCTGTATTACCCGATTATTTTCCTCCCCTCACTTTCCTAATCTTTGGGTTTTCATTTTGCTTTAGGTTTTTCTGTGACTGTGGTGCTGGAACACTGTCTAATCCTTGTACATTAGCTGGTGAGCCTACACATGATACAGATACACTATATGACTCTGCTCCACCTATAGAATCTAATACATTGCAGCACAACTGAATTCCTTCCCTAAAGAAAAAGTCCTGCCATTCTAACATCATAACTTAAAACATTTTTTTTTGGAAGAAGATTTAAAATATTTGCCCATGCTACAGGAAGAGACTGTATTAAAAATGGATACACAAGGTCAGTTGACACTATGAAGCTCAAGCTACCAAAAAGAAAGTGGCAATATATTGACTCAGGATCTCAAAGCTGGGTGTTTTAGCATTACTGTGTAAAGACTTTTGAAGGGACAGAAGTGAAGAAAATAAGCTGCAATTTTGTACAGATACCAACTTCTGAAAAAAGCTGGTGTTTTTACAACTAGCATTGAATGCAGTCCAATTTGCAGTAGTACTCTTCAACAGACAAGCAGCTTTGTTGCTGCCTTTATGGACGTGGGTACCAAGTGCTTTTGTAATATGGTAAAAATGTGAGCTAGCACTTCTGCATTTCTTTTGATTTTTTTTTAACATGTATTCAGATTGAGAAATATGATTTTAATGCTTTAATCTCATGTAGTTTGTTTTTAATTTCAAGCAAAATCTTATTGTACTTGAATGTGCCCTGTTTTGTTAGCACACCTAGACTTGCTGTAACTGTACTCATGTCCCAGTATGTACGTTCTTTCTATGAAAGAGAAAACACTACTCTTAAATTATATCCAGCAATGTTTCTGGTATCCTTTGAGAAAAGTTAAGACTATATTTCTTCCCTTCCCTGTGCAGCATTCAAGATCACCCCTAGACAAAGTGAGTGTTTTAATGAGACTTCCTAGGAAGGGATGCACTGTAAAACAAAAGTATTCTTGTAACTCAGTTTTGTGAAAGGTAAAAATTACTATGTTTTAAAAGTACACTTTAGAAAGTCTCTTCAAAACAGTCCTGTATTTGAACTCTGTTCATAGTTTTTTTTTGAACAGTTTAGACAGACAAATTGCTGGAAATTAAAAGAATTTCCCGCATTAAGCTGAGACAAGTATATATACAGCCCTATACAGTTTCATAGCTCCCCCCCTACCCCATTTATGTGTATTGGTGACAGTGGGTATAAACAGCCTGAAAGTGTATGCATGTACCATAACATCTAGACTTAATATATTGTGGAGTATTCAATAACCATTATGTAGAAGGTAGGTAAGAATTAAAAGGGTTTAATTTCCTAGAAAGAAAATGGAAAAATGGTCATTTTTAAAAAATAAAGTTTATTAGATCATAATGTTGTCTGAATTTACCACCTTTGTCAAAAGTGAACTCAAAGCTTCCAATGTAGTCTATAATTCCTCAATCAAAGTCAGCAACTTACGGACAGCTTCAGCATCTACAGTCGACCTTTCACTAGCCAGACAAACTTCCCTTAAAATAAATTTAAAAAAAAGTTGTTTTAGTTTAACATTTTGCACAGTGCATCATCCATTCCTTTTACTGTTTTGTTAATCAACTACATGGTAAAATTATATCCAGTTATAATTACCGAAATAATCGCAGTGACTGAGTCATCTTCTCAAATTCTCTTGCTTTTCTATGTCCCTTTTGAATAACCTCCTCTGGAAGATTAGCAAGCCTTGCTGCATTAAAGCCATAGCTTTTAGGACAGGCTCCTTTAATGAATTTATACAGGAAGGTAATAGTCTCCTGGCTGGGATCTTCACATTCATTTTCTACCATGCATGCCTAAAAAAGAAAAATTACATGCTGGCAATGGAAGTACCCATTCAAAAACATAACTTTTGAATAAACAACTTGTACATACCATGTGTCCTAGGCGCACTGCAACATTTTGAGAATAGTCTTCAACTAATGAATGGTAGTGGGTAGAAAACAATGTACGACACTTTATATTCTCAGCAAGTTCTTTAACAACTGCATTTGCTATTGCTGTCCCATCAAATGTTGCAGTACCTCTTCCTATGAAAATAAAATATACATCAACTATGTATTACACAATCTGCCATATTATGTACGAAGAAGGACATACCTCACAAAGGAATGGAAAAAAATGTACTAAAGATCAGTTCAGTATATCCAAAAGCATTCTGTAAACAGGCCCTCTCTAGCTAAGCAGGCCTGCTTGGAGTTCAGGACTACTACTCGAGTACCACTGCACTTCAGAAACTTCCTTTTAGTTCTCTTTAAATAGCCTCATTATCCAATAAATATTCTCATTATCCCTGTAAAATTGCCACCTTAGGGCCAACTGTGGGGTCTATGGACGAATGTGAGTGTATTCATAGTCTTTAAGAGATGTGTCCTTCAGACCATTTTCCAGAAAAATAATTCTTTGTACTAATGTTTTGGAAATTTTAGTAGCTTACCTAATTCATCCACAAGCACCAGAGAATGTGCTGTTGCATGTTTAAGTATACTGGCAGTTTCACTCAATTCAACAAAAAATGTACTTTCGCCTACAAAAAAAAAAAAATCACAAATAGGTGATCATTTTAAGAATCCTATTTTAACAGTAGATTCATCTTTTAGATTCATATCCTTTGAATCTATTATGAACTACCATGATACTAAGAGATTACTTCTAGTATGTTTAAAATTGCATAATGCTTTCAAATGTCTGAAAGCATTCTGCCTTGCGTAACACCAGAAAAAAATAAATAAAACATCCTATTTAAAGGTAGATGTGTTTAACACCTAAAATATAGAAATGAACTGTCAAATAACAGAGCCTTAGGTAGGGAAAAAAACTCACCTGACATTATTCTGTCTGAGGCACCAAGTCTAGTAAACACTCTGTCGATTGGTGTGAGCCTACACACTTCAGCTGGTACATAGCAACCCATCTGGGCCATTACAACCAGTAGGCCGGCCTGTGAAGGAGAAAAAGGGACAAAAAGGTCTTTTATGACTGGTGTTAGAGAACAGAGAGAGATATCTATGTATATCCAGAAGACAGAAGACAGAGATAATAAGCCCTAATAAATCTTTATTAACTAGGAGTAGTCAGGCACTCTAAAAAAATTCTTCACAAACCTAAGTAGGAAAAGTGAGGCTTAGGAAGGAAGGCATGAGGCTTAGGGTCTAACTGGCTTTATTTGAAACCTCAGCACCTATATGCTAACCAACTACACTAGTGATTCTCAACCTAAAACTACTGATGCCCAGAACCAATTCCAGACCAAACACTTTCAGAGGATGAACACACCCCAACTCCCAGGTACTTTTTTGTTGTGCTCTCTAGATGATTTTTGATTTAAAAATGAAAAGGAGGTTGAAAACCACCTTACTACACTATTGCTCCTCTCTAGTTAGCAAATTTGTACAGAAATATAATACAGTGCAGTAGAGTTAGGGGGTCAGCAAACATCTTCTGTCAAGGGCCCAATGTCTGCTACACGTTTTTTTTCTACAACCCTTTAAAATCTAAATCATATTTAGCTCAGTAGCTAGCTAACCCCTGGCAGGTGGTCAGAAAAATATATTTATTGTCTTCCCTAAAAGCAGTTCCCAACAGTTAACTAGAGGTCATGAATCACTTTCCTGTATGAACAAGTGCAATGGTTCTTGTATAAGGGTTCCTAGAAATGAACCTAATTTAAGAACAAACATAAAACGTGTATAATTTTCATTCATTATGAATACCTCTGCCTTCACAGGAAATGGATTCAATCAAAGTCAGAGTTCATAAAAAAACTCATGGCCTGAAACCCCCTTCACCTTCTTGATATACTTCCCTTAACATCAGGCAAATATTTGACCAATAAGAATACAGTTCTTAGTTTCATGACTCAAGGAGTTTCCCTTTGCTTCCTAATAAGTCAATGACTGAATTCTATCATATGCTCCTTGGGAAGCGGTGGCCTAAATATGTACCATATTCACTCTTTAAGTGTTACAAATAATTTGGTGTAACAAAACTTCAAGTTTACCTGTCTCATGAGCGTAGACTTGCCCCCCATATTCGGTCCAGTAACAAGCACACAGTAAGCTTTGCCATTTTCTTCCTCTTCCTCACAGCCTATTAGAATGTCATTTGGAATAAAGTTATCACCAAAAAAAGTCTTCGTAATGCAGGGGTGGCGTGATCCTTTAAGGTCTAGAAAGGGAGGAGTATCTTCTTCTGGCAACAGAATTACTGGACGACACATAGGACCATCACCCCCTCGACTGTAGTTGGCCAGGCACAGTAAGACATCTGTTAAAGAGAGGTCAAAAGTGAAGCTTCACCATTTTTGAGGTTTCTTGATAAGCACAAAGGCCCAACTTCTATAAGTCTTCCAGAAATGTTTTTTTAGTGAAGGGGGCATGCTCTACTTGCCCTTTAGACATGGCAGCTTTTTTTCTAAAAGTAAGCACTCTAGTGACATTGTTTTAACTGCACAAAAATAAGTCATCAGCCTGAATGTTTTACATGTCTTATAGCACTTGTACTGAAATGAGAATTAACTTCCAATTTCAAGCCCAAGAAAATATCCCCTCAAAGTAGATTTTAAGTCCTCTAATATCTAAACCAGAGGTATGCCAAAGGAAAGCTAAGATACAACAGAGAGATGCTGTTGTGGTCTCTCCTTGATAAAACCATGGAGCTGACACTTCTTAGAAGCAGAATATTCTGACAATAAGCAAAATCTTAAAAGGAAAATATATTGACCAATTTTGAACACTTGAGCTGAGGGATGATTTTACATTACCTACCAAATTGTTTAAAACTGTATTGGCTTAAGTAATAAATGTGGCACACTCAAAAACCATGATAGATACACACACTCAAAAACAGAACAGGATGCCATTTTTTTCTGGACAGTTGTGTTCAGACTAAAATAGTTTTGTTACAAATTTGGGTAAACTATGGTTGCTGCATTTTTACAACAGAAAAAAACCCAAAACTGTAAAACAAGCAAAGGCTCCAAAAGACTTGGCCATGAAATTTAAAGAAAAAGGAAATTACTTATGAGGCTGAAAAGGTTACCAAATTACAAATATGTAAATCAGGGCTTTTAGAAATCAACTGTAGAAAAGAAAGTGTGACAACTTGGGCTAAAAGAAAAAGGGAGGATTAAAATCTTTTGAAACGTTCACATAAAGAGATTCACTGAAATACAAAAAAGAATGCAAGGGTGTGTGTGTGTGTGTGTGTGTGTGTGTGTATAAAAACAAAAACTGAGTGATAGGTCAAGGGACAGCTTTAAATTAGTGTGACAAAAAATAGCCTAAAAAACAGCATTTATCGAATACTACAAATTCAACTGAAATTTGATTAAAATATATACGTGTCCCTTGAGTTTAGGGATACGAGTCAATGAGGACTTTCCAATGGACTTTCCAATCTTAATATACAATTGGAACACAGGACGTTACTAACCAAAGCTTTAGGAACAAGCCTCTTGAAAACCTTACCCAACACTGCGATGCACTCCACAGCAGCCTGCCAGTCCTTGTAATTTTTATCAAAGTTATAGAACAGTCGCCGCATGCAGTCCTTTAATGATACATCTCTCCGTTCTTCAGCATTTATCAGATTAGCCAACTTTTTCTCAATTGTTTTGGTCCAGTATCGTTTACAGCCCTTCTTGGTAGATTTCAACTCATATTCTTCTGGCAAATTACGGGTGATGAAATTCTCGGGAATTTCCAACTGGTAGCGATTCCTACCAATTCCCCAGTAGACTATGGTCCTACAGCCAATTCTACTACGCTGTTTCTCCAAGTATTCCAGGAGGCTCTGTTCATTTTCTCTTATGTCAGCAAGAGCTTGATCATAATCAGAGTCAAATCCTGCCTTGGGAGTAATCAGTCCAGTCTTTCGAGCCTTTTCATGGTCAAAGGCTGTATCCCATCGGTTTAGTTCTAAAGTCAAATCAGGAAAGCGGCCTTCAGGATTTTTTGCCTGCAGAGTAAGGACCTGCTTAAGGATTTTAGACTTAAAGTCATCAACGACTTCCTCCATAACCCCTATAATTTTACATAGTACTTTGAATCCTTCCAGAGCAGAAAGAAAATCAATAATCTTTTTTTTGCTGTATGTGGTTTCTTCATACATTATAGCCCTGCTATCTGGGTGGTTCTGGCTCTTCAGGGGTGAGCCAACATTATGAATTTTACTCAGTAGCCTCTCAAGGTCTGGAAGCTTCTTTAGAAGGTCTACAACCTCAGAGATTTTGTCAGGCACAACCATTAGGTCTTCTATGGCATCTAGACGATCACTGATAACATAAGGGTTACAGAGTGGGGCACAAAGCCATTGCTTTAGGAGCCGCTTACCGAAGGGAGTATAGCAAGTATCAATCTTGTCTAACAGGGTCCCTTCAGTAGAACCATTTGTTCCATTCAGAAAAATCTCCAAGTTGTTTAATGTCACAGCATCTAGCACCATTCGTTGACTGGCTTTAGCAAATACAGCACCAGGTCCTGTAGCACGGACCGTGTCAGAATCCAAGGGAATATATTCTTCAAAATTAGCCATTGATAAAAGCTCCTGATCAATAAGGCATTTTTTGAGGTAGAAGACACAACCACCAAGAGCAGAGAGGGCCAATTCACTCTTCTCTCCCGGTGTCAACCCAACAGAATCAGACTCTGAGGTCATACCTTTAAGCACCTGGGGTAACATCACCCCACTGTCCTCATTTAACTTGTCTGTAAAATACCCTTCTTCAAGGAGAGTTCTCAAAGTTTTGGCTGCATCCCAAAACTGGGAACCTGGTATCAGACCTTCCTGAAGAGAAGAGGACAATGAACCCTTGAGAATCATCTTAGTTTCCACTGAGAGATTTCCTTTCTCAAACAAGACTTGTACTGGAGGATAGTGTGCCACTAACGTCCTAAACCTGGAACAATGGCGATCATCTGAAAACTGACCTATGAAGAACTTCCCTAGCGAGGTATCAACAAAACATACTCCGTACACTCGAGCGTGGCCAGAAGAATCATCTTCTTTTTCTTTGAGGCTAAGAAGGTATTTACTGTAGTTCTCCGAGGGGTCACCTTCCAGCACACTGTAGGTCTGTGTACCCTTGGTAATGACCCTACAGATCTCCCTCCTCACCACTCTATCATACTTAGATATATGTGCCATCTTTCGGCATCGTGCCTCCATCATTTCCGGGGTCTCGGTCTGTTCCACCCGTGCTACTTTATAGCCCTTCTGGACCAGGGAATCTGAATATCGGCCAAATGCAATTTCAGGGAAACCAGAATGGGCCCAGTTGCCTTTCATGAATACCAGCCCTAGTTCACTGACTCCAGTAAGAGCATCCATGTGGTAGAGCTCATAAAACTTCCCCACCTTATAAAATATGACAAGATCAAAGTTCTGAGACTTAATCTGCCACCACTTTCTCATCCCAGGAGTACAGGAATTAAGGAAATCCTCAGGCACATAGAGTGTGGATGCATCAAAATCAGGGTGATCAGGTCGCCTCCTGTGCTTATCTCTTCTCTTCTCCTCCTTAAGCCACTCTAAAGTTTCATGATACCAGATGGTAGGGCGACTACTGTCATCACATCCTCCACTAACGTGGGCTTGGGATTCAGAATTTTGAGGGGCAGAGAAAGCACTCAAAGTATTCTTGGTTTCTGATGAAATGCCAGTTGCTCGTTTGGTGGCCGAGGGCATTTCCTTCCTTGAACTTTTCCTTTTGAGGGAGCCATTACCAGTTATCATTCTCTTCCTCTTCGGAGCAACTTTAACAGGGTTGTCCAGGCCTTCACTGTCACTATCCCCTACTCCACTGCTTATTTCATCACTGCTTCCTTCCTCCTTAGCATCTGGCTTAAATTCCACATCAGAGCCACCAATGTCACTCTCAGAGTCTGATATGACCCTTCGCTTTTTTATCTGGCGGCTACTTCGCCTAGATCCTTGCACCTTTGGCCTCACTTCCTCTTCACTCTCAATTTCATTTTCTTCTTCACTCTTATCTGATGCGTAAGTGGCACCTGCCTGGAAGGCAAAGAGTATTTTAAAACAAAGTAAAATTTGGAAAATGACAATATTGCTGTGGAATCTCTCAATATGCTGCAACTTCATCTATCAAGAGAAGAACCCACCTCCAGAAATACTGTTTTCTTTCTCAAGGGATATCAATTTCAGTTTCACCTAACATTAAAACAAGTACCACAATACAGGATTAAGTGATTCTGTCATAAGAGTTCTATCCTATTCAATACTGATGAAGTCCTTAGGATGACCACACAGCACAAATACCCATAGACGATGTCCTCATTAACAGTCATAGCTGTGGAAAAAACTTTCAGTCTTCTTCTGTTATCTTTCTTCCAGGGTCACCTCTCCTCTTATATTTGGACGTGTTACGAAGTTTACCATTTTATAAATTCTTCAGTATAAAAAAGCAGTAAATCAACCTAGTTCTAGTCCTTGCTTTCCACAAACCAGCTGTACCTTCTTGGGCAAGGCACATTCACTTATTATCATGGGCCTCCCTCATACGTAAAGTAGTATGAGGCTAAATGATTTCTGTAGTTACCATCCAGGTCTAAACATCTGAGTAACGTTAAGATCTCTGGTTTCAACCTCAAAAATAAGATTAGAAACTCTTCTTTCATTTCTCTTAAAATACTCATTATACTAACTTACTTATTGCCTATCTTATCTAGAATAGAATAAAACAAAATCAAACTTACAGATGAATCTTTTTAAGCACACGGCATTAATTTACTAAATTAGAGAATGATGACTATGTTTGTTTCAAATATACCAATTATTTGTTCAATTCCTTAACAAGATTTAATTCACTCAAATAGTGACCATTAATATTTGAAACCAAGGTTGTATTTCAAGGTTACTCAACCTCTATTCTTACCAATCCAAAATACAACAAAAAGTATTAGAGCATAAAACTGGATATTAATTTCCACACCCTCATACAGCAGCTTATTACCAGACACCAGGACCAATTTTATCACCATGTCCTTACTGTCCCTAGCTCTCTATACTGGTTACCAAAATGGTCCTGCCTTTTACAGCATGTGTCTTTCTAGCAGGCTTGAGAACTTAAGTAAAGAGAGGTGCTAGGCTGCTGAGATTCTAAATAATATAACATGACCTACAGTCCAGGAATGTATAGACATATGCATGTTTGAGTACTAAACAGATATATGGAAAATACCACTCTAATATGCCCCTGACCCTTTTTCATCACTCTCCTAACAGAAGTAACAACCGCCTGTTAGCACTGTCCCACCTCCGTCTCTTCTTCCTCCTCTGGTTCTGAGGGCTCATCACACACTGCCAATTCAAGCCTCTTAATCTTGTCTTTATTCAAGGCTTCATCTGCACGTTGCATTGCTCTGAGTATTTCAGGCTTTGAACTGTAGAAATGACCTCCTTTCTGGGCTTCCTTTGACTTCGAACCTAAAAAACATCAATATATTTATTTACAAATAGGAACTGTTGGCTGGATATTTGGCTCAATGTATAACACTTGCCCTAAGGAACAAGAGTGACAACAATCAAGTAAAATTTTTAATCTCCCATTATTTCTGATTGATACAAATAGATTAAAGCCTACAAGGAAGGAATTTTCAGGGGAAAACCACCAGTGAAACTGAAATTACCTATTTTACCTCATTTAAGCTGCCTTAACTGTTGGTCATCCAGGACCACTTAGTCTCTCTTCTATAATGACCTGGGACTGTGACCCGAAACACCTAGGCACACCTCCTCTTCAGGTGAGGCATGAGATGTAAAGGGGGTTTGAGACCCTTTTTAAAAAAACATTACTTAAGGAAGGCAAAAACTACACTATCACTTAAATGAAGCAATGATATTAAAAATAAGTTTGTTCCCAAGGCAGTTAGATAAGATGTTAAAAAAAAAAATCCTACATTTTGGGACAGTTCAGACTTGTAATGTTAAATTTTTTCAAAACAGTAGCATCAAAATGTCTTGCTCTGCTTTAAAGTAAAACTTTTCCTTTATTCATTTCATTTCAAAGAGCTATAGTATCAAATGACATTTCCATCCACTGAGCAAAATTTCTATCCACAAGACCAATGATACAGAATTGTTTTAGTTCTTTTCCAAGAGGCATAACTAGGAATGTCTTTTTCTCTTCTTCTACCTGAATATACCTATAGTTGGAAAATGAACCTGAATTTGTCTAACAGATCCAAATGTTATATTACACCCTTCTTTCTATATACTAAAACTGATGGGACATCCTAAATTTCCATGGAATTAGCAACGTTCATAAGCTGACTAAAACAAAGCTGCAATTTCTCAATTCTCTAAAGAGCTGCACCAAAACTACATACAAACTGCAACAATCAAAATCATTAAGAGTAGCTCTGAACTTTTCCCAAAGTACCTGCTGCAGCTGTACTTACCTCCCCCACCACCTATCTGGTGTCATCGTCATTCCCCGAAACCTCTGATGCAAACTACAGCTCTAAGACCATGCCCCCCAAAGAAGGCCTACTTTTTTTCATGCATGCCTTTTTGCTGATTTATTCACATACATGTATTGCAACGATATGGATATTTAAAGGGCAGAGAGCAGTATGCACATGGGTTGTTTTATAAAATAATTACAACATAAATGTAAACTTTTTTGATCTCTTTTTAAAGTCCTTTTTTGCCAAAGCTTTGTTTAGAATCTCAAAATTAGTCCTGGAAAAAGACCTCATTTATCATCTGGTCCAACTCTCTCTCTCTCATTATATATATATGCAAACAGAATCAGAAAATAAGATTATACAGCAAATTAGTGGAGAATACTGAACCAAATTCCCTTATTTTCTTTCCATCCTGCATGTCAGATTTCTGTGTGGACTTAACTTTCTTCAGTGTGCCGTCCCTGCCCTGCAGGATGATGAAGAGTACTATGACCAAAAGGCATGATTCCCAGAGGTTTCTGGGAAAATGAACATTGTTCTGATTCCAAAACACTGAGTTCAACAATGTCCTAGCCAGGAGAGCTTGAAGATAGTGGAGAAAAACCTGTACATGCTGGACTGTTCAGGCACTGCATGCTGCAGTCATACTGTACATGCACCGTACAATCCAGGAGACTGACAGGGTGCACCCAGCCCAAGTGAAGCTATAAATGCAGGACTGCTGACGTCTGTGATAAATAAGGCCGGGCCTGGGAAGAGAAAGTTAAGGTTCCAGAAATCTGATTTCTGATGTGAACCTCAATGCAGATGTGCTCATAAGGTGAGGATTTTGAAGGCCAGGTAGCATGCATCTCCATCTGTCCTAAAGAATGTCACTGATCTATATTCTATGCATCTTGGCTGCATTTTCTTTTGGAACCTTTAAGATGGGAACACTTTGGGCTTCCCTGGTGGCGCAGTGGTTGAGAGTCCGCCTGCCGATGCAGGGGACGCGGGTTCGTGCCCCGGTCCGGGAAGATCCCACATGCCGCGGAGGGGCTGGGCCCGTGAGTCATGGCCGCTGAGCCTGCGTATCCGGAGCCTGTACTCCACAACGGGAGAGGCCACAAGAGTGAGAGGCCCGCGTACCACCAAAAAAAAAAAAAAAGATGGGAACACTTTAATTTACTCTTTTCATGTCTGAGTATGGCATTTTGGTCCAAATCACGAGATCCAATCATGAAATCATTTTTCCTTTAATGATATGATATTGCTGTAAGTCACTCAGAAGGACGGAAATGCAGCTTAAGACCAGCTGCATCTTATCCTTTTCCCATGCTAGAAGCTTTCACCACACCACTCCTGCAATTTATTCGAGTAAAATATGCTTCATTCCACTGTATGGGAGACGCTAACACTCAGACTCATGTGTGCGTGCGTGCTCTCTCTCTCACAAACACACACAATCTGCAGAGTGAATCTTTTACCTGTATATGGCTTTAATAGCCTTCTGCTAACCCAGCCCCTTGTTGGGCTGTCATCAAAAAACTGTACATGAACTCGGGCAGACTTTCCTTTCTCACGGATGAATGTTCCATCAAAAGGGTGGTTGTAAACCAGGCAAGGCCACCAAGGGTAACCCTCCATCTTGGCCCAAACCAAATCACCTGGTGAGAAGTCACAAGAACTGTTGCCAAAAGAAAATACATAATTTGGTTAATATTTTGTTAAGCTACATTAAAGGCAATTACCTACAAAGAAGCAATTTTAAGGAAGGTATCTTTAAGAATCCTTTGAAATTTTCTGGCATTAATATACAGGAACAGAAATTCTAGAATTAATGATTTTTAAAAAACATTTTCAAGTTATTTTTAAAAACATAAACAAATATCACAATGTTTATTAAGACAAACACAAATATAATGGTATTAAGGTTAGAGACTCTCAGAATTATTCAAGGTTTAAAAACTGTGGCAGAATTCTGAGACTACTGATAGCAGGAAAAAGACATAAACTCATTGTACTTGTGATCCAAATTATAATGAGTAACACCTGTACTACACATATGGTATACACAGGAACAGGATCTGATCCAGAGTATTAATACCAAAAATACCGACTGGGTAAATTTGCTGCTTATATTCAGTATTATCGACTTTGCTCCAATGTATTCCAAATACTCCAAAAGCTACCTATAGCACACTACTACCCCCACCCTCACCCTAAAAATCTAGCTTTATGGAAAAACTTAGGTCAAGAGATAAGTGCCTGATGTACCCAAAATAGTTGAGTACATAATACCTACAGAATCAACAGGAGATTCAATCTTCACGAAAGCTGATTTAGCCCTAAAGGTTTCCTGAGAAAAGGAGAGGAGGGGAAAGGAGAGGGAGAAGGGTAGCAGTGTCCAGTAACAGACTACAAGAGTCCCTCAGTGATGGAGAGGGACAACAACTGATAAACCCTGCTCAAGTACTATATACCAAGATTTTCTAAGCCCGCTTACAGGTTTTCGCTGAATAACTACAAATGTAAAATAAGCACATTACAAAAAGAATATTTTAGACATTTTTGAATCATCAATTGAGGCCACCTTATAAAATCAGGCCCAATCATAAAATTAAAGTATTTTTTTCTTCAAAAAAATGTGAATATGGAGATCCCTATGCTGAACAGTTAGAAAAGAAACCAGAACAGGAGCATGGCTTCAGCTGGTGCTTATATCAAGGGCCTTTAAGGCACATTCTTCTTTCAACTTAGAAATCTATAGCAACCAGCACAACTTTATAATTTTTGCTGTCAAACACCACAAGGCTCATCTTCAAACAGGGAGCTGTGTCTGCACCATTCAGACTTCTTACCTTAAGTGCTTCATCCTTCCTAACATATCCATTAATTAACAGGAGACAAAGACCCTTATCTCCATGCGGAACTGTCAAGCAGGCTTTCCCTTAACTTAGGCAGGTAGCCACTTAACCACAAAGTCTATCACACACTGGTATCAGAAAACCACAAGCTGGGACTTCCCTGGTGGCACAGTGGTTGAGAGTCCGCCTGCAGATGCAGGGGATGTGGGTTTGTGCCCCGGTCTGGGAAGATCCCACACGCCGCGGAGCGGCTGGGCCCGTAAGCCATGGCCGCTGGGCCTGCGCGTCCGGAGCCTGTGCCCCGCAACGGGAAAGGCCACAGCAGTGAGAGGTCTGCATACCGAAAAAAAAAAACAAAAAAAAAGTAAGAGGAAAAGGTGACAGCTCAGAAAAACAAGTGTAAAAGCCTTCATACAATTAAAAATAAGAAATGACTTAAGCTAAATATACAGTGAACAGATCTTTAAGCTTTTGCTTTAAAAATCACATTATTTTTGCTCCCTCTTCAGCCCATTACCTTGGTGTTGATTACTAGTTGTGCCCCAAATTTGTAGGCAAAATTTTTGGCTATCTACTTTTTAAAAAAGAATCAGTAGATAGCAATGTACTGCTAGAATTTGCTCCTATAAACAATAAAAGATAGACTGGGTATGTCTTAACAAAAACTTGTGTATGTAAATACAAGTTTCACAAACATGAAACATGCTCTCAAGCCAACTTTAGAAATCAAACTATCAGTGTCTGTATCTACCTCTTAAGGTGGACCATTAGAGCAGAATTCCCCTACCCCCAAACAGCTAATGAGAAAAGAGAAGTAATCAGAGCAATTAATAACAAAGGCTCCCATCATACCTGCCCACCTGTACCTCTGCCCACATACCTGGCTTGCTTTCTTTCAGCTTGCATAACTATGGCACCCATCACTTACGCATTAAGTCTACAGTGACCGTATAAATTATCCAAACTGGCCTCTAAAACTATTTCCTAAATAAATTATCATCCAAACTGGCCTCGGAAACTGTTTCCTAAATATTATTAGAAAGGAAGTCTACATAAAATACTAAAAGAAACCAGAGTTCTTCGGAGAGCAGCTTAAGAAGCAGGGACATTGACCATCCTCATCAGAATGAAAAGATGTTTTCAAAAGTTCTGAGGGCAGGGACTTCCCTGGTGGCGCAGTGGTTAAGAATCCGCCTGCCGATGCCGGAGACACGGGTTTGAGCCCTGGTCCGGGAGGAATCCCACATGCCACGGAGCACCTAAGCCCATGCGCCGCAACTACTGAGCCTGCGCTCTAGAGCCTGCGAGCCACAACTACTGAGCCCGTGCGCCACAACTACTGAAGCCCACCCGCCTACAGCCCGTGCTCTGCAACAAGAGAAGCCACCGCAATAAGAAGCCCGCGCACCACAACAAAGAGTAGCCCCTGCTCTCCGCAACTAGAGAAAGCCCGCGTACAGCAACAAGCCCCAACACAACCAAAAATTTTTAAAAACTTCTGAGGGCAATGTTAAAAAGTCATAAAAGGGCTTCCCTGGTGGCACAGTGGTTGAGAGTCCGCCTGCCGATGCAGGGGACACGGGTTCGTGTCCCGGTCTGGGAAGATCCCACATGCCGCGGAGCGGCTGGGACCGTGAGCCATGGCCGCTGAGCCTGCGCGTCCGGAGCCTGTGCTCCGCAACGGGAGAGGCCACAACAGTGAGAGGCCCGCGTACCACAAAAAAAATAATAATAATTTAAAAAATCATAAAAGCCAGCTTAAAAGAGGCTCCCACTGACCAAATTATAAGTTCAGCATCTTTTTAAATACCAATTTTAATTATATCGATTAAATCAAATTAGGTCTGTGAAACTGAGTCCACAATGATACTTTTTTAAAAGCTTGAATACTTTTCTTACAATATTATATTAGGTGTGATATTATTTGGAAAATGTATTACTATAGATTTAATTGTATGAAAATTCTCAGGAAAGGCACCTACAACTAGGGCAGATAGTTACCTTTAACTAAAGGCTCTTAGGGAAAAAAAAAACTTGTCAATGTCTGACATACCACTCCTATAAATGAGTACAAGGCATACACTTAAAATTTTTTACTGCCCTCATTTCTCATAATCAACAGATAATTATCACTGAAATGAGACTGTGAAAAATAAACTAGCTAAGACTTGCTTAAAAAACCCAGATTTAGTTGTCAGAAGCCTTGCTCACAGCTCTTTCAATTATGGTCTTAATAAACTACAGAAGAAATAAAGTATTGAGAAGCAGGCCTAGAGTGCATAAACATACATCCTGTAGCCATTTATTGAAACTGATGTCACCTGGACTCCTTCATTTCTCTCATCAACAAAAGTGGAAAAATACTTTTGCATCACACCTGACTGACAAAGTAACTAAGGGGAAAAAAAAAAACAGGCAAAACACTTTAACACTGGAGCACAAGAGAAAACTAAATGACAAATGACCATTTAAAGATGCTCAACTTCTTTTAAAGAGTTCAACGACGCTCATAAAAAGTCCAAATGTCTTTGTAGCCCATTAGCCTGTTGGTGACTGGATCTCTGCATACCTAAGGCTCCTGCCTCCTCTTCATTCTCAATTTGCAGGACCTTCCTCTTCCTGCACCAGCTTCTAAAACTCCCTCACCTCCACAGTAGCCTGGCTAACTTCTTCTCGTCCTCTAGTCTCAGCCTAGAAAGCTGAAAGCCTACCCGGACCCACACATACCCCATCCTCCCCCCAAAGCACACGGAGCTCACCAACTCTGCTCCTGCTCTAGAATTGCCTTTTTGCTTGTCCCATTCACTGTTATATCCAGGATCTACAATGCCCAATACTGTGCCTGCCAGAGTAGACACGTTAACATTTGTTGAATAAAAGCCAAATCTATGTATACAAAAATAAGGTAAAATTCAAAAATTAAGAAAAAAAAGAAAGCCAAATCTATATATACTGAATGGAGAGTTTCTTTAGAAGCCTAGTATCAAATGCCCATCTTTCCTGAATACTTTGGAAGTAGTCCCCATAGTAGGTCGTCAAGTGTAAACAATGTTATGCTTTTACAAGTCTCCTAAATTCGGACCTCAAAAAAACAAAGAGCATATGCTATACAACACATAAAGCACAACCATACAATAAATACTTCCATCCGTTTAGAATGGATGCAGGAAGAATCAAATTCATGTTTCAGTAAACATTATTAACACATTGTGTGCATCTCTCACCATGAAAAATAGTCTGTTACAGAGGATGCACATGTAGGGAAGGAAAAATATTTTCCCCTTTACCCTTCTGAGTTCTTGGCTAAGAGCCCCTGTAATAAAAGATTAACAAGAGGCTTCCCTGGTGGCGCACTGGTTAAGAGTCCGCCTACCGATGCAGGGGACGCGGGTTCCTGCCCGGGTCCGGGAGGATCCCACATGCCGCGGAGCAGCTGGGCCCGCGAGCCATGGCCGCTGAGCCTGCGCGTCCGGAGCCTGTGCTCCGCAACGGGAGAGGCCGCGGCGGTGAGAGGCCCGCATACCGCAAAAAAAAAAAAAAAAAAAAAGATTAACAAGAAAAAGACAGACAAAAGTTTATTAACATGTATACCTCCCCATAAACGTGGGAGATACTAAGGAAAACTGATTAACTCCTAGAGATGGCCCGAGTCACCATCTTAAAACATCATCTGCAGCTTTATAAAGACAAAAGAAAGGTGGGGTGGCGGGGACAGATAAGGGAGGTTACCAGGAAAAGAACAAAAAACAAGGGTATGGTTGTTATGCAGATTTCAGTCAGTGCCTTCTCCATTTAATAAGTTTCGGATGATTTAGAGTCACTCTTCTCTTCCTAGTTCAGAGAGGGAGACATCCTTACAAATGGAGATTTCCTTTTTAAATGTAAATTTCCCTTACAGAAGAGTAACTTCTATAGCTCTCAGAGCTTCTCCCGTGTCCCCCAGTTTCTCAAAAATTATCAGTTCAAAATAACCTCTATGCCAGAGGCACATTCTGGGGTGGCATATCCTGCTACTCTTCACACAACTACATGAACTGCTTGAGAGGGTCGCTTAAAGGAGAGTAACACTGTAATTCCACGCAGACTTTGAAAAATCTGTATAACACCTAAAACGCAGGACATTGTAAATCAACTACTCAAGTTTCTTATCCTGAATGCGTTTATTTTTCTGTACCACTATTTCTTCATCCTTTCAAATGGCTACCATTACACACTATGCCTAATACAATACCTGGGATACAGTAAATGTGAGCTTTTCAAAATGTCGCCCGCTGCTCCAACAAAGGCCAGCCAAGCCCTGGAACCGCGCTGAACTGCCGAGAAGGCGAGGAAGACACCTCTGGGCAGGCTTCCCTATAATCGTGTCCCTACGTCCCCGCCCAGAGTCAGAGCAAGGCCTTTGGAGGCTCACTCTCAATTCCGGAAAAATTACACAGCCCCAACCTGCCCTGAAATCGCCAGCAAAAGATGCACTATATCAGGGAGTTCCCTGGTGGTCTAGTGGTTAGGATTCCTGGCTGTCACTGCTGGGGCCGGGGTTCAATCCCTGGTCGGGGACTGAGATCCCAAAAGCCTGGGGGAGGGGGGCGGCCAAAAAAAAAAAAAAAAAAAAGATGCACTGTTCCTTAAACTAACATTATTTTCAACTGGCACAATACTTCCAGGTGTCAAAATCAACACTGTTCCTAAACTTTTATCTGTTTGGGGGCATATGCTGTCTACCTACAGGATGAGCCAACTGGATCCCTGCACTTGCTGCTCCCCCGCCCCTGCAATCCTTACTATCACCAATCAGGCCCCTCCGTCTACGACTGGACACACCCCTCGCGCTCTAATCTCGTCGTCCACCCCCAACCCCCATACCCAGGCCGAGGGCCCGCCCACCCACCCCGCCAGAGGCTTCGAGTCCGAGGCGCTCAGCCAAACATCGAGCGTATTCCTCCAACGACTACTGGACCGGTAATTCACCGTCCCAGCTGTGAAGGAGAAACGTCCTCCGGGAATCCCACTCGCAGTACGCCGCGCCCCACAACCTGCAGGTGGCGGGCGGGCATCCCCCCCGGCGGGCATTCCTCCTTCCCGCCACCCCTCCCCCGCCCCGGGTAGGCACCAGCCCCTCCCTCGCCCTGGGGGCGCACCCCACGCCGAGCAGGCAAGCTCTTTTCTCTTCCCGCCGCACCCTTAGCGCTCCCGTCTCTCATTTCTCCTCCCTGCCCCGAGCACCTTCCACTCCTCCTCCCCCACCTGACGGACCGCGTGTCCTCCTCTACCCCCGAACTAAGTGCGTCCTCCCTTCCCCTCCAACCCTTCGTACAGAGCCGATTTCCTCCTACCCTGTTTACAAGCAACACCCCCAAGGCTCCCTGCGCTCTTTGAAGCCAAATATGCAACCCCACCTCCTCCGAGCCCAGGCGCTGGCCGAGCACCCCAGCGCCCCCACCTCGAGGCCAGCCTCCCTTCCCTGGGCTCCCTGCGCCTCCCCCCACTACACCACCTCCTCCGAGCCCAGGGCCTGGCCGCGCACCCCCCAGGCCCCTGAGGCGACTTCGCTGCGCCCCGACACCCCGCTACCTGGCGGGGACCGCAGGGGCTGCCGACTTCCGCAGCCCTCCGTTGAGGTTCCTCGCCTCGGCCCGCGAAGTGGAGCCCGCCAGGGGCCCCGGCCCAGGCCCGGCCTCGCTCCAGGCCGCATCCCCGCCTGGGGAAGGGGGAGAGGCCCCGGTGGCAGCGGCGGCGGCGCTTTCACTTGAGGCCCTGACCGGGTCTTTGCTGGCATTATTCAGGGCTGGAGACTTGGGGAAGAAGCTGTACAGCGTGCTTTGTCGCGACATGGCCACGGTCGCCGAGGCCCAGCCGCTGTGTCGGACCGAGCCACTAGAGGCACGGCAAGTACCGCGAGGGGCCTGCTGGCGGGAAATCGGGGGGGAGGCGCGCTCTGCCGGAGGAACGCTGGCCCCATCGGCCAATCGGCAGGCCGTTCGCGGGCGGAGTCCGGGGCGGCGCGCGTCCGGCCCCGCCCCCTCGGGCGCCAGGAGACGTGGGGAGGGGAGGGGCCAGCACGCCGCGCGGGGTAGCTGCCCGTGGCGCCTCCAGCCTCCTCCCCCGCGGCACGAATGGCCCGGGGCTGGTTAGGACTGGAACACCTCGGCCCGAGCGAAGCTGGGCGCCGCTGCGGGGCTGACCCCCTCGGGAAGGCGTTCCTCTTTAGAAGGGAATCTGGCGGTCGCGGGGGTGCGATCACGCAGGGGCAGGTGTGTGCCGAGTGCGTGCACCGCGTAAGCATGAGTGGCCGCGGTGCAAGGGGTAAACCGAACGGCCACAGAAAGAAGCCCTGGCGGAGAAACGCCTTCCAGAGCCTGCATGAACAATCCTGCTCTGTTAGAACGCTTACCCCAAGGAACCGGCAAAGAAAAAAAGGATCCAGACTTAAATCAGCAGGAGATCAAGTCTTCTGTTCGCTTTGTATTCTCAAAGCGTTGCACATAGTAGGCACTTGATAAATACTTTACAACTGAACGCTAAGTTTTTGGCCCAGTATGAGTTTATGATTTTTTTAAAAATTGCCAGCCACACAGCTTTCCTCTGCCGGGAAGCAATCCAGTCATTTCACATAGATTAACTCATTAAATCCTCGCAATAACCTGTGAGGTAAGTATCAATACTTCAGGTCCACTGTTCCTTATCTGAACTTCTTGGGCCAGGTGTGTCTCAGAATGCAGGATATTTTATATTTTAGAAAAGTCACAAGGTGTGAATAAAAAGTTCCTATTCTCCAAATTGAAGAAAGACGTTGGAAGACTGACAGTTCTTTGGCCCTAATCCCAAACTGTGAATAAGTAAGTATGGAATCCAGAATCCCAGAAACCAGCCCCAATCAGCAACAGCTGTGCTTTGGTGCGAACATATAAAGATCAGCTCTTTGCTTTGTTCAGGAGGCTGTGTTCTGCCACACCGTTCTCCTGCGCCAGGCATGTAATAAAATCAGCTTTGTTTCAGAAGCAGTATTTGAAATAATACTCTTCCCTACATGAGTATAATACATGACACCCTCAGAGAGTCTGGGGCAACACCCTAAAATCAAACGTAGTATTCCTTCAGCAGAACATATGCTTTTTCACACCAAGTGGGATAAATATAGACTATAAATAGCCTTGGGTCAGCTCAGGTCAAAATTTGCTACCAAATGAGTTTGCACAAAACTTGTTTTGCAAAGCTTTTCGGATTTCAGAATTGCAAGTAAGGCATTGTTGACCTGTCTTATATCTCCTTTTTATGGCTGAAGAAACTGAGGCACAGATGGATCAGATGGCCCATGACCGAACAGCCAGAAAAGGGTGGAGTAGGAATTTAAATCCTGGGAAGTGTTTCTGGAGTCCTGTGTTACTAATAGAAATGTTATATTGCCTTCAGTTTAACATCGTTTTATTTCATCCTCACAACATTATATTAGGTTGAACTGTATAAAATTGCCAATATTCAACCTCTTTTTTTTTTTTTTTTTTTTTGGTCATGCCACACGGCTTGTGGGATCTTAGTTCCCCCACCAGGGATTGAACCAGGGCCCTCAACAGTAAGAGCGTGGAGTCCTAACCGCTGGACCACCAGGGAATTCCGTATCCAAACTTTTTCAAAGTACAAAAATTCTGTTTCATTTGATTCAACTTAATATGATGTTATTATTCTTGTTTTACAGAGAGGAAATGTAGGCTCAGGGGGAATGAGCCAGTTATAAGACAGAGGTTAAGAGCCAGTGCTTGGGGTAACTCGAGACCTGGCCTCTGACCTAACTCACCAGGCAGGTAACAGCAATTTTACTTCTCTCAACTTGTTTCCTCATCATTAATGAGAACAATAATAACTTTGGGCCAAATTTTGGAGGCCCGTTAGATGCTTCCCACAAACAGGTAAAACGAGTAAGAAGTCACACATCTGAGAATCATCAAACACACAATCCCTCGGTAGGTAGTCACCCAGCCTTCTCCATGCAAAAGGCACATACTGTGTGTGAAGAACACCCAACTCAGAACAAACAGAACAAGATACTTGTTCAGAGTTTGCTACCACCACTTGTGTCTGGCAGAGACTTAAAGGCAGACAGAGGAGTAGGAAACCTTCAAAGTGAAAAAGCAGAGGCATCAGGTGTGCTGTGATTGGCCGTGGGGTAGCTGGAGGTGGGCTAACTAGAAGTAGAGCATCCTCTGTGATTGGTTTCGAGAAGCATACTTAGCTTCCTCTGATTGGTCCTGAGTTGGAAGTGGGGATTAAAAAAAGAGAGAAGTTGGGGACTTCCCTGATGGCACAGTGGTTAAGAATCTGCCTGCCAATGCAGGGGACACGGGTTCGAGCCCTTGTCCAGGAAGATCCCACATGCCACGGAGCAACTAAGCCCGGGTGCCACAACTACTGAGTCCATATGCCACAACTACTGAGTCCATATGCCACAACTACTGAAGCCCGCACGCCTAGAGCCTGTGCACCACAACAAAGAGTAGCCCCCGCTCGCCACAACTAGCGAAAGCCCGCACACAGCAACGAAGACCAACACAGACAAAAATTTTTTTAAAAAAGAGAGAGAAGCTGACTAGCTATCAACCAAGTCCTGACAGTTCTGGGGCAGTTGCTGCAGAGGTCTTTGTCTTCTGGACTGGTTGCTGCAGAAGTTGTGATTTGGCTTCAATCTGCAGCAACGAGCTCAGGAAGTCAACTGTAGCTGCAGCAGCCAGTCCAGGGAGCCAAACAACAGCCCCTGTAGCAATGCCTGTCAACTCACTGCCAAATGCAAATAATGATGGCTGATTCCCTTGCTGTAGCAAGCTCTGAGTAAACAGCCTTTGCTTGTTCTCATTTGGGTGGTCTTAACTATTTCCACATGTCTGAGAGCAGAGCCTTCCAGGCAGAGGTCAACAGCCTCTAAGTGAAAAGCAAACACCTTGAGTTTGGGAATAGCAAGGTGGCCCGAATGGGTTGGAGGAGGATGAACTGGGGTGGGGTGGGGGAGCGGTAGGACGTGTGGTCAGGGAAGAAAGGCAAGGGCAGATGATCCAAGGCCTTATGGGACTTTTGGCTTTGACCCTGAGTGAGCTGGGGAGCCACTGCAGGTCTTGGGTAGATGAATGACCTGCTCTGACACAGACTGCTAGATTGAGAATAAACTGTATTTAATAAACGGCAACCTAATTGAGCTATATTGTTCTCTACAGAAGCAAGAGTGTGGAAATAGGAAGCATAAAGTCTAGGGGGGAAAAGAACCAGAAGAGCAGGAATCCGTGGTATTTATATCCAAAATTCTGGACACATTCACCCTGCGATGACTCATGAATAGGGGAGGGTGAAATACCCCTCAAGAGTTAACCATGTGTGCTCTGCACCTGTGCTCCCCACTTATGTGACACCTCCTTCAACTGCATTCTTACTTTGTGCCAGGCACTGATGTTGGTACAATAGATATAGCTGTGGACCAGACCGATACATCCAGAGATGTATGGAGATTGCTGTAGGGGAGCAAAATTTCCACCCCAAAATGTGTCTCTTTGACATGAGGACTAATTTAGCCTGATTACTTTTAAGAAACAGAAGACTTGGAAAATTTTCCTTGTTACCTCCCCCTTAACTGCCTAAAAGAATTTAGATAAAGGGCCTATTCCTGGAATAGAGCTATTACCATAGATGTCTGCAAAGAATATAGGCTAGGTGTAGTAGGGGAAACTCAGCAGGGCCTAGAGATCAGAGTCCACTCTGTCCCACCCTCTGCATGGACTAGCAAACATTTATTTACCAAACATTTGCTTTTCCATCTCCACTTGCATTGCCTTCCTCCCCTTTGAGGTCCCAAAACACTACCCCCAACATCCTCTTTTGTCTTTAGCTGAACACGGTATTTAAGGTGAGAATTTCTGCCATTTTGATGAGTTACTCAGTTTTCCTGGGCCTCTTCCATGTATACATGTTACTTAACTTTAATTGGATTATCTCCTGTTAATCTTACTCACATCAACTTAATTCTTAGACCAGCCAGAATTTAGAAGGGTAGAGGAAAATATCTTCCTCCCTGACACTGCTGAAAACACAAGCAGTTACAATATGCCAGTCCCAGTGGGCTCATAGATTATGTTAGATGACTTTGATAGGAATTTAGGCTAGTACCATGGTTCCCAAACTGGACACCAAGGCACCCCAGGGAACGAGAGCAAATTCACAGGGGCACCATGGGGTATTTTTAAGTTTCAAGGGAAATTCAACAACACCTGTCAGGCATTGTACTACTAACTGCAGTTAGTTCGCAGTTTCAACACGAACTCATGCTACATTTCTTTTAATGATATCGTTGGGGAAGAAAAAAAGCAGCATTTCCTCTACCCTCTTAGGTTCAGTTTTGGGTGTCTGCAAATTGACAAAAGAGATTAGCGAAAGAAAGAGTTTACTTTTGCATGCAATGCGAATACATGCAGACATGCTCCATGATGAGTAACTCAAAGGGGTGGGTTAGAACTGGGAGCTTATATATCTAACTTACTGGGGGAAAGAGTGGGGGAAGAAAAGACTTCTATAGTGAGGACAAATCGGTTTATTTAGGAAAGACAAATGGGTTTTTAGAATAGAAGACAAGAAAGTTTGTGATAATAGATTATGCAGGTACCAGTTCTTTTTCTATCTTCATGGCCATGAAACTCCCCTGGAGAGAGGATTTTCTCTCCCGTCCCACCCCCGCCCCGCCCCGCCCCACCCCACCCCACCCCACCCCACCCCACAGCATGTGGGATCGACCAGGAATCAAACCTATGCCCCCTGCAGTGGAAGCAAAGAGTCCTAACCACTGTACAACCAGGGAATTCCCCCTGGAGAGAGGATTAATGGCAGACTCATTTCTCAAAAGTTGCTTCTTTTAGTCAAAGTAAACTCCAAGAAGTCTTCTTTCTGCATCTGGTGAATCTCAAATGTCTTCAGCTTAAAATAATCTTTATACAAACTCTGGTATTCTGAGTAGGTCCCCACAACAACATATCTTCGTGACACCGAGTTTTTGGTGTTTTCTGTGGTAAAAAGCGAGTACGGTGTAGAATGAGTGTGGTGGTATCCAAATCTGATTTTAAACTTTGAGAAGTTGTACAGTGCGCAACCAGCACGCACATTTCAATACTATGTACAGGTTATTTAAGAATGAAATAGGGGGCTTCCCCGGTGGCACAGTGGTTGAGAGTCCGCCTGCGGATGCAGGGGACATGGGTTCGTGCCCGGTCCGGGAAGATCCCACATGTCCTGGAGCCGCTGCGCCCGTGAGCCATGGCCGCTGAGCCTGCACATCCGGAGCCTGTGCTCCGCAACGGGAGAGGCCACAACAGTGAGAGGCTCGCGCACCGCAAAAAAAAAATATATATATATATATATATATTTTTTTTTTTTTTTCTTTTAATTTACCTGTATTTTTTCCCCAAACAGCTACTAAATTATTAGGACGTAAATGCTTATTAATTTGTATAGGCATACACTGCATTGAGGAACCCGCACACCACAACGAAGAGCAGCCCCCGCTCGCCGCAACTAGAGAAAGCTGCGCGCAGCAACGAAGACCCAATGCAGCCAAAAATAAATAAATTTATAAAGAAAAAAAGTTGTATGGGCATAAAACTTAATACATGGAACTGTTAAGTATTTCTTTTGGCCTAGGAGGCTTGGTTCAGAAGGTAATGAGATATTAAAAGCACCAGGGTTTAGTTTTATGAACCTCCAGCCTAGTGGTTAAGGGTTCTGCATTCAAACTTCCTGTGTTCAAATCCCAGCTGAACTGCCTACTGACTGTATGACTTTGTTGGGCAATTTACTTAACTTCTCTCCTTGCTTCAGTTTCTTCACCTGTAAATTGGGAATGATGATAACAGGACCTACTTCATCGGGTTGTGGTGAGGATTGAGTGGAATGGCTTTGTAAAGCCTTCAGTCCAGTGCCTGCACACCAATTAATGGGACACAGTTACATAAAGAAAGCTCTGAACATTTTCCAGAAGAATGCAGTGCTCTGTGTTCCCGCTCCGCCCACCTCAGGATCAGGCTGACCAAACAGCCCTTGCCTTTGTCTTAGGCCTCAGGAGATAAAGTCAAATCTGGAAAAGGAAGGGAGTGTTTTGTGAGGTCCTGTCCTAGCCCAATCAGCCCTCGATCACCAGGGACAAGCCTAGAGTCTGACAAAGTCAGGTTTTTTCGGCCAGTTGCACAGAAGGAGACTCCACAGCATAGGAGGGACCAAACAAAGGAAACAAAAGAAAACCTACAATTATGTGCTTTGGGGGAGGGTGGAGTTCAGGAGAAATTTACCTGAAGCCATGTTTGGATAGGCTCAAAGCAAAGCAGGGTGTAAAGTCAAACCTAGACTAAAAGGTGGAAACTACAAAGTTAAGACAGTTGTGGCGTGGTGTGTCCAAAAAAATCCCTTATCTAATGCGGTGCCCCTGGGTTGTAAATAGAAGCTGCTTTTCTGTGTCAGAGTGAATTCGGACGTGCAGGCAAGGATGGGGTGTTTCATTCCTGCTGCCAAAATTTCAAGTAGCAAAGTTTCTGATGGTCTCTGATTTTTAGAGGACAAGACTTCTCAGTGAGTAAGAAAGCAGGAGTCCTTTTGCCACCGCAGCTTGTCCTTGAGAGAAACAGTGTTTCCTGTTCAACTTTGCAACTGGCTTTATCTTTGTTATCCCAGCCGGATGAATGGCAGGGCATATTTTTAACTTCTCATTCCTTCTCATTGCTAATTTTTGCTTTCTCAGTCTTGGAAATGAGGAGGAGGGGAACTTGGTGGTGGCCAGGTAGAAGGAGACAATAGCTGCATCCTGCCTTTTGGGCAGCGAGGGGACTGAAATCAAAGGTGTCTGCATTGCCTACGGCCCTGAGGTACGGTGGAGGCTGAGTGACTGGCTTGGGGAGGATGGGGCCTAGACCACCTGGAGAGAGGGGGAGACAGGCCAGAGGCCTTGCACACAGCCTGGAGCACTCTCCCCGCCCCCATCCCACCATTCCTCTTTCTTGGAAGCTTCCCTGTTATCTCAGACCACCAAGGGGGAGGACTAGCCCAGGCATTTCTCTGATTCCCAGAGCCGTCCTAGGTAGAATTGCCAGATACTTTTCTAATGACTAGAGCAACCCTTTTGCACTGAATGTGGTTTCAGCTTCTGATCTCTCAAGTCCGGCCCCAGTCTCCCTTCCCAGCTGACTGCCGTTCCTACCCTCTGCCTTCTCTGTTCTGGCGTCATCTTCTCCCCTGAAGCCATACAGACCTGCTTTCAATCCCAGAGACCTCACATACAAATGGTGGCAGCCTGGGTAAATTATTTGCACTGGAGCCTTGATCTCCCAATCGGATAAATGGGGTGGACTCATATCTACCTCACAGGGGTATTGGGAGAATGGAATGAGATGAAGACAGTTACCAAGAATGTAATCTGTACCCTATAAATATAAGTCCCTTCCTTTTCACATGCTGTCTCTGCCCCTTGCAAAGCTCTTGCTCACTTTTCCTTCGCTAATCCCAACACAAACGGAACTGAGCGGAGCCCTGCGCCCCCTGCCCCGCCACATACAAAGCCCCTCCATGTCCCCTGCCTCTTGTTCGTAGAGAAGCTGAAGTCTCCCAGGCCTCCCTGAGTCACCAAGGAGCAGGCTCAAGCAGCTAATGATTAGGACATTAAAGTCACAGCATCTTTCAGTGTCCGATGCACATTCCTGAGTTGTTTTACAAATACTGTAACTGCCACCAGAGGGAAAAGCTAACTGCATGATGACCAGACGATAGCCATGACATAAGCTGCTACGTCTTGAGCAGTACTGAATCTATGGCACGCACAATTCCAAGAACTGGCCTTAAGAGAATGGAATTAACACTATTGCTCATAATAATCTATAGCTTTGTGGTGGACATCAAAATAATTATAGCTTGCTCTGCCCGTATATGTAAGCGGGCAACTGAAATTGTCAGCAAAGAGACGCTACCGTCCCAAGTTGACATCTTCCATCCTGAAAATACAGTACCCTACGTCAGCATGAAGAAATTATGGAAGATGGATCTTCACCCCTAATCCCATAGAAGTGGAATGATGTTCTGACAAGTGGGGATTTGTAAGCAGCTCTTGGCAGGAGAGAGCTCTTTACAAGAAAGAGCTCTCTGCAGGAGGCCTCTCTTGTCCTGTCACTTTAGCAGAGCTGTATTATAACTAACCTTAAACCAGGCCTCCCCATGCTCTACTCACCTCTGGCCCAAGCACACCTTTCAAATCTTTTGATCACACAATACCTTGCCTAAACTCTTGGTTCTTTCCATAGATCGAAGAAATAGAAATGAAGAATAAGTAATTAACCAATGACCAGATCTCTTCCTTAAGTTCCCCTTCAGTAATCTCACAAACAGTGTAAACGAGATAGCATCTAAAGAAAGATGACTAGGAGTCGACAAGCCTGCTTGCAGTGGAAGATGGAAATGAGTCTGAGCCCCTATTTCCCTGATTAACTGAGGTTACTTCCCCTTTTCCCTCTAAAAACTTTCAGGGCTGAGCAGAATCTTTGGAGCTGGATTTGGGATGCAAGTCCACCTTTTCTCCAGAATGTCAGCTTTCTGATCAAAAGCAACACTTTCAGTTTCTACCAATACTTGCCTCTTGAGTGCTGATTTTCAGGTGGTGAGCAGGTGGACCTGAGTTCGGTAACACAAAAAGCCTTTGCCAGCTCAGTTGAAGTACCTGCCCAGCCAAGTCCCTCCTCTGAACACACCATCCCCTAATCAGGTAGCTTTAGTTTCAGAGAATGGCCTCTTAAGTTCCCAGATATAAAGCTGTGATTTGAGAGCTGTGGCCCTGAAACAGGAGGGAAGGGGGCAGGGCACAACCTTTGAAAGGATTACATAGCCCGAGGTCATGACATAAACGGATTAGAACCAAATAGGTCCAAAATGGTGGACAAGTCGACTTCCACTAGAACTTAGAGCCTCAGTATACACTAATTGTATCACATCAGCAAGCTAACTGACACACCCACAGGCTCCAGGACAATTCTAAGGCGAGTAAGGATCAAAAAGTGGGTAGTGGCCCAATTCCTGGAGATCCCCGCCCCTTCTTTCGAAATAGCTGGAACACCCCTCCCTCTCATTAGCCTATGAAATTACCCACCACTATAAAAACTGACAACCCCAGACCCTGGTGCCTTTCTCACCTTCTGAGATGGCCCTACACTCAGTCTGTGGAGTGTGTTTCTCGCTAAATAAATCCACTTCTTACCTATCACTTTGTCTCTCACTGAATTCTTTCTGCGATGAGACATCAAGAACCTGAGCTTCATTAAGTCCTGAAACCAGGTGTGTGATCTCAGTTGGAAGACTGCGGGTTTTGGCTGGGTTTCAGTCCCGGCCACCTGGGTTCAAGTCCCAATCTGAGATACACGGTCTTGGCCCCAACAGCTGTGGCATGTATTTGGTCCTGTGACACATCTCAGGTTGTCATTTGCCATTGCATGGTGAGCCAAACAATGATTGAGCTGGCTAAGCCCTGTTGGGACCCACCCAGACCCCAAAACGTGGTTTAAAGATTATTTTAAGCTGAAGACATTTGAGATTCAATAGATGCAGACAAAAGCCATCTCAGAGTGTCCCTCATCTACTAAAAGCAGGAACTTCTGAGAAACATGGACTACCATAAATTCCCCCTTTGGGGTGAGTCTTCTCCCAGGAGAAAAGCCAAGAGGAAATGTACCATAAATCCCCTCTCCTGGGAAATTTTATGGCCCTGAAGACAGACCAGGGGTACCTACATAAACAAACATTATCACAGACTTTCTTATCTCTCTTTTGCTCTCCTAAAAACCCATTTGTCTTTCCAAAAGAAATCTGGTTTTCTCATAGGAGCCTTTCCTATCCCTCCCTTTTCCCTATGTAGGGGTGGGTTTCCCTTCTACTCTTCTACGTTCTTTGGCTGGTCTAGTAACTAAATTGATATAAAACAGATTAAGAAGAGAAAAACAAAAGTTTAATAACATGTATACTTCCTTTATACGTGGGAAAAAAACAGGAAAACTAAGTCTCTGAAATGGACAAAGCCATCACCTTAAATACATCTTCGGCTAAATACAAAAGAAGATGGTGGCGGGCAGGGAGATCGATTATGGAAGGTTATTAGGTAAAGCACAGTAAACAAGGGTAAGGTTATGCAGGTTTAAGTATACGCCTTCTTCATTATTAACAGTTTCTAGAGGTTTGGTCATCCTCCTCTTCCTGGTAGAGGGAGGGAGACACTATCACAAATGTAGATTTCCCTTATAAATGTAAATGTTCCTTACAAAAGGATAACTTCTACTCAGTTTTCGGAGCTTTTCCTCTGTCTGCTGTTTCTTATAAATAATCAGCCTAAAATAATCAATATGCCAGAGAGATACATTTTAGGGTGGTATACTTTTCTTCCCTTCATCTACTAAGTTAGATATTGTTAAAAAAGAAACAACCAGCTCAAAATGGAGTCACAGGAATTCACTGGCACTTCAGTGGTTGGGACTCATCGCTTTCACTGCCGCAGGTCCGTGTTCATTCCCTGGTTGGGGAACTAGGATCCCACAAGCCATGAGGTGTGGCCAAAAAAAAAAAAAAAAAAATGGAGTCACTTGTGCTAAGCCCCACATCAGTGTAGGGGACAAAACTTACCACCCCCAAATGTCTCTTTGGCATGTGGATTATTTCAAGCTGAGAATAATCAAGGTCCAAAAGACTCAGGAAGAAAATTTGACCTTCCCCCTAACTGCCTAAAAATTTTTTAGATAGAGGGCCTGTCCCTGGAATAGAGCTGCCACCAGAGATATCTGCAAAGAATATGGGCTTAGGTTTGGTTGGGAAAAATCCGCAGGGCCTAGAGATTAGAGTCCACTCTGTGTCCTGTTTTCTCTGCAGGGCCCAGCAAATGTTTATTTACCAAACATTTGCCTTTCCATCTCCATGTGAATTGCCTTCCTCCCCTTTGAAGTCCCAAACCACTACCCCAACATCCTCTTGGCATTAGCTGAAGATGGTGGTTTCAGCCATTGTAAGTGACTCAGTTTTCCTGGGTCTGTCCCATGCATACATGTTATTAAACTTGTTTGATTTTCTCCTGTTAATCTGTCTCATGGCAGTTGAGTTCTTAGATAGCCAGAGAACCTAGAAGGAAAAATTCTTCCTCCCTGACGTCAGCAAACCAAGACTTAATACTGTAAAGAAAAAGATGTTTCCTGCCATTCCAGTTCTACAAGGATGAAGCCATTAGCCACCGCCTTGCCCACCAACCATGTGCCTGAGGGAATCCAGGATGGAGAAAACAAGAAGCATTCTGTGCTTTAGATATACAAGCCCCTAGATAGTTAATATACATATCTAAGGGAAAATGTCAGTTACCCCAGATTCTTGCATCTTCCCATACATAGGAAAGCACTAAAACCATTAACTTGAGATGTCTGTTCTTTGTGATTAGCAGTAATCTTTTTATGCTTGACTACACTTTTTCCCAGCCCCCAAAAAAGAAAAAAAGGTTTATATATGTCCTGGCTCCACCCTTACCTCTTCAGAACAGTTTCTCAGAGCTATCTGAGAGGCTTTCTCCTGGGCTATAGTCCTTAGTAAGATGCTGAATAAACTCAACTCAGAGCCCTTAATGTTGTATGCTTTCTTCAAGTTGACAGTGTTGGCAACAATTCAGGGACCCAGAGCAGACTTCTCTCCTTTGCCTCAACTTTGGAGCCTTGGTACCAGCAGGACCCCTTGTGCCTGCTCACCTCCTCAGTGAGTCCAGATTAATTTGGGTGAATCTCCCCTGATACCTGATCTCCCACTCCTGGCTGAAGATCCTGAGTTTATTCAGAGGTTGTTAAACTCCTCACTATGAGGAGTAGGTCATTCTTGAACTTAGGTTCACGAAGAGGTACCTATACATACATTGTACCAATGTTTTCTTAGGTCAGTCTCCCAAGGCGATAGAAATGAAAACAAAAATAAACAAATGGGACCTAATCAAACTTATAAGCTTTTGCACAGCAAAGGAAACCATAAACAAAACTAAAAGACAACCTACAGAATGGGAGAAAGTGTTTGCAAACGAGGCAACCCACAAAGGCTTCATTTCCAAAATATACAAACAGCTCATACAACTCAACAACAAAAATCAAACAACCCAATCGAAAAATGGGCAGAAGACCTAAATAGACATTACTCCAAAGAAGAAATACAAATGGCCATTAGGCACATGAAAAGATGCTCAACATCACTAATTATTAGAGAAATGCAAATCAAAACTACAATGAGGTATCACCTCACACCAGTCAGAATGGCCATCATTAAAAAGTCTACAAATAACAAAGGCTGGAGAGGATGTGGAGAAAAGGGAGCCCTCCTACACTGTTGGTGGGAATGTAAGTTGGTGCAGCCACTATGGAAAACAGTATGGAGGTTCCCTAGAAAACTAAAAATAGAATTACCATATGATCCAGCAATCCCACTCCAGACAAAACTCTAATCTGAAAAGATATATGTACCCCTGTGTTCATAGCAGCACTATTCACCATAACCAAGACATGGAAACAACCTAAATGTCCATCAACAGATGAATGGATAAAGAAGATGTGGTACATATATACAGTGGAATACTACTCAGTCATAAAAAGGATGGAATAATGCCACTTGCAGCAACATGGATGCAACTAGAGATTATCATACCAAATGAAGTAAGTCAGAAAGAGAAAGACAAATACCATATGATATCACTTATATGTGGAATCTAAAATATGACACAAATGAACCTACCTACGGAACAGAAACAGACTCAGAAACAAAGACGGTAGACTTGTGGTTGCCAGAGTTGGGGGGATTGGGGGAGGGATGGAATGGGAGTTTGGGGTTAGCAGTTGTAAGTTATTATATATTATATATGGAATGGATAAACAACAAGGTCCTACTGTATAACACAGAGAACTATATTTAGTATCCTATGAGAAACCATAATGAAAGAGAATATATATACATATATAATCTGAATCACTTTGCTGTATAGCTGAAATTAACACAAGATTGTAAATCAACTATACTTCAATTAAAAATGTTTAAAAAATTTTTTTTAAATAGAAGAGTTACCTATTATTTGCTTAGTTGAAAGACACTGCAGTTACCCCCAGCTGTAAAACACTGGAATGATTTTGCTCAGCTGAAAGATACTGAGGAGGCTTGGACTGGCTGATTAGGTAGGAGGCTGACCTGATGTCTTTCCTTAATTCAGCTACCTTCACAGAATTTGTCAGGATAAAGTGAAGCTACCACATGAGAGCTTTGTTGTGAAGAAAAGAGACAAGACTCCTCTTAGCTGGTTATGGCTTTCTTAAGCAGCTCAGAAACTTACGGGAGTGGTGGAGACAGATTCTGCACGCGGTGCAGCAGTCCCATTGGGAAACCCACTCATTAATTTAAAACTTGCGGGGCTTCCCTGGTGGTGCAGTGGATAAGAATCCGCCTCCAATGCAGGGGACACGGGTTCAAGCCTTGGTCCGGGAAAATCCCACATGCCGCGGAGCAACTAAGCCCGTGTGCCACAACTGAGCCTGGGCTCTAGAACTCACGAGCCACAACTACTGAAGCCCGCATGCCCAGAGCCTGTGCTCCGCAACAAGAGAAGCCACTCCAATGAGAAGCCCACACACCGCAACGAAGAGTAGCCCCCACTCGCCGCAACTAGAGAAAGCCCGCATGCAGCAACAAAGACCCAACACAGCCAAAAACAAACAAACACCTCACAATACAATAAAACTAGAATTAAAAAACAAAAAAATGGTACAGAAGAACCCGGTTTGCAGGGCAGAAACAGAGACACAGATGTAGAGAACAAACGTATGGACACCAAGGGGGAAAAGTGGTGGAGGGGTGGAGGTGGTGGTGGGACGAACTGGGAGATTGGGATTGACATATGTACACTAATATGTATAAAATGGATAACTAATGAGAACCTGCTGTAAAAAAAAATAAAATAAAATTCAAAAGAAAAATGGGATAAATAAAATGGATGTTGATAGGATTTTTAAAAATTTTGATACAAAACTACCTAAGGTTGGTAGGGCCAAAGGGACCCTCTACTCTCCCCCCAGCATTAAAGGGTCCCAAATGAGCCTGCTCTATTTACCCCAGTTTGGAAAAATAAGTTAAAGGCTGAAAGAAAATTACAGTGAGATACCTGACAGGCAAGTGCTTGGGGCTACAGTTAGGTTAATTAATCAAGTTAAAGATTGAGAAAAGGACCCGAGTCCCTTGGTTCTACCCCTCATTGGGGACCCCAAAGCCTTTAATACAAAAACAGATAAAATGGTCAGGGGATAAAAGGAAAGTTTCTGGGACTCTTTGTAAGACCAAGATTTGTTGATGGGATCCTAATGGAAGCTAAATTTAAAGGTATCATAGTTGATAGAATTGAGATAAAAGTTTATTAAAAAAAATTAGTGTATTTGAATGGGCTTTATGTAAGACGGTTACATCTCTTTTGCTTGATTATATTGTGAGACAGACATTATGTCTCACTAGGGAATGCTTCCCCTGCCTGGTATTATAAGACAGGGCATATAAATCTGCCCCTAAGGCAATATTAATTAAATTAATATTAAAGGAAACCAGTAAGTTTACCTGAGCCTCTACACAATATGAAATAAAAACTGGGGGCTAATACTCAGGGGCCAATAAAAGCAATAATGGAGGGGTTTTTCTGCCCCTAGGGTGGTCTAGGTTTGACTTGTGCACTCAGAAAGAAGACTTTTGTTGAATGCCTTGCACAAATTTTGAAGGCATGATAAATTGAACTCTAAAGTTCTAGAACATACAGCTCGATTTCCAGTTTATTTGGAAATCTTCTCACTGATATAAAAAAGAAAATGTAGTTGGGTAAATCAAAATTTGATATCTCTTAGGTGGCAGACCAGTTATTTGGATAATTAAAAGCAACTGTCTTTGTTTTATGGGCCCAAAATAGCATCAATTATGCTAACAGACATACACAGGCTTCTTGGCCCTAAATTCCCTATCTCTGGTGATCAGGCTGTCTCTCTACCTCCTGGTACAGGGAGGGTACCTTCTACATAGGAGATTTATTTCCTGTTTTCAGGGAGACAGAGGGGAAAGTCAGAGTGTCCTTCTTGTACAGGCTATTTTTAAAGTAACTGTAATTCAAAATAATCACTTTGGCATATTTGAGGGCAGCGTGCTCTGAGTCCCCACGATGGGGTGCTACCTGATTCATGAATCATTGAGTAAAGCCAATAAGATCTTTCAATTTATTCAGTTGAATTTTGTTTTTCAACAATATATAAGCCTCAAATCCTAACCACTCCTTTTACTCCCTTGAACACTCCCATGCGTATACATGGTGCATGCATAAATACACCCTTTTTCTCTTGCTACTCAGTCTTCAGGCAGTTAAATTTTCAGGCCCCATTTACTTAATGTAAGACGGTAGAGGACAAGTTTTTCCTCCTGACAAAGATTCTCTGCTTGACCAAACCCTGAAGTCAGGTTCCTCTGAACTCTCTTCTCAACTAGGCCCTGGTTTTTGGGCTTCCCGTTCATCTCTGCATTGTCCAGTTTTAGCAAGATTCCTGCTGAGTCAGTTTACTGAAAATCCCTCACTGTTGGTCTGACCTTTGATATCTTTTCACCCTGGCCTGCCTTCAGTAAAAATGCTGTTAGGTCAGTTTAGCAAAGAATTACCCTACCTCTTAGTATTTTTCTATCACCTGACCTGCTGTCTTGCTCCTTGGCTATAAATTGTCACTTTTCCTTATTATACTCTGAGCTGAACACTATCTCTCTTCCCTACTACAAAACCCCACTGTAAAGGTCCCTCTTGAGTGAAGTCTGCCTTATCCTCTTTTCTTTTTTTAATTAATTTATTTTGTCTGCACTGGGTCTTAGTTGCGGCACGCAGGATCTTCCATTGTGGCATGTGGGATCTTTCAGTTGAGGCATGCTGACTTCTTAGTTGCAGCATGCATGTGGAATCTAGTGCCCCAACCAGGGATCTAACCCAGGCCGCCTGCATTGGGAGCACGGAGTCTTACCCACTGGACCACCAGGGAAGTCCCTGCCTTATCATCTTTAACAAGTGTCGTGAATGATTCTTCTTTTAACATCTCCCCACCCCTCCCCACCGAGCTCTTATCTAGGCTGACCTCTCACTATTTATACGGAGAAACTGAAGTTAATCAGCCAAACCAGGGAGGGATTAAGAGTTTGGACACTGGGATCCAGATTTACCACTTATCAGCCATGTGACAGCAGACAGGTTAATAAACCTTTGTTTAAAATAGGCACATCTATAACGTGGGGCAAATAACAGTACTCTTACTGTGTTGTTGTGAGAATTAAATGAATTAATACCCATAAAGTGCTCAGAACTCGCCAGCAGAGTAAGCACTGTATAGCAGTTATTATTATTATTTTAATTAATTAATTTTTATTTTTGGCTGTGTTGGGTCTTCGTTGCTACACGCGGGCTTTCTCTAGCTGCGGCGAGCGGGGGGCTACTCTTCATTGCGGCGTGCGGTCTTCTCATTGCGGTGGCTTCTCTTGTTGTGGGGCACGGGCTCTAGGCATGGGGGCTTCAGTAGTTGTGGCACGTGGGCTCAGTAGTTGTGTCGCATGGGCTCTAGAGCACAGGCTCAGTAGTTGTGGTGCACGGGCTTAGTTGCTCCGTGGCATGTGGGATCTTCCCAAACCAGGGCTCAAACCCGTGTCCCCTGCATTGGCAGGCGGATTCTTAACCACTGCGCCACCAGGGAAGTCCCAGTAGTTATTTATTTTATTTTTTTTTTATTTTAAGGCACTTGCCTGAGGACAATTTTCTGATTAGAACTGAAATGAACATATTTTCCTGTCCCTGTGTTAAACAATACTAGGACCGAGCAAAAATAATTTCGCTGCTTGTTCCAGGAAATATCTGCTCCTGAAAGATAAGATTGTAAACAAAGTAGATGACTTATCAAGACTAACAGCTGGCTCATTAAGTCTCTTTCAGCACCCCTGTGTCTAGGACCCACCAATCCATTAAGTCATAAATTCTGCCCAACCAATCAGTTTCCTCCTTTGTAGGACCCAACCTCAAAAGACTTCCTTCTGGAGATCTAGCCCTATATATCCAACTGCCTGGTTGTCTCACGGGCATCTCATAATTAACATATTGAAAGCTGAACTCCTGATCCCTCTTTCCAACCTGTTCTCTGCCTCTTCTCCATCTTAGCAAGTGGCGCCTCTCTGTTCACTCAGTTGCTCAAGTCGGAAACCCTGATAGGGGCTTCCCTGGTAGCACAGTGGTTAAGAATCCGCCTGCCAATGCAGGGGACACGGGCTCGAGCCCTGGTCCAGGAAGATCCCACATGCCACGGAGCAACTAAGCCGATGTGCCACAACTACTGAGCCTGCGCTCTAGAGCCCACGAGCCACAACTACTGAGCCCGCGTGCCTCAACTACTGAAGCCTGAGCTCCTAGAGCCCATGCTCCGCAACAAGAGAAGCTACCGCAATGAGAAGTCCGCACACCTCAACAAAGAGTAGCCCCCGCTCGCCACAACTAGAGAAAGCCCGCGTGCAGCAACAAAGACCCAATGCAGCCAAAAATTAATTAATTAATTTTTAAAAAAGAAACCCTGGTACCTCCTCCTCTCCACATCCAAAAGCCTCAGCAACTTCTGCCAGCTCTACTCCAAACACAGCACAAACTGTCCCCCCGCATCTCTCTACTACTCTTAGTATCCTCTGTCAAGAACGAAGAAAACTTTCCCCTACCCTTCTAGGTTCTTCTGGCTCGTCTAAGAATTAAATTGACATGAGACAGATTAAAAGGAAAAAATCAGACTTAATTGTGTATGTACGGGAACCCCACATACAAGAAACGTAAAATGAGGTCTGTGTTCCATCCTGAGCTAAGGAATGGGATACGGGCTTCCAAGGACAGAAGGGTCACTCACAGGATGATAAACAGAGTAGTGTTTGGTAATTAGACGTTTGTCTTGCCATATAGATGGGGCCACTTAGATAAAATTTATCTCTGGGAATAACTCATTTTCTGGGAAAAATCCCAAATTTAAATGCTTCTAGGTAGTTAAGGGAGGGGCAGTATTTTCTCTTGAACCCGCAGGGTCTCAATTGCCTTTAGCTCAAAATAATCCTCATGCAAAACTGATACATGTTGGGGGTGGCGGGGTTCATTCTGAACCCCTACACCTCCTGCTAACTTGTCTCCCTGCTTTTGCTCTTATCTCCCTAACATGCGTTCATTCTCCATGCAATAGCCAGAGTGACCTTTTAAAAACACAAGTCAGGACTTCCCTGGCGGTCCAGTGGTTAAGACTCTGCACTTCCACCGCAGCGGGTGAGGGTTCGATCCCTGGTTGGGAAACTAAGATTCCGCATGCTGGGACTTCCCTGGTGGCCCAGTGGCTAAGACTCCACGCTCCCAATGCAGGGGGCCCAGGTTCGATCCCCGGTCAAGGAGCTAGATTCCACATGCCTCAAGTAAGAGTTTACATGCTGCAACTAAAGATCCTGCATGCCACAACTGAGATCCGCCGCAGCCAAACAAATAAATAGTGAAAAAAAAAAAAAAGATTCCGCATGCTGCGCAGTGTGGCCAGAAAAAAAAAAAAGCACAAATCACATCATGTCACCTTCCCCCATTAGAACTTTCCAGTGAGTTCCCATCACCCTTAGATTACAGTCCAAACTCCATATCCCTGGTCCTGTCACTTCTCCAATCTTTTTTTAAATTAATTAATTAATTAATTAATTAATTTATGGCTGTGTTGGGTCCTCATTGCCGCACGCGGGCTTTTTCTAGTTGCTGCGAGCAGGGGCTACTCTTCGTTGTGGTGCGCGGGCTTCTTATTGTGATGGCTTCTCTTATTGCGGAGCATGGGCTCTAGGCTCTAAGCTCTAGGGCTTCAGTAGTTGTGGCACACGGGCTCATTAGTTGTGGCTTGCAGGCTCCAGAGTGCAGGCTCAGTAGTTGTGGCGCACGGGCTTAGTTGCTCCACAGCATGTGGGATCTTCCCGGACCAGGGCTCGAACCCGTGTCCCCTGCATTGGCAGGTGGATTCTTAACCACTGTGCCACCAGGGAACTCTCTCCGATCTTATTCTATGCCATCACTTTCCTTGCTCACTATACTTCAGCCACCCATCTCGGAGCTTCTACATTGGCTGGTCTTTCCATCGCTGGCTCCTTCTCACCCTTCAGATCTTCAGTAATATAAAGTAGGTCCTACTGACTATTCTCATCCAAAGCACAAATCACACTTTCTATTTATTTATTGCTTTTCTTCTCCACTGTACCCCAAGCTCTAAAAGCTTGTTCACCACTGTACAGTGAACACCCAGAACAATGCGTGTTTATATTTGGCCCTTGTGGCAAGCTGATTGCATTAATGCCCTTCTTTCTTCCTGTATTTTTTTTGTAGGCCCCTCCCACTTTGTCTCTGGGCTCACTGTGTGGCTTTGGCCAATGAGATGTTAGCAAACGTGACTGTAGGCAGAGGCTTGAAAAGCACACGTGCAGTTCCACTTGCCCTCCTGCACAATTGGGCTTGTTCTTTTTTGGGTCCTGCCATTGCCAAGAGAATATTCCCTGCTATTCTGCTGAAGGGATGTGAGAAGAAGTAGAGAAGATCTGCGTCAGCCTAGCTGAGGCCATTCATAGCCAGCTGAGCCTCAGATGTGCCACGGAGCCAGCTAAGATCGGTAGAGCCACCTACCTGACCCACAGCTGACTGTAGATCTTAATCAAGCCACCTGAGACCACAAAAACCAAAAAGCCAACCTATAGACTCATGAGCAACAATGATTATTTTAGCTCACTACGTTTTTGTGTAATACAGCATTATTGTGACAATGTAACATATAGCACTCAAATATTTGTTGGCTAGATGAGTATTAGTGAATTTTAGACACTAGAGCAGGGCAGGAGATATGGCAGATTTCTTTGGACTTAAGGTGATAGGGACAGAGTGAAGGAACAAAGTCGGTGATTAAATAGGTAATCCTACTAGGGGATCATAATAGTAAAAAAGGTATGGGAGACCCCTGTAAGTTAACGATCACTCAAGAAAGCAGGCTTGCTTAGCAACAAAACCGTGCGGCAGAAGCATGAGACACGCCCCCAAACAATAAAATGTTGGTGGAATGAGACCTGCATCCTGCCCAGTGAGGTCTGTAAGTTAATGATTCCTAGGACATGCTCCTCTGTGCCAGTAAAAATAAAAATGTAGGGAAAGGTGAAGTTATACTGAAACCTGAAATGATTTACCATACGTTAGTATATGTTACTGCTTTTTGCCCATTTCCATGGCGCTATGAAAGTCCCAGTTTGACCACGTAGGGACAAAAAACCTCTCCCTCCTGATGTGGAGGAGGAACTGATGATGGAAGTTTGATGTCTGCCACCACCAGGGAAGCCCATGATGGAAGTTTGAAGTCTACTCAAGAATGAGGAAGAAGGTGGTCTTCTCCCCTCCCCACTTTTCCTT
The DNA here is from genome assembly GCF_963924675.1 of Phocoena phocoena. Classification (NCBI taxonomy): domain Eukaryota; kingdom Metazoa; phylum Chordata; class Mammalia; order Artiodactyla; family Phocoenidae; genus Phocoena; species Phocoena phocoena. The sequence goes on from NC_089232.1 coordinate 50,874,885, forward strand.
TGACTATAAAAATGTGGCCTACCTAGCTTTCAGGGCAGCACTCCCTTGCCTGCCCACCTGTATCTCTCACAAGCGTCCTATGCTAATAAATCACTTCTTGCCCGACGCTTTGCCTCTCACTGAGTTCTTTCTGCATCAAGACAAAAGAACCCGAGCTTCACTAAGTTCTGAGATGAGTTCTATGGCTTCAGACCAGGTGAGTGATTTTAATTAACAAGACGATGGGGGCTTCCCTGGGGGCACAGTGGTTAAGAATCCGCCTGCCAATGCAGGGGACACGGGTTCGGGCCCTGGTCCGGGAAGAGCCCACATGCCACAGAGCAACTAAGCCTGGGCTCCACAACTACTGAGCCTGCACCCTAGAGCCCGCGAGCCACAACTACTGAAGCCTACGCGCCTAGAGCCCGTGCTCCGCAACGAGAAGCCACTGCAATGAGAAGCCTGCGCACCACAGCGAAGAGTAGCACCCGCTCGCCGCAACTAGAGAAAGCCTGCGCACAGCAACGAAGACCTAACGCAGCCAAAAATAAAATAATAAATAAATTGATTAAAAAAAAAAAGACAATGGGTTCACATCCCATCCCGTGGGTTCAAGTCCCTATCTGCGGTGTGGCTGGGTTCAAGTTCCATCCGAGGAGAAGTACAGTTTCAAAGGGACCTCCCTTTCAGCACATCCCATGTGGGGGCCTTTCTGTGGGTTCAGTTAGCTGTGCTTCCTGGTTATGAAGGAAGCCGGGGGTTAGTGGGAATGTTCCAGAATGGAGGCACCCAGGGCTAGGATGAAGCCTGTAGATACTGCGTATATTAGTTTCCTGTTGCTACGTAATATTACCGCACCCTTGGCAGGTCAAAATAATACCAATGTATTATCTCACGGCTTTTGTGAGGAGTCTGGGTACAGGATAGCTATGTCCCCTGGGCAGGATCTCACCCGTCGGAAGTCAAGTTGTCAACTAGGGCTGCAATCTCACCTGTGCCCTTCTGAGTCCTCTTCCAAACTCAGTGAGGCCTCAGTGTAAGCAACTCTTTACAGGAAACCGCCCTCAGCAAGAAGCCCCTTTTCCTGTCACTTTAGCAAAGCTATATTGTAACTAACTTTTAACCCAGGCATCCCCATGCTCTACTCATCTCTGGCGCAACCACGTCTTTCAGATCTTTTAATCACACAATACCTTGCCTAATTTGTCAGTTCTTTCCATCGATCACAGAAGTAGAAATGAAGAATAAGTAATTAACAGATGACCAGATCTCTTCCCTAGCTTCTTGTTCAGTAATCTTCCGAACAAACTGTGTGACCGAACTATGAACAAGATTACATCCGGAGGGTGCTCACGAGGAGTCGACAAGCCTGCACACAGTGGTGGATGCCGCCGACTCTGACCCTCTGCTCAGCGATCGACTGAGATGACTTCTATGCTTCCTTTTAAAACTTTCACGGCCGAGCAGAATCTTTGGAGGTGGTTTTTAGGGGACGCTGAGTCCACTGTCTCCCCAGGTTGCCGGCATTCTGATTAAAGGCACCTTTTCTTCTACCATTTGTGAGTTTGTAATTGATTTTGTAAGTGGCGAGCAGCGGGACCGAATCACCCTATTCATTGGGTAACACTAGGGGCCAAATACACAGAAAAAGAGTGTGAAAGGTCAGTTGGGTCCATACGGAGGAGGGGCCCTGGGGAGACATCCCCTCCACCTCCCCAAGGATTCTCAGGGGAAAGGGCAGCAGGGGGATTTCCTTAGGGCCTCGGGCAGGTGGCACTCTCTGAGCTATGTGACTGAGTCCAGGCCTGTTGTCTCAACAGCCGGAGAAAGCAGGGCCCCACGTGGGCACTTGATATATCCTGGCACAGGTTAGAGCACAGCAAACATGTGGGGAAGGAAAGAGTCCCCAGGCGGCCATGTGGAGCCTTTAAACAACAAAGGCTTCTACTCACGAGCAGATTTTCACAAAGGTAATTTGTGGGACTCCACACTAGAAATGGACTCCTGAAGTTAGTTTAAATAATGACCTCCCTTCCAGTGCCGCCCTCAGTTTGCATGTGACCCCCCAGACGTTGGCGTGGGCAGAGGGCCCAGGAGGCCCTGTGGGCAGCAGTGGGTAGGGGGACACAAATCTCAGCAGTCCGGAAGCTGAGCAGGACCCTAGGGGGCCTTCCCGGGACAGACCCCTCCCCCCTATTCTCTGCTTTAGTTCCTCTCAGAAGTGCCTAATTGATGCACATTTCCTGAGTTGTTTTATAATGTGAAAACCCTCATCAAATGGAAGAAGGTAACAACCTGATGACCATGAGCACATAGTTCCCAGGCCTACTGGAGCCTAAGGGTTGATAACACAGTATTAACCCCTACGACACTGCCCAGTCACCTCACCATCAACCAATCAGAGAATCGTGCAGGAGCTGATCACACACCCTGAGAGCCCCGCCTCCCTCACCTGGCCTTTAAAAATGCTTTCCTGAACCCCTTCGGGGAGTTCAGGCTTTTTGAGCGCTAGCTGTCCCGCACTATCGTATAGCTTTACAATAAGTGCCGCACTTTTCTTCCCCGCAGCCCGCTGTCAGGAGATTGGCTTTGCTGCGCGTCGGGAAGCAGACCCAACTTTGGTTCGGTACCAGTTCCTTTGGTCCTTGAAGTTTCAGGTGCTTAAGGACCTGCTTTTTGCAGATCAGCCACCTGGGGGCGACAGAGCGATTGACCCAGCGTGGGAATGAACTTCCAATCCAGCTGAATGGTTTGAAAAAGCTCCTAGGTGGCTCTGGGCCTGGCTTCCTTCCCCACAGTCCCTGGGTGGATGTCAGCTCTCGGGGGAGGTCAGAACTAAGAACAGATGTCTGCCCCTGAAGCCCTATACTCCGCGCAGGGGCCGGACTGCCTGTGTCTGCAGGGCGCCGCGTGGCCACCAGGGGTCACTCCTCACTAGGCTCTCAAAGCAGAGACCGGTGGGCCGGGCTTTACACCCCACCTCCTCTCTCGCCAGTGCTGCCAGGGTTCCTGGGTCTGTCCCCCCTGCGACAGTTTAGTAGTCAGCACCCAACACCCCTTGCATTGGTCCCGTGGGGTCAGAGAAGCGTTATTGAAGTAGAGTTACCGATAAAATACAGGATGCGCAATTAAATTTGAATTTCAGATAAACAACGAATACTTTTTGAGTAAAAATATGTCCCACACAATAGTATTGCTAGATTTGGCATCCTAGCATGGAGACAGACCCTTGCATTCAGATTCCAACCTCATCGTTCACTGAGTGATAGGAGCAATTCTCTGTTTTTCTGAGCCTCGATTTCCTTATCTATAAAATGGGTAATGATACTTCAAGGGGTTACATGAAGTCTATCGTGTTCAGGTAAGAGCCCAATAAACCTTAGCAGGTTTTCTTTTCATTCCTGAGAAGCTACTGATTTTTTACTTCAGAGATGTCATATCTTCTAGCTAAAAGTTGACTATAAACAGGAGACTGCAAGAGGCAGGAGAGGTGAGGCTGGAGGCGAAGGGTGAGAATGGAGACCATCTACCCTCCCACCCCTTATAGTCTACTACATTAACTCCATGAGCTCTTCCACTGTCTTTATCAACCCTATAACACCACTATAGGAAACTTGCCAACGATATACAAGTTACAAATAACTCTGTTGTTCATTCCAGGAACTTCCTGAAAGACTTGTTTACATTTAAATGCCCCCTGGATACATTTGGCAATGCATGGAGACATTTTTGTTTTTCACAACTGTGTAGGGAAGGCTACTGGCATCTAGTGGGTAGAGGCAGGGATACTGTTAAATATCCTGCAACGCACAGGACAACCACAAAGAATGATTCAGCCCCAAATGTCCAAAGTGCCGAGGTTGAGAATCTTTGACTTAAATGAACATCAAACTGTTCAGTTCTTCAATACTGTTAAATTAATTAGACAAGGAGACACTAGGCTGAAGCGGCTCTAACGCTGGGGGTGTTCTACACAAGCAAACCAAAATCTAAGCCTGCAAATGCCTCACGGTTACAAACCGAAACCTAAGGACAACCAATCACAGCTAACTAGGCTTTAAGCCAATAAGTAAACTCCTTACTTTGCTTCTTTTTTTTTTTCTCTGTAAAAGTTCACCTCCTGGACAGGTACATGTAAAAGTATGAGATCAGATCACTCCCTAACACCATACACAAAAATAAGCTCAAAATGGATTAAAGACCTAAATGTAAGGCCAGAAACTATCAAACTCTTAGAGGAAAACATAGGCAGGACACTCTATGACATAAATCACAGCAAGATCCTTTCTGACCCACCTCCTAGAGAAATGGAAATAAAAACAAAAATAAACAAATGGGACCTAATGGAACTTCAAAGTTTTTGCACAGCAAAAGAAACCATAAACAAGACCAAAAGACAACCCTCAGAATGGGAGAAAATATTTGCAAATGAAGCAACTGACAAAGGATTAATCTCCAAAATTTACAAGTAGCTCATGCAGCTCAATAACAAAAAAACAAACAACCCAATCCAAAAATGGGCAGAAGACCTAAATAGACATTTCTCCAAAGAAGATATACAGACTGCCAACAAGCACATGAAAGAATGCTCAACATCATTAATATTAGAGAAATGCAAATCAAAACCACAGTGAGGTATCATCTCACACCAGTCAGAATGGCCATCATCAAAAAATCTAGAAGCAATAAATGCTGGAGAGGGTGTGGAGAAAGAGGAACACTCTTGCACTGCTGGTGGGAATGTGAATTGGTTTAGCCACTATGGAGAACAGTATGGAGGTTCCTTAAAAAACTACAAATAGAACTACCATATGACCCAGCAATCCCACTACTGGGCATATACCCTGAGAAAACCATAATTCAGAAAGAGTCATGTACCAAAATGTTCATTGCAGCTCTATTTACAATAGCCCAGAGATGGAAACAACCTAAGTGTCCGTCATCGGATGAATGGATAAAGAAGATGTGGCACATACGTACAGTGGAATATTAGCCATAAACAGAAACGAAATTGAGCTATTTGTAATGAGGTGGATAGACCTAGAGTCTGTCATACAGAGTGAAGTAAGTCAGAAAGAGAGAGACAAATACTGTAGGCTAACACATATATATGGAATTTAAGAAAAAAAAATGTCATGAAGAACCTAGGGGTAAGACAGGAATAAAGACACAGACCTACTAGAGAATGGACTTGAGGATATGGGGAGGGGGAAGGGTAAGCTGTGACAAAGCGAGAGAGAGGCATGGACGTATATACACTACCAAACGTAAGGTAGATAGCTAGTGGGAAGCAGCCGCATAGCACAGGGAGATCAGCTCGGTGCTTTGTGACCGCCTGGAGGGGTGGGATAGGGAGGGTGGGAGGGAGGGAGACGCCAGAGGGAAGAGGTATGGGAACATATGTATATGTGTAACTGATTCATTTTGTTGTGAAGCAGAAACTAACACACCATTGTAAAGCAATTCTACTCCAATGAAGATGTTAAAAATTAAGAAACAAGAGTTCACCTCCAGCTCCCATCCGCGGAGTGCTTGCTTCTAACCACTCTGGCTTGGTGCTGCATAACTGGAATCAATTTTGCTCAAATAAGTTCTCAAATTGTTACTAGGCCTTATTTTATCCTTTAACAGTTCAAAAACGTCAAAAGACAGTTTATACTCTCCAAGAGTCTTAAAAATCTTTGTCTCCAAACCTTTGCCTTGCTGCGTCCATTGTTGGGCTGTACCCCGCAGGCCCGCGAGCTCTGTACTTGCGCAGCCTGGAGACTGAAGAAGGAGCCTGGAGTCAGTGACCCCGATTCAGTGCTTTCATGGATGGGGGAGCTTACACGTCCGAAGCAAGGTCCTAGAGCCACACCCCACCATGTAGGCGGGCAGGACATGGTGGCAGTCTCTGCTCCCGGGGGAGAGGGAGGTTACCAGTTATAGGGGGAATTGATGACATCAGGTTAGCTCATCGGTTGCCAGGGAAACCAGCAGAGGGCCCTGCCCCTCAAGGCTCCTTTGATACACTATCATAGTGGAGAGAGTTCTGAGCTAAAGATTAGAGCAATCACTATCTGGGGCCAGGGACCAGTACATAGGCATTTACTGATTAGGCTCTGTGATTAAGAGGGAAGGTCTGTCAGGTGAGTAGGATGTAGTTGAAGCAGGCACTGGTCGAACAAGGGATGTGCAGAGAGCAAGAGAACAGCCATCTTGGGTGGCCTGGTCATACATCCGTCAATCCTAAACTATTATAGTACGATCCTCACTCAATTCTTTTTTTTTTAATTTATTAAATTTATTTATTTTTGGCTGTGTTGGGTTTTCGTTGCTGCGCGCGGGCGTTCTCTAGTTGTGGCGAGCGGGGGCTGCTCTTCATTGCGGTGCACGGGCTTCTCATTGCAGTGGCTTCTATTGTTGCGGAGCACAGGCTCTAGGCGGGTGGGCTTCAGTAGTTGTGGCGCATGGGCTTCAGTAGTTGTGGCTCGCGGGCTCTAGAGCGCAGGCTCAGTAGTTGCGGCGCACGGGCTTAGTTGCTCTGCGGCATGTGGGATCTCCCCAGACCAGGGCTCGAACCCGTGTCCCCTGCACTGGCAGGCGGATCCTTAACCACTGGGCCACCAGGGAAGTCCCCTCACTCAATTCTAATCAAGTCTCGGCATTAAAATACCCACCTTCAACCAGCCTTTGCTGCTCCTAGGACTGGTTGGCCTCACCATGATGAGAACAACTGGTCTGAAGGATCGTTTTGGTGATCATTCCAAGGAGCCAGTGTCCCACAGGTGCCTTTCCTGCATGATCTGGTTGTAGGGTCTGCTGCCCACAGGCCTTCGTTCCTGTGTGGGAGAGTGAGGGGAATGGGGAGCGAGCCCCAGGAAACTCCGGGAACAGGCCCATCCCCTCAGAATGGGCACTCCCTTCATCACAGCCTCTCTTCTACCCCTCAGGCCTGCCCACGTGTTCAAATTGTGCAGCTCCACCAGGATCCAGACTACAAAGCAGGAGACTTGGGTTCTATCTCTGACTTTCCAGTTAGCCCACTGGGAGATCCCTGGCAGGTCTCTCTGAGCCCATGCCCACAGATGAGGATCCCTGCTTGGATGAGATACAAACTGCAGGGCACTCTGAAGATTACAGAGGCAAGGAATGGCCCCTACCATTCACCCAGTGAGTTCCAACTCCCTGGTCCAGCTCATTTAAAAATAATTGAAAAATAGGGCTTCCCTGGTGGCTCAGTGGGTAAGAATCTGCCTGCCAGTGCAGGGGACACAGGTTCGATCCCTGGTCCGGGAAGATCCCACATGCCGCGGAGCAACTAAGCCCGTGCGCCACAACTACTGAGCCTGTGCTCTAGAGCCCATGAGCCGCAACTACCAAAGCCCGCATGCCTAGAGCTCATGCTCCGCAACAAGAAAAGCCAATGCAATGAGAAGCCGCGCACCGCAACGAAGAGTAGCCCCCCCGCTTGCCGCAGCTAGAGAAAGCCCGCATGCAGCAACGAAGACCCAACGCAGCCCAAAATAAATAAATTTAAAAATAATAATAATTGAAAAAATAGAGAAAAGGAAGGAAGAAGTGAAAAAGAGGAAGCACCCTGTTACCAGCACCTGTTAACTTTTGGTGCGTTTCCTCTTAGCCTTTCACTTATGCATATAACCTATAATCATAGGCATATAGCCTACATATGAGGTTATATCTTATTTTTTCCACTTATAATGAGGACACTTCCTTGTGATCTTAAAGTCTCCTTGGAAAACTGAGCTTAAAGGCATCAAAATATTGCACCAGGTAGATATAACCTAGTGTTTACTTAAGAATTCTCCTATGACTGGACACCTGTTTTTACTATTGTAAATAATAGTGCAATGAATATCTTTGAGCACAATGCCCACTCTCCCCTTCCTTCAGTTTTTGGAGGAAATCCATCAGAAAATAGATTGCTCCTTGAGAGCACTGTGAGTAATTCATTTTTATACCCTTTTACCCCAGTACTTGGTCCAGAGTTTGGCACACAGCAGGTTCAAAACTGGGTGACTGAATGGCTGATGGTGACAAGGCTCTCCTGCAATTCTCTATCCTCCTTGTCCTTGGGTGACCTTTGCCTCCATGTAGCACCCACAAGCCATATGATCCCATTCCTGTGAGACTTTGGTTTGACTCACATCACCTCCCCACGTTGTCTTTTCCTTGTGTACAGACTGTTGGACCAAATCACTGATGCTCGATTCTGGCTGGACACTGAAGTCACCTTGGGAGTTTTAAGAGAAGGTGGTGCTGGCCCAGCCTCCGGGGAGTCTGATATAATAGAGCTGGGGGTGAGGCCCAGGCTCAGTACTTTTTAAAAAGTTCAGTGATTATAAGAGCAGCCACAGTTGAGAACCCCTGAATTAAACAGTCCTTGAGGTCCCTTTCAGTTCTCATGATCTGTGAGCCTTGATTGGGTCAAGTTAATGAGGTAGAGACGCCATTATATTGCTTTGAGAAAACAGAGTATATAATAATTATTTCCAGGAGTATACAGTGAAACTCTCGGACCTCAAAGAAAAAAAATTATAAAGAGTTTTTCTCCGCCTTCTGGAAATATCCTGGCTCCCATTACCCCCTCCAATTAATGGTCCTAAAAGGACTACAGGCTAGTCCATGATTATCCCATTTCACAGATGAGAGGAGGAAAAGTCCTGAAGACAGTCAAGTCTGGCTGTTGGCAGAATCTGTAGCAGGGAGCCTAGCGTTTTTAACAATTCTGTTCAGTAAATGTCTTCTGTGTAGAAGAAATTTCTGGAAGGTGGAGATGGGTGGGAAACCTGCAAGTTTAAAAGAAGTGTTTGGTAGCCTTGTGTATCCAGGAAGTTAACGGTGAGCTCATCAGGATTGGAAGCAGAGAAAAGAAACCAAAGAGAGAGAGACAGAGAGAGAAAGACTGCCCCAATGTCTGGAGCAGTGTCCCCTGCTGCAGAATGTCAGCCCCACTGCCAGTAATCCTGACGGGGTTCAGGTCAAGCTACTCCAAAATGTGGCGCGTTGGCCTATTGACTATTTTAAGCTGAAGGAATTTGAGAAAGAGCAATTGTGGGAAGGACTCTCTGACCTTCCCCTGAAGCAGGTCATAAAACCCTCATGTGAGAGGTGCCCTCCCTGTACTGGGAGGAAAGGAGCATCCTTATCCAGAGATGGGGGGATGACTGGGAGGAATCTGAACAGGCCTTGCTAAGTTTCCCCCAGCTTAACACATTAGCTCATACCCTGTCACATATTTCCACGATTTCCCACTCCTCATGAAACCTAGCAACAAAATGCTCTCTGCTTTTTTGGGTCATTTCCTTATGAGGGCCCCAGGGCTCCCGCATCGTGTAAAACTGACATTAAATAAATGTGTATGCCTTTCTCCTGTTAATCTGTCTTTTGTTACAAGAGCTCCAGCAGAGAGCCAAGAAGGGTAGAAAGTAAAAGATATTTTTTCCCCCTACGATCCCAACACTGTAACTTTGATTCTTTTTTCTTTTTTTAAATAAACTTGTGTATTTTATTTTATTTTATTTTTGGCTGCGTTGGGTCTTCATTGCTGCACGTGGGTTTTCTCTAGTTGTGGCGAGCGGGGGCTACTCTTCGTTGTGGTGCACAGGCTTCTCATTGTGGTGGCTTCTCTTGTTGGGAGCACGGGCTCTAGGTGCGCGGATTTCAGTAGTTGGGGCACGTGGGCTCAGTAGTTGTGGCACATGGGCTCTAGATCGCAGGCTCAGTAGTTGTGGCGCACGGGCTTAGTTGCTCCGCAGCATGTGGGATCTTCCCAGACGAGGGCTCGAACCCACATCCCCTACATTGGCGGGCAGGTTCTTAACCACTGCGCCACCAAGGAAGCCCCAGTAACTTTGATTCTTGAAGGTTTTTCTTGTGTCTTTAATTGCAGAACCTCCTGAAAGGGGTCTCCTGCTCCCACTGTGGTCTTTCAGAGCCTTAGGCAGTCAGCAGTTGAGACAGTAGGGGGGGCTAGGGGTCAGCTAGTGGAGAGCAAAAGTGGGGAATGCAGCTGTTGAGAACGCAGCCAGAGGGGAACAGCCTGTGGCAGGAGGCCGTTCAGCGGAGGGCCACCTCTGGAGAGAGGGCCATCTGCGTGAAATACCAAATGAGTTTTTCTAACAGCTCATTCCCTGATTCAGTCATGAAATATTGCCTGGATGTACTTGAATCACCTTCAGGGTCTTGTAAGCCACCCCCAAAGAGATTAAAGTGATTTCCCCAGAGAATTCCACAACTTAATGACGGCTCAATAAGGAATGAAAAAGAAAACACTGTCATGTTGGATAAAACAATTATTTCCTCCTGCTCGTAGGCAGATACCGGGCACTCTGGAGGCACAGCGGCTAGGAATACAGTCTGCAGGAGAATGGAAAATTACCCTTCGCTTCTGGTCTGGGGCTTCTTCCTGATCCACTGAGTTCCTTAGAACGTAAGAGAAGGAGAAGGGGGGCAGTGCCCCCTGCCGTGGGTCCTGACTCGCTCCCGTCTCCAACTTGAGATGAAACGCCAGCTTCCCTTCTGATTAAAGTAGGGCCCTAAATTCTTCCTTAAGCCTGGGAGCAGAAGACTGAAATGAAGCACATTATCTGGACTATGTATTCTCTTTTCTCACATTTAAAACATTAGCCCAGATTTCAAACTTTTAACTGCGATGGACCGAATAGCCTCACGTTACTACTCAGATGCATTTTAATATGCTACCACCTTCCAAAAGACTGAGACGTTTGCTTCTCGTTTCATAAAGGAAATGAAATGGTTTAGATGAGAAATACTTTCCCTACGGAAATAAAAAGCTACTTGCTCATTGCAAAGATCATTTTTATATCTTCTAAATAGTGGGGAACGCTCACTGAAACTAAACCCACAGACGTCTCGACAGCTTTATTTGTTCACTCTATTTTGGGCTCCATTATTGAAGCAATCTCTGTTGGCAAACATCGTTCTACCAATAATTTTTTGAGCGGTTAAATTTTTTTCTTCTCTTTAATTCAATAGAACTGAGCACGTCCCTCTCAGGATAGTCAGGAGTGGGGCAGGGGTGGGTGGGCAAGAGGGGGGCATCACTTTCCTAATTGGATTTTTGTGTTGGTCCAAAATGTATAACAGATTCATGAATAACTCTTCATCCACATTTTAAGCATTACCAGGTTTCTACAAAGGTTTAGGATCTGAGGGACACACAAAACTTCCCAACAGCCCTACTGCCCTTCCTTAATTCAACTGAGAGCCTCCTCTTTGAATTAAGGACTTATTAAGGATTTGGGCTTGTGACAGGTGATTTTGAGGAGAGTTCAAAGAAGGAGGGCGTTGCTCTGAATTGAGGAGTATCACAAAGTGGAGGTGATTCTATCGCTGGGAATCTTAATATTTCTTCTCTAGAAGACAGGGGAATGAAGTGAGGCTAAAGCTGTAATTGGTAGGAAAGCAGCCGTCACTCCTATTACACAAATAAATAAGGGGGATGTTTGGTCGCTTTTGTGGTTTGGACAATGTTCTCATTTGTTCTGTGTTCAGGCATGATGACGGGTGGTAGTCCACGATGTTGTCAGGGAGGGGGAAATTTCCCCCTTCTCCCCATCTTGAGTTCTGGACTAATAATAAAACCGATGCAAGACAGATTAACAGGAGGAAAAGAAACAAATTTTAATTCACATGCATGGAGGTCTCATAGAAATGAGACCTAAGGGCTTCCCTGGTGGCACAGTGGTTAAGAATCTGCTTGCCAATGCAGAGGACACAGGTTCGAGTCCTAGTCCGGGAAGAGCCCACATGCTGCAGAGCAACAAAGCCCGTGTGCCACAACTACAGAGCCTGTGCTCTAGAGCCTGCAAGCTACAACTACTGAGCCTGTGTGCCACAACTACTGAAGCCCGGGCGCCTAGAGCCCATGCTCCGCAACGAGAAGCCACTGCAATGAGAAGCCCGCTCGCCGCAACTAGAGAAAGCCTGCTCACAGCAACGAAGACCCAATGCAGCCAAAAATAAATTAAATAAATAAATAAATGTATTAAAAAAAAAAAAAGAAATGAGACCTAAGAAGTGGCAGAAGAAGGCAGCTTTTATACTTTTTAGACAAAAAATAAATTTGTGAGGAATTGACAGGACAAAGAAACTTGAGTTTTGGGTGCTTCATTAGTGAAGAACTAAACAGAATTTGGACTTGGGGTAGTGAGCTGAAGAAGTAACAAGGTGTTTACATAAGGCTTCTCATAATCCCCGTTTCTGGCGATAAGGGTGTCCTCCTACCTCCAGATGCAGGGAGTGCACCTTTCACATGAAAGGTTTATGTCCTGCTTCCAGGGAGACAGAGAGGAGGGTCAGGGTGTCTCTGTTGCATTAGCTGTTTCTTAGGTAACTTTAATTCAAAATAATCACTATGCCATTGAGGCACATTTGGGGGCAGCCTGCCCTGGGCCCCAACATTGTCTCGTTCTGACTCGGCTCCCACAGTGGTCTTGTTGGGTGTGGATGCCACGTGGGGGCCGTCACATTCAACAGCAGGACACTACAGCCCAGCTCCAGGTGCCCCGCTAGCTCCCAGCTCCCGCTTTTCTCTTTCTCATTGTTTTTGTCATTACTAATGGAACATTGCTAGTGTTCAGGTTCATTTCTCAGTTTAGACAACCAAAGGGATGGGCCCTGAAACAGGCAAGCACCATCCGAGGTGGAAGCCCATGCACTTAATCTGTGGGAAGGTCTGAGAGACATTAGAACAGGGTGGAAACAGCCTATGCGCCTCAAATGGCCTAAGTCATGACATCCTGAAACTGAGCAGACCCTGTGGGGCTCCTGGGCACAAAAGCCTTTCCTTCCTTCCTTCCTTCACTTTTGGCTGCATTGGGTCTTCGTTGCTGTGCACGGGCTTTTTCTAGTTATGGTGAGAGGGGCCTACTCTTCGTTGCGGTGCGCGGGTTTCTCATTGCAGTGGCTTCTTTTGTTGTGGAGCACGGGCTTCAGTAGTTGTGGCGCACGGGCTTAGTCGCTCTGCATCCTGTGGGATCTTCCTGGACCAGGGCTTGAACCCACATCCCCTGCATTGGCAGGTGGATTCTTAACCACTGCGCCACCGGGGAAGCCCACAGAACCTTTCTGTGTCCCCTCCCTCCCCTTTCTTGTGTGTAGGAAATGTGCTGCATTCAGCCTCTATGACCTTCTGAGTTCCAAAGGGCAGGTTCGAACAGTTTGCTAATCAGGGAAGGGAGGTGATGCAGAGACAAGGGAGGAGCGGTCGAGAAACAACAGTGCAGCCTCGGGGCAGGGTGCTGGTTCCCCCTCAAGGGATACACACAACTGTATCTTTGAGCTGTTTTGCAGATACTGAAACCCCCACCAGGTGGAAGAAGTTAACTGCACGCTTCTCACAAGCACTAGACCCCAGACAGTTGAACCAGAAGGTTGATGATGCTGACTCCCAATTACCTCACCACCAACCAATCAAAAGAATGTCCACGAGCTGATCACACCCTCCTGTTTGAATCATTACTATAAAACTTCTCACTACCCCCTCCAGGTGAGTTTTGAGGGCATTAGCCTGCTGTGACCCCTTTGGCTGGCAAAGCAATAAAGCTATTCTTTTCCACTTCACCCAAAACTCTGTCTCTGAAATTCAATTCCGTACCGGCGTACAGAGGCCGAACTTTGGCTACAGTTCCAGTGTAGCCATTGATGTGTGTGATTATGGCTTTGAATTATCAAGGAAAAGTTAAATGATACTCAGTGACTTCCTTTAAAGAGACAGTGAAAAGCAATCCATTTTAGAACTATAACTGTAAAAATTATTAAAATATGTAGAAAAAAGTTATTCAGCACTGGAGTAGATATAGCCCCCAGCCTTTCCACTGGGAAAGGTAAGCATACTTCTGGGGATCCCTGGTAGATCAGAGACCCTGGGGATTTACTCTTGCACAGCTCCCGGTCCTACAGGGGAATTAGATTCCACTGTTGAGGAGAGTCTGCTAGAACCAGAGAGATCAAGTCCCTGCCCCTGAGATATGCCAGGCTGATGGAGGAAGAATGGACCAGTTCAGTAGGAGAGGCACAGGCCTTGCTTGCTGGCAGGTGTGGGAGTCATAACTGTGCTTGGCCTTCAGCCTTAGGGACACAGTAGGCAGAGCTCAGCCTGGCCTTTCACTACCAGCCAAATCATGTGGTCCACAAAGCAGATTTTCTATAAATGCCATAATGAGAAGGAACAGCTAAGGTGAAACGGCAAATATTGATATATTGAACTTCTCGGAGGGCCATGGCAATGTGATAAGGTGACCATTAAGTGGTTTAAAAGCCTGAGAAACGTCTTTGAAAGAAAAATCAGTACTTCAGCAGCTGTGGGAAGTTAGCGGGAGTGTGGAGAGAAGGGGAAAGACTGAGAGGAGTACAGATAAGATAAATAATAGCTAACACTTATCAGGGGTTTACTAAGTGCCAGGTACTGTTTTGTTTTCCACCTGTTATTGCCATCCTCACAAAAATCCCATAAAATAAAGTATGGCCATTTTCTTCATTCTACAGAAGAGGAGATTGAACCACAGGAATATCAAGTAACTTCCCCAAGTTCTAGTAAGAATTGGAGCTAGGATTTGTGTCCAAGCAGCCTGGTCCCACTAACCATCATCCTGTCCTAGAACCATCTCATGATAAATCATGAACAGTGGCATAGATTCTGACCAGGCAGCCCCTGTGAGCCTATGGATCCCTCAGAGAAACGTGGAGCCAGCAAGCTGATTCTAAAATTTTATGGACAGGCAAAAGCGCTAGACTAGCCAAAACAATTCTGAAAAAGAACAGTGTTGGAGAACTCACACTACCTGATTTCCAGATTTACCATAAGCTGCAGTAGTCAAGACAGTGTGGTGGAGAAGGAAGGAGAGACTTCAGTGGAAAAAAATAGAGTCCAGAGATAGATCCTCACACATTTGGTCAGTTGATTTTTGGCAAAGATGCAGAGATAAGTCAATGGAGAAGGGCTTTTCAAGGAATGGTGTTGGAATAATTAAATATTCATATGCAAAAAAAGAACCTCAATCCATACTCCATACCTTATAAAAAATGAACTCCAAATGGATCGTAGACATACATGTAAAACTTAAATCGTAAAACTTCTAGGAGAAAACATTATGGCTTTCGGTTAGGCTGAGATTTCTTAGATATGACGCTAAAAGCATAACCTATAAAAGAAAAAAGTAATAACTGGCGTTTCTTCAAAATTAAGAACTGCTATTCAAAAGACACTTGAAAAAATGAAAAGACAAGCCACAAACTGGGAGAGAATGTTTGCAAAACGTATATCTCATAAAGGACCTGAATCTACAATATATAAAGAACTCACAAAACTCAATAATAATAAAAATAGCCAACTCAACTAAATGGGTGAAATATTTGAACAGACACTTTCCCCAAGATGATATATAGATTGCAAAAAAGCACATACAAAAATGTTCAAATTAATTAGTGATCAGGGAAATGCATACTTAAACCACAATGAGATACAGAATACACCTATTAGAATGGCTAAAATTAAAAACCCAACCAACTCAAGTTCCGGTGAAAATGCAAAGCAACTGGAGTGCTCATATATTGCTAGCAGGAATGCAAAATGATACAGTCTCTTTGGAATACAATTTGGCAGTTTTGTACAAAATTAAACATTTACCATTCAACCCAGAAAACCCACTCCTAGGTGTTTACCCAAGAGAAATGAAAATCTGTTTATAGCAGCTTTATTCATAATTGCCCCAAACTGGAAACAACCCAAATGGCCCTCAAGTAGAGCGTAGGTAAATAAAATGTGGTGCATTCATACAATGAAATTCAGCAATAAAAAGGAATGAACTATTGATGTACAGAACAGCACGGATGAATATCAATTGCCTTATGCTAAGTGAAAGAAGCCAGATTCAAGGCTACATACTACATGCTTTCATTTATATGACGTTTGGGAAAAGGCAAAACTATAGGGACAGAAAAACAGATCAATGATTGCCAGGGACTGGGATGGGGGAAAGGTTGACTACAAAGTGGACCCAGGGACTTTTTTGTGGCTGATGGAACTATTCCATATCTTGATTGTGATAGATGACTGTAGTCAAAACCCACAATACTATACACTAAAAAGGCTGAATTTTACTGTATGTAAATTATCCCTTAATATTTTTCATGGGGGAAAAAAAGGAAGGTTTCAGCAGCTTGTGGGGCACTGACCAGAGTTGGTGAATTCTACAAAGGGATCTTCCCAGAATATGGCCAGTGCCCTTAGAAGCTCCATCCACTATGTATTTCCAGGCCAGAGAAACCTAAACTCAAGACCCTTTGCTGGCTGCTAATAGGTGGCTTGAAACCTGAGCGTGGCTGGACTCCCCTAAGGCTCTGGTCTACATGGGGAAATGCAAAAGGAAGCAGAAAGCAAGTGGGAGTCCAGCTCCCAGAGTGAGCGGCCCAGCCATCTGACCCTCCTGTCTCCCAGCATTTCTCAACCCCGCTCTTCTGGCTCCTTTGGGTGACTTCCTCCTTTTCCAAGTGGCCTGGGGAGCTGTCAATCATGATGACCTTGTATCCCATCCCACCCCTACCCTAGGACAAACACATGAGTCAGGGTGATATAGTCAGGCAACTACTCCAGGCCACTGTGATTCATTCAGGGAAGACACACGACCCAAGCAAGGCCAAAGAGCATCTTACTGGAGACCACTAGATAGATGTTGGGAGACAGAATTTCTTTCTTCCTGGAGATTACAAAATTGGGAATATTTAGAACCAAGGTGGTCATCTTGCCTAGAGAGGGTAATCAATAGAGCTGAGAGCTGGGAAGGGGGCCAGGGCTCTGATAACATGCTCTGAGCCCCTAGATCCGGTCATGTGGGGAGTAAGAACTGCCCCTAAACTTCCCAATTACTGAACCATTAAGTCCCCTTTCCTCTTGACTAATTTCCTTCTACCTGAGGGTCTTCACTGACACACAGCTGAATCCTGTCCTGTGGTCACGCACTGCTGAGAGTTTCGTTCATACGAGTTCAGCCAAAAGTAACGGACACCTGCTTCATGCCGGGCACTGGGGACACTGGGCCCATGAAGACACGGTTTTTGCCCTGGAGGAACTCACAGTTTCGTGGAGGAGACAGATGTGTCAGCAAATGGTAAGTGGTCAGATAAGCATTAGCTAACGTGAAGAACTCGGAAGCCCAGCACTCACCCTAGCTTAGGGCTTCAAATAAGGCTTCTTGGAAATGACCCCTGAATGGAGTCTTGAAGAATCACCCAGGTGGAAAGGGGGGAGGGTGGGTGTTTGGGCAGAGGCGTGAGCAAAGACCTGGCAGGGTGAGACCTCATGATGTGTGCAGAGGAACACAGATCCTTTTTCTAGAGGAATCCAGTAAAACTTTCTGTGTTGATGGAAATGTTCTATCTCTATGTTGTCCATTTCTCAGCCTCCAGTGATTAAACGCTTGAAATGTGGCTAGTGCAACTAAGAAGCTCAATTTTTCATTTGATTCCATTTTAATTAAAATTTAAAGAGCTGCATGAAGCTGGCGACTACCACCTTGGACAGCTCGGCAGCTCTAGGCAGTTAAGCGCAAGGCAGAAGTGGTAGGAGACAAGGCAGGCCAGGAGAGCACAGGGAAGAGCCATGGATGCCATTTGAAGGGTATTGACTTTAACCTGTAGGTGATGGGAAGTCTTTGGAGGGCTGCAAACTGAAAAGTGACATGGGTCATCTCACTAGATGAGGGGCTGGGATGGAGCAGGAAGACTGGAGTCAGAAGGACATTGCTGTAGCTCAAGGGAGGAGTTATGAGAGTCTGAAGCATGGCAAATACAGAAGGGCTGGTGGGGAGGGGACTGATTCCAGAGGCTTTAGGAGGATAGATCAGCAGGACCAAGTGGTCTCTTGGTTTTAGAGGGTGGAGTTGCATCTCTTTCTTGGAAACGTTTACAAGAAAGATGAATTCTTGGGTGGTGGAGCTCGGACAGGGTGCTCCTCCCAGGCAGAGGGACTGGAGGTTGGGAGAGGGCCCTGCAGCAGCTGCTGGATTCCAAGGCCCCACTTCCTTGCAAGGCAGGCTCTGTCAAGGTTAGAGATGTAGGGGGAAGAGATACCTTGCTTGGCTGTTGTTTCTTAGTAAATTGAAGGATCAGGGCAGCCTTGAAAACTACTGAGTCAGACTGTAAATACTGATACCACTTCCACAGTATCAACTGCAGGAGTGGGAAGGCTCCCCAAAAGACAGAGAGGCAGTTTAAAGCCTTTGGTAATTCAGAAAACACCTGAATTATTTAGTAAAGTCAAAGTATCATCGGGAGTTAGAGACTACCCCCTCACTGGGCCTCCCTGGGTAGAGTGGGTAGAGGGCAGGTTTCCCTTAGCTTCAGGGTGGGAATGGGGGTCCCCAAGCTTAGGCCTTTTTAAATATAAAGTAATCAAAGAGATTATCCTCTCTCTGAGACAGGCGGCCAAGATTCCCTCCATCCCTGGTTTCTTATGATTCATTCATTTACTTATCATATATCTATCGAATAACTACTATGTGTCAAACCCTCTGACAGAAGCTGGGACTATTGGGACAAAAGGCACAGACCTTGCCTTAAAGGAGTTTCGTGGGATGATTATAATACAGTGAATAATATTCATTGAGATGCATTGTGTATCCGGCACTCTGCTGGATGTATTTTATGTGGACTTAATTTTTCCAAAACCCTATGAGGCAGGAACTGTCATGATCCCCAATTTATAGATGAGGAAACTGAGGCACAGAGACCTAAAGTAACTTACCCAAGTATCTAGGACCCACTCATTTAAAACACTTCACCTTAGGGGACTTCCGGGAAGATGGCGGAAGAGTAAGACGCGGGGATCACCTTCTTCCCCACAGATACACCAGAAATACATCTACACGTGTAACAACTCCTACAGAACACCTACTGAACGCTGGCAGAAGACCTCAGACCTCCCAAAAGGCAAGAAACCCCCCAAGTACCTGGTTAGGGCAAAAGAAAAAAATAAACACAGACAAAAGGATAGGGACGGGTCCAGCACCAGCGGGAGGGAGCTGTGAAGGAGGAAAAGTGTCCACACACTAGGAAGCCCCTTCGCGGCGGAGACTGCGGGTGGCGGAGGCGGGGAGCTTCGGAGCCGCGGAGGAGAGCACAGCAACAGGGGTGTGGAGGGCAAAGCGGAGAGATGCCCGCACAGAGGATCGGTGCCGACCGGCACTCACCAGCCCGAGAGGCTTGTCTGCTCACCCGCTGGGGCGGGCGGGGCTGGGAGCTGAGGCTCTGGCTTCAGTCGGAGCGCCGGGAGAGGACTGGGGTTGGTGGCGTGAACACAGCCTGCAGGGGGCTAGTGCGCCACGGCTGGCCGGGAGGGAGTCCGGTGAAAAGTCTGGACCTGCCGAAGAGGCAAGAGACTTTTTCTTCCCTCTTTGTTTCCTGGTGCGCGAGGAGAGGGGATTAAGAACACTGCTTAAAGAAGCTCCAGAGACGGGCGTGAGCCGCTAAGGCTGCTGCTGCCGCCACCAAGAAGCCTGTGTGCGAGCACAGGTCACTATCCACACCCCTCTTCCAGGGAGCCTGTGCACCCCGCCACTGCCAGGGTCGTGGGATCCAGGGACAACTCCCCCGGGAGAACGCACGGCGCGCCTCAGGCTGGCAACGTCACGCTGGCCTCTGCAGGCCCGCCCCGCACTCCGTGACCCTCCCTACTCCGCCCCCCCCCCTCCCCGGCCTGAGTGAGCCAGAGCTTCCGAATCAGCGGCTCCTTTAACCCCGTCCTGTCTGAGCAAAGAACAGACGCCCTCCGGCGACTACATGCACAGGCGGGGCCAAATCCAAAGCTGAGCCCCTGGGAGCTGTGAGAACAAAGAAGAGAAAGGGAAATCTCTCCCAGCAGCCTCAGAAGCAGCGGATTAAAGCTCCACAATCAACTTGATGTACCCTGCATCTGTGGAATACATGAATAGACAACGAATCATCCCAAATTAAGGAGCCGTGTGGATGAAAGGCTCTTGGTGCTGCAGCCAGGAGTTAGTGCTGTGCCTCTGAGGTGGGAGAGCCAACTTCAGGACACTGGTCCACAAGAGGCCTCCCAGCTGCACATAATATCAAACGGCAAAAATCTCCCAGAGATCTCCATCTCAACGCCAGCACCCAGCTTCACTCAACGACCAGCAAGCTACAGTGCTGGACATCCTATGCCAAACAACTAGCAAGACAGGAACACAACCCCACCCATTAGCAGAGAGGCTGCCCCAAATCATAATAAGTCTACAGACACCCCCAAACACACCACCAGACATGGACCTGCCCACCAGAAAGACAAGATCCAGCCTCATCCACCAGAACACAGGCACTAGTACCCTCCACCAGGAAGCCTACACAACCCACTGAACCAACCTTAGCCACTGGGGACAGACACTAAAAACAACAGGAACTACGAACCTTCAGCCTGCAAAAAGGAGACCCCAAACACAGTAGGATAAGCAAAATGAAAAGACAGAAAAACACACAGCAGATGAAGGAGCAAGATAAAAACCCACCAGACCTAACAAATGAAGAGGAAATAGGCAGTCTACCTGAAAAAGAATTCAGAATAATGATAGTAAAGATGATCCAAAATCTTGGAAATAGAATAGACAAAATGCAAGAAACATTTAACAAGGACCTAGAAGAACTAAAGATGAAACAAACAATGATGAACAACACAATAAATGAAATGAAAAATACTCTAGATGGGATCAATAGCAGAATAACTGAGGCAGAAGAATGGATAAGTGATCTGGAAGATAAAATAGTGGAAATAACTAATGCAGAGCAGAATAAAGAAAACAGAATGAAAAGAACTGAGGACAGTCTCAGAGACCTCTGGGACAACATTAAATGCACCAACATTCGAATTATAGGGGTTCCAGAAGAAGAAGAGAAAAAGAAAGGGACTGAGAAAATATTTGAAGAGATTATAGTTGAAAACTTCCCTAATATGGGAAAGGAAATAGTTAATCAAGTCCAGGAAGTACAGAGAGTCCCATACAGGATAAATCCAAGGAGAAATACGCCAAGACACATATTAATCAAACTGTCAAAAATTAAATACAAAGAAAGCATATTAAAAGCAGCAAGGGAGAAACAACAAATAACAAACAAGGGAATCCCCATAAGGTTAACAGCTGATCTTTCAGCAGAAACTCTGCAAGCCAGAAGGGACTGGCAGGACATATTTAAAGTGATGAAGGAGAAAAACCTACAATCAAGATTACTCTCCCCAGCAAGGATCTCATTCAGATTTGATGGAGAAATTAAGACCTTTACAGACAAGGATAAGCTGAGAGAATTCAGCACCACCAAACCAGCTTTACAACAAATGCTAAAGGAACTTCTCTAGGCAAGAAACACAAGAGAAGGAAAAGACCTACAGTAACAAACCCAAAACAATTAAGAAAATGAGAATAGGAACATACATATCAATAATTACCTTAAATGTAAATGGATTAAATGCTCCCACCAAAAGACACAGATTGGCTGAATGGATACAAAAACAAGACCCATATATATGCTGTCTACAAGAGATCCACTTCAGACCTAGGGACACATACAGACTGAAAGTGAGGGGATGGAAAGAGATATTCCATGGAAATGGAAATCAAAGGAAAGCTGGAGTAGCAATTCTCATATCAGACAAAATAGACTTTAAAATAAAGACTATTACAAGAGACAAGGACACTACATAATGATCAAGGAATTGATCCAAGAAGAAGATATAACAATTGTAAATATTTATGCACCCAACATAGGAGCACCTCAATACATAAGGCAAATGCTAACAGCCATAAAAGGGGAAATCGACAGTAACACATTCATAGTAGGGAACTTTAATACCCCACTTTCACCAATGGGCAGATCATCCAAAATGAAAATAAATAAGGAAACACAAGCTTTAAATGATACATTAAACAAGATGGACTTAATTGATATTTATAGGACATTCCATCCAAAAACAACAGAATACACATTTTTCTCAAGTGCTCATGGAACATTCTCCAGGATAGATCATATCTTGGGTCACAAATCAAGCCTTGGTAAATTTAAGAAAACTGAAATTGTATCAAGTATCTTTTCCGACTACAACGCTATGAGACTAGATATCAATTACAGGAAAAGTCTGTAAAAAATACAAACACATGGAGGCTAAACAATACACTACTTAATAACGAAGTGATCACTGAAGAAATCAAAGAGGAAATCAAAAAATACCTAGAAGCAAATGACAATGGAGACACGACGACTCAAAATCTATGGGATGCAGAAAAAGCAGTTCTAAGAGGGAAGTTTATAGCAATACAATCCTACCTTAAGAAACAGGAAACATGTCGAATAAACAACCTAAACTTGTACCTAAAGCAATTAGAGAAAGAAGAACAAAAAACCCCCAAAGTTAGCAGAAGGAAAGAAATCATAAAAATCAGATCAGAAATAAATGAAAAAGAAATGAAGGAAATGATAGCAAAGATCAATAAAACTAAAAGCTGGTTCTTCGAAAGGATAAACAAAATGGATAAACCATTAGCCAGACTCATCAAGAAAAAAAGGGAGAAGACTGAAATCAATAGAATTAGAAATGAAAAAGGAGAAGTAACAACTGACACTGCAGAAATACAAAAGATCATGAGAGATTACTACAAGCAACTCTATGCCAATAAAATGGACAACCTGGAAGAAATGGACAAATTCTTAGAAAGGCACAACCTGCCAAGACTGAATCAGGAAGAAATAGAAAATATGAACAGACCAATCACAAGCACTGAAATTGAGATTAAAAATCTTCCAACAAGCAAAAGCCCAGGACCAGATGGCTTCACAGGCGAATTCTATCAAACATTTAGAGAAGAGCTATCACCTATCCTTCTCAAACTCTTCCAAAATATAGCAGAGGGAGGAACACTCCCACACTCATTCTACGAGGCCACCATCACCCTGATACCAAAACCAGACAAGGATGTCACAAAGAAAGAAAACTACAGGCCAATATCACTGATGAACATAGATGCAAAAATCCTCAACAAAATACTAGCACACAGAATCCAACAGCACATTAAAAGCATCATACACCATGATCAAGTGGGGTTTATTCCAGGAATGCAAGGATTCTTCAATATACGCAAATCAATCAACGTGATACACCATATTAACAAATTGAAGGAGAAAAACCATATGATCATCTCAATAGATGCAGAGAAAGCTTTTGACAAAATTCAACACCCATTTATGATAAAAACCCTGCAGAAAGTAGGCATAGAGGGAACTTTCCTCAACATAATAAAGGCCATATATGACAAACCCACAGCCAACATCATCCTAAATGGTGAAAAACTGAAAGCATTTCCACTAAGATCAGGAACAAGACAAGGTTGCCCACTCTCACCACTCTTATTCAACATAATTTTGGAAGTTTTAGCCACAGCAATCAGAGAAGAAAAGGAATCCAAATCGGAAAAGAAGAAGTAAAGTTGTCACTCTTTGCAGATGACATGATACTATACATAGAGAATCCTAAAGATGCTACCAGAAAACTACTAGAGCTAATCAATGAATTTGGTAAAGTAGCAGGATACAAAATTAATGCACAGAAATCTCTAGCATTCCTATACACTACAGAGGAAAAATCTGAGAGTGAAATCAAGAAAACACTCCCATTTACCATTGCAACAAAAAGAATAAAATATCTAGGAATAAACCTACCTAAGGAGACAAAAGACCTGTATGCAGAAAATTATAAGACACTGATGAAAGAAATTAAAAATGATACAAATAGATGGAGAGATATACCATGTTCTTGGATTGGAAGAATCAACATTGTGAAAATGACTCTACTACCCAAAGCAATCTACAGATTCAACGCAATCCCTATCAAACTACCACTGGCGTTTTTCACAGAAATAGAACAAAAAATTTCACAATTTGTATGGAAATACAAAAGACCCCGAATCGCCAAAGCAATCTTGAGAATGAAAAACGGAGCTGGAGGAATCAGGCTTCCTGACTTCAGTCTATACTACAAAGCTACAGTAATCAAGACAGTATGGTACTGGCACAAAAACAGAAATATAGATCAATGGAACAGGATAGAAAGCCCAGAGATAAACCCACGCACATATGGTCACCTTATCTTTGATAAAGGAGGCAGGAATGTACAGTGGAGAAAGGACAGCCTCTTCAATAAGTGGTGCTGGGAAAACTGGACAGCTACATGTAAAAGTATGAGATTAGATCACTCCCTAACACCATACACAAAAATAAGCTCAAAATGGATTAAAGACCTAAATGTAAGACCAGACACTATCAAACTCTTAGAGGAAAACATAGGCAGGGCACTCTATGACATAAATCACAGCAAGGTCCTTTTTGACCCACCTCCTAGAGAAATGGAAATAAAAACAAAAATAAACAAATGGAACCTAATGAAACTTAAAAGCTTTTTCGCAGCAAAGGAAACCATAAACAAGACCAAAAGACAACCCTCAGAATGGGAGAAAATATTTGCAAATGAAGCAACTGACAAAGGATTAATCTCCAAAATTTATAAGCAGCTCATGCAGCTTAATAACAAAAAAACAAACCACCCAATCCAAAAATGGGCAGAAGACCTAAATAGACATTTCTCCAAAGAAGATATACAGACTGCCCACAAACACATGGAAGAATGCTCAACATCACTAATCATTAGAGAAATGCAAATCAAAACTTCAATGAGATATCATCTCACACCAGTCAGAATGGCCATCATCAAAAAATCTAGAAACAATAAATGCTGGAGAGGGTGTGGAGAAAAAGGAACACTCTTGCACTGTTGGTGGGAATGTAAATTGATACAGCCACTGTGGAGAACAGTATGGAGGTTCCTTAAAAAACTACAAATAGAACTACCATATGACCCAGCAATCCCACTACTGGGCATATACCCTGAGAAAACCATAATTCAAAAAGAGTCATGTACCAAAATGTTCATTGCAGCTCTATTTACAATAGCCCAGAGATGGAAACAACCTAAGTGTCCATCATCAGATGAATGGATAAAGAAGATGTGGCACATATACACAATGGAATATTACTCAGCCATAAAAAGAAACGAAATTGAGCTATTCGTAATGAGGTGGATAGACCTAGAGTCTGTCATACAGAGTGAAGTAAGTCAGAAAGAGAGAGACAAATACCGTATGCTAACACATATATATGGAATTTAAGAAAAAAAAAAGTCATGAAAAACCTAGGGGTGAAACAGGAATTAAGACACAGACTTACTAGAGAATGAGGATATGGGGAGGGGGAAGGGTAAACTGTGACAAAGCGAGAGAGAGGCATGGACGTATGTACACTACCAAACGTAAGGTAGATAGCTAGTGGGAAGCAGCCGCGTAGCACAGGGAGATCAGCTCGGTGCTTTGTGACCGCCTGGAGGGGTGGGATAGGGAGGGTGGGAGGGAGGGAGACGCAAGCAGGAAGAGATATGGGAACATATGTTTATGTATAACTGATTCACTTTGTTGTGAAGCTGAAATTAACACACTATTGTAAAGCAATTATACTCCAATAAAGATGTTAAAATGAAAAAATAAAATAAAACACTTCACCTTAAATAGTAGAATAGGCAAACTTTAAGATATATAAATACATATTTATTTTTATTGAAGCATAATTGACTTACAAATTTATATTAGTTTCAGGTATACAACATAGTTATTTGATATCTTTATACATTACAAAATGATCACCACTGGAATAAGCAAACTTCTGTTGAGAGACTGAATATACAAATGGCAAATGGACAGACCCTGTATAAAAACAGGACCCAGACACATAATCTACAGCATTCACTCCAGGAAACCAATCCATTATCTACAGTAACCAGCCCTGGAAGCCAGCTTGCTATCTTTAAGCCTTGCAGGACGTCAGACCATCATCTGTCATAGCCACCAGCTCAGGGAGCCAAAAAATAACCCTGGCAACAACTGGCCCCAAACAACTAGGGTTTGATTAATAACTGACAGTTTCCCTAATTTTTGTCCCTGCTTCCAACTTAGGACCAAGCAGAGGAAGCCAATATGGGCCTCTAAGTAGTCACATAGGTCCCCCGGCTGCTAGCCTCTCATCTTCAGCTTCCCCAGGCCAGCAGCCTCCAGTCAGGACACACCTGAAGCCTGTACCTTTTCCGCCATAAACTTTTCCCATCCTGCCTTTATGTCTCTGCCAACCACAGGTGATAGCGGCTAACTCTTGTTTATTTCCACACTGTAAAGGGCCAGAGAGAAAATGGTTTTGGCTCTTTGCGCCATACAGTCTCTTACCAACTACTCAGTCCTGCTGTTAAAAGTGTGAAGCAGCCACAGACAATGTGAATGGGCATAGCTGTGTTCCACTAAGACCTTATCCATAGGAACAACTTGTGAGCAGGACACCAGTTTTGCCAGGGGGCTGATTCCGGAGGCTTTAAGAGGATAGATCAGCAGGACCAAGTGGTCTCTTGGTTTGGAGGGTGGACTTGCATCTCTTCCTTGGAAAGGTTTACAAGAAAGATGGATTCTTGGGTGGTGGAGCTTGGACAGGGTGCTGCCCCCAGGCCTCTGTTTGCTAAACTTGGTTTTATGCTATGCTGCTCCTTTACTAAGAGTGTCACCACAAACTCCAAGCTTCCAGAAAAAGTATTGACACTTGTCTTTTGTGAACGAGGGTTTCCTTTCTGAAGCACTTTCCTATGTAAATTATGTTCCGGGACCCAATTTTCGATGTGTGGAGAGGGGTGTCTTTCCACACCAACAAGCAGTTCTTGAGACACCACCTGCATGTCCTACAATTCAACTTCAATTCTGACACTATCTACCTAGAGATGGCATCAGATCCCACAGGCCCACAAGACTGCCCCCCCTCACTCCCCACCCGCATGCCCAGATTATCACCAGTGTTACTGACCGACTGGCTATAGATTGGAGGTTCCAATGACCACCTCCTTGGACTTCGGACATCAGTTGTTACCTGTACATCTGACTGACTGGCTATAAATCAGAGGTTCCACGACCCTCTCCTTGGGTTTAATAATTTGCTAGAGAGGCTTACAGAACTCAGAGAAGCATTTTACTTACTAGATTACTGGTTTATTATGAAAGAATATAACTCAGGAACAGACACATGGAAGAGATGAATAATGCAAGATACAGGGAAAAGATGTGGAGCTTCCATGCCCTCTCCAGGTTCTTCTCTCTTCCCCAATCTGCATGGGTTCACCAACCCGGAAGTGATCCAAATACCATACAGTTGGGATTTTTATGGAGGTTTCATCACATCTGAATGATCCACCAATAACTCCATTTTCAGCCCTTCTCCCTTAAGAGAATGGGAGGCAGGGCTGAAAATTCCAAGCTTCTAATAATGGTTTGGTCCTTCCATCCAGGAGCCATGTAGGAGTCCACCCAGCAGGGTCTCCTCATTAGAACACAGTTCACTGCTATCACTCAGGAAATTACAAGAGTTTCAGGAGCTCTGTGTCAAAAATGGGGAACAGAGACCAGCATATATTTTCTGTTATCTCACACCATATGTTAGTTAATTTGGACCTGCCAGATCACAAGCTCTTTGAAGTTAAAGACTATGTTTTATTCATTTTTCTGTTCCCTACAGGGCTTACCTAGCACCAGCCGGAGCGTGTAGTAGATTCTCAACAGATGCTTGTTGAAATGAGTTGAGTTGAATTAAATCATCACAATGATTTGGTAATACTGGGAGCTTAGAGATTGTTATTCCCATTGTACAGAAGATAAAACAGAGGCTCAGAGAGTTAAGTGACTGTGTTTATCTAGAGGTTTTTGCAGAGCGAGAATTTGGATCCTGTTTTTGAGCCCCTCTGCCTCTTGGGCAGGACAGACTCCTCCCCTAATGGGCTCATTCAAGAGCCCCACGGAGGCAAGCTGCTGTTGCTTTTCCTTTGTCTATTTGAATTCTGTGGTTTTATAATCTTCTAAACATTGAACGTACCTTCCCCCTGCCCCCTCCCATTGCTCTGAAGTGAAGCCTTGGGGGAATGAGTCATTCTGTAAAAGCCAAGATGTCTAGGTGATGGAGTCTATCCCTTTAACCCTCAGAGAGTATTAAAAGGTTTATATAGAAATCTTCCTGACATGCACTGCTCTTGTCTGTCTTCTCCATCGGAGAACCCCAACAAGAATTTATCTCTTTGTGATAAAACAAGGGCCTTGATTACAGACACCAGTGGCTGAGCTGTGGGATAACTCCAGATGCCCTCATGACATCAAGTCACGTGAAGTGGCAAATGACCTGCACTTCTTTGAGGAGATATATATATATATATATATATATATATATATACAGATGTTTCTGCCTTCCCCTCAGCCAACTCTGGGGGGCTGAGTGGGTCCCTACAAAGGGAAATGGGCTCTAAGTGAGGATCAACAAAATGTATGAGCTTTAGTGACATCTATGGTGACACTTCAGAGACATTTAAAAAAATGTTCTGTTTCTTAGCTGTGCTCTGGGCAGGTGAGGTTGCCAGGTAGCTTAGTAATGGAGAGGTGTCTGTACAGAGGTAAGCGGTGGATCCCATTTCCGGAGGCCAGCCCTCTGAAGTGCAGTTGTTTGGAGCTGGGGGCGGTGCTTGAAAGGTCGGCAGCACAGTGACTACTGAGGGGCCCTGGGCCGTCAAGTCCTAAAAGTCCATCATTAGGGCTTCATTTTTATGTTGAGCTTTCCCTCTGTCCTCCAGACACTAACAAGTAATTCATTCATATTCTCATTTCTCTCCCTGTCCCCCCTCTCTCTCCCTCTCTCTCTCTCTCCATTTCTCAATCTCTCTTTCTCTCTTATGCTCAAAATTCTAAAGGTAAAATACCACAAAATCATAAAGGAACAAAGGGTGTACAGTAAAAAGTAAGTCCTCCTCCCATCCTTAAGCTGCAGAATTGTTCCAGGAGTGACTTGTGTCCAGTTTCTAGATGTACGTGTGCTTTTATTTTTACACACATGATAAAACATCATACGCACTGTTCAGTACCTTATTTTCATTTTCACTTTAAACAATACATATTTGAAACCAGTTCATATTGATACTGAAAGAACTTTCTTTTTCTTGTAATGGATGCAATGGTATTTCATTACACGGAAGTACTCTTGTTCATCTAACCAGCCTCCTGGTGACCTTATTCCTCCTACAGTTGCAAATGGCGTTACAAATGGCATTAAAACAAATAGGCTTTGCGTGTCCAGGCACACCAGTAAGAATAAATTCTTAGAAGTGAAATTGCTGGCTAAAGGGTATGAGAAATTTAATGTTGGATAGATATTTACGCTCTCCATTTAAAAATACAGTGTGCGGTATGCTGCCGAGGTGGGCAGACAGAGCTCTGTAGGAACACAGCCTCAGGAGAATGTGTCTTCTCCTAGGTGGAGACAACCTACACACACCTTCCTTTTCATGACAGTTTGGACTACTATACAATAGGTTTTCAATAAAAGTGCGGAATTCACTGAAATGATGAGTGCCAAAGAAATCCTAAGTGTTTTTTCTGTAGGAAAGGAGCAGACCAGAAATCGTCAGCTCCAGTCCCAGCCTGACCCTGACCTACTGCCTCTAGCCCTCTTAACCTGTTCCACCTGCCCCTCAAGTCTTCAATTTTCTCCAACTGCTCCCCTCCTGGCTTCACTTCCTTCCCCTCCCAGCTTAGCCCCTGGGTATCATTTCAACTACTTAATGCCTCCAACTCTTATCATTTTCCCCTTCCATGTCACGTGCTCTTAAACACCCCCAAATTTGTACCGTCTCCCTGCCCCTTCCACTAGGTTACCCAGCAATGCTGGAGAAATCCTACCCTTGGGGAGATCAGAGATTTGAGATTCCCAGGCTCAGCTGGGACAATGGCATGGCCTCACAGTCCTTCCACTTGTTTCTCACCAGTTCTTCCTTCCATTGTCCTCCTTCTTGTGTCTCAGTGTCCACCATGCTGACCACAGCCAGCTGGGCTCTAAGTTTCCCTCTTTCTCCTTAAGGACCCTCTCTGTTATTCCTTTTCTTGTATATCTTCAACTACTTCCCCTTTGTTCATTCTTTTTTTTTTCTATAAAACTTATTTTATGTTCACTCTTTCTTCACAGTTCACAAACCTGGCATCTAGTAGATGCTCAATAAATCTCTTTATAAAATCAAATTTATTCTGGTGTAATTTACAAATGAAATGGGCATTTAAAGTATATAACTCATTGAATTTTGATAAATGCATAGTCCCATGTCATCACTACCCCAATCAAGGTAGAGAACTTTATCACCCTGGAAAGTTATTCCCTGCCTCTTTGTGGTCAATCTATGACCACTCCCTCCAGGTAATTACTGATATGATTTCAATCATCTGGCTTAGTTTTGCCTCTTTTAGACTTTCATAGAAATGGAATCGTGCAATATGTCCTCTTTTGTCTCTAACTTCTTTTACTCAACATAATATTTCTGAGATTTATCCATGTTGTCGCTTGAATTAACATTTTGTTCCTTTTTAATGTTAAATAATATTCCATTTTATGGACATGCCACAGTTTTTTTTTTTTTAATGTTTATCTGTTGGAGGACAGCTGGTTGTTTCCAGATTTTAGCTCATAGGAATAAAGTAGCTATGAACATTTGGTCACAAGTCTGGATAAATAAGGACTTCCCTGGTGGTTCAGTAGTTAAGACTCCGTGCTCCCAAAGCAGGGAGCCTGGGTTCAATCCCTGGTCAGGGAACTAGATCCTGTATGCTGCAACTAAGAGCCCACATGCTGCAACTGAAGATCCTGCATGTCACAATGAAGATCCCACATGCGGCAATGAAGATCCCACGTGCTGCAACTAAGACCTGGCACAGCTAAATAAATAAATAAACAAATAAATAAATTTCATTTATCTTGGGTAAATCCCTAGGAGTGGAATTGTTGGATCATAGAGTAGGTATATGTTTAACTGTATGAGAAACTTCCAAGATGTTTTCCAAAGTGGTTATACCATTTTACATTCCCATGAGCCGTTATGAGAATTCCAGTTGCTCTACATCTTTGCTAACAAGTGTTACTGTCAGTCTTTTAAGTTTTAGTCATTCTAGTGGTGAAATGATAGACATCATTTGGTTTTAATTTGCATTTCTCTGATGATTAATGACGCAACATAGCTTTTCATGTGCTTATGGCCATTTGTATATCTCTCTTTGTGAAGTGTTAGTTCAAGTTCTTTCACTATTTATTGTTTTTTAATTGATGTGTACATTTTTATATAATCTGGATACAAATCCTTTGTGGAATATGAGTTACAAACATAGAGTAGGATCTAGACATATCCTAGCCCATGGCTTGCCTTTTCATTTTCTTTTCTTTTTTTGTTTTCTGGCTGTGCTGTGTGGCACGCGGAGTCCTAATTCCTCGACCATTAATTGAACCCACACTCCCAGCATTGGGAGCTCAGAGTACTAACCACTGGACCACCAGGGAAGTTCCGCCTTTTCATTTTCTTAATGGTGTCTTCTGATAAACAGGTGTTTTAAATTTTGATGAAGTCCAATTTATCAATCTTTATGGTTATTGCTTTCTGAGTCCAGTCTAAAAAATCTTTGCCTAGCTCAAGATCATGAAGAGTTTCTCCTGTGCTTTCTTCTTTCTTTTATAACTTTATTTGTTTATTTATTTATTTATTTATTGGCTGCATTGGGTCTTTGTTGCTGCGCGCGGACTTTCTCTAGTTGGGGCGAGCGGGGGTTACTCTTCGCTGCAGTGCGCAGGCTTCTCATTGCAGTGGCTTCTCTTGTCACAGAGCATGGGCTCTAGGGCGTGGGCTTCAGTAGTTGTGGCATGTGGGCTCAGTAGTTGTGGCACACAGGCTTAGTTGCTCCGTGGCATGTGGGATCTCCCCAGACCAGGGCTCGAAGCTGTGTTCCCTGCATTGGCAGGTGGATTCTTAACCACTGCTCCACCAGGGAAGTCCTCCTATACTTTCTTCTTGAAGCTTTGTATTTTAACCTTTTCTTTTTAGGACCATAAACCAGCTCAAATTAATTTTTGTGTGTGGTGGTAAATTTATTCTCCCCCATATATTTATCCAGTTGTTTCAGTACAATATGTTGAAAAAGTTTCCTTTCCTTATTGAATTTCTTTGGATCCTTTGTCAAAAATCAGTTCCTCCAGTAGAGGAAGCTGGAGGGACTTTGCAGGAGGAGGGAGTTTTCTCCTGGTTCCAGTGCTTCTGTTTTTGTTTGTTTGCTCTTGTTGCATGTCTGCCAACCTCATGTCCAAAGCACACAGTTCCTCGGCAAGCTTGCAGGACTGGCCCCAGCCAAGTAACTCTTCACAATAGTCTTCCTGATGTGGACAACATGAATCCCAGGCCTGAGGCCACCCTACCAGCAACTGGCTCCCAGCACCCCAACTCCCTTGTGCACCCACCTACTGGCCTCAGCCCTGTACCCCAGGTGGTTGCCCTCTTGACATGGACACCATACAACCCAGGCCTCACACTGCCCTGCTGCTAAGTTGGCTCCTGATGCCTTGACTCCCTCTGCATCCCCACCCATCAAACTTTGGCCCACTTCTACCCTGGAAGCAAGTGTTTTCTACTTTCCCACCAACTGTAGACCAGCTCTGACCTGGGCAACCCAGAGAACTCTTCTACTGTTGAGTGGGTTGAAATTAGGCCTGGATCTCTATCTTGGGAAGAGATCTCCCTCCTAAGTTGTTTCTTCCTTGGTCCTTCTCCCTCGGCCTTAGGGTATTCTTTAGAGTGCTACCCAACGTTTTTTCCTTTATAGTTACTCTCCTGTTATAGTTAATAATTCTTTACATGAAACATTTTCTGTTCAAATGACTGTGCTTTCTGTCTCCTGATTGGACCCTTGGTTTGTCCATTTAATAATTCCATCATCTCTGTCACCTAGAGGTTTATTTCTATTGACTGATTTTTCTCTGAATTATGGTTCACATTTTCCTTCTTTGAATGTCTAATAATATTTTGTTGTGTGTTGAACACTGTGTACGAGAGACCAGGGTGATGAAGCATTTGAAAATGATGTCATATCAAAATTTTAAAGAAGTAGAGATATTTTTCTGGAGAAGATACAGGCAGGTTACAATGGGTATGTTTCATACTGAAGGGCAGCTGCTTCAGAAGGTAGAACTAAGGCAAGAAAGGAAAGGACAGCGGCACAGGTGTCAGAAGAGACATTAGGAAGAATTCTCTGTGCATCAGAACTTCTGCCTGAACACGTAGTGCTGGTGGTGAAGCAGAGGCTAGGTCACTGTTTATTGGGGATTTGTGCATATATATGGTCAGAGGAAGGGTTCCAATGCATTTCTGTAGAGCTTTTTGGGAAAAGCACGTGTTTTGAAGTCATATTTGAGTGGGGTACTCAGTTTTACCGTCCACCGGCAAATTACTTATCTGTGCCTCAGTTTTCTCATCTGTTAAAAAAAAAAAAAAAGTGCTACCTATCTCTAAGGGCTGTTGTAAGGATTAAAGGGAAAAGCCCTAGCATTCCAGGTCCTCACCTATGACTCTAACTGTAACCCAGCATACTGATGCTTCTACAAATACCTGCTGCCCTCATTCAGTTGTGGCTTTAGGGGCCTTCAAGAATTCTTTTACTTGATGGGGTTGGTTACCTATTCCATCTCCCCTCCCCTGACTTCTTAAAACTTCATTGCCTGCCCGACCTCTTCAACATCATAGAAAACCCCCACAAAACTTCTTCACCTTAAGCTCTCACCCAACCCCTTCAATTTCATAGAAAAATTCTTCTAAAGCTTCGTACTTTCTCTACATCCCACTTCTGCACCCCCAAAATGTGCTCTCTGTATATTTCTGTGATTGTATTTACATTCCTTTAACTTTTTAAACTATTTTTAAATTATTAAAGTAATACATGTGTTATAGACTGAATGTGTCCCCTCAAAATTCCCATGTAGAAATCTTAACCTCCAGTGTGATGGCATTAGGAGGTGGGGTCTTTAGGAGGTAATTATGTCATGAGGGTGGAGCCTTCATGAATGGGATTAGTGCCCTTAATAAAAGAGATCACAGGGGGCTGACTTCCCCCTTCTGCCATGTGAAGGCACACCGAGAAGACAGTCATTTATGAACCGGGAAGCAGGCTTTCACCAGACACCAAATCTGTTGGTGCCTTCATCTTGGACTTCCCAGCCTCCAGAATGGTGAGAAATAAATTTCTGTTGTTTATAAGCCATCCAGTCTAGGGTGTTCTCTTATAGCAGCTCAGACTAAGATAATATGTATATAATTAAAATATCCAAGCAATGAAAAAGGGTACAAGTGAAAAGTAATACTACTCCTCTTCCCTCACCAGCCAAATGCCATCCCAGAGATAGACATTTTAATTTTCTTGAGTATTTTTCCAAGAAATATGTATGCATAGGCAAGTATGTGCATGTACGCGCACACACACACACACACACCACATGCATATTTTTTTGGTTTTACATGATGGGACTCTGCTCTACAAACTGTTGTGTCCAATGCTTTTTCCACTTCATGGTCCTTGTACATCTCTGCAGATGAGTAAATGAGGCAGTGCCTCGTTTTCCAACAGTTGCTTGGTGTTCCTCCATATGGATGTTCCTCCCTAGCTGGATGTTTTAGTTTGGTGTGGTTTGTTGTCTTTCACCACTGAGCTAATCTGTATTTCAATAGTCTGGGTCCATGTTTTCAACGGAGGAAAGGGCAGGGGCTGCATTTTAGTTTGCGTTTTATATCCAGCACCTGGCCCTGTCCTTGGCATGTTGTAAAAGTCATGAACTAGATTCCATTCCACAGGGTTGCTCCTAGGAAGGCCTGGCCCAAGACCCGTCCCCAAAGGGGTCACCAGCAAAGAAAGCTGGTGACCCCCGACCCTTAATCCTCGCCTCCTCCTCGTTCAGCTGGCAGGTTAATCCCTTCAGAGGCAGCCGAGACCTCCCTCTCATCTCCTGGATCCTCGGGGTCAGCATGGATATGTGGGCTCAGAAGACCCCTCTCCCAGGGGCCACAGCCCCTCTCTGTGACCCTCTGTCGGGTTTCCCCAAGCCCCTCCTTTGGAGAACCACCACCCACTGCCCTCTCGAGGCATCATGTCCTCTCGAGAGCCGTTTCCTGCTCCTCCCAACATTGCTCCCAGGAGGGAGAGGCAGTTCATTTTCTCCCTGAATTCCAGCCCCTGGCGCAGATAAACCTTGGGAAGCATTTCCTGAAGCTTCCCAGGCCTTTCTCAGCATGAATATTTTATACTTCTGCAGTAAACTAGAGTGTTAGATCAAGAAGAAGTGGTCGGTGCCACACTGCTGCATGCTGGCAAGGAGTTTGGGGTGGGCAGGTGATGCGAGAGGATGGGGTTTCTCATTTCTTCCAATCCAAGCAGAAATTAGGTCCCTCACCTGAGCACCCAACCTTCCCCTGCAGTGTGAATAGGTGGCTGCCCCCAGGTCAGCAGTATTCCTGCTCACTGGTCCACCTTCAGGTGCTCCAAAAGATCACCCTGGATGTCTGCTTTGTCATGTTAGTCCATGCCTCTGCTACTGTCCCACTCGTTGAATGCGAGGGGCGCACCTCTGAGACCTCCACATCCAGCCGTCACACTTTACAGAAGGGGAAACGAGACCAGGGAGATAGAGGGACGGCTCAAGGTCATCCTGCACAGTGGGTGGGAATACATTTAGGGATCCTGACTCACAGCAGGGGGCTTCATCCTAACCACTGATTTCAGCCAGAGAAGATCTGTCAACCTGTCACTGCTGCTGGCTTACTTTCCCTTCCCTGAGCCCAGGATAACGCAAGTGGCTAAAACTTACACAAAGTGTCCTGTACTCCTGGTCCCGTTTGAAGTGCTTTACATACATTCATTTTTAAAAATAACTTAACACCCTATGAAGTATACTTTCTACTTTATAGGTGAAGAAACTGAGGACCAGAGAGGTTAAGTAATATACCCAAGATCACACAGTGACAGAGCTGAGATTCAAGGCCAGGCAACATGGCTCCAAAGTCCATGCTCTTACCTTCTGCACCATCCTTCCCCTCAGAATAACAAACTATGTTAGGCTCTGTTCTAAGAGTTTATGTGCACAGGCTCGGGGGCTGCCACGGGAGACAGGCTGTGGTTGATGCCGAGGGTGAGAGGTGAAGACACCCCACACAATTGTTTTCCAACCAGGCCCAGACATGCCTGTCCTTGAAAGGTAAAAACTTCAGTGTGAGCCTTCCTCCCTAAAGATGCAAACAGTACAGCACTCTGAACAGACACTAAAAACAGCTCTCATCTCAAAGAACCCAGCACTTGTGTCACAGTAGTAGAAGTTAGATGCTGGTGTAACAGCATTTGATGCAAGAAGACTTCTAGCCAGACAGTGATCTCTTTGGACCCATTACTTTGCATTTGAAATCAGATTGGATCACTTCCCATCCTGAGGCTCCCCAAGACTTTCAAGAGTTTTTCCAATGACCCTTACAGAAAGATACCATCTCCTGAGAAATGCAGCATTTATTTACACTGCATTGGATCTCTAGGAAACACCAGAGTTTTCAGTGAAGAATATATTAAATAGCTCAAGGGCTACTGTAAAACATTTTTCTTTCTTTTTCCTTTTTTTTTTTTTTTTGCGGTACGTGGGCCTCTCACTGTTGTGGCCTCTCCCGTTGAGGAGCACAGGCTCCGGACGCACAGGCTCAGCGGCCATGGCTCACGGTCCCAGCCGCCCCGGACCGGGGCACAAACCCGTGTCCCCTGCATCGGCAGGTGGACTTTCAACCACTGTGCCACCAGGGAAGCCCAGTAAAGCATTTTTCTACGGCTTGACAGTAAAGCTCCTAGAACCAGTTCCTATCTCTGAAATGAGGTGTTCCTTTAGAGTCAATAAGAACACACAAAACCTACAAGTCATGCAGGACACATCCTGAAGTTCTTAAAAGAGAAGGGACCTGAAGATGCCTTCTGTGCTGTGGAGGTAACGATTGGTTGATTTTTACCCAAGAGACTCCTGGAATTTTGTCTTTGGACAGGCTGCTTTTTTTTCTTTTAAATGTATTTATTTTATTTTATTTTTGGCTGTGCTGGGTCTTTGTTGCTGTGCATGGGCTTTCTCTAGTTGTGGCCAGCGGGGGCTACTCTTCATTGCGGTACGCGGGTTTCTCATTGCGGTGGCTTCTCTTGTTGTGAAGCATGGGCTCTAGGCACACGGGCTTCAGTAGTTGTGGTGCGTGGGCTCAGTAGTTGTGGCTCGCAGGCCTAGCTGCTTCGCAGCATGTGGGATCTTTCCAGACCAGGGCTCGAACTCGTGTCTCCTGCCTTGGCAGGCAGATTCTTAACCACTGTGCCACCAGGGAAGCCCCTGGACAGGCCTCTTTGACAGATGGTGTGGGGATATTCAGCTTTGCCAGGTATGGCAGTGATTTTATATCTCACTCTGTGAAGGCAAAGTGAAGAAGCGCTACAGAAAATATCTTCCAAGTGGCTTTTCGGTTTTTGATAACTATTACACTTCTGAAGTGGCATTTTGTTGCTTCAGTCCTATAAGACTTTAACCCATGAGACTGGACACATATCTGGACTTTGACCTGCCTAATGCAAGGCTCCAACCACTTGGAAGAAGCTGGCCAGAGCCTCCTCAACCTTTGCCCTGTTTATGCAAGTTGCAGAGTGCTATTTGCTTCAATAATACAGAAAGATACAAAGTGGATTGATGATGAATCTGCTGACACACCAGGAATTACTCTGAAACTTAGTCATGAGGATAATGGGAATTTGCTGGGAATTCCCTGGCGGTCCAGCGGTTAGGACTCCACAGCTGAGGGCCCAGGGTTCAGTCCCTCGTCAGGGAACTAAGATCCTCCAAGCCGAGCAATGCAGCCAAAAAAAAACCGTGAATTTGCCAAAACCAGTGGAAGCCTTTAAAGAATGGAAAGAGTGTTCTTGTGATAAGCTGTAATGGAAAAGAATCTGAAAAAGAATATATATATATACACACACACACACACACACAC
Organism: Phocoena phocoena; assembly: GCF_963924675.1. Taxonomy (NCBI): domain Eukaryota; kingdom Metazoa; phylum Chordata; class Mammalia; order Artiodactyla; family Phocoenidae; genus Phocoena; species Phocoena phocoena. The sequence continues at coordinate 50,912,884 of NC_089232.1, forward strand.
ACACACACACACACAACTGAATACTTTGCTGTATACTTCATAAAAAAGAAAAGAATGGAAAAAGTGAATAAAATGCCTTGCTGTTCTCCCAAAATAAGAACCTTCAATTAGGACTACTTAAAATAAATACTTGCACATTAAAAAAAGAGTTTATGTGCTATATTCCATTTAATCCTCATCACAGCTCTGTGAAGAAGAAAATACTCTCTTATTGAACACATAAGCCTCTCCGAGGCTTCAAGAAGCTGGGTAAACTGATGAAGGTCACTTAACTGGTGGAGTCAGCAATGAAGGGGACCAGAATACGCCACCCAAAACATGCCACTTTGGCATAAGGATCATTTTGTGCTGGAGGCAATTACAAAGCAGCAGATGCAGAAAAAAAAGCCATCTGCCTTCCCCCACCGGGCTAAAAGCAGGATATTAATTTTCATTTGTAAAGTTGTCTCCCTCTTCCATGCCAGGAAGAGGAGGACACATATTGGACTCAATCACCAGAGACAACTCTAGACTCAGGCCAGACATGGCATCAAGAGGAATCTACGAAACCAAACCTTACTAAATAAAATACACTCATCTTCCGTTAGTTTCCTCTGATATATTTACCTTCCCACAGTTTGCCACCCCGAAAAGCCTAAACGCCTTTTCTTTTGTCTTATCCCTTCTCTACAGATTTGTTGTTCTTTGTTAAGATGCCAAATAAGCTCCAAGTTCTTTTTTGTTTTTTCCTTTCTTTTTGGTCCTGCCATGTAGCTTATAGGATCTTAGTTCCCTAACCAGGGATTGAACCCAGGCCCTAGCAGTGAAAGCACTGATCCTAACCACTGGACCGCCAGGGAATTCAAAGTTCTAACCAAGTTCTAACCATCCCTTTGAGTTACTCATCACTGAGTTTCTCCCATGTATATTCATGCTGCATGAATAACTAAACTCCGTTTTCCTCTTGTTAAATTGTCTTTTGTCAGTTTGATTTCCAGGGCTTTAGCTACAGAACCTAGGAGGGTAGAGAAAAAGTTATTTTCCTCCCCTACAGGACTTAACCCAGATCCTCCCTTATACTTTAAATCATCTCTTGATTACTTATAATACCTAATACAATATAAATGTTAAGTGAATAGCTGCTGGCACACAGCAAATTCAAGTTTTGCTTTCTGGAGCTTTCTGGAATTTTTTTTCCTTGAATATTTTTGGTCCCCAGTTGGTTGACTCCATGGATGTGGAATCCACAAATACTGAGGACCCACTGTACGTACATAATAGGTCCTTTCCCCTTCTCTTAAGCAAAGGAAATAATAATGATAATATAACAAGGAAACTGAAGGTCAATCTATGGTCACTGAGAATGACTGTCAGGTCATTTCCTTTGCCATCATGGGAAACCACCAAGGCGGGTGGGGACCACCAACCTGTTTCTGTGAATATTGATGGTTTTGTGGTTTCTGGACATATTGAGGCCTTGGCAGCCTGCACAGCAGTATCTCAGGTGAGAGGAAACAGAAGGGAGGTGAATTGCTACAGAAAATGGAATAATCATGGACTAATAATGTCTGAGTGATTATGGTAGTTGCACCCCACCTGTCTTACACTTTCAACATCAGCAGATCTGTCCACAGCTCCACTTTTCCGAGCAGTGGAACACGCCTCAGGCCTGAGACAGTCACCTGCCAGATTCTGTGAGGATCCTGCCCAAATCCTGCCGGAATTCAATGTCTGAGCTCTTTGCGCCCAGGAGGCCTTCAGAGAGGTTGAGATTCTCTGAAGGAGCTGTATTGCTAAAACTAGACTATGATTATAGAATCATAATTTCCTTTCTACTTTTACCTAAAATTATACATGGGTCCTACCGGGGGAGAAAGTGGGCTACAAAAGGCAGTCAAAAACACTTGCACGGTAACCAATCTTTTAAGGCACATATATTTTAAAAAGGTAATTCCTGCAAAAATACTAATTATTTGGAACATTTCACTGCAGAGCAGCTGGGGTTTGCTAGAATAACTTACAAGTCCAAAGGAAGCAACAGTGAATGGAGCTACCGGAACAGCATGGATGCTCCCTGCTCCAAATCTCAAAGCAGGGGACTGTTCCCAGCCACTCAGAACTCATTTCCTGGCTCATTTTGGAAGCGGCCAGCATTCCAGAACCTACAGGTGAATCACCCCTGATGACATTAGGGGGGTATGGGTGGGATTTGGCAGGAGGACAGAAGCTGGAGTCCAAAAGAGGCTCCAAAGAGGAATTAGCACCTTTACTAAACCAGGAAAACGGAAGGGAGGAAGCCAAGAAAATGAAGAGGAAAGGGACCTAGATGCCCTAAGGAATTCTTAGTGCGGCCCTGGGGTGCAGCCTCCCACCCACCTCTCCAGCTTCCTCTCCCACTACTGAGTTTTAAGCTCCAACGACTAGCCGATTTGTAATTCCATCCCACGCCAAGCTGCGCCTTGCTTCTCTGTGTTTGCTCAAGCTGTTGCCACCGCCTGGAATGCCTTCTTTCTCCCACATCTCTTAGCTGGCGGATTCCCACCTACCCCACAAGACCCAGCACAGGCGGTCCTTCCTCCAGGAAACTTTCCCACCCCCGAGCCCATGCTTTGTTTCTCTGCCCTATTACCCAAGCGCAGATCACTCACTAAATTATCCACTTTGGATTACAGTTGTCTGTGGATGGATGGGTCACATCCCACAGAAAGATGAGTGCTCAAGCAGACCCGAGTGTCCTCCTCTTTGTATCCCAGTACCTGGCACATATTAGGCACTCAATATAAGCTGGGTGAATTAATGTTGATAGAGAAGGAATAATGTAGACAAAGACATGGTGGCAGGAACTATCAATACTTCTCCTGGATGAAATGCAGCAAGGTTAGAAGTCACAATTCTGGACCAGGGCGAGAGGGTCAGGCCTAGGGCACCTGCTGTGGTTGCTTTTCTAAACAAAAGCTACAAGGTCACCAAATAACAATAACAATATAATAAAAGCCCCTTTATCTTCCTACATCCTCAAGCAGATAGAGCTGGAAGGGATTTTTTTTTTTTTTTTTTTTTTTTCTATTTTTGCGGTACGCGGGCCTCTCACTGCTGTGGCCTCTCCCGTTGCGGAGCACAGGCTCCGGACGCGCAGGCTCAGCGGCCATGGCTCACAGGCCCAGCCGCTCTGCGGCACGTGGGATCTTCCCGGACCGGGGCATGAGCCCGCGTCCCCTGCATCGGCAGGCAGACTCTCAACCACTGCACCACCAGGGAAGCCCTGGAAGGGATTTTTGTGTTGATCTCACTCAGGCTGTGTCATTCAGAAAGTGAGGAAGGGAGGGTCCAGGGAGGTTAAGGGAGTTGCCCTGGTCCCACAAGTCAGTGATGTCAGGGAGGAAATATTCTCCTCTTCCTCTACCCATCTTAGTAGGTTCATTGGCTGTGGCCTTGTAAATTAGACTGACAAAAGATAGATTCACAAGAGGAAATGAGCAGCTTATTAACACATCACTCGAGAGAAACCTCAGTGATGAGTAACTCAAAGGGGTGGCTAGAACTGGGCTTATGTTGCATCTTAACCAAAGAATAATAAATTTACAGAGGCGTGACAAGACAGAGAAAAAAAGACTTTTTGAATTTCTAGGCATGGCAAATTTGGGGAAGGTAAATATATGTGGGAACTAATAGAAGATAAGGGCTAGTTAGTGAAATTTATCATGTCAGTTCCTCTGGTGCCATCTCTGGGATGATAAAGGTCTAGAGTCATCCCCCGTGATTAACTTCCATTCTTCCTAGTAGAGAAGGGAGGAGGACATCTCTACAGATTTATGTCCTGGTTTTAGGCAAACAGTGGGAGGGCAGAGTTTTTCTTGTATCTGCTTCTTCTCAATTGCCTTGAGCTCAAACAATCTTTATGCCGAAGTAGCATATTTTGGGGTGGCACAGTGCACACTCTGCTACCCATCAGTGGCAACACTGGGACTAAATTGCAAGTCTCCTAATTCCCCAGTCCTGGACGGTGGCCCCGCTTCATTGATTTCAGGGAGCGTGAATAGAGTAACTACTACCTGGGGACGATAGACATCTATCCCATGAATGAGCACCAGAAGAAAGGAGTTGCCATTCAAAAGCAAACTCCTGTCAAGAGAGGTGGGAGTGATGACAGCCTAGGGAGTTGTCGCCTCTCTGGAATTGTGTGGGAAGGCGAATGACAGAGTAGGTCAGCACTGTCCAGTAGACATGTGACACAAGCCACAGGTATATTTTTAAATTTTCTGGTAGACACTTTTTAAAAAGTAAAAAGAAACAAGGGAGTTTATTCTTAATAACATTTTAAACTCAATATATCTAAAATATCATTTCAACATGTGATCAATATAAAAAAATTGATGAGCTATTTAACATGCTTTTTTTTCTCAGTAAGTCTTTAAAATCTGATGTGTATTTTACATGTAGGGCACAACCCATTTTGGACTAGCCGCTAGCACTAGCCGTGCTCAGTAGACACGTGGTGAGCGGCTGAAATATTGGACAGCGTAAAAATAGTGGTAGGCTATTCGCTGTCCTATCCAGTAATATCAGTACCACTGGCCTGATGTAGTGTCTGAAATCCCACTGTGAGCCACTCTTATGGATGGAAGCATTAGCTTCAGAAGGCCCCAGGTACCTGCAGCTGTGCCATCTGAGAGGGATAAAATATTGATCCAGGAAACTACACCATTAGTACCACCCACCTGGATCCATAAAATCTTGAAGGCAGAGGAAGGGCTGCTATGACTTTTTATTCCCTAGCCTCAGTTATCTAGGAAGGACAAATGAAATGCTTTACTTTTAAATTCCCTAAGCCCAACTGGTTGCTTTGAAAGCTCCATGCTTCTGCTTCAGTAAAACATTTCCCCTGGCCTCTTTTTTTTTTTTTTTTGCGGTACTTGGGCCTCTCACTGTTGTGGCCTCTCCCGTTGCGGAGCACAGGCTCCGGACGCGCAGGCTCAGTGGCCATGGCTCACGGGCCCAGCGGCTCTGCGGCATGTGGGATCTTCCCGGACCAGGGCACGAACCCGTGCCCCCTGCATCGGCAGGCGGACTCTCAACCACTGCGCCACCAGGGAAGCCCTCCCCTGACCTCTTAAGGACCTTGATTAAGCAGTCTTGGACTTTTAGCCTGGACCTCTACAGAATTACAATGCCCCAAATCCCACCTTCCTTTCTGGACCCTTTTCCCCACTAACTCCCCAAATCTTATCCCATCCCCAGCCTCTGGGATCCCATTTCTCTAGAATTTTGCCAGTAAATCCCTTAAACTGGGGTCCAAGCCAGTATGAGCTGAGAAGGATAAAGTCGGGCTGGAGATTTCAGCTCAAGATGAAGACTAGAAAGCAGCTTCTTGAAAACACTCAGCTGGGGCTTTCCTGGTGGCGCAGTGGTTGAGAGTCCGCCTGCCGATGCAGGGGATGCGGGTTCGTGCCCCGGTCCGCGAAGATCCCACATGCCGTGGAGCGGCTGGGCCCGTGAGCCATGGCCGCTGAGCCTGCGTGTCCGGAGCCTGTGCTCCGCAATGGGAGAGACCACAACAGTGAGAGGCCCGCGTATTGCAAAAAAAAAAAATAATAATAATAAAAGAATCTGCCTGCCAATGTAGGGGACACGGGTTCGATCCCTGGTCTGGGAAGATCCCACATGCTGTGGAGCAACTAAGCCCGTGCGCCACAACTACTGAGCCTGTGCTCTAGAGCCCATAAGCCACAACTACTAAGCCCGAGCGTCACAACTACTGAAGCCCACGCACCTAGAGCCTGTGCTCCGCAACAAGAGAAGCCACCGCAATGAGAAGCCTGCGCACCGCAACAAGCCCCCGTGCAGCAACAAAGACCCAATGCAGCCAAAAATATATAAATAAATTTATTTTTTAAAAAAAGAAAATTATACTTTCTCAGTAAATTTGGCAAATTTTATTATGTCAAATAGAAATGGAAAGAGAAAATGTATACTGTCTACTATATTCATAAAAGTAAAAATATTTAATACCAAAAGGTAAGAAAGCTACAATGGGGGTTGAGGAACAATATTTAAAAGGGTATAATCAAAGTGGTTGGCTTCTGTGAGGGTGGCTAATGAACGCAACCTGCCCGCCCTTTTGTTTTGGCTGTGCCCACGCAGCATGCAGGATCTTAGCTCCCCTGGAAGCACAGAGTCCTAACGACTGGACTGCCAGGGAATTCCCTCACAAACATCCTTGTTTTTTTAAAAAAAAAAAACAAAACTCCCTTTTTGACATACAATAATCTGCATCTGTTTAAAGTGTTCAAATTGATAAGTTTCATATGTATCCCCCTCTGAACCTATCACCAAGCCTGCCCAGAAAGCTCAGAAGGCTAAATTAATATTATCCCAAACCTGCTGTCCCAGGCTTAATCAGTGGTGGAAGAAAGGTCTCAAAAGTGTTTGTCTCAATTGCCATTAAAGTTTAATAGTAAAAGACTGGTTATGATAACAGTGTTTTCTAGAAACTTCAGAAGGAAAGGAGAATGTTTTGTGGGTCATTTCTCTGGGGTGTGTGTGTTGCAGTTTTAAGTTATTAGTTTTAATATCAGTACTTTTTAATGGAAATAACTTGACCAAAAATCTGTCACAGAATTTTGAGGCCCATCAAAACAAAGTTTAATGAGAAAACAAAAACAAAAACAGAACAGGACATGCTATCCTAAAATATGACACCCTGGCACATTGGATATTTTAAGCTGTAGGAGTTGAAGAAAATAGCGCAAGCACCCTTCTGCCCTGAAACAGATTATAAACACTCAGGTGAGGGTGCACTCCCTATACTGCAGTAAAGGAGCATCCTTATGCCCGAAGACAAAGCGTTGCTGAGAAGAGTCCTAACACGCAGGCCTCGCTAAGTTTCCCGCAGTTACTATACTTAGTTCATACCATGTGACCTATCATATTCCCCCCACAACTGTCCACTTTTCCTTCCCTTGAGCCCTCTCCTCCTTCCAAAGTCTAAGGGGTGAAGAGTGGACAGCATAAAAACACTTGGATGGAACTGTTTCTTCAGGTCTTCATTTCCTTAGGAAGGCTCGCATGTGACATAAAACTTACATTAAATAAATTTGTATGCTTTTCTCCTGTCTTTGTCAGTTAAAAGTTTAGACCCTGCCCGGGACCCTAAAACGGTTGAGGAAAACTCTTCCTCTCCTTCGCCATCCTCATAATCAAGATAATGAACATAGTCTTGTTTCCCTGTACCAGTAATAGACCCTCCACAAGACAGTGGTCATTTATTCTGGGGGGAACCACATAGAAGGTAGATGCTGAGAGACTTGAGTGGGGAAGAGAATCCAGAAATGGATTGGGCACAAGTCAGTTAAATGTAAATATTCATTCTTTAGTGAGTACCTACTGTTTACCAGGCCCTGAGCAAAATCTAGGGAGGATGCTGTACCCCAGCGTATGCAAAACCCAGTCCCATGGCTCAGGACTCACCAGCAGGAGGCCAGCCCTTGAGCCCTCTCCTCCTTCCAAAGTCTAAGGGAGTCAGATGTGGGGTAACTGGGACCTTTTGGGTATCAGTGGTGCTGGAGGAAGAAAGCCTCTCCTGGAATCACCCTTTTTCCAATAAAAAGGCAGTTTTAATCTCAGAAACAAGATGGAGACGGTATGCTTATTCAGAAAAGCTGTCCACGGGGACAGCGTCCTCACTCCTGATTAAGAGTGTTCTAATGAAAATAGAGGCAGTGGTTACTGCACACATTGTATCTCTAACAGATTCTCTTCGATTTCAAGACTAGCCCTCTGTTGCTCTGCCCCAGAGGCTAAGGTGCCGGCATGGACATGGATGTTTGGTAGAGTCAACCGTGCATGGGCAAGTCTGGGAAGAAGGGAAGAGGATGCCAGGGTCCTGTGGGGCAAGACAGAGAGCTCATTGGGTTTTCCTGAAAACAACGTTGCGGGGGGAGGGTGGGAGGGAGGGGGCAGAATGAGGGAATGATTTTTGTGTAGATAATCTTCCCTGTGGAAGCTGAGCAGTGCATGATATCTTGCTGGCTTGGTGTTACCTTCTTTTTGAGAGACAAAGTGAAGAGGAAAATGTTTGTTTCTCTTTCTTGAGCACCCAAGGTGTCTTTGGTGAGAAGGACTACTGGTCTCCAGCCCCCGCTCCAGATAAACCTCAAATGAGGAGGGTTACCTGTGAGTGAAGATAATAGGGTGAGAACCCAGGGGTTGGGTGAATAGAGGTGGGAGGGGAGTGTTGGACATCTTGGGGGCCAGGGGTAGCTGTATAATAACTAGGCAAAGAGAGGAGGCAGGCAGTCCTGGAGGCTGGAATTACAGGGAATCCAAGTGTGTGTGTATATATACTGGGTGTAGATACAGTCGTCCCTCTGTACTGGTGGCAGACTGGTTCCAGGACCCCCAAGGATACCAAAATCCTCAGATGCTCAAGTTCTTTATATAGAATGGTGTAGTATTTGCATATAACTTACGCATATCCTCCCATATTCTTTAAATCACCTCCAGATTACTTATAATACCGAGTACAACGTAAATGCTATGGAAATAGCTGCCAGTGAGTGGCAAATGCGAGTTTTGCCTTTTGGAACTTTCTGGAATTTTTTTTCCAAATATTTTGGTCTGTGGTTTGTTGAATCTGTGGATGTGGAACACTCAGATACAGAGGGCTGACTATATTTAACCGTAAACAGGTTCAAGAGGATGTCTGTGAAGGGATCCAGAATATATCACTGTGATGAGGTTTTTTTTCCCTCTGAACTCCCCTTACTTGCCTAAAAGCAGAGTCCCTCAAAAGAATTCAATTGTCATAAATCCCCTCCTCTGTAAGTTTTATGACCAGGGAAGATTGGTTCCTATCACCAGATATCACTGGGAGAAGAAATCACCTAAACACACATTGTCACAAAACTATCATATCTCCCATCTATTCTCTTGAGGGCCTATTTATCTTTCCTAAAAGTCATTTATTTTCCCATCAGTACCCTTTCTCCCCATACTCTTGCCTATTAAGATGGTACATAAGCCCCAAATTCTAACTGCCACTTTGAGTCACATTTTTCTGTGAACTCCCACATACATACATGAATAAACATGTCTTTTTTCTTCCTAATCTGTCGTTTGTTAGTTTAACTCACAGGCCCCTAAGGATTGAACCTAAGAGGGAGAGAGGAAAAATTTTCTCTCTTCTTCTTGCAAAACTATAGTACCCTGTCACAAATCAGGATACTGATGCTGACATGGTCAAGATGCAGAACAATTCCATCACCATAAGAATCCCTCATCTTGCCCTTTTACACCTATTTCCCTCTCCTCTCTCTAACTCACTCACCCAGACCCCTACAATGTTCTTTTAATCAGCCTTACCATCTTACTTCTTCCCTCATTAATTAAAGAGTTGAATAAAATCTTTGGTACATGTCCATTTTATATTTGAATGTATCTTGTTTTTAATTCTTTAAATCTTATTTTGAGTCACTGGGAAGACTCGAAGTTTTGAAGCTGGGTCTTAAACACCTTTGGGGGGCTTCCCTGGTGGCGCAGTGGTTGAGAGTCCGCCTGCCAATGCAGCGGACACGGGTTTGTGCCCCGGTCTGGGAAGATCCCACATGCCGCGGAGCGGCTGGGCCTGTGAGCCATGGCCTCTGAGCCTGCGCGTCCGGAGCCTGTGTTCCGCAACGGGAGAGGCCACAGCAGTGGGAGGCCCGTGTACCGCAAAAACAAAAACAAACACCTTTGGGATTATTTCCCCTCTTCAATGGCCCCCTTTCTTCCTAAGCATCCTCAAGTCTGCCCCATCGTGGACCTGCGAGCTCTAGTTCAACTTCTTCCAGGAACTCGACTTCTCTGACCTTCCCAGCCCTAGTGGTTACAGCTCTTAGACTGCAGTTCAGATGGCGCTCACCCCAGCCTGAACATCTGCCAACGCACCTCCCTACACAAACACGTTTGTAGCGTGAGATTCTCTTCTGTGACTCATCACAAACTACCTTTTATTACAGTTCTTCAGGGAATAGGTACCTAGGGAGCTGGGCCCGAGTCCTGTCTTCTATCCCTGCTCCTCCCCAGCACTGAGGCCTTGCCTGGAGACGGCTTAACACCAAAGAGGCTCTGATAGTGGTATTTCTGGAGCAGGGAGGTGGAAAAACTGTGAGTTTCCCAATGCCCTCAAAATACACATCAGAGATGGCCAGCCTGGAGCAGGCACAGGACCTGATCCAGATTACCTGCCCTAGAGAGAGAATCTGCCTGTGGATAAAGGGCTCCCACTGCAGAAGGAAGGGTTCAAGGTGATCACCCAGCACATGCCTCTTCCTTGGAATTTTCCCCTTCACAGTCTACGGTTATGTCAAAGTCACGTACAATGTGAGGTCACCGAGGGGCCGAGAAACCATGGGGAAGCTGAGAGCAGGAGGATGGTGCGGGCTCTTCCAGTCCCCGTGGCTCCCTGGGAGATGTCAGGGAAAGCTTTGGTTCTGTTGGGGCCCAGGGCAGGCCACCCCAAAATATGCCTCAGTGGCATATTGATTATTCTGCATTAAAGTTGTTTAAGAAACAGCCGATACAAGAAGAACAGGGACTTCCCTGGTGGCGCAGTGGTTAAGAATCCGCCTGCCAATGCAGGGAACCCGGGTTCGAGCCCTGGTCCGGGAAGATCCCACATGCCGCAGAGCAACTAAGTCCGTGCGCTACAACTACTGAGCCTGTGCTCTAGAGCCCACGAGCCACAACTACTGAGCCCACGTGCCACAACTACTGAAGCCCGTGCACCTAGAGCCTGTGCTCCGCAACAAAGAGAAGCCACTGCAATGAGAAGCCTGCGCACCGCAATGAGGAGTAGCCCCTGCTCGCCACAACTAGGGAAAGCCCATACACAGCAATGAAGACCCAACACAGCCAAAAAAAGAGGGAAAAACAAAAACCACTAACCCTCCTCTCTGTCTCCCTGGAAGTAGGAAATACCTCTCTCATATGAAAGGTGCAGTCCCTGCACCTGCAGGTAGAAGGACATATTGGGCCAAGAAGCTCTTGTGTGTCTGTTAGCATAACTGACGCTATCTGGGGCCTGGATGGCTCGTCCTGTCCTTTTGCTGACTCTGCTCAGGACTGTACAGTAAATCACTTATCTGTGCCAAGGGCTTTGTAGTTAACAGATATTGTTTAACGATCATTAGGACCATGTGGCCTCTATGCTCTTTTTGTCCCCAAACAATAATGAAGACCTTTGTTGATGTATTGCCGGTACCCATGAGGTTGGTTACCTATTCATAAATCTTGACTTAGGAATGCACGTCCTGTTTCCAAGCCTGTACCCCCATACCCTAACTTAACTATAAAATTGTCCCCATGGCCCCTCGGCAGTGCGGAGTGCTGCGCATGCTTCTGTACTGTCATCCACCCGACCCCACCCTCTAAGTTACCCTATAATAAATTGATCCACTGAGGATATGGAGCTGCCTGCCTCGTTTTTTCGGTCTCAAGATGCCTTCTTATTTCGGTGGGCACCTTTCATTTCCTCTGTCTTCCAACAACGTGGATAAACAAACCTTGTAACTTTAATTTACTACCCCAAGCCCCAACTGTTTAGATTCTTCACCGATTAAGCACCAAAACCTACGTTTCTTTGTCCTGTCAACTCCTTACAAAGTTATTGTCTTTTTTGTCTAAAAACTATAAAAGCTGCCTGCTCCGGCCACTTCTTAGGTCCTATTTCTATGAGACCTCTGTGCACATGAATTAAAATGTGTTTCTTTTTCTCCTGTTAATCTGTCTTGTGTTGATTTTATTATTAGTCCAGCCACAGGAACTCATGAGGGGCAGAGGGGGATATTTCCCCCTCCCTGACGGTTCCGACCTTCCCTGGTCCGGGCCCCATGAGGATTTCCTGGCTGCATGCTTTCTAGTCCCATGATGCCTGTGAGATTGACAGCTCTCTCCTTATAGGGAACCACCATGCACTTACCATTCGGAGTAGGCTTCTGTCTCCTAAAGAGTAAACATGTCTGATATGCCTTGCTCATCTAGAACACAGCTGTCTGGTGTCTATGAGAGCTTCCCTAACTGTCCCAAACTCACAGACCTAAGGTAACTAGATGGTTTGGGGTGGTGGGCATGGCAGATTCTGGTCCAGAATGATCGTTCCGTGCCTGCTTGCAACCTTGACTGCTCCTGAATCGACTCCACCTGGAGTTCTGAGCAAGTTGGAGAGAGAATAATGGACAGAGGCAACACCCTGAAGAAGGTCAGGGAGGGAAAGAGAGGCTGCTGTGTTGGGATTGTTTAAAATTAATAGCAATTGTCAAGAAATACTGAACTCAGGGCTGTGGTAAACGGAGACTGTCCCTCATAGGGCCAATTTCAGTCTCTTTTGAAACAAACATGATGTGTTCTATGAGCATGAGGTGCAAATACAATGATACCTCTTTGATTTCCGAATTAGTCTTCCCAGCTCTCACTGGCCCTTATCAGTGGAAAGTCCATTGTCTTCCTCTAGAGGCTTCTCTCTCTCAAATTATTACAAATGCTACTTGGGGTTTGCTGTTGAAGGCAGGCCTGCCCATACCAACAGAGAACTAAACTTGTCCACTGACTCAGGCCCACACCTCTGCTGGCCTTTGCAGGGGCCCACACCTGGCCTCCCGGGTCAGGCTCTCTCCATTACAGAATCTCCCTAACGGATCTCTTCATGGTTCCTGCAGTGCATCACTGCACTGGTGTGGCTGGGTCCAGAGGGCCTTCCAGCCTCAGTCTCTGTGGGTCCTGTTGACCCTCATGGAGACCTTGGGGTTCCTTGCAGTCTGTAGACTTTGGTCTATGGCCACATCAGACAGTAGGAGTTAGGGTACTACTACCTTCCCTACCAGAATGCCCTGGGGCTCCTTATGCAAATTATCTCCTATTTCTCTGCATACAAAAGGTGAGAGGAGCCAATCAAGAGTGCCTGAGAGGCCCAGAAGTTTCACATTTATATAACAAAGGGAGTCGATGGAGTGGCTTCACAGAACAGTTCCAAGGTGGTTTTGATGACCCTACACAGAGAAGAGGTTGTAATTTTTAAAAAATAATTTCGGTAAAATCATTAAAAAATTTTTTTAAATAAATTTATTTATTTTTGGCTGCATTGGGTCTTCGTTGCTGCACACGGGCTTTCTCTAGTTGCGGGGAGCGGAGGCTACTCTTTGTTGTGGTGCGCGGGCTTCTCACTGCAGTGGCTTCTCTTGTTGCAGAGCACACGCTCTAGGCGCAAGGGGTTCCGTAGCATGTGGGATCTTCCCGACCAGGCCTCGAACCCATGTTCCCTGCATTGGCAGGCAGATTCTTAACCACTGTGCCACCAGGGAAGCCCTTGAGATCGTTTTATGTATAGTCATAAGTAATATGGAGAGATCCCATTAGATATCCACGTGTACTTTATCCAGTTTCCACCAATGGTAACACCTTGCCAAGCTCTGATACAATATCACACCCAGGATACTGATACTGGTACAGTCACGAGGCAGAATAGTTCTATCCATCACCACAAGGATCTCACCTGTTGCCCTTCTATAGCCACGCCCACACTCATCCACACCCTGGTCTTCTGGCAGCCAATAATCTCTTCTCTGTCTATATAATTTTGTCGTTTTGAATGTTATCTAAATTATAGTATATAGCTCTTAGGGATTGGCTTTTTTCAACCAGCATCATTTCCTGGAGATTCGTCCAAGCTGTTATGTGTATTAACAGTCTGTTCCTTTTTTTTTTTTGCGGTACACAGGCCTCCCACTGCTGCGGAGCACAGGCTCCGGCCGTGCAGGCCCAGCGGCCATGGCTCACGGGCCCAGTCGCTCCGCGGCATGTGGGATTCTCCCGAACCGGGGCACAAACCCGCGTCCCCACGCATCGTCAGGCGGACTCTCAACCACTGCGCCACCAGGGAAGCCCCAGTCTGTTCCTTTTTATCACAAAGTATTAGTCCATTGTTGTGGATATATCAGTTTGTTTAAACATTCACTTTTTTTTTTTTTTTTTTTTTGCGGTACGCGGGCCTCTCACTGTTGTGGTCTCTCCCGTTGCGGAGCACAGGCTCCGGACGCGCAGGCTCAGCGGCCATGGCTCACGGGCCCAGCCGCTCCGCGGCATGTGGGATCTTCCCAGACCGGGGCACGAACCCGTGTCCCCTGCATCGGCAGGCAGACTCTCAACCACTGCGCCACCAGGGAAGCCCTAAACATTCACATTTTAAAGGTTATCTGAGTTGCTTATAGCTTTTGGCTACTACAAATAAAGCTGCTATAAAACTTTGTACAGGGGTTTCCTGTTAGATTATGTTATTTCTGTATTCAAAGTTCTGCTAAGTACTGACAGGGTTTAGAACATGCTACCCCAAAATACAGCACGTTGGTATATGTATTGAAGATTTTAAGCTGAAGGAATTTGAGAAAATCGCAGATGCAGGAAGTTCACTCTGACCTTGCCCCACTCTTCTCTCCTGAAGCAGGTCATAAGACCCTCCTGCGAGGTACCCTCCCTGTACCCAGAGGAAAGAGCAGCTTCATCTCCAAGACAGACGGACACCCAGAAGAATCCTAACGAACAAGCCCTGTTGAGTTTCCCCCAGTTACTACCCTGAGCTTATACCTGCTTTGTCCTGTGAGGGAGGAGCAGTAATTTTCCCTCTACCTTTCTAAGCTCTCGGCTGAGACCCTCTTATAACAAAAAGACAGATTAACAGGAGAAAGACAAAGTTAATTAGGTGTAGGAGAGCCCCACAAAGATATGAGACTCAAAGAAGTGACCAGAGCAGACAGCGTTTATACCTTTTAGACAGGAAACAATACATTTGTAAAGAATTGACCAAAGGGCTTGGATTGGAGGCAGTTAATGGTGAAGGAGAAACAAGGTTCGTTTATATAGCCTTCTAAGCCCTAAATTCCCTGACTCTGGTGATAAGGATGCCTCCCTTCCTGCTGGTACGGGGAGGGTACCTTTCACATGTACCTTTTGCTGTTCTCAGGGAAGAAGGGCGAAGGGGTGGGTGTCAGAGTGACCTTCTTGCTTCTGCTATTTCTCAAACTCTTTGAGGTTAAGATATGTAGTATGCCAAGGTGCTGCATTTTGGGGGAGTGTGTCCTAAACCCCATCAGTCCCATGATGTTTCCTCACGACTTTGTACTCTTCACCAAACCCAGCATTAAAACACTCAGGCTTAACTGCTTCTTCAGTTTCTCATTTCCTTAAGAAGGCTCCTGAGTCATGCAGAACTTACATTAGATAAATGTGTATGCTTTTCTCAATCTGTCTTTTATTACAGGGGCTCCAGCCAAAAACTTCAAAGGATAGAGGAAAAACATATTTTTCCTCCCTGACAGTATAAAAAGGAACATTTCATTACCTTCCTGCCTTCCTCTCCGACTGCTTACAAGGCCCGCCCCGCCCGCATCCCCCACCCCACCCCCGCCCCCGTCTCCAGCTACACTGTGACCGGAGAAGCCTGTCCTGCCCCTGCACTGCTGCGCCTTCTGCCTGGAACTCTCCCAGCAGCTTCCCTTCCCTTAGGCCTCCCCTTACCACTTAACGTAAAATAACTGCCCGCCCCCCTTTACTCTGACTCGTTTTCCTCGATCACACTTAATACCGTATGACACAGTATTTTACTTGCTCCTTTAAAAAATGTCCTACGACTCTCACTAGAAAACAATCTCCAGTAAGGTAAGGTATTTATTTTTCATTGCTGTGTCCCTCAGCGGGATCAGAGCCTGGCACAGGACAGGTGCAGTAAACATGCCTGAACGAATGAATGAATGAGTGGAAGCACGTAGGGTGGACACACAGGCACACAGAGCCAGTGGGGCTGGGGTGCTGGGAGAGGTTTGCAGCCCCAGGGCCACGTAATACCCAGAAGTGGTCCGCTCCACGCCGGCGTTGGACCTGCATGCAGCCTTCCCATTCCCTTCCAAGGAGCTCCCTGGGGTCCCCTGTGTCATCTTCCTTTTTTAAAATATTTATTTATTTATTTATCTATTTATTTATTTATTTATTTTTGGCTGCATTGGGTCTTCATTGCTGTGCCTGGGTTTCCTCTAGTTGTGGCGAGCGGGGGCTACTCTTCGTTGAGGCGTGCAGGCTTCTCATTTCAGTGGCTTCTCTTGTTGTGGAGCACAGGCTCTAGGTGCGTGGGCTTCAGCAGTTGTGGCACATGGGCTCAGTAGTTGTGGCTCTCAGGCTCTAGGGCACAGCCTCTGTAGTTGTGGCGCACGGGCTTAGTTGCTCCGCGGCATGTGGGATCTTCCCGGACTAGGGCTTGAACCTGTGTCCCCTGCATTGGCAGGCGGATTCTTAACCACTGCGCCACCAGGGAAGCCCCCCCACCCCACCTCCCGTGTCATCTTATGATCTCAGTCAGGGTACCCCAGGCCACAGAACTTTTTAAGGAAAACTTATCCTCAAAAAGAAAGGGGTCAGAATATTGATCCTTTGCTTCCCAAGAGGCTCCTGCAATGGTGTCCTTATAATTTGTTGTCCAAAGTGGCAAATGAGTTGCAAGGGGGCGCTGTAATGTATCATCAGCATACTGGGCACACACGGAATGGTCCAACCCAAACCCAGACACACAGCTACCCTCCCCAGACTCTCTATGCAAATATGCCCTCGCTCCATCCCCACCAGCAGTCGGATTTAGAGCTCTAAGCACAGGGCGGCACAAACTCTTGTCTTGCAAAACAAAAAAGACAAAAACCAAAACACCCCGGCATACACCTTTCACCCAGAACAAAGGGCACCAACCACACTACATCTGCTTGAGCACAGGGCGCACTGGGGGTCTGCAGGGGGTGACCGACAGAGGAGCACAGGGCAACTTTACAATGGCAGCCTTTCTAGCTAAAAGGATAAAAAAAAATTGAATGTCTTCACCAGATATAGCTAAATCAAATTGACCTCTGAAGCTAAACTATAAAATATTTATCAGAACAGAGTTATACAAAGTGTTATTGAGATCAAGTAGCTCCCTGTTTCCCCCAAATGCCCATTAACGCATCAAAAGAAGGAATCCACAGGTCGGAAGGGCTGTGTAAAGAGTGAACTGCAAAAGCAATCACTGGCTGCATGTTTCCTGCAAGTGTGTCCCTGCAGCTGAGGTCCTTAGACTTCCCTGAGCCTTATAAGAATCACCTGGGGGCTTCCCTGGTGGCGCAGTGTTTAAGAGTCCACCTGCCGATGAAGGGGACGCGGGTTCGTGCTGGGTCCGGGAGGATCCCACATGCCGCGGAGCGGCTGGGCCCGTGAGCCATGGCCGCTGACCCTGCGCGTCCGGAGCCTGTGCTCTGCAATGGGAGAGGCCACAACAGTGAGAGGCCCGCGTACCGCAAAAAAAAAAAACCTGCCCTTTGGGTAAACTGAAGGTGTGAAGAGCATCGTGAGGAGTGCTGCAAATCAGTGCTAGGATTCTCCACATCGTCTCAGATTTAATTAGTCATAAAATTAGCTTCCTCAAGAAACCCAAGCTCCTCCCCCCACCCTCCACTGCACATACACATACTTTCCCCACAATCAGCATCTCTGGGCGTTCGAAGAACTTTGCTGGAATTTCTAGGAATGGGAAGTCCCAGATCAGGACTCACCCTGATGCACTGCAGATGGTTGGGGGACCCTAGGATACCCCCAAGTGAGGCCCTGAAACACCTGCTCGAAGAGCTGCTGTCCCAGAGGCATTTCTTGGACTTGGCGACGGTTCTCAAGCTGGGCCCTGAGCACGAGTCAGGGAGGGAATGGGGGTAGGGGGTGTTATGGGTTACTGACAGTATTTCAAAAAGCCCAAGCAAAAGCTTCAAAGTCTCTGAGACGAGGCTGTACTGCTACCTAAAGCCCCAGTTTCTTCATTTTCAGCTGGACTCATATCATCTGTGTAACTCTCTTGCTCATCTCATACTCACCAGAAGCTTGGAGAGGAGGCTAGACTGACTTCTGAGTAATCAAAATTTGATTATTAGAAAAGAATCCAATTTGCCTTCTAGAGGCATCCTTGGTGGAAGAAAGGAACCACACTCACCACAGGAACCCACGGATCCTGGGCGGAGGGCAGTGCCTCTCGTTTCCGCCTCCTTCCTTCCTCCCTGTCTGCCTCCCACTGTCTCCACAGTGAACAGAACCAGCACCCAGGCATCCTTGACCAGGGTCCAAGGCACCTCGATCGACCTCGAGAGAAAAGCTGTCCCGCTCTTCCTGGTGCAATGCCGGCACAGCGCTCTGATGGAGTCCACATGCAAATAAGAACACTTTTTTGTTTTGCATGTCTGGGTGCAGAAAATCCTCAGCATCTGGATGGGTGTCTGAGAAACAAAGATGTTCTCTGGGCTCTGGGATTGGGCGTTCTGGTGGTGGGTGGTCCTGCATCTCAGATAATTGACATCAGGGAGGCTTCTGGGAGGCAGGAACGAGAAGACAGGAGGCCCCTGCCGGGCAGCTCTGCCATATACTCAGCCTGGCTCAGCTGCCAGAGGGTCCCGTGCTTGGTGCCCGGCTTCTCTGGTGCAGAGTAACAGGGAGAGTCTGGGAGGTGGCCTGGAGAAGGACAGAGCTATTCTACCAGCGAGAGCCCAGCAGGTCAGGCCCGGGAGGATGCTGAGGGAGGAGATGGGCTTCCTGCCCTGGCCAGCTCACTCTGTCTGGTCTGGGAGCTGGACTTTGGGGATGAAAATAACGTATTTAGAGAACCAGATGGTTAGGACTGAGGAAGGTTAGGACTGAGCTCGGCCTGGCTGGCTGGCTGTGTGGAGAGGTATGGTGGCATTTAATCACGTCTAAGGGTACACAGAGGCTCAGCTTTCCAACAGTGAAGCCAGGCTTATTCCCTGTGAATAAGGGAAGGGGGTTTAAACTGCAATGTGATACATTTAAGTTAAACACGGGGGTAGCCTTTCTGCAGGGGCCATTTAACACAGCGCAGATTCTCCTCTGTAGTCTCACCCCCAAGCCAGGCCCACTTCTCATCCTGCCTCAGGCTAGAGTGCCCACCACCTTGGCCACTGATTCTCTAAATCCTACCCACCTGGAGGCTAAGTGTATGTACCCCTTCCTCCAAGAAGCTCTTGACAACAGGCACTGTTGGTTGACATATCAGTTTAGATTAGGTTCTCTGAGAGCATCACCAACAATAAAATAAAGATGGTTGAAACCAACTAGAAATGTATTTTCCCCTCTCTCTCATTCAAGAAGTCAGTAGGTGGTGGTCTAGGGCTGACAGAGCACTCCATGGTGCCCGGGGCTCAGCGTCCTTTTAGTTCTGGAATCTACCATCTTGAAGGTAGAGCCTATAGTGGTTTTCATGTTCAAGGCAAAAGGCCGGAGGGAGAGGACATTAAGGGAAGAGTATATGCCAGCTGTCCTTTAAAGAAGGCTCTGGAAGCTGCCCTCAACTCCTTTGTTCACATCTTATTGACCAAAACTTAGTCACCTGGCCTCTCCTAGCTGCAAGGGAGGCTGGGAAGTACATTCTGGATAGCCATGTGCCCAGCCCAAATCAGGGCTCTGTCACCTCAGAAGAAGGGGAAGAGGGATATTGGGGACAAAAATTCTAGCAGAGATATAATTTGTCTGGATGTGGTTCCTTCTCCTACAGGACTCAGGAAGGATGCCAGCTCTAGAGCCCCTTGGCTCTCCCATCTGAAGTACATCACCCCACTCCTCTTTCCAGATCTCTTATATCCAGACTCAGACCCTTCTCGTCATCTCTGCAGCCACCACCCTGCTCCAAACCCCCAGCAGCTCTCTACTGCAAACACATGAAAAGATGCTCAACGTCATTAGTCATCCAAGAAAAATAATTAAAATCACGAGATACTACTATACACACACTCAAATGGCTAAAACTAAAGACTGATAACACCAAGTGTTGACAAGTGAACTCTCATACATTGCTGGTGGGAATGCAAAATGCACAGCCACTTTGGAAACTAGAAACATTTACGCATATACTTATCAACCCTATTGTATCAATACTAACTTCTCCCCCTGCTTCTACCCTTAGAATAGCCCAGACTATTCCTAATACAGAGTAATCCCTTTAGAACCAACATGTGATCACATTTCTCCCCTGCGCCTAACCTTTCACTGGTGTCCGTTGAAGAGCAAAACGGCTGCTAAGACCCCCAGGTGATTTGCCCCTCCTCCTCACCTCTGTGACCTACCACCTCCCACACTCCTCCCCCAGCAAACTTCCAGCCTCACTGGAACCGAACAGAGAACTGAAATGGAGGCTCAGAGAGGATTACCTATACTGCTGCCTAGAGTAACTCCTTTTAAAAAGGGCCCTTCCCGTCTCACAACCCCTGGCCAAGAAAGTGCCTACTTTCTAAACTTACTGTTTCTCAGAAATTCCACACCTGCCCTTGGCTCAGATCCTTCCATTCCTCCGTTCCCTTTTCCCAGAACATCTTCCCCAGGTATCTTCAGGGCTTGCTCCCTCACCTCCCTTTGACCTTGACTCAAGCACCCCCTTTAAAATTACAACCCTTCCTTACCCTGCCCACTGCTTGATCTGCCCCCTAGCCCCCCACAATGACGCTCACTGTCTTCTAACTGACTCTATAGTTTACTTATGTCTCTCTTCCGTCCAGGATGCAGGAATTTTTATCTGTCCATTTACTGCTATTTCCCTGGGGCCTGACACATGGAGCGCACTGGAGGCCCAGACATTTGTTTTTCTTGTATTTCTTCTTGTGTGTTCGCTCCCCCTTCTTCCCCAGGCCTGTGAGTTCCTCGAGGGCAGGGACCTTGTCTTGGCTTCCCTGGGCATCAAGATAGGCTTGAAGCATGCCGTGGGTACCCAGGAAGTGCTCAATTCAGGTTTTGTGGGAAGGTACGGCACGCCTTGTGATAGATGGACAGTTGCTCTTCGCCCTACGCCTCGGATACTTTAGCTGAGAGAGCCCCTGGATGCAGGACAGTGACATCAGTCATTTCAGAAGAAGAGGTTATTAAATGAAAGAGAAATTGAAAAGGAAAAGTCAATTGGGATCGGGAGACCACTGCTCTGTGACATCCATTTCTCCCTTAGCTGAAGTGGTTTTTGATTGGACTGGCCTCTCTCCGAGTTGGGGCAGAAGCTAATCAAAGGCCGTTTTTCTTTCTTTGCAAGGAGCAGTGTTAATCAGAATAGTGAGAGCTGGGCCTTCAGGCTCTGCATTTATAGAAAAGTGGCCTTGGTGATGAATGTGCACCAATTATCCTTACCAGAGTCCTTTTCAGGAAGAACGAGCTCAAGATTAGTGGTTAATGCGAATCCTGAATCCCAGGAACCCACCCTGAAGCCTGAGGAAATCATCCCAATACATCATTCTGATACTGTGCTATTTCCAGCTCAAGGTTGTCTGCAAATGGGGCCTGCGCTTTCAAAATGGAAAGAAAATTAGAGAGTGGGCTCTTTTTGGAAGGGGTGGTGATACTGTTTTTAAAAGTTGTTAACCCGATGAGGGAGCACAGTGGGATAGAAAGAAAAAATCTCATGTTCCAGTGCAGAATCCTGCCCCTTATGGGTTGTGTGACCCACGCAAGCCACGTGGCTTCTGTGAATCTCAATTTCCTTGTCTCTAAATGGTGGCAATGATTTCTGCCTACCTTCTGGGACAATGGTGTCAATCAAATTAGACTGGAGACTTCCCTGGTGGCACAGTGGTTTAGGATCCACCTACCAATGCAGGGGACACGGGTTCGAGCCCTGGTCCGGGAAGATCTCACATGCCACAGAGCAGCTAAGCCTGTGCGCCATAACTACCGAGCCTGCACTCTAGAGCCTGCGAGCCACAACTACCGAATCCCGCGTGCCTAGAGCCCGTGCCCTGCAACAAGAGAAGCCACTGCAATGAGAAGCCCGCGCACCGCAACGAAGAGTAGCCCCCGCTCGCCACAACTAGAGAAAGCCCAGGCGCGGCCATCAAGACCCAATGCAACCAAAAAAAAAAAAAAAAATTAGATTGTACCTGGGAAAGGACACAGAGAAGGTAGAGTCTACAAATGTGGGGTATAGTATTATTTAGCAAAGCCATATATTGTGCCACGCCACACTCCAGGAGTCGCAGCCTGGTTGGGGAGAGGTCTCAGGACAGAGAAAGGACAGTGTGAGCCCAAGCGTGAATTGGGGTCACCCTGCCCAGGCTTTCTCTGCATTCTTGGGGGAGGGGCAGAGTTTACAATCGCGAGGCAGTGGCGGAGGTGGGTTAGCCTCTTACGGTCCTGGAGGCTGAAAGTCCAAGATGATCCTTTTAGGGCTAAAATGAAGATGTCAGCAGGTTTGGTTCCTTCCGGAGGCTCAAGGGGAGAATCTGTTTCCTGGCATCTTCCAGCTTCTGGAAGCTACTTGTACTCCTTGGCTCATGACCCCTTCCTTGCATTACTCTGACCTCTTGGTTCTGTCATCACATCTCTTCCACCTCTTCCATCATCATATCCCCCTCTGCCTTCCTCTTACATGGACACTTGTGATTGTATTCAGGGCACACTCAGATAATCCAGGATAATCTCCCCATCTCAAAATCTTTAAATCACACCTGCAAAGTCCCTCTGCCATTTAAAGTAATACATTCACAGATTTCAGGAATGAGGACATCTTTGGATATCTTTGGGGGCCATTTATCAGCTGACCACAGATCCCCTTCCTAGAAACAACCCATTTCTGGCCCTTCAAAATCTCAACAACTCGTTTAGGGGTCAGTGTACGTACAGACTCCACTTTGCAGTTGTGGGGCTGGGAGATGCTAGGCAGCTTATTTGAATGGGCTGAACTATCAAACTGGAGGGAAAGCTTCCCTCCAAACCCTGAGAACTGGTTGGGAGGAATGGGTTGAGGCATGGCCCAGAGAAGGGTGTATCCCAGCTGCTGATCCAGGTGCCAGGAGGTAACTTGCAAGGTCAGAGGTCACATCTCCTCCTGAAGTGTCTTCCCCACTCTCACCACTCACCCCTGCTCTATGGAGGACCTGTTTTGCTGTGTGACCTTGGACAAGTCACTAAACCTCACGAGTCTGTTGTCAATTCTGAAAAATGGAGCCTGGACCACATCACCTCTCAAGAGCCCTTTTAGCTCCAGGGCTTTAGGATCATCACACATGGTCCAGTCCTGGGATTATGGCAGATGAGGAGAGGACCCTGCCACAGTGTGACAGACCCTGATCTCAAGAGCAGAAGCTACCAGTCTGGCTTGGGCTGGCTCTGATTTCAGAGCTGGAAGCAGACATCAGCCTTAGAAGTCGCAGGAATCAGGAAACCCAGACTCTAGACTTGGGTCCACTCCTGTTTTGTGATCTTGTGAAAGTTGCTTTTAACATCCTAGAGTGTCATTTTTTCCCCCAAGCATAAAATAGGAATAAAGAATATTTTTCTCACCTATCCCCTAGAAGACACTTCTAGGGGATAGGAAGTTGGAAAAAGCAAGCGTATCATGGTGTCAAAGACAAAAACTGGACCTGTAAGGAGATTAGCTTATCCAGGATATTGCAATAAGTTAGCACCTCCCGGATGCGAAGATCAGAGTGTCTCAGTGGTTTGCCTTAGACTTTGATAGGGAGGCGTTACAAGTGAGGTGATTACAAGTTGTAACTATGAGTTAAAGGTGGGGTGATTTACAGTTAGATTTGTGTTTGTAATCAGTAGAAGTATCGATTAGCTGAACAGGTAACGCTCATCTGTGTCTAGCTAGTTTCAGGGGGACAAACAGTTCTAATCTTAGCTGATTATTCTGAGATAAAGAGCTTGGAAGTTGGTGAGGGGCAAAAGGGAAAAGGTCTGTCTGTGTTTGACCTTTACCAGGGCTCTGAGGTAAGGGTAGAGTCCTTTGTGGGGCATTCAAGGCCCTTTACCATCTGGTCATGCTCTGTATTTCTAGGCTCACCTCCCCCCTCCTCTTCCCCACATACACACACATACCCCAGAGTCCCAACCCCAAACAATGACCATTCCCCACATCAGATGTGTTTTCTGTTCCTTTCTTTGCCTGGAATAATGACTCATTCTTTGAGACTCAGTTCAATTGACCCCAGCTCTGAGAAGTCAGGCTGAGTTTGGGGATCCCTCCTCTGTGCTCCCAGGCAACTTGTTCTGTGCACCCACTAGACCACATTAGAGGATGTTTCTTGTCTATTGGTCTCCCCAGCCAGAGGCGAGCTCCTAGAAGGTGGGGCTGGATCTCACTGTGATTCCTGCAACCTCCATCAAGACTGATTTCCCATAGGTGTTCTTGACAGGGACAGGGTAAAGAGACAAAGTAGGTGATTAAATGGTTAATCCCACTAAGGGATTGTAAGTAGAGAGAAAAGTATGGGAGTCCCCTGGAAGTTAACGATCACTCAAGAAAGCGGGCTTGCTCAACAGCTAAACCAAGCGGCCTTGCTTAGCAACAAAACCGCCAATAGAAGCATGAGACATGCCCCCAAACAAAACAATGGTGGAATGAGACCCACATCCTGCCCAATGAGGTCAGTAAGTTAATGATTCCTAGGACATGCTTCTCTGCATGCACTACAAACAAATATATAAGGAAAAGATAACATTATACTGAAACCTGAGATGATTTACCATATTTTAATATATGTTACCACCTTTTTGTTCATTTCCATAGTACCATGACAGGGCCATAGAGGGTCAAAAACTCCCCCTCCCGATGTGTAGGAGGAGTTAATGATGGAAGAGTAAAAGAAAAAGGAAGAAGGTGGTCATCTCCCCCTCCCCACGTTCCTTTGATTATGAAACTGTAGCCCACTAAGTTCTCAGGGTGGCACTCCCTTGCCTGCCCACTTGTATCTCTCACAAGCATCCTGTACTAATAAATCACGTCTTGCCTGTGGCTTTGCTTCTCGCTGAATACTTTCTGTGCTGAGACAAAAGAACCTGAGCTTTATTAAGTCCTGAGATGAGTTCTGCAGTTTCCGACCAGGTGAGCGGTTTTAATTAAAAAGACAGTGGGTTTGGGTCCCATCCCCTGGGTTCAAGTCCCAGTCTGAGATGTGGCTGGGCTTGAGTTTCATCTGAGGAGAAGGGCGGTTTCGTTCTCGGTGGAAAGAAGCAATGAAAGGAGGGAGGGAAGGAGGCACACAGACCTGAAGAACCTTCTGCCACACTGATGACCTCATGTGCCTCCACGTGCAGTGTCTCCTCATGCTTAAAAGCCAAGTAGACACCCCTTAGCCTGGCACTGAAACAGCTCCAGAAGGTAACCTCCACCCTCCCCTCCCCCTCCTCACCACCACAAACTGGCACCTTGGGCCACATTGCTCTTTCTCAGCCCTGAACACAAAGTGCTTGCCCACCGCTTTGCCTTTACTCCACAGTTCCCCACCTGGGCACCCCCCCTCCCCCGCCCCCGCCACATTGCCGTGTACGCAGGCTCCACCCACCTGCAACCTCCGGGATCAGCTGGCTTCTGCTCACCTTGACATCAGTCTCAACACTGAAGGAATCCTCAGTCTGGCATCCAATGTAACTGAAAGACAGTATAAATCTTTACTGCAGTCATCTGATAAAATACCAAAGGCAGATTATAATAATAGCAGAGAGGACGGCTTGATGACACCGTCCACCGTGGCTCAGCCCTGCTCCTTCACGCTCTCAACCAGCTTACTTCCTGCCCTTTCCAATATAAACCACATCCAGCCACTCTTCAAGTGTCCACTTCTTCTTTATTCCAATTTATACCATAAAAGCCCAGACACCTAGGTAGGAGGTGGAGCTAAGTCTGTCTTCCCTTAGGTACCACTTCCCCACCCTCTGGGAGGTCTGTCCCCTGTCCTCCAGTGCCCTGCTCCCCAGGAGAGGTACTCCACCCTGGCTGCATGCTGGGACCCCCCCGGGTGCTACTCCAGGGTCCCTAGTGATTTGTCTGGGGTCTAGGCTGCTCAGCCGATGCTGGAGAGGGTCCCTATTCTCCCTGTCATCTTGTGAGGATGTCTTTTGCTGCTGAGTGTCTGTCTGTCTGTCTTTCCTCACTAGACTGCATGTACTTCCAGGCAGGTTTGATTTTCATTTACCTTTGAAACTGTTGGGGAGGAAGACAGTTTCCTCTACCCTTAGAAGTTCTGGCTAGTCTAACAATTAACTTGATACGAGACAGATTAACAGGAGAAAAATCAAACAAAAGTTTAATAACACGTATACATGGGAGAGACCCAGGAAAACTAAGTAACTTGCTGAAACCCTCACCTCAAATACCATCTTCAGCTAAAGACAAAAGAGGATGTTGGGGGTAGTGATCTGAAACCTCAAAGGGGAGGAAGGCAACTGACATAAAGAGGAAAAGCAAGTGTTTGGTAAACAAATGTTTGCTGGGCCCTGCAGAGACAGCAGGACACAGAGAGGAATTCTAACAGACAGATTTGCTGGGTGCCTCCCTGTCTACACACCTAGTTCATACCCTAGTCATCCATGGGGACAGCTCCCTTCCTGCAACAGGTGCATTCTTTAGACAGTTAGGGGGAAGGTCGAAGGTTCTTCCTGGGTCTTTTGGGCCTTGAAGTAATCAGCCTAAATCGATCCTCATGCCAAAGAGAAACATTTTGGGGTGACAAATTTTGTTCCCCTACAAACACCATCCCCACCCCCAAAGCCCAGCACCTGGTTTGGTCTTACAGACCTTTGGTGCCAGAAGAGAACTTAGGGGTGACCAAAGGCAAAGCTCTCATTTTGCAGGGCTCAGCTGAGGCATAGAAAAGTTCAGCGATGCGCTAGTGGTCACACAGGTGTCCTGGCTCCTGGAGCCCCAGGATTCATTCAGAGCCTCCTTCCCTAACCAACCCCCAGGGACCACATCCAGGCAGACCCCCTGGGGCACCGCAGCCTGCAGAACTCCAGTAGCCAGCGGATGGAGGAAATCCCTGCCCCATAGCCTGTGAAGACCATTTCTAGGCTAGGCTTGCAGGTTCTTCGATTTTTTCCACAGCTCGTGGAAGCCACAGCAATGCCCCAAGAGTCACAAAGGGCCCTTTTTTTCCAAGATCTATGTCTTCCACCAGCAGTGCCAGCCACAGACATCGCTCTTAGCATGGGCGCTAGGGACCCAGGGGCCCGGAAGGAAAGGAAGGGACCCAGGTGGTCTCGCCTGGACCAGCTGCTGGCCCCCTACCTGACGTGGCAGCTTAGTGAGGAGACTCTGCTGGGAGAGGGGAAGTGTGGGCCTCCCAGCCAGGAGGGGACCCCTGAGAGGGCTGCAAGATCCAGGCCCTTGAGGGCAGAGGTATCATAAGTTGGGGGGGGATGGGAGGGACTCTATGAGGCTGGAGCCCAGATAGGCGGTGGCCAGGAAACCTTTTAGGGTGACCAAATCACCGTCATCTAGATTCCTAAGGCTGTCAACAAATCACTACAAACACAGCTTAAAACAACAGAAATATGCCTCACAGTTCTGAAAGCTGGAAGCCCAAACTCAAGGTGACGGTTGGGCCATGATCCCTCTGAATTCTCTAGGGGAGGAAGGCTCTAGAAGGGCTCTCTGGACTGCATCCCTAACGGGATGTTGATTGTGAGCAGTAAGCTACGATGTCAGGACAGATCTGCAGAGATTTTGATATAAAGATCCCAGTAGCCCCGATTCAGGTAAAGACCCCGCCCCCAGCATCCCTCTATAAATAAGATATGCATAGAGTAACCCAAACCCTAAGACTGTTGTGCAAATAGTCATAAACACTTGCCCTTCTGCTGCCCTACATCTGACCCACCCCTCTTAGGACTGAGGATCCCCCTCTGTAACTCTTTATGGGAGCGTCTGGCTTTCCACTGGAGAAGTTGAAAACGCCACCCACTTCCACCTCCAGGGTAGTCGGGGTGCAGGCTCTGCCCTGGGGTTCACTCATCAGGCATCCAGGGCAGAAGGGGGCGCTCATCCTGGAGTGACTTGAAAGGGCAGCACAGAGGTCACTCCCAGTGGGCCCAAGACAGTGTCTGAGCTGGGCAACAGGGGTGACAATTTGTGCTAACAGGTCACCTCAGCCTCTGGTGGCCTGTGTCCAGCCTGGGTGACATCTAGTGTCTGAGGCCATGGGGGCCTTACCTCCTCTTTCCTGGTTCCCACCTGACTTCTGAGCTGCATACTTCAAATTGAAGGCAATTCTGTGAGCTCCCACCCTAAATATTCACCAGATTCTTTTTCTGCTTAAATCCGCTGTTACTAAGAATTTGGCTGAATCATACATTAACTGAGAAAGCATATGAGAAAGCACTTTGTAAAGTGTAAAGTACCAGGAAAATGTTAGCTGTCAGTATTCAAGGCCTCCAGGCAGAAAGTCCTCCCAGACACCCACCCCTCACCTGGCCATAGCAACTCCCACAGGACACTCCTCTACCCTTGGGGTCTGCGGGGCCAGACCCCCCAGATCCGCCTGTCTGTGGTCCACACTGCCCCGGCAGGCCAGGTAATTCAAAAATGGAAGACGTTCCCTGAACTTTATCCTTCTTTCCAGAGAGCCAAGGACGTAAGATTGGAAAGAAATATACGAGCAGGAGGGGTGAAATGGGGTTCGCTCTATTTCACAGCCACTGTTATTAGTAATAAATAGGATGTGATTGCTGTTGGAGCAGCTCGCTGTGAGCCCTGGAACACATTTGCCTATCTCATCCTCAAAACTGGGAAAGGAGGAGTGACAGGGATTAAGGTACCCACTGTCCCAGAGAGGGTGAATGATTTGCCAAAGTCACACAGAGCAGAACTGGAGCCGGGACCAGGCCTGCAGTCTCCAGCCCACCCTGGGTCCATGGACCTCGACACAGACTGTGCCTGGAGGCGAAGCTTCAGCTCATGGCACATTTCCACCTGCAGAGCACTTGCCATCTTAAAATAAACCAGCCAGGCCCTCGGGAGGCTGTGCCATTCAGCCGAGGGCCTGCGAGTCCAGAAGGTTTGTGATGGAGGGAGGGGGAGCCTGGCAACTCCTAGCACTTTACCCTAGAGATTTATTCTCACCCGTGTAGGACACGAAGCACATGCAAAGTTATTCACAGCAGCTGTTTGTAGCAGCAGGAAACATAGGCAACAGCCCCTGTGTCCATCAGTAGGGCACTGGGTAGTGCCCTGCAGTATTTCCACACAGTGGCTACTTCTGCCACTTAAAAAAATATGACTGCTATGGAGAGATCCCCAGAATGTATTGCAAGGTGAAAAGAGCAAGTTACAAAAGTGGGTGTTAGTAGCTACCACTTATGCAGTAAAGGGAAAAAGAAAATCTCTATTTATGCATCTCTGGAGAATACATGAGACTGAAATATCAGTGGTTTCTGGAGAGGTGAACCGGGTGGTTGGGAGACAGGAGTGGGAGGGAGAATCTTCACAGAATATCCTTTTGTTCCTTTGGAAGCTAAAACTAGGAGAATGCATTACCTATTAAAAAAAAAAGTGCACGTGATAGTTTTTTGTTGTTGTGTGTGTTTTTTTAAAAAGGAAAAGAACTAAAAGGATGGATTTCAGATGGACAGTTTTCAGCCATCAGTTTCAATATCAGAGGGGGATATCTGGGGAACTGGAGGACAGGGCAGGTGTGCCTCTCCCGTTTGCACAGCTGAACAGGCATGGCTGCTGCCCTGTGCTGAGCAGGGTCACCAGGAAGACACCTTCTCGGAAAGCATTTCCCTGGGGGAATCACTACACCTGTTATGTCACCAAGAGGGCTACATCCTCTTTGGTTTAGGTGTTGCCTTGTCCCAAGCTCCACTTTCAAAATATACACCCCTTCGCTGTGGGCTCAAGGGGCATCCGACACACTGTTCTAACGGTAGTTTATCAAACTTTTTCACCTGGACAGGAGGAGCCCCGGAGACTTGACAGTTTCTGCAGTGGGTTGAATAGTGGTTCCCCCCAAAAGATATGCCCACCTGGAGCCTCAGATCTTCTGAGGTGATCGTATTTCAGAAGAGGGTCTCTGCAGATGTAATCAAGGTAAAAATAGAAAGATGTGGTCATCCTGGATTAGGATGGGCCCTAAACCCAATGATAAGTGTCCTTATAAGAGACAGAGAGAGGACACAGAGAGACAGAGGGGGAAAGCCACGTGAGGAGAGCGACGCATCTACAAGCCAAGAAATGTCACGGCTTGCGGGAGCCACTGGAACTTAGAGGCAGGCATGGAAGCCTCTGGAAGGGACCAACCCTAACCACACCTTCATTTTGGACTTCTGACCTCCAGTACCGTGAGGAAGTAAATTTCTGTTGTTGTAAGCCACCCAATTTGTGGTATTTTGGAAATGAAGACAGCCTTAGAGCTTTGCTGAGGACGACGAGGGGGCTCAGGGCACCAAGGGTCCCTCAAGGACTTTGCAAATTAAGGGCTGGCCCTGCTGCTCTGTGACCCTGGGAAGGAAGAACAGGGTGGCCTGTTTGAAGACAAACGTCCAGGGAAGGCTGGGCCCCCTTCTGGTCTGGGGCACCTCTTTCCCAGTTCCCTGGGGCAGAAGCATTCCTTGCAGTGGGCGTTTTTCTCTAATGGGGAAGGTGTGCCTGCCTGTCGCTAGGAAACAGGGAGCCGGGCCTGTGGGCTCCCAGCCTGGAGCGCAGGCAGATGGTGACAAGATTAAATAGTGCCTTTCATTTCAACATAGGAAATGTTTTCAATTCTCCTCTCTTCATGTCTCTAAAAAAAGGCAAGTGGCGGAAACGTCCCGCTGGAAATTTATTAACAAAAGCCCAGGCAGCCCAAAAAAAGCAGACTTCTTTTTCCCCACATGTCTCTCCAACCAGCCTGCAGGCACCCTGTGAGGTTTCTGCCCTATCACCACGACCTGCCAGCCACCGCACTGAGCCTCATTCAATCCTCCCCGTCACTGGAGGAGATAGGTTCTATTGCTATCCCATTTAACAGATGAGAAGACTGAGGCCTACGGAATGAAAGTAACCAGGTGGTAATTTGTGAGGCTGGATACTTAATACACAACAGCTCTATCTTTCGTTATATGCCCCTTAGTGATGATGTTTGTGAATGTACTTGGAAATTGCAATACAAATCTAGAAACTCATTATTACTGATACAACGAGGATCAGTAACTACAGGGCTGTGTGTACAAGAAGCACAGCAAAGAGGAAACAGCTTTGTTTTCTCCACAAATTGCTTTGGGGGCAAGGAACTAAGTGGACCGGGAGAGATTAGACATGGAGGTTAAGCCACTGCAGGTCAGAGTCTGCTGGCTGGGTCAGCGTCTCCTCTGATCTGACCACTTTGGTTACAGCTTCTGGCTCCAGAAGACCCAGTCTCTCACGTTGCTCAGCCACTAGCAGTGGCTATGCTCCCCTGGCACAGTCTTCTCACTACTGTGTGCTTGTAGGGCGGCAGAGGAAAAGGGTAAGATTGCAGGTTCCCCGGGACCCATGGAGTCAAGTGCTCAGGCTACAGATGGGTAACTGGGAGAACAGTGGGGCACAAAGAGAGGAGAAGAGAGATGTGTTGGGTCTTAGATCCATCAGGCTGGAAAGGATAGAGGGATGGCTTGCTGGACAGACATGGCCCCAAATAGTCCCTATTCTTTTCCCAACCTTACCTCCCTCTGACCGAAAATAAACACTGCTCACCATGCGAACTGTTCCTACAATCGTAATCCCTTCAGTGTCTACAACCTCTCTCCTATCAAAGTAGTTTCATATCCATCATATCACATGATACTCACCTCAGCCCTGGCAGATGGGTGGAGCAAGTGCTAACACACACCCCCAGCCCCATTGTGTACAAGGAGAAATTGAGGTCCAGACCCATCTCCTTACCTCATCCTCCATTTCCTGGGCTTTCTGGGTAGCGTTGATTCTTTCTTTGTAATAATACTTAAAATTCTGCCTCCTTTTTTTCTCCTAATGCCAATAACTTAATTCAGGTTCTCACCGGGCCAAGGCTGTGTCTGCTTTAGTCTCTCCCCAGACCAAGCTGACCTTCAGTGATGCTTCCTAAAGCTCTGGGTCAGCATAGTCAGTGATCACAGCACTCCACAGTGTTCCCTATTTACAACCATCCAAAGGCTCTTTAATTCAATGTCACCCAGCTACTTTGTCTTATTACCTCTACTTCACTACACACACACTCTGCTCCAGCCAGACCACTCTCTAACAATGATGCCCGTTCCCTGCCTCAGTGCCTTTGCTCGTGCTGTGCTCCCACCTGGCCTGCCTTCCCTCCATTCATGGAGGGCTCTCCAGTGGCTAGTCATCCTTCACGATACAGAGTGAATCAACCTCTTTCATCAAACCAAATCTAGTTATCACAGAGATTGTTCCCTTCTCTGAATTCACACTTAAATGCAGGGGACCACACTTCAGGACTTGGTAGCTGGCCTCTCCAATGGCCCCCAGTGATCCTCAACTCTTGTGCAGTCTTCTCCTTCCATGAGTAGAGCTGACCTGTGTAGCCAATAGGATGTGGCAGAAATGACAGTGTTCTGGCTTGTGCTCTCTTAGATCACCTACTCTGGAGGAATTCAACCACCCTGTCAGGGTCAGGAGGATGCTTAAGCAGCCCTGTGAAAAGGTTCATGTGGTGATGAGCTGAGGTTACTAGGCAACAACCAGTACTAATGGCAGGCATGTGAGTGAGCCACCTTGGAAGTGGATCTTCCTGTCCCAGTCAAGCCTTCAGATGACTGTGGCCTTGGCCGACATGTTGACTGAAACCTCATGAGAGACCCAGAGCCAGAACCACCCAAGTGAACTGCTTCCAAATACCTGACCTACTGAAACAGTGTGAGATTATAAATGTTTATTGTTTTAAGTCGCTAAGTTTTGGGGTAATTTGTTATTCAGTAACTGATAATGAATAGAAATGTCTTGTTCGTGAAATATCTTCTCAAATCTATCAAAATGCAGGGACTGTGACTTGTTCCTCCTCCTTGCATTTCCCATGACTCTTGCCACAAAGATGGACACTTTGGAACAAGCACAGCATGAGGATGTACTTGTTCATTCATTCACTCACTCAACAAATATTTATTGAGTACCAATGTGCTAGGTACTGTGTGTACCAAAAGGGGCAAAATAGATCAGCTTTCCACCTAGAGGAGCTTATGACTCAGTCATTAAATAATCACAAGAAAATATGCAATTACTACGAACATGCTATGAATACAAAGGAAAGGTAAAATGGACAGGGGGACCACATTTACACTGAGGGTGGGGAGTAGTCAAGGAAGGCTTCTCTGTGGAAGTGATGTTTAAGTAGAAGCCTAAAGGATGAATAGCAATCACTCAGGCCACAGGAAAGGAAGCAGGGAAAGGCATTCCAGGTGTATGAGTGTCCTCGGAGCCGAAAGACTTTGGTGGGAAGCAGAGACAGCCAGGGGAACATCGGCATGCGACAAGGCTGATGAGGAAGCCTGGGGCCACCCATCGGGAGTTCTATGAATCATGTTAGGTAGCTTGGATTTTATTCTAAGTGCACTGGGCAGTCACCGGAGGGCCTACAAGCAGGGGATCCACATCATTGGGAGGAAGTTATGAGGATAATGTTTTGGAGATGGTTAAGAGTTGTGTAATGACGGGACTTCCCTGGTGGCGCAGTGGTTAAGAATCCGCCTGCCAATGCAGGGGACACAGCTTCGATCCCTGGTCAGGGAAGAG
Organism: Phocoena phocoena; assembly: GCF_963924675.1. Classification (NCBI taxonomy): domain Eukaryota; kingdom Metazoa; phylum Chordata; class Mammalia; order Artiodactyla; family Phocoenidae; genus Phocoena; species Phocoena phocoena. The sequence continues at coordinate 50,946,395 of NC_089232.1, forward strand.
CCCACATGCTGCAGAGAAACTAACCCCGTGAGCCACAACTACTGAACCTGCACTCTAGAGCCCGCGAGCCACAGCTACTGAGCCTGCGTGCTGCAACTAATGAAGCCCGTGCACCCGTGCTCTGCAACAAGAGAAGCTACAGCAATAAGAAGCCCATGCACTGCAATGAAGTGTAGCCCCCGCTCTCCGCGACTAGAGAAAGCCCGCACACAGCAACGAAGACCCAATGCAGCCAAAAATCAATCAATCAAAAAATAAAATTAAAAAAAAAAAAGAATAATGACAATGATCAGTGGCTCCTGCCATCACCCTGGAGGGAGAGGACAGTGGCTTGGGGTGGGACAGTGGCAGAGGGAATGAAGAGAAGTGGACAGTTGCAAGAGATATTTTGAAAGTAGAACGGATAGGAACTGGAGGTGGATGGAAGAAGGGGAAAGGCAGGTGTTAAGACTTACAGGTTGAGTGGTTAATATCCCTCAGCTGACATTCCACAGAGGCTGCCTTGGCTGGAGCCCTTTCCTACCTGGAATAAAATGGGACACCTTCCTCTGGCACATGATCTCATTTTCACTTCCCAGCAGCTCTTGCCAGGCCCAAGTAGCCCTGTTAGATATGCCCAGCAGCTGTGCCAGATCTGTGTGCCCCACAAGGCGGATAACAATATCCAGTTTTGTTCATTGTTGTATGGCCAGGGCCTAGTCCAGTGTCTGGTACAGAACAGGTGCTCAATTAATATTGGATGAATGAATGTACACTGAATAAATGAGTACATGTCGGTCCTCCTCCCACCTTTCCCTTTGATCCAGCCCCAAAGAGCTCCTGCTAGGGCCTGAGCTCTGAGCCCTGAGCTTTGCAGGCTGGCTTGGGGCAAGTGGGAGAATTCGGGAGCCAGAAGGGGCACAAGTCCCAGTCTATTGGTCTTACCTGAAGTCCCTTCCAGTCCTAGACCTCTTCCCTGGGTCCTGGCTCTGGCCCCAGTTGTCTGCCATGAACCTCAGAGAGTCCTGGCGCATATCCTGAGACCTGCTTCTCACCAGCTCTGCTCAGCTCTTTGTCAAACAGGAAGCAGGCCTTATCGAGCTCTGGTTCTTATAGTTTACCATATATCAGAATCACCTGGGAGCTGGTTCAAAGTACAGCTTCCTGGGCCCCTTGCTCAGATAATCTGATCCAATAGGTCCTGAGGCCCAGGAAACTGCAATTTTAACAAGTGCCCCAAATGTTGCAGGTGGTTCCTGGATGACACCATGAGAAACTCACTGTAGAGTGTTGGGGCCTGGGTGATGCCCAGATCAAACTGGGCCAAGCTAAGCAACCTCAGAAACATGGCAACAGGTGGGCTGGGAATCCAGCTTTGCCCAAATGTCAGGGTCCTCTTGGTCATTAGAGGACACACCTGGGCCAGGCCCTGGGCCCGCTGACCTTAGGGGACCTCCCACATCATAGCAAACATTAAAAGGCACCCATACCCCATTCTAAATATCTCTTTGCTCTAGAAAATTTGAAAGGACTTTAATACTTTTCAGCTTTTTAAAATCAATTATCCTTATTGTTCTTATTATCAAATATAAATGCATTATACAATAATATAGCTACTTATTCATTAGTCATTTATATGACAGTAGTGTTGAACTGTAGGTAACCATTGACATTTTCTGGGCGTTTAATTAACATTTACTGATTTCAAATTAGAAACTTCTGTGTCTTGGAACTAATGCATTTTAAACTCAGGTTTCAAATATTTTCTAGGGGCCCTTAAAAAGCCAGCAGGCCTGGGACTTCCCTGGTGGCTCAGTGGCTAAGAATCCACCTGCCAATGCAGGGGACACGGGCTCGAGTCCTGGTCCTCGAAGATCCCACATGCCGTGGAGCAACTAAGCCCGTGCTCCACAACAAGACAAGCCACTGCAACGAGAAGCCCACGCACCGCAACAAAGAGTAGCCCCCGCTCGCTGCAACTAGAGAAAGCCCATGTGCAGCAACAAAGACCCAACGCAGCCAAAAAAAAAAAAAAAGCCAGCAGGTCCAGGGCATGGTGCCCATAAAGAGGTACTGCGCCACCTAAGTCAGCTTTTCTGAAGCCATTCGGGGCTGGGCGGGAGGCCTGGGTTAACACAGGCATGGGGAGCCTCTGTGTTGCCACACAAGCCCCGGGAGCCATCCTGACGCTGCTGGGCTCAGCGTGGCAGATGTCCATCTGCCACCTGGGCACTAAATATAGCCCATACACAGAGCCCTCTCTGCCTGGGACCTGCAGAGTAGGCTTAATTGGCTGGAATTGCCACAGAGAGAAGCTCTGTTAAAAGGAGTTGAAAAAAGGCTTCGCCCCACAATTCTGGGATGTGGAGGTTCATAATTAGACAATGGATTTTTTCCTGCCAGCAACACAGTATTGCTGGATTTAGTCACTGATAAATCCTTCAGCTTGATGATCTCAGGTGTTGAGGTCAGGCCTGTGTAGGTGTCAGGGGCATACTTGCTTTCCATGGTGACCCGACAAAGTAGGACGTTTCCCCCTAAGTGTTCTGATCCTTAGTGCTATGGACCCAGTGAGTGTGTCCCCCTAAAATTCATATGCTGAAGCCCTAATCCTCAGGCTTTCTTTGAAGGTGGGACCTCTAAGGAAGTGATTAAGGTTAAATGAGGACAGGGACTTCCCTGGTGGTCCAGTGGTTAAGACTCTGCACTTCCACTGCAGGGGGCGTGGGTTCGAACCCTGGTCGGGGAACGAAGATCTAGCATACCAAGCGCAGTGAGGCCAAAAAAAAAAAAGGTTAAATGAGGACATAAGGGTGGAGCCTGATTCAGTAGGATTATTGTCCTTATCAGAAGGGACACCAGAGCGCTCCCTCTCTGCGCTCACAGGAAGGTGTCATGTGAGCACACCTCGGCGAGATGGTGGCAGCATACAAGCACAGAGAAGGGGCCTCAGAATGAAACCTACCTTGCTGGCACCTTGAACTTGGACTCCTTAGCCCCCAGAACCGTAAGAAATAAATTTCTGTTGTTTGAGCCGCTCAGTCTGTGGTGTTCTGTTACGGCAGCCTGAGCTAACCAGCATCTCCCAGCCCAACCCCAGGCCCACCCAGCCAGAGCCTGTATTGTAGCAGGATGCCCAGGTGATTCAAAAACACAACTTAGACCAAGGTGTTGGTCCCCCGGGGCTAGCAGTGATTTACTCCTGAGTATGAATTAGGGATCCTAGGTGGAAACTGCCCAATACCTTAGGGTGGGAAAAGAGAACCCTTCAAAACTAAACGTAGCTGCTGGCCCGTCAGATTTGCCCAAGGCAGTCTTATAAAACTCCATTCATGGGTGGTCCGATCTGGGGCTCTGAACTCAGCTAGCCTGGAGGTGCAATGCGGAAGTCTTTAAATAGCCTTCAACTCATCCAGGGACACAATTTTTCCCAAAGGAGAGGTAGTGGTATTTAGAATGCATATCTTGTCTTGTTGAAGAAATGATAACAGATTTAGACTTTTTTGCCCTTTCACCTCCACATGCCCTGGGTGACTGTTGGCTTGACAGGAACTTAATCTATGTACAGACTCTAATCAACTGCTAACGGCTGCCTGGAATGCTTTGTTGAAAAGGACTTTAAGGCCTCCTCTGGGATCCATGAAAAATAGAACCTTGATGAATTGGCAGTGTCTGCCAAGAACATGGGGTGGGAGTGACTACCCAGTATGTGTTGATTCCACTCTAATACAAACGGTCCTTACAACCAATGCATAAAATAATTAACCAAGTTATTAGATCTGGTTCTGTTTGTGCTATTATCATTTATTTGTCATATTGTCATTTATTTGTATAAATAAGATTTCCTAACTTTACTCATAAAGAAAAAATGAGAATACTTAGAAAAAAAGTTGGACAAGAAGAGGAAGTGGGGGAATTAGTCCTACTAGATAAGTACCATAATTCATTGATTCTGCTCTCTGTTTGTTGTTGTTTTTACAATTTAACATCTCTGAAATTGAGGTGTCTCATTGAGGTACAGTCAGGAGGTAACTGTCATCACCTGTCCATACACAAAAACACTGGCCAAGATTGTCAGCGACTTGGAAGAAAATCCTGGAGACAGTAGTGGGGTATTCTTTTAAGAAATGCCGCATCATCAAAGTGGGACTCTTGGAGGCACAGAGGACAATATTGGTTGGAAAAACAAGGACATCAATGGTCAGAATCAAAATATGAATGTGAAGACCTTTTAGAACCACTTTAGTCAGTTTATTTCGCTCATACAAATTTTCTTTCTTATACATGTCCAAGTGTGATATATGATAAACTTCTGTGTCCACGTAAGTCTAAAAGTGCTCTTTCCATAAGTATAAATTAAAGTTTTAAGTGGTAAGAAAGCATTGTGTTATGGTTTGACAGCAGTACGTAAATTAGTGGTGGACTTTACAATCAATGGCATCTTGGATTAAATGAAAAATAGGTATTATAAAGCAACAATAAATAAAATGTTCTACTAGAGCATAACAGATTCATTCATTCATTATTTTAGTCAACAAGTATCTATGGAGTACTTAGTATATGCCCCTTCTAGATGCAAAAGAGTGTCAGAAAAGAAAATAAGTTTCTGCCCTCGCGGGGGCTTTCGTGCTGGCAAGAGTAGATAGACAATAAATGGACGCACAAACAAGTATATAATATTTCAAGGTTGGTAAGTACAGGGTAAGAGAATAGAAAGTCAGGGTACAGGGTAGGATTTCTGTTTTATATAAAGATGTCAGGGAAGACCTTCCAAGAAGGTGGCATTTGAGTACAGACATGGAGGAGGTGAAGGAGAGAGCCTCAGGTATAGCTGGAGAAAGAGCATTGTAAGTAGAGGAAACAGCATGTGGTAAGGCCCTGAGGCAGGAGTCCTCTTGGTTTAGCCAAGGAACAGAAGGGGGACCAGTGTGGCTTGAGTTCAGCAAGCAGGTGGGTGCACAGAAGAGAATAAAATTCTGAGAGGTAGCTGGAGGCCAGATTAGGTGGATCTCGGAGACTTCTGTGGGACTTTGGGAGCCACTGGAAAGTTATGAGCAGAGAACAGGATATGACTACATTTTAAAAGGATCACTCTGGCTGCTGAAGGGAGAATAGTCTTGGAGAGCAGGGTGGAATCAGGGCTGTCATAGAAAGATTGGTGAGGAAGCCATTGCCATAACTCAGGTGAGGGATGATGGGCAGTGCTGGAGGTGGTGGGAGCTGATTGGATTCTGGAGCTGACAGGTCTTGATAGAGTGGATGTAGAGAAGAGAGAAGTCAAGACTTGAAGATTTTTGACTTGAGTTATAGAAAAAATGGAGCTGCTGTTTCTTGAGTGGGAAACGTTGTGGGAGAAGAAGGTTCTGGGAAAGATAAGGACCTTGAATTCAGAAATGTTAAGTTTGAAATTCAGATGAAGCCTCCAAGTGGAGACTGAGGAGACAGCTGGCTACATGGGTCTGGAGTTTAGAGGAGAGATCTGGGCCAGAGAAATAACGCCATATACCATCAATGCACAGCTGATACTTAAAGCTGTGAAGCTAGATGAGATCTGTTTGGCAGAGAGAAGGGAAAATGTACTAGGATAGCACAGGATGGGTGCCATGAAACAGAGGAGGGGAGAGAAGGAAGAGCCAGAAAAGCAGGCAGAGAAGGAGGGGCCAGAGACACAGGTGAGAAACAAGAGAGGGCTCTCTCCAGCTGTGTCTCCAGAGAGTGCTTGCAGCAGACCCATGGGCCAGAACAGAAACCCCACACATAGACACCAGTACTTGGAGAAATTCAGTGTACAGTAAAGGCAGCATTTCAAACCAGTGGGGGAAAAGGAATTATTCAATAAATGAAGTTGGGGAAAAAAATGAAGTTGGATCAGGATAAGTTTCAAATGTGTCTAATATAGAAATGTACAAATAACTAAAAGTTAAAAACATACTAGAAGAAACCACAGGGAAAGATTTTTGAATAATCCTTTGTTGGTGTAAGACAAAACCAAAAAAGCTCTAAAAACGACTCATAAATGTGCCTACATAATAATAAAAACTATACGAAAACCATCTTTAAAAAGTCAAGTGACAAGTTGGAAAAAATATTTACTACTCATTTAGGGCTAATTTCCATCATTGTAGAGGTCCTAAATAAAAATTAATAACAATAATAAAAGAACAGTAACCAATAAAAACATGCGTAAAGATTGTGCACCAACCACCCAAGGAAAGGACAATACAGCTGGCTTCTGAGTCTCTCTGAAAGATGTTCAGACTCACTCACGATAACAGAAATGCAAATTAAAACTACATAAGAGGGGGTTTCCCTGGTGGCGCAGTGGTTGGAAGTCTGCCTGCCGATGCAGGGGACACGGGTTCGTGCCCCAGTCCGGGAGGATCCCACATGCTGTAGAGCGGCTGGGCCCGTGAGCCATGGCCGCTAAGCCTGCGCGTCCGGAGCCTGTGCTCCGCAACGGGAGAGGCCACAGCAGTGAGAGGCCCGCGTACCACAAAACAAACAAACAAACAAACAAAAAAACTACATAAGAGGGACTTCCCTGGTGGCGCAATGGTTAAGAATCTGCCTACCGATGCAGGGGACACAGGGTAGAGCCCTGGTCTGGAAAGATCCCACATGCCGTGGAGCAACTAAGCCTGTGTGCCACAACTACTGAGCCTGCGCTCTAGAGCTCATGAGCCACAACTACTGAGCCCACATGCCACAACTACTGAAGCCTGCACGCCTAGAGCCCATGCTCCGCAACAAGAGAAGCCACCCCAATGAGAAGCCCACGCGCCGCAATGAAGAGTAGCCCCTGTTCGCTGCAACTAGAGAAAGCCTGTTCGCAGCAATGAGGACCCAATGTAGCCAAAAATAAATAAATAAATGTATTAAAAAAAAAAAACAAAACTACCTAAGAGAACAGTTTTCATCAAATGAATTATTAAAAAAAAAAAAACAAAGTTTGATAAAACACTGACTTAGGGACACCATTCCCTGTGGTGGGAGTGTCTATAATCGGTAAGGCCAACGTGGAGCAGGATACAGGCGATATTCATTACAATTAGGAATGCATAGGCTCTTTTTAAAAAAATATTTACTTTATTTTATTTTATTATTTCTTTTCTTTCTTTCTTTCTTTTTTTTGGCTGCATAGGGTCTTAGTTGTGGCACGTGGGATCTTCATTGCGGCATGCAGGATCTTTCACGGTGGTACTCTTCGTTATGGCGTGTGGACTTCTCTCCATTTGTGGCGCACTGGCTTTCGAGTGCACGGGCTCAGTACTTGTGGTGTGGGCTTAGTTGTCCCGCGGTATGTGGGATCTTAGTTCCCCAACCAGGGATTGGACCTGCGTCCCCTGCATTGGAAGGGGGATTCTTAACCACTGGACCACCAGGGAAGTCCCTGTTTTAATTTTTTTCTTTTTCTTTTCTTTTTTTTTTTTTATGATCCCCAGAATGTGGGATCATAGTTCCCTGACCAGAGGTTGAACCCGTAACCCCTGCATTGGGAGCCCAGAGTCTTAATAAACTGGACTGCCAAGGAAGTTCCTGGAAATTGTTTTGAGAAGTAGATTATCCTACCTTGTTTGTGAGGAAAACCGAGGCTTACCAGAAACTTGACCGAGCATCATTGACCCCTCTTAGGGTCCCCAACTGCCTCCCACTGATTTCCTTTTCTGGCCATGCACCCCATTCTCAGGGGGCCCCAGCAGCCTTGTCTGTACCATGTGACTGTCCTCTGGCCCTAGATGATTGATTGACCAGGAATGTGATACTGAAACCAAAGTGGGTCAAACAGAATCTTGAGAGACATGAGACTTGAAATTAAAGAATGAGAGACACAAAGATAAGGAATCACTGAGGTCGAGACAGGTTAGTAGCTGCACTCTGGAGATAGGCCACTGACTTCTACACAGCTGAGTTGTGGTTGTCAGCCCTGCCATGTGATCCTTCCAACAAATTCCCCTTTTGGCTTAAGCTAGCCACAATCCATTTCTATTGCTGCAACAAAAAGAGCCTTAATTAATAAGCAAGAATCAGAGGTGGGATTTGAATTTTAGCCTCCAAAGTCCTGCTCTTTTCTACGATATGACACCATGATTCCTGGGAACCATTTAGTCACACTAACAAATATACATATCCACCACTCTCTATTCTACAAAGGCTTTTAGGGGGATCATTCCAGGCCCAAATTACCCTGGCCATTCCCCCGGAAAGACCATATGGAGAGCGCAAACCCCTGGGATGATATAGAGAGGCCCAGACATCCCAGTGTGCCCGCTGAGATGTTCCTGCCAAGGCGCCAGACATGTGAATGAAACCATGTTGAATGTTTCAGCCCCAGCTGCTGTGTGACCGTGGCCTCTTTAAAACAAAAAAACAGTCTTTTCCCACTTAGTCTTATTCTGAATTAACATATGTGAACAACCTAGAGTGTGTCATCTGTATTTTTCTCCACTTACACGTAATCATATACAAGCATATATAAATGCATATATATGTATATATGCATACACATTGGCACATAAATGTGTTATGACTTTACCAAAAAAACAAACAAAAAAAAACGAGATTGCATCATGCAAAAAAAAAAAAAGAGAGAGAGAGCCCCAAGCAAGACCAGCACAGGGATCGCCCCACTAAGCCTGAGACACCTGAGACACCTCACCACACAGTGAGAAATAAGAAGACGGTTATTTCAAGCTACTAGGTTTGAGGATGATTTGTTACGCAGCAATGGATAACTAAAATAGATGGCTTCTTTGGAAAGGTGGCGTGTAAGATGAGAACTGAAAGATTGAGGGGAGTGGAGCGGGAGACCCTGGGGGAAGGCCAGCCAAAGCAGAGGGATCAGGAAAGAGCCTGGTGCATTTGAGGAGCTATAAGAGGTCAGCGTGGTTCAAGTGCCTGGGGATGGAGAGGGTAGTACCAGATGAGGTGAACGGGGAGGTGGGGCCTGATCACGCAGGGCCCTGCAGGTCTTAGAAGGAGCCTGGGCTTTATTCTAACTGCCTCGGATGTCACAGAAGTGTTTTAAGCTGGGGGACGACATGATCTGATGTGGAGTTTTCAGATGTCTCCCTGGGTGTTGTGTGGGAGGGTGGATTGATTAGAGGCAGGCGATGGGAAAGCAGGAAAGACCAGTTGGAACGCCTGTAGCAGTCCCTATGAGAGGCAGTGGAGGCCTGACTGAGGGTGGTAGGGATGAAGGTGGGAGAAGTAGAGGAGCTCAGTGCACATTTTGGAGGGAGAATAAACAGAACTCGGTGATGGATTGGATGTGGCGTATGAATGAGAAGGGAGTGCCAAAAATGACTCCCAGATCCCTGACTTGACAGCTAGGCGGAGGCTGGTGCCATTTACCGAGATGGGGAAAACTGTGGGAGGACGAGATTTGGGTTAGGGGTGCCGATCAAGAGTTCGCTTTTGCACACTTTACGTTGGAAATGTCAGGGAGATATCAAGTGGAGATGTGTGTCAGCTGTTGAATATATAAGTTTACATTTTTGAAAAGTGATCTGGGCCAGGGATATACTTTGGGGAGTCATCAGCCTACAGACGACATTTAAAGCTCTAAGAAGAAGTGAGATTTCCTAGAGAGGGAGGGGGAGAGAGAGAAAAGCTCCAAGGGACAGGAAACCCCAGCAAAGAGCCTGACTGACAACTTGGGACTTCCCTTTGGAGTGCAGGAAGCAAGATCAGGATGTTTCTGCCTTGTAGCTGCTTGGATATTTGAAGACAAGGTGGTGTCCCCCGAGGACCCTCCTCTAGATGACATCCTCCGAGTTCCCTGTGTCCTTCCTGGGAAGGCATGCATGTAAGTCCTCCTCTCAAAGTTCCTTCAACTGGGTGTAAATGTCCAAGGTGAGACTGAGCAGCCCAGAGGGGAAAGAGACTAGCCGATCAATGTGAGAGACACTAAACAAAGAGGGACTAGGGGACAGCTGAGGACAGGTGGGTCACTCAGGGCTGCTGCCGAGGGATTTTCCATCAATTTTCCCATCTGTGGGAAAGGGCTGGAGATTCAGAGAAAGCCCCGTAAACAACGGAGTGAGCTCAGGCACTCTGTTACTGCCTGACAGCCTCAGTGGCAGAGAACTAGCTTGTTTCCCTGGGCAAAAAATAAATAGTGGAAAACTTCTAACAAGACCATCAGCGGGCTGCTTGCCTGCTTGACAGCGAGACCTCAAGATGCATTGTTTGGGAAAAGCCAAAACCTATAAACACAGAGCAGAAAAGTTCTCCATCTTTTCCTCATTTACTCCACAAACTTTTTCACTGCTGAGATGCCAAGGCCCAAGTAAACACACAAGCAGAGCAATTGTTCCAAGTCCTGGCTCGAACAGGGGGCCTGTATTCTCCACCAGTGCCGTTCAGATTCACCATGTGAGTTTTCTGCTGTGGTTATGACAACTTATAGATAAGGAACAATAAACATGTGTGTGCACACGTGTGTACACACACGCATGCGTGCACGCACGCACACACACACACACACACACACCATACCACACACACCCCAGACTCCTGGATGTGGTGTTTGGAAACCTGTGCTCAGTATAACTTTGGCAAGAAAGTGTTCTTCATTCCTCACTTCCTTTCCTTTCTTCACAGCTACCCCATGCGGATGGAGTCTGTGCAGGGACAGAGACTTGGTCTAATAACACTGCAAAGACTCCCCCGGAAAGGCCATCAGTGTTATTGAGACCAGGGTTGATCCGTCTTTTAGACACTCCAATCTGAAGACGGAGGGAGACCAGAGAAAGACCAGACCATATGATGATCCTAGTGTTTTAAAGAAAGGCTTGGCCTTTCCTTGGTCTCAAGGGAGGGAGTATGAGGACAGTCTTTCTAGAGCGGCGCTTCTCAAAGTGTGGTTCCACCACCCAGCAGCCGGATCACCTGGAAGCTTGTTAGCAATGCAAATGCTTGGGCACCACCCCAGACCTCCTGAATCCGAGCCTCTGGGGGCGGGGCCTGGCGATGGGTTTAACAAGCCCCACGGAGATTCTGGAGCATACTCAAGCTAGAGAAACTGCTCTAGCGGTGTGACTTTCTTACCAGTAATGAGCTGTATCTTCATGCTCTGTTAGGTGTTATGTACATATAATTTTATGTTTGGGAAGCAAGGGGGAAACCTTATTTTTATAACACAAACTACAGGATATTTTGGAGGGACAAGAAGAGGGGACACAATGGCACATTAGAATCCCAGAGGTAGTTTTATGTTCACCAAAGTGGGGCAGGGCTAAGGTCATGAAACCCTGATTTAGAGAAAAGAAAGAAGGTCTCTCCAAGGCAGGCCCTGAAGGCTCAGTTCCTGGGGGTCCAACGCAGTAGGGCCTGTGAGAGAAGGCCCAGAACTCCTTCCTGCCTCACAGGCAGGGCCTGGAACAGGATTTTCTTAAGGTCTGTTAGTTACCCAGCAGACCTTATGGGCAAGTAGTATGCGTGTGTATACTCACCTGTGTGTGTGCACCTGTGTGTGTGCATGGGGGACGGGCAGGGGGAGAAACAAGAGGGCGCGGGAAACATCGGTCATCCCACTACCACCAGCAGCTCCCACCATCCAGCTTTCAGCCCCTGGGGTGGTGTGGTCTGCAATGTACCAGAGACCCCAGAATACAAAGGGGGTTGATTTCTAGTTTCCAGGGACTCCAAGGATGGTTCCTGAGCTACTTCCTCACTGGCAGTGGTTCCCAGATTCAGTACCCACGCCCCCTCCCTGCAGAGATCCTGATTCCATTGGCTTGGTGCAGGGCCAAGAAATCTGCATTTTAAACAAGCCCCTCCCACCAAGTAATTCTAATACGGGAGTTTGGCAGGCTGCACCTAGGATAGTAACAGACATTTTTACTGGGGGAGATGGTAATGCTTAGGGGAAGGGAGGGGTGACATTGAGGAACCAGGAATAATATCCCCGGACGTGGGCATGTCTGACGGGTTTCATCATCCATTCAGTTACTAACTAGCAGTGAGACAGAAGGACAGCCTAGTGAGAACTGTCACTGCCAGACACAGAGTGGTATTCATTTGGGCAGTACATGTCAGGTCGTTAGTTGATCCTGGGAATGCCTGGGGGTTGCCTTGCCAGCCTGTATCAGAGGCATGCTACCTGCTCTTTCTAGAACGGAGGCCTCACAAGGCCAGGGCAGCCAGGTCTCTGGGTTGAGAAAGAAGCTTGGGGGAGTCAACAGTGGCAATGAAGCCTCTGAGGGTCCACCAAAAGGTCAAAGAAGCATGTATGCAACATCGATGGAATGGACGGGTCCATGTAAAGGGGATTTGATCAATTTTGTCAAGCATCTCTCCCAGACGCCTGCAGTGCTCTCCAAGAGAGCGTTCCGTGATGACGGAAATGTTCTGTATCTGTGCTGTGCAATGAGGTAGCCACTAGCTACATGTGGCTATGGAGAACTTGAAATGTGGCTAGTGCAACAGGAACTTATTTTTAAACTTTGATTTATGTAAATGTAGGTTTAAATAACTTCACATGGCTATGACTGCCATATTGCATAGCGAGAATCTCCAATCAACCCTAGCGAAAATCTCAAATTATCAATTATCCTCTCAAGGCTGGGATGGAGGCAGCTCACCAAGGGGTCCACCCTCAGTGAAACGGTGGCTTTTTCCTATCCCAGGGGAGATCTGGGTGTTTAGTACACCAGAAGCTGTGGATGTGAAGCATCCTGTCTCCCTCCAGCTCTCCTCTGCTCTGAGAAGGAGGGTGGTCTCTGCTCTGAGATGTCTCCGTGTTAGTTCACAGTAGCCGCACCTGTCACAGGGCTGTCAGCCTTGCCTGGTTCAAGGTCAAGGGGTCCATCTGTGGCTGGAATACGAGCTCTGCTCTGGAGCTGTGGAAGGAACGTGCAGGGGCAAACTGGGGGAAGGGATCTCGTGTCCCTTGTTTGGAGCAAGCCTCTCAGTTGCTCCCTCACATGCTCTCCATTTCCCACTTAAAAGATAAAAGGGGGGCTTCCCTGGTGGCGCAGTGGTTGAGAGTCCGCCTGCCGATGCAGGGGACGCGGGTTCGTGCCCCGGTCCGGGAGGATCCCACATGCCGCGGAGCGGCTGGGCCCGTGACCCATGGCCGCTGGGCCTGCGCGTCCGGAGCCTGTGCTCCGCAACGGGAGAGGCCGCAACAGTGAGAGGCCCGCGTACCACAAAAAAAAAAAAAAAAAAAAAAGATAAAAGGGAAGACCGGACATAAAATAAAATAAAACTCGTCTAGATGATGACATTTTTAAAAGGCAAGTACACAGACACTGTAAACATCCAGTTGTGAAAAAAAAGATGAACTTTCAGCTCGCCTAACAAGGCCGCCCTAGTGGTCCAGCAGGATCCCTGGGAATAAAAATCCCTCACACGGGCAGAATATCGACCTTCAGCTACTTCAGTTTCAGCCCTTCTCTGCCGAGGTTGCCAGAAGACTCCCAACTTCAGCTCCCACCCGGGCTGCCCCCAGCAGGGCTAAAGCCTGTGACACTGGTCCTAAGCTCTAGATCCACCTGAGGCCAGGCATAATGCAGGGGGTAGGCACAGACCTAAGTGAGGGAGAGGGGGCTGGGCTGGGCGGGGGTGAGGTTGTGACCCAGGAGGCCGCAGAACACAAGAGTGGAGATAAAAAAGGGCACTAACTCTAGTACTCAGTACCAGGAAGATGGGGAAGGGCAGGAGGAGACTCTGATTCTGGCCTCCGGCTCCTTGAAAGTGGGTCCCAGAGGGAAGTGTCTGTCCTCAGCTGGAGCGGTCCTGGCCCTTCTTGCAGGACATGGTGTCTGGAAATGCCAGCCAGCAACGAGCAGCTTTTCAGGTGCTACCTTTCCAGGGTGAGGGCCTGGATGTTCTTCTCAGAACATTAGAAAAGACCACCTCTCTGGCCAGAAGACCTCCTGTATGGGCTAAGGGTCACACAGGGGAAGGGAATGAGAGCAGACTGAAACCTTGGGGAAGAGCAGGCTGCTGTGAAGACAGTAACACAAGTCATTCCTCCCTCCCATCTTCACAAACCAGCCCCCACCGTCGCAAAGAGAGAATAGTCCCAAGGGGCAGCTCCAAAGGTACGAATGCTGTGTTTATGACCAGAACAATGACTGGGTGGCGCTAGCTCTTACGGTCAGAAGTAGAGCTTCTGATGGTTTAAGGATAAAGAGCGGCAGAAGAACTGTGAACAGAGGCCAGTGAGTCACGTAGCTTTGCAAAGGCTGCTGATGAGGGATGACAAAGATCTCAAGCCCAAGGCTACGGCAAGAGGCCAAGCCTGGCATCTGGAATCACCAGCACCTGCCTCCCCCCTCCTCCTCCTAGAGAGGCCGGGTGCTGGCAGGTCAGTGCCTCAGGGTGTGACTCATGTCTCCCTGCCTGGGAGGCTGGCAGCCACCCTCAACCAACAGCCTGCCCTTGCAGGCCTGTTGGAGACAAGACTGCTCACCGCTTTTATTTATTCCCTGTTCCTCAACCGCATCTCCTCACCCCAACCCGTGACTAATGTGCTCCCACCGCCCCAGGGCATGCTGGGAGGGCATCACCACCGCTGCAATTATCTGGATCATTCAATCCCCAAAAAGTCTCCCCACTCCCCAGCATCAGTTTTGTTTTGAAACTGTGACTGTTTTGAACCCCAGTGATTCAGATGAGTGGTCTACACAGTGAGAATGAATCTTCAGTCACTGGTTTCCTCTGGTTGTGAAAGTTAGCTCCGACTGGCCAGGAATTCCTGCAAGTTACCCATTTCACCGTGGGGAGTAACTCAGAACCCCAGAATTGGTATAACGATTATTTTCAGCTGTAGACAGTTGAGATTCGACAGATGCAGAAAGAAGCCTTCTCAGAGCTTCCCCTATCTGACTAAAAGCAGAAATTTTGAGAAATCAGGACCGCCATGAATTCTCCCTTTGGGATGGGTCTGCTTCTAAGAGAGAGACCAAGAGGAAATATACCAAAATTTGCCAATCTATTAACTCTCTCTGGGGGAGTTCCGGCCCTGAAGAAGAGGTAAAGTCCACTCGTACCTGTACAGACAAACATTATCACAGATTCTCTCATCTCCCATTTATTCTCCTAAAAAGCCCATTTGTCTTTCTTAAAGAAACCCATTTGTTCTCCCCATGAGAGCCTTTTCTCTCCCTTCCATTCTTCTGCTAAATTAGGTATATAAACCCCCAATTCTAACCACCCTTTTGAGTTACTCAACACTGAGCACTTCCACATGTATGCAAGATGCACATAAATAAAACATTTTCTTCCTGTTAATGTCTGTTGTCATTTTAATTAACAGGCTCTGGAAACTGAACCTATAAGGGTAGAGGAAAAGTTTTTCCTTCACTACATCAACATCCTCTCCTACCTCAGAAACATGGTTATTTTACAGCTAATGGGATTTTAGAAATGAGTTCATCCAGTGATACACGTAAGAAGCATCAACATCTTTTAAAACTCAGACGGGTCCAGGCCGCAGAGATATCCACCGGGAAGACTAGTACTAGATGTAAGTGCCCACTCACATGCCTCACTTCCTCTCCTGCACACAGAAGGGCCTAACTCTCTGGACAGACATTCAAGGCTCTCTGAATCTGTCCAACACCCTCCAGACCTGCCACCTATGTCCCTGAGCTCTCCTTTCAGCTTTTTGGTCAGACCATTACTCCAGCCTGACATGCCCTCACCACTCCTCACGTCTCCTCCTCTTGGAAGCATCTCCATTTCCCACCCCGGTTCCCAGCCTAGTTTACAGTGAGCCCTTCCTCCACAAAACCTTCTCTGCCTGCGCCCAGGGCCGGTCGCGCCTGCCCGAGAGCTCGCACAGCACTGTGACATTGACTTCGGGATTTAACAGGCTGTGATCTGTCTATTTATTTTGGAATCTCCAGGAGGGCAGGGGCTCTTGCCCACAGAGGGTGCTGAATAAATGTGAGGCTGTGAGTTGACACTGCAACAGCTTCTCCCCGTGGACCACCCTCAGGGAAAACACACTGCACCTTCGGATGTTTGCTTTGGGAACTTTCCCACCTGAGCTTCTTTACAGATTAAACTGACATTTTCCATTTGTGTAAACATTCACAACAAGACAGAAAGGCCAGCCTGCTCTCCAAACAGACCAGAGAGGAACAGGGACTGGGTAAGTGCTGGGGGTCAGGGGAGGGGACCGTCCTGCACCCGGGATGACCAAGAGTATGTAGGAAGCATATAAGAGGTAGTAAAAAAGGACTACTGGTGTCAGCCAACAGAACAGGAAACATCAAAGCTGTGATTTAAAAAAAAAACTCAGGGATCCAGTTTCGGAGCCCAGCTTCTTCCTTCTGCCAGTTTCATCTGTAAGGACACGGTTGGCTGGAGACAGGTGGGGTTGCCAAGTGTGGACACCGGGAGGGCGGACATTGGCCTGCCGGCCCCTGCCATCTCCTGCACACTAGAAAGGGCACTGCCAGCCCAGCGAGGCTGCCCAGCTGGGAGGGCAGTCCTTGCCATCTGCCCACTCCCTAGGGGCACACGTACCTCCTTGCTGGTGGAGGGTTCAGCCCACCAGTCCTGCCGAGGTCTCTCTCACCAGAAGAGTAGGTGACCGGGATCTGTAGCAGCTGCTGGCAACTCGGGTATGGGACAGGCAGCTCCCTGTAGGGACCTACAATCCAAAGTAAAGCAGCCATGACCAGGAGTTCAGGGCAGCCCCAGGTGGACAATGGGGAGCAGCTGCGTGTTCACAACTACCTGTCTTCCACTCTCCTCACTGCTACAGTCAGCACAACTTACCTCTCTTTAAAACCCTGCCCTTTGCCTCAGTGCAGGCCCCTTTCCTTCTCCCCTGCTCCATCTCCCTGCCTCCCCTGACATGCTTGTTTCCCCCTCACCCCTTGCACTGAATTTCTTTCAGTCCCCTATACAATCATTTCTGGGGCTCAGTGACTTTGTCCTTATTATTCCCTCTATCAGCAGTACCCTTTCCCCTCATGTCTGGCAAACTCCTATGCATGCCTCAAGACCCAGCTTAAATGTTACTTCTTTGGTGAAGCACTTCCCGACTCCACTATGCACCGTCTTGTCACTATTATGGTACTTACTGCATTGTTTGGTAACTATTTACATCTGCCTTGTTCCCTCTCACATCTAAATAATGAGGTCCTTGAAGCTAGGGGTTATTTCTTTAAATCCACTATGTACCACAATGTCTAGTACATAGAGGTTGTCAAGAAATACTTGTTGAATGAATGAACAAATGTAAATTCTGCTTTCATCCTTCTGTTCCCTGCTTCATGACCTTCAACGGTGCCCTCTTATCTGGAGACTAAATTCCTAGCGATTGAACTCACACACTTTCCATACACATCATGAAGTAATTACTCCCATGTTTGGCATTGTAGAGAAATACAAAAATGCAAAAGTGTCTCCACCCTGACTTCCAAGGAGTAAGACAAGAGCCCAGATGAAACAATGAGGAAGGCAGCGGATGCCACTGGGACATTCCAGACGAAGTGAGCATTGCATCCAGCAGAGACGGATCCAAGACGGTCTCCTGGGGCATCAGGACACATGTGAGTCAGCCCCAAAGGGTAGGTAGATTTGATTTTATTTTTAAAACATTTATTTATTTTTGTCACACCGGGTCTTAGTTGCGGCATGCAGACTCTTAGTTGCGGCATGCAGACTCTTAGTTGTCGGCATGCATGCAGGATCTAGTTCCCTGACCAGGGATCAAACCCGGGACCCCTGCACTGGGAGCACGAAGTCTTACCTACTGGACAACCAGGGAAGTCCCGGGTAGGTAGAGTTTAACAGTTAGACATGGGCTGGGGGGCATGAGGGCCTGGGAAAAGGGCATTCCTGGTCCCAAAGGCAAAAGTATTCAGGATACATTCGGGGGCTGTCTGGCTAAAGCAAAGGCCACATGGAGGGAACAGGGCTTGTCCAGGGCATGGCTCTCATCAGCCCATCACGTGGGCTCCAGAAGGACTCATTCAGGGCTGGCTGCCCTCGGGGCTTCTGAGGAGGCATCTGGGGGACGGGTATTATCAGCACTCCAGCTGTCGTAGCCCAAGCAGGGGGCGAGGGAAAGGAGCAAGGTGGGAATGTTTCAAGAGTTTCCTCACCTCTCCAATGTTTCCTAAATTCCATACCCAGTAGGAGCTTGGACCAAAGGGGCATCTCAATCCACCAGCCTCCAGCAAGGTAACCCACAGAACCTCTCCCACCCTCTCTCTCCTCAGTAGATGGGGACCTGTGGATCTCTCAACCACAAGACACAGCTGGTAGCAGAGGAGACCCAGAGGCAGAGCGCAGCACGAACAAAGGCTTGGAGGGCGGCAGCGTGGAGCTAAGATATTTCTTGGGCACCATCTACTCGAAACGTAGCATGTGAAACACGGTGGGAAATAACCAAGGATAGAGGACACAGACCTCTAGTAATTAATCACATACAGGAGAGAGCACCCACAGAGTCAGGCCAAGCCAGGGAGTGGTGAGTATCAGGTGAAGACAGGAAGCAACCAGTCTCAACATTTCAGGGAGACCTTATAAATTACTGTCCAGACCAGGCAAGTAAAAGGGGGAGCTATTAATAAATATGCTACAACATAGACATGAGCAGGGACCATCCCAGGCCAACCATGACGGTGGTCATCCTACCCATTCGATTCTTAGGATTCCAAAATTTCCATCTCCAGACCTGTCCTTGGTCCTGAGCTCAAGACCTATAGTCAGTTGCCTGCTGGGCAATTCCAGCTGGATATCCCACAGGCTACTCAACCACAATGTACCCAAACTGAAGTCAGCAGTTCCCCTCCTCCCCTACCCCTTACCACTGGCTTTTCCCCCTTCTGCGCTCCCCACCTAGAGAGACAGTACTGGTCTCTACTCACATGTTCCAAACCAGACCCTGGAGTTGTCCTGGATTGCTCCCTGCCTCACCAAACCCAGGCAGTCACCTCAAGAGCTATTGGTTCTCCCTCTGCCTGTACCTCTCAAGTCCATGTTCATCACGGCAGCAGAGAGATCTTTTCTTTCTTTTTTTTTAATATTTGGCCACACTGCACAGCATGCAGGATCTTAATTTCCTGACCAGGGATTGAACCTGTGCACCTGCGGTGGAAGCACAGAGTCTTAACCACTGGACCACCAGAGAAGTTCCCAGAGAGATCTTTAAAATACACAAAACCTCAGTGGCTCCCCTTACACTATTTTTTTTTTTTTTTTTTTTGCGGTACGCGGGCCTTTCACTGTTGGGGCCTCTCCCGTTGCGGAGCACAGGCTCCGGACGTGCAGGCTCAGCGGCCATGGCTCATGGGCCCAGCCGCTCCGTGGCATGTGGGATCCTCCCGGACCGGGGCACGAACCCGCGTCCCCTGCATCGGCAGGCGGACTCTCAACCACTGCGCCACCAGGGAAGCCCTCCCCTTACACTTTGATGCTTTTGGGTGGTAGCTGAGACCTTTTGGGTCCTCCCCCACCAGTGCTCATGTGTTCAGCTTCACCTCCACTTGCCATCCCACTCCCTGTCGGTCAGCTCTGTAGAAGCTCCACGCTGCCGCCCTCCAAGCTTTTGTTCATGCTGCTCTCTGCCTGGGGGGCCACTCTGCCTCTGGTTCTCCTCTGCCACCAGCTGCACTTCAGGTAGCACCTACTGCACAAGCCACCTTGCTCATTGAGGACTGACCTTCCTGCTACTGCAGCCATTCATTCATTCACAGAAAACAGTGTCAGATGTTGGGGCATTAGAAATGCATATAACAACATACAGAGATAAAGCAAATGTGGCGAAAATGCAATCAATCAATCCATCTAGGTGAAGGACTTGGGGTGCTGACTGTACCATTCTTGTAACTTTTCTGTGGGCTTTAAGTTTTTCAAAATAGAAAACTAGGTTAAAAAATGAATGGAATACGGGCCTGAATAGAAATTCATTCAAACCTAAGTTTACTGTGACCTGATTTGAGAGGGACCATTATCCACTGAGATTCAGGCACAAGGTTTGCTGTTAAAGTTCCACATATATCAGTACATTTGTTGTGTTTACATTTAAACATATACATGTTTAACTGGGGTGGGGGGAGATTAGAAGAAAAAACAGCTAAGTGGACAAAAGAAAAGAAAATTATCCATAATCTCAGCACCCAGAAATAACAATTATAACTATTTCAGAATATGCCTTCCTGGTAATTTTTGGGTGTAGATATATTTTTAGATACAAAATGGGTTATGCTACACACAGTTTTGTAACTCCTTCTTTTTACTCTGCAATATATTACAAATGACTTTTCATATTGATAAATACATTGGCATTTTAATAGCTGCACTGCTTTCCACGGAATAGGTGCCACAGAATTTATGTAACCCCATGATCTTTCCCCTACACACATGAGCACAAGCCCCAGATTCCTGATTCTGACACCTCCCATGACTCTAACCCAAAGAAGGGCTCAAAGTCAATGCTGGCCCTTTGTTTAGGGAGGTGATACGTTGCTATTTGGGCTTCAAAGGAAAAAATGAATACTGACAGATTAGAATTAACTGGGAAAAGCTCCTCGTCTCAAACGCCACGAACATTTTAATAAGTAGAGTTCAATCTTCCTGGCAGCTCTGCTCAGGGCGGCCAATAGAACTTCAGGCCATGCCTGGCAAGGGTGAAAGGAGCTAAAAATAGACCCAGAACTAAGCGTCGAGACTTTTCTGAATTCATAGGCATAAAGGCTGCCCCAGAAGGACTTGCTGCACCAAGATTTTCCAACTGCTGCGTGTCATGGTGCCTGAAATTCCTAAGGGTTATGGTTTTCTAAAAGGCTCCTGTTGGAAAGTAGGCAGCTGTTCTGTGAGGAGGGTGGAGTGAGTCCCCATCAGGACCCAGTGGAGAAAGTCAGGGCTTTGGAGTCAAACAGAGTGGGGCTCAAGTTCCAGTTTGGCCCATCACCAGCTGTGTGACCTTGGGTCAAGTCCTCAACCTCTCTGAGTCTCTGTGTCCTCATCTACAACAAGGGGATAAAAGGCCACATCTGCCCGTTGTGAAGGTAGAATGGGATGGTACCTGGAACAGAGTTTAGGAGGCAAACAAATGCAGCTTATTGTTATTACCGAAGACTTGCATTTTTTCTCAGATTGGCCAGGTGCCATTTTAGGAGAGCTGAGTTTTCTCAGAGTTGGTGGTGAGCGTGAGAGAAGCACAGCAGAGTCCCCACGCATGATACACGGCCCAGGAGACAGGGCTGCACACCCAGGGCCACTGGGCACCCTTCAAGCAGGCTGGACGCATGCTGGAATGGCACGGGAACCCCTCACTCTTTGCCACACCTACAGCACTCACAAATTTAACATTCAGGACATCGAGTATCCTCCAGTTGATTCTGAAGATTTGTGACCTGTGATCATTTCTGTTTGGCTGAGGCATTCATTTGGACCACACTGGACTCAGGGAGCAAACGTGTCTTGTAGATTTCCCAGGAGTGGCCCCTCAGGAGGCTTTGCAGCAGACATGACCCCAGCCCCTGACCCCAGCCCTGACCTCTGCCCGAGATCCCAGTGGGGCTTGTCACGCAGGACCCACTCACCCTGATTGTGATCGCACCACATCTAGGGCCTCTGGGAGTGGAGCAATGAGTGGGACAGATTTGGGGAGGATGACTGATGGATGGGTCATACTGGCACGATAGACTGGCAGGGCACAGACGATGTCACTGCTCTTTAAATGTGTGCTCTGGACTGAGGTGGCTTTCACCTCTGTCTTTGTTTCCTAGGGCTGCTGTAACAAAGCACCACAAACTGGGTGGCAGAAAACAACCAAGATGCACTGTCTCACAGCTGTGGAGGCCGGAAGTCTGAAACCAGGGTATTGACTGGGTCCTGCTCTCTCAGAAACCTGTCGGGAGAATCCTTCCTTCCTCTTCTAGCTCCTGGGGTTTGCGGGCAGCCCTCGGCATTCCTTGGCTTGCAGATGCATCACTCCAGTCTCTGCCTCCGTTGTCACGCGAGGGTCTTCTGCCCGAGTGGCTCTGTCCTCTTCTTATAAGGACACAGGTCATATCGGGTCAGGGGTCCACCCTACTCCAGTCTGACCTCATCTGAACTCATCACATCAGCAACAACCCTGTTTCCAAATAAGGTCACGTTTTGAGGTCCTGGGAGTTAGGCCTTCAACGTATCATTTTGGGGGGACACAAGTGAACCCATCATAACCTGTAAACCCATCTTGAGATGAGCGTCTCTCTTCAGTGCCTGAGCCCAGCTCAGAGCAACGTCAAACATCCTGTCCACAGCCAGGAGAAGAGTGCTCAGGACAGGCCCTAGTGAACTCTGGCTCGTGCCCTGCACCTGTGTCAGAGGCACATCGGAGGCGGGGGGTGGAAAACAGACACACTGAGATGGCGTAGACGGACGCGTCGCCTTCCCTTTTCAGTGATCGTCGCGACTCAAGTCCTCCTTGTGTCCTGTAGTGCACCCAGGGTGCCAGGGGGCCGCAAAATCCTGGGCTCTGCTTTCTGGACACTGAACAGCCCCTGTAGAACAGGGAGTGATGAAACAGAACAGAGAGAAGTGTCCCCCCGCCCCCCGTCCCCTCCTGCTGGCTCAGCTCACTACAGCCCAGGCAGGATATGTGGCCACAGGAATGGCTTGAAGGGGTCTAAGACCCCACTTCCTGCCCCTGGGACACCCAGCTACCCCTGGGGGCCTACTGGGGCAAGAGGCAGGCAGGGACTTCCCGATCCAGTCGCTGAGACAAATTTGAAAGGGGAAAGTGATGACAAAGCTCTTGGCACATTTCTTAATACGTTGAAAAATCCTTAACAAAACAAACCTCAGGGTCTGAATAAATTGGCTCCCAGATGCTGGCCAAGGAACAGGCTGCTTGGAAAGAGTGGGGAGTTGGAGAGGGGCTGGGTCAGTGAACAGGGTAAACAAACAGCCTGTCCCCGCACCCAACGCCAGGCAGCTTCCTAAGGAGGTGCGTCTGTGGACAGTCTGGGAACCCAGAGCTCCCAGATCCCCCAGGCAGGTAGCGGGGGGCCTCCCGCCTCACCACTCTGGTCCCCTTCTCCAGAAGCAGCACCGGGACAAAGGCTATCGGCAAATCCCCCCGACACCCCCTGAGACGGAGCAGTACAAGGACTCAAGCCTGGCCTCCCACCTCACCTGCCCAGGAAGAGGCCGGCCCTGAAATCCCCCCAGTGAGGTGGCTCATCTCAGAGGCCACAGGGCAGCTGCTGGCACAGCCTGTTGGGAGCAGAGCTGGAGGAGGCCCTTGCCAAACCTCTCCAGGCTACAGTCTACCCTGCGGCGACTGACACCGGAGGGTCAGGTCGGAATCTCCCTCCTGGTGGCATCGACCTCTCAAGGCTTCTTCCCCTCACTGATCTTCCCAACTCAGCAATGTCTTCTCTAACAGGCTTGCGGGGAGGGTGAGTCTTCTTTCTCTGAGGGCACCGTCCTCTGTGACTGACCCCAGCAGCGGTCAGACTGGTCTGGCTTTGTGTCTCCCGCTTCAGACCCTGGTCTGCCCACTGGACACCAAGTGGAGACGCTTGACATGGACCCTGCAGCTCGGGGAGAAGGCAGGGCTGAAGATAGAAACACCAGAGTTTGGGGGGGTAGGACTTACAGACCAAGAAGTTCCTATCTAAGGTTTGGCCTCAGATAGGAACAGGGACGGGTCTTCCGTTGCGACAGGAGGGAGGGGCAGGTGGGCAGTGGGGGGACTGGGGACAGGTCAGTGAAGGAGTTTCCCCCTAATGCTTTGTTGTCTCCATGAAGGATGAGGTAGAGAGGGAACATGGGTGTGAGGGCAGGCAGGACAGGGCTCCCCTAGGAAGCCGTGTGACGATGGGCTGCTGGTGTCCAGTGCACACGTGAGGTTTGGGGTCATAAAGAGAAAGAGGCCACGCAGCCCAGATACAAGCTCTTCTACAGCAGCTCTCAGCTTCTCCAGCACAGCGGGGAGGAACTGGGGTTTAACAGAGGGCGGGGTGGGGGGGAGGCAAGGAAGTTAAGGGTAATTGCAACAAAGGCTTGATAAGATGGACCAGGGACTCTAAGCTGGGTAAGGGAGGGTGGGGGGAATGGCAGGGTCAGCATGACCTGCCACCCTGGGCTCCAGGTCTATTGACAAGACTTCTTGGGACCACTGAGGACAGCGTGCCCCATCCAGGTGCAATAAACCAGTTCCTCATCTGAGCACAGCCAAGCCCGTCCTCCGTGTCCCCCACCCTGGGACGAGGAGGGGACGGGTAAAAGCAGGCAATCACGTGTGTCATGATCAAAAGGAAGGTATTTTACAAGTTATCTGTGGCTAATAATGACAAAGTGAAGCTTGGGAATGATTGTCTTTTTATCGAGCCTATTGAAAGTTATCTCTATCAGGTCACTGTATCTCACTTACACCCGCTAAACTTTTTCAGAGAAATGCCTAGAGTTACACCTGCACTGTAGATAGTGGGCAAAATCAACAGTGTAGCTCTTTATGCTGACCCGTGGTGAGCAGCATCTCAGGTAGCCACGGGGGCTTTCCTCCTTGTGAATGGCAATGCTTTACGGATCTCTGTGCCCAGTAAACGGCTCACGTTTGCTATTCCAGCTGCAGACCTTTGTGGCACATGGAGTTGGGGCCACACAAATTCATATTCAGAGGTTGCCATGGAGACCCCTGGACGTCCACCATCATCTCTTTTCCTCTTCTTCCAGAGTAGGAGTTATAGCCTGGAGTGGTTGGCCAGCTCACACTGCTTGCCAGCCTCCCTGCGGGAGTGCACAGCCATGTGACTGAGTTTGAGAAACTTGTGTGCGTGATGTGTGCCACATCCATGCCAGTGTCATTGGCAAACTGGGCCTCCTCTACATTCTGTTTCCAATTTCCACAAATTGGAGCACAGAGGAACCTGCAGCCTGGCTTCAGCCAAGGGCAAAGCCAAAGGGATGGCAAAGAAATGAGATGAAGAGAACCTGGGCCTCTGAGCACGGCCAAGCTACCCACCAACCAGGAAAGCTCTCTTCAGACTGCGTCTTAGGTCAGCTCACTTGGAACAGACGGTCCCAGAGGTGTACTAGGCTACACCACTCAGGAACGGCACCAGCCAGGTGCAAGAGCAGAAGATGAATTGCAGTGAAGTTGGACGAGGGTCCTCAGCTGATCCAGCGGGGAGCTCTGGATCTAGGATGGCCCTTCAGAGTCGTCGCAGATGGAGACAAAAGGGTGGGACCTTCGTTCTCCATATCTACCAGTCTTTTGGGGATGCAGGCTGCCTGCGCAAGGGCCGTAACTTGGGTGAGGCAGCTCCTTTCGCCAAGGGCAATTCTCAGAGATGGACTCAGCTATGAGCCCTCAACAACTCCGCACCCCAGCCCCCAAGCACTGGGGAGGTGGTAGCTCAGTCTTGAAGGCGGGATCTGGGTGCTGCCCTACAATATCCACTGCAGATTGTCACTAAGGGAGAAACTTCTATGTTCTTTAAGCCATAGCTTTATTGTTGGGTCTCTATTACAGCAGTCTCTCCTCACCCCCATCTAATAAAGCTCTGTGCTTGTTTACAAGTGCACATTCTGCCCTCAGCCAGAGACGAACTCCCTGAGACACACACTAGGTCAGTGGTTTGCAAGGCGTGGTTCCCAGACCAGCATCATCACCAGCATCCAGAAATCGTTTTAGCTGCAGATCTCAGGTTTCATTCCAGACCTACTGAGTCAGGAACCCCGGGGATGGGGCCCGGCCATCTGTGTTTCAACAAGCTCTCTAACGCACAGTGCAGATTTGAGAACCACTGCTCTAGGATTTCTTCCTTTAGACTCAGAGCACTAACCACCATGTAGAGCACACGGTGGCCTGGAATAGAACTTCAATTCCTTGAAGTCCTGGGGTTGTGCATTAAGGTGTCTGGGTCCCCACCCTTCCGCTCTGAGCTGGGGAAGGAGTGGGGAGCAGAGAGACCCTCACAGCTTTGGGGCCAGACTGATCTAGTTTCCAGTCCCAGCTGACTGACCTTAGACAAATGGCTTGCTGGGCCTCAATTTCCTCATCTATACAATGGGGATAAGACCCATCCTGCCTAATTATTCTGAGACAAACAAGAGAGAACAACCTCAGTGTCTAACAGTGCCTGGCTTCTGGCACTCATTCCATAGCTGTTAGCTCCGCGCCTTCAGTAGCCTCCAGGGCCCACCTGCTTTGCTCCAATAAAGATTTCCAAGAGTAGGGCTAGAGCTCATTCACAGGGGAAGATAAATTACCAGTAACTAAAGTACTGTGACCCTCCCAGGGGATTTTGCATTTTAGCGGCAGACCAAGGATCAAATTACAACTTTTTTTTTTTTTTTAATAATGGGTGGTGAGGAGGAGAGGCTTCCTTCCCAGCTCCTGAAATCACGCTCCCTCGTGGCTCTCCTGGTATCCCTGGACTCATCCCTGGTATGTCTGGACTCCTGGTACCCCTTCCCCAAAGGCCTTTGACCTTGAGGAGGCTCCATTCTAATAAAAGTGCCTGTTTTTACAGCTGAGCAAACCAGCTGGGCGGTGATGCTTGGAGCTGTCAAAGGAGCCCCAAGCGTCCCATCTGGATCAGACTGCAAATCCTCTCCAGACCTGCTTCTTTCATTTGAAAGTTGAAAATCATCCCCAGGACATCTCGTGGTCCAGATCTCAGGGTTCTCCAAGGTCAGCCTGACCCCAAGATGGAGAAAGTAAGGAATTTCAGGGACATCAGGGAGATCTCCTGCCCCTAAAAAACCCTCTCCAACCTGCGAGTCAGGAGCTGATAGCCCTTAACCCGGGGCCAAAACTGCCCACTCTGCAGTAGGAGAGCAGACACCTGAAGAAGGGCCAAGCAGCTGCCATTTGCATCAAAGAGGAAGCGACTGACAGCAAGCCTCTCCGGAGAGCTCGTCAGGGTAGGTGGAAGCTCTGGGCAGCTGAAGAGGGAGAGTGGTCAGTTCAAACCAGCCACAGACTCCAGTTCACTGGTCACACTCAACTCAGCATGAGGCTGGCATTTCATCCCAACTCTTGCTTTTCCTTGAGGTCTTCATTAATTCTGCAAGCTAACTTTCTGCGTTCTGTGTCAGTGGCCAGTTACAGGAGGAATCCATTCCTGTCACTGTATCCACCATCCGTCCCCTTCCACAGCCCTGCTCTGAGAGGCTGCATGTTTGAGAGGTTCAAAGGATGCATCGGGGGAGTCAGGCCTTGCAATGTCTGTCTCCGGGGCACCCCAGTGGTCAGGAGGGATCACTCAACTCTGTTGTGTCTTCCAGGTCCTGCAGAGATCTTGTGCCACGTCCCGAAACAGGGAACCTTGTGCCGAGTCAGTACCAGTTACGACCGTTGATATTAGGACAGAGAGTTCTGGAACTCCCCAAGCTCTTCCCCACACATCTCACCTGTCCTCCACCTCACCCCTGTGAGGAAGGGAAGGCAGGCTTAGGCAGGAAGCAGGCTCAGAGAGGCTAAGGGATTTGCCCCAGGTACACAGCTAGTGAAGGGTGAGTTGGGGCTAGTTTCCAAGTCTCCCATCTCCAAATCTGGCGCATTTCCCATTGCTGAAGGAAAAGTCCCAGCAGCAAAGCCTAGAGCAGCTCTGCTCATTCCCATGCCATCCACCAAAGAGCAAGAGGAAAGAGGGAGGTCTGGGCAGAACACCACCCCGGAATCCGTGGGAAGAGCCTGCTGTATTTATTTCCCCAGAGCTGATAATTATCCTTCTCCTTCAGTGCTGCCCAGACATGTGTTTTGAGATCTTACAATGGCTTTCTCTTGGGGATAGCACCTTACTTTTCCAAGGAGACAGAGGCCTGGGATTAGATGCGTGAAGACACTTTTCTCGGGGGCTTCCCTGGTGGCGCAGTGGTTGAGAGTCCACCTGCTGATGCAGGGAACACGGGTTCGTGCCCCGGTCCGGGAAGATCCCACATGCCGCGGAGCGGCTGGGCCCGTGAGCCATGGCCGCTGACCCTGCGCGTCCGGAGCCTGTGCTCCGCAACGGGAGAGGCCACAACAGTGAGTAGCCCGTGTACCGCAAAACAAAACAAAAAAACCCACTTTTCTCCATTAAAGACTCCAAGATGGATCAGAATGAGAGAGTCTTGATTTAGAAGAGCAAAGTAGACAGAATCTAGCCTCGGAGGTCACAGCCACAGGCCTGGGGCCTTAGAGAGCTGGGAATTCATGGTCTCTAGAGATACGACTGAATGTTTACATGAGGTCATGTGAGTGCCACTGTCCTGCTACAGTCCTTGTGGAAGGGAGTGCGGGCATGGCTCGCCTGGTGGACTGCCCAGCGCAAGCGGTACAGCTGAGCCCTAAATGTTCCTGCCAAAATTGGTGTCTCTTCAGACCAGTCTAGTCAGTCGCCTTGAGGCAACTGAGGTAGCTTGGCAGGCTCTTCTCCCCGCAATGTCAGAACTGGAGCCAGGCTGACTCCTTCAGAGACTGCTTTACGGAGCAAAGGATGTCTGCTCTGTCTGGAAATGGCATCTCACATGCCCCATGCTTCCCTGGGACCCCTGGGACCCTCAGTGAACCTTCCTCCTTTACTCTGAGCATTCTCAGAGCTACACTGTGGTGGTGAGAGGGGTCTAAGTGCCTGTGATGTTTTGACAGTAAGAGAGAAAAACTTCTAGGTTTGATGTAACACACAAAAAACCCCTCCTTATCTTAGAGAGGAAAAGGCTACTCCATGACACCGTCCTAACAAATACATTAAACGCTTTTCCTGGCGTTAGCAGATGACAAGTATGTTCTGTAGCTATTTCATGCCCACTTTCCATGAACGTGTTTGCTCATCCTTAGAGCAAAGATCTTTCTTGTTGTTTTCTCAGAGAAGCTACTTCACCATACCCAAAACACTACAGTCTTAGCAGCCTGATAAAGATCTTTAAATATATTTTGGTAATGAAAAGATGCTCAACATCGCTAACCATTAGAGAAACGCAAATCAAAACTACAGTGAGGTACCACCTCACTCTGGTCAGAATGGCCATCACCAAAAAGTCTACAAATAACAAACGCTAGAGAGGGTGTGGAGAAAAGGGAGCCCTCCTACACTGTTGGTGGGAATGTAAATTGGTGCAGCCACTATGGAGAACAGTATGGAGGTTCCCTGAAAAACTAAAAATAGAAACTACCATATGATCCAGCAATCCCACTCCTGGGCATATATCCGGACAAAACTATAATTCGAAAAGACACATGCACCCCTATGTCCACAGCAGCACTATTCACAATAGCCAAGACATTGAAACAACCTAAACGTCCATTGACAGATGAATGGATAAAGAAGATGTGGTATACATACACAATGGAATATTACTCAGCCATCAAAAAGATTGAAATAATGCCATTTGCAGCAACATGGATGGACCTAGGGATTATCATACCAAGTGAAGTAAGTCAGAAAGAGAAAGACAAATACCATATGATATCACTTGCATGTGGAATCTAAAATATGACACAGATGAACTTATTTATGAAAAGAAACAGACAGACATAGAAAACAAACTTATGGTTACCAAATGGGAAAGGGGGTGGGGCCGGGATAAATTAGGAGATTGAGATTAGCAAATACAAATTACTATGTATAAAATAGATAAAACAAGGTCCTGCTGTATAGCATAGGGAACTATATTCAATATCCTGTAATAAACCATAATGGAAAAGAATATGTACATATATATATAAAACTGAATCACTGCTGTACACCAGACACTAACACAACATTGTAAAACAACTATACTTCAATAAAATAAAAAACAAGCAAACATAAATATATTTTGGTAGCTGTTATCAAAACCTTATTTAAGAACATGTTCAGTGGATAAGGGCTTCTTCATTTTGCATACACACAGGACCACGTGTAAAAGCAAAACGGTTAATTTCCAGTCTCCGTTGGATCGAAACAAGTCATGGATGAATAAGTGTGATTTAAAGAAGGGCCACTGGTCCATTCCTTGAGTGGTCAGAGATCAAAAGGATTTGAGACATGGACATGCCAGGTCAGGCCAACTCTTGGTTGTAAATGCGCCTCTAGCTGACCTTGGCTTCACATTTTTTTTTTTTTTTTGGTCACTTAATGTTTCCTGAAAAACTGAGATGCCTGTGACCGCATGAGACAAGGAATAGGAATATAATTCACCTTGACTTCTGAGTTATCAGTATTTTATTTTCCTGGAACAGACACTGTTGATATGCTTCTCAGAGCTCCTAGACCTCCCCTTGATCATTTCTGTGCACCTCTTCCCCAACTTCCATGGGCCTACACCAGTGGCTACCTTAGAAGACAGCCCCTTGGTCACTACTATTCCCAGCTGAAAGCACCTGGGAGCTTGTATGCCCTGGAATAGCCCGTAGCCAAGGACAGACTTCTGTAGAAATAGGGCGGATTGTAGTTTCCGAGAACGGCCACAGCAACATCTCTGGTCCTACATGTTCTTCCAGAACCTTATTGCTGCCCCACCAAGAGCTGGAGTCTACTCCCCCTCCCTTTGAAATCGGGTGGGCCTTTGTGACTACCTCAACACAGAATGTGGTGAAAGTGACGCTGTATGATTCATGAGGCTAGGCTATGAAAGGCAATATTGCTTCCATCTGCCTCTCCCTCTCTAGACACGTGGCCTTGGAACTCAGCCACCATGTTGTGAGGAGCCCAGGCCACGTGGGGAAGGTATGGATGGATTTGTTGGTCTCAGCCTAACTGCAGCTGGGAAAGAATCGCCAGACATTTGGGTGAGTAAGCCTCCAGAAGATGCCAGGCCCCAGCCTTCCAGCTGCTTCAGCTGAACGGAATGAAAAAGAGATGAGCTATTCCCACCAAGTCCTGCCCTAAACTGAAGAGTCATGAGAAAAATGAGTGTTGTCGTTATTTTAAGGCACCACATTTGGGGATGGTTTCCTGTGCAGCAATAGATACCTGATACAGACTGAAGGACCTGGAAGTAGGATGCTACCATAATAAAGTCCCCAAATGGGCCACTGGGACTGGGTGCCAGGTGGAGGCTAAAGGGACCTTGAGGAAACGACCACTGTAAACCTAAAGGGCTTCAAAGGGACTGTCCGGACAAGCTGGGTAGCTGTGGAGGTCCACAGCAATATTTCCGGTCCCACAGGCCCTTCCAGAATCATGCCACTCCCCACGAAGAAGTGGCGCTTTATCTCTCTTCCCTTTGAAATTGGGCAGTCCCCAATTCTGCCTGACTGAAGAGAGCAAAATTATGACTGTCATTGTTTTAATCCACTGTGTGGGAGGGGCAGGGAAAGATGGACTCAAGGGGCTAATCTATCAGTTACTCTAGACAAACACTTTAAAAACCAAATATACATAGATTATTCCTAAATTTAATAATAAAAAAACTAGCAATACCAGGATTTTTATTTACTTTTTCATGTTCATACTTAATTCTAAGCCTTCTCTGGGTGAAAAACTCTAACTTACTAAGGGAACAATAATTTTATCATTTCAAGGGAATCAGGGTTACCATTCTAAGCAAACTGCGGTGACTTTCTTGCTAGGCCAGAGTTACCCGTGCACCACATTTTTGCTTGGGGCGTGAGATCTGGAGCAATAGACACATAAGGACATTTTTCTCATGACCACAGGGATAATTTGAGCCCAATTATATTGTAGCTCTGCTTAAACTTTGCGATTCCCAGTCCACTCCCTCCAAATGGGGTGGTCTCACAGCCTGCACCCTGGATGACACCTTCCCTAATTATCAAGGTTGGTCTGAGTTTGCAAACCTCACCTCGCCTCCCTCCCACCCCCATTCCTTCTGCAACTCCATTGGAACAAGACTGCCTAACGCTATTCTGAATTCTTTTCATGCTCTTCCAGTCTGGCAGGGCCACGCCTCTTGAATGTATTTAAGTCCAGTTGGATTCCGAGCATCCCTCCTGTCTTTGTCGGGCTCCCTTTGAGGCCATTTCAACAACAGACACAAAGATGATCCCTGGAGCATCATTTATGACAGCCTAACGATTGGAAACAAACGCAATGCCCGGTAAAGAAACTGTTGAATCTCAGTTAGGTCACACTCGGGGTAAGACAGCAAGAGGGGAGATACACTAGCAGCCCATCCATCCAGGCCTAGGAAAACCTTTAGAACAGACTGGGGCACGGGAGACCTCAGCCACATACAGCACTTGGGATCCATAACCCACACACCACCTTAAACCAAAACCAGTGCTGACTGCATGAAGCAAACTCTTGCAGCTCCCCAAGAGAGGGGAAAAGCAGTGTGTCTGTTCACTGCATACCTGCTTCCAGGTACACGGAGGCACGTGGGACACAGGCGAAGAACTTACCTCATACCCGCACCCAGAGCCTGAGATGCAGAAACCCAGCAACTAGAAGAGGACTGCAATCTCTGTCTCCCTCCCAGGGAAAGGCCGAATAAACGCATTCATACCAAGGGTTGGAGGTGGCTCCGGAATGTCTATGTAGGAAGGGTTTAGGGAGGGCAATCTGGTTGAAGAGGAAGCTGGCAAACTTGGGTGGAAGCTGTGTCAGCCTATTAAGTACGATGTTTTTATTTGTAAATGGAGATTACATCTCACCACTGTCGCAGCCAGCCCTTGGCAGGCACCGCCTCTATCAGAGACCAGCAGCAGTAAAGACCGAGTCTCTGTTAGAGACTTTACTCCATCCCAAAGACCCTCTACTGTGGGATTCAGGCGCCAGAGGTAGGGACAGGAAATTGGACTTGATGAGGGAGGTCCCTTGAGAGCAGAAAATCCCTTGTAATAAAATGTCATCTGGCTTAGTGAGCAGATAGATTGGTAAGAGTGGCTGGGAGTTGCTTTCCAGGTAGGAAAGCTGAAAGAGGAGATCACGCCTGGGCAGGCAGAGCTCTCCAGAAGGCCCCAGGGTTTATCACCTGCTCCTCCAAGGGCTGAGTCAGCAGAAGACCTCGGCGGTCATTTACTTGGGTATCTAGCCATGCCTGTACCAGCGCCAGCCCCAGACTTGGAATTAATCAGTCTTCGCCTCTGTCGTCGGTGCCTGTCGGTGCATGTTGAGGAATCACAAGCGAGGAGGAGGAAAATCCAAGCTGCTGGCGAGGGCTGCTTTCAGATGCACACAGGGCACACCCCAGTCCACGGCTGACAACCTCGGAGAGGGTACAAGGACAGGGCGTGGGGAAAGGTACTCACGCTTAATGCTGATGGCTTGACCTCAGAAGACTGAGCAGAGACCATGACTGGGGTCGCGGAGGTAGTCCCTGGCCGCACCTGCTGGGCCCTTTGTGCCAGAGGAGGTCAGACGCTCTGCCAGCTGCAGGCAGCCCAGCTAGCACTGGGTGTGCTCAGGCAGCCCAGTTCTGTGGCAGGTGCTGTGTGTTTGGGGTGGGAGTGGGGTCTGGGAGAAAAGCAAGAAGGCGGGGCTTCCTGAATTAGAGGAAGTGAAAGGTTGTGGCCCAGACTCAAAGCACTAGGGCAGGCAGGGGTGTGCATCTTCCTGGCCACTCGGGATCAGAAAACCTGGGCTCCAGGCTGTGTACCACCAGTCAGGGCTCATACCATTTTGATACAACCGTTCGACACATGATTTTAAACTACAACACAGATAATATGTCTCAAATGGCAGCATTTAAAGGAAAGGGCCCAGCAACAGGAAACTAGATGTGAAAGGCTGCAAATCATATGATTCCACTTTTATATAATGTTCGGAATAGGCAAACAGACAGAAAGCAGATTAGCAGTTACGAGGGGCTGGGGGCAGGAGGTAAGAGAGAGTGACTGCTCAACAGGTACGGGATTTCCTTCGGGGTGATGAAATGTGTTGGAACTAAGGGGTGATGTGGGTTGCACAACTTTGGAAGTGTACTCAATGCCACTGAATCGCCCACCGTCAAATGGTTAAAATAGTAAATTTTATGTTATGTGTACTTCATCACAATTTTTTTAAATATGGAAGGCCCCACTGATTTCCTGCATGGCTTGAGGGGAAAAAACTCTTGGCCTTCAATCCCATTCCTCTGTAACATGAGGCTCTCAGGCCTGCCTGTCCTCCAGGGCTATAGGAGTCTGTGCACAAGAGTGGAAAGGACACAGGCCAGGGCTCTAACCTCTCCTACAACCCTCATTTGCTATGGAACTTGGGCAAATTACTTAGGCTCTCTCAATCTCCATGTCACCATCTGTAACTAGAGTTGTTGGGAGTCCAGACTTCTGATGTGTGAGTTTGAAAAAAGAAAAAAATTTTTTTAATCTATTTATTTATTTTTGGCTGCGTTGGGTCTTTGCTGCTATGCTCGGGCTTTCTCTAGCTGCAGCGAGCGGGGGCTACTCTTCGTTGTGGTGCGCAGGCTTCTCAATGCGGTGGCTTCTCTTGTTGCAGGGCATGGGCTCTAGGCGCGGGGGCTTCAGTAGTTGTGGCACGCGGGCTCTAGAGCACAGGCTCAGTAGCTGTGGCACACGAGCTTAGTTGCTCTGCAGCACGTGGGATCTTGCCAGACCAGGGCTCGAACCTGTGTCCCCTGCATTAGCAGGCGGATTCTTAACCACTGTGCCACCAGGGAAGCCAGAAAAATTTTTTATAAGAAAACAAACATTTATAAACCAAGCAAAAAATGTAAAAAAGTGTGTGTGACACGTGTGTGTATCTGGCATAGATACCAGGGCTCTCATTAAATGGAAGCTCTTATTAATTATTATTAGTTAATAATTAAGTATTTTAAATAAAACTACTCAAAGTGAAAGCAAGTTGTAAAATTAAACCCCTAGTTAAACCTGGAATTGTTAGTAGCATTTCATAGAAAAATGGGATTTGAATCAATCCACCTGAGATTTGAGAGGTGAGATTTGGACGGGTAAGTGGGGAGGGGAAGGACAGGGCATAAATAAGCAAAGACTTATAGATGGGAGCATCTGAGGGCAGTGAGAAGACTGGTGTGACTGGAACAGAGTATTTGGGGCATGTGGAGAAAGACCAGATGTTGGGCTTCCTTGAATACTAGGCCAGGAAGTTTGGACCTTATTCTGAAGGCACTGAGGAGTCATGGATAGTTCTAGAACATCTGAGCAGTATGATGACTATGGTGACATAAGAGGATACGTCTATCCCACCCCATGCAGAAATAACTTGGAGATGAGCAAGGAGACCAGCCTGGCTTTAACTCAGTACGAGGTTAAATGGATGGGGCATGAGTGAGGGAACTGACCAATCTTGGAAACGCCCAGTAGAAGAAGCCACAGAAGTTCTTCTGGGCTCCAGACTCACCTGACACCACCACTTCTTGGCTTCTGGCATCAATAGCACCAACCTGCCTATTTCTCATCTGTGGGTGTTTTCCTTGAAAAACTTAGAGAGTAGTAGTGTCCAAGAAAATGATTCAAGGGACATATGCAGATCCGAGATGATGAGCCCAGGTCAGGAAGGATATGCACAAAGCTGAGGGTGAGGAAGGGGCTGGCTTTCTTCAAGAGAGGCTCAAGCCTGCTTCTGTGGGTTTGACTGCCAGGCTTGGGTTGGGCATGAAGCTCCAAGGCACTTGGGTTGGTCTTGCAGGTCTGCAGGATGGTAGCCAGAAAGGCTTGTCAATCCCCAAGTAGCAGCCATATGGCACTCCTTGGCAGGGA
The DNA here is from genome assembly GCF_963924675.1 of Phocoena phocoena. Lineage (NCBI taxonomy): Eukaryota > Metazoa > Chordata > Mammalia > Artiodactyla > Phocoenidae > Phocoena > Phocoena phocoena. Next base: position 50,981,892 of record NC_089232.1, read on the forward strand.
AAGTGGGCAGTTGCCGATACCATATGTTCATAACCACCTCCATATTCCCAGCAAGTGGCCCCAGGTCTATTGCTACAGACCTGGAGCTCACCTAGTAGGTGACCAATCCATGTTAAGATATGTGGGGACACAGTTAAACAGTTACCCTGCAGAAACCTGGACACTGAATACTACAAAACATTGTTGAAAGCAAAGATATGAACAAATGTGGTCACAGCTCCTACGACTTAGTATTGCTAAGATGTCAATTCTCCCCAAATTGTTCCCTAAAGTCAATGAAATCCCAATCAAAATCCTAAAAGGCTCTTTTGTAGAATCAACAACCTGATTCTAAAATTTACATGGAATAACCAAAACCACTTTGAAAAAGAAGAATAGAGCTGGAGGAACATAAAGATAGACAAATAGATCCATGGCACAGAATAGAAATTTCCAGAAATAGACCCAGGTATAAAGGACAAGTGTTTTTTCAGCAAAGGTGCAAAGGTAATACAGAGGAGAAAGAAAAGTCTTTTCAACAAATGGTGCTGGAACAACTGGAGAGCCAAATGCAAAGGAATGAACTTCATACCTCTCACCATATACAGAAACTAATTCAAAGTGAATCATAGACTTAAAGGTAAAGCCTCCAATTATAAAACTTGTAAAAGAAAATTGGAGAAAATCTTTGTGGCCTTGGGTTAGGCAAAGTTTTCTTGATGTAACACTAAAAGTATGAACCAAAAAAGAAAGAAACTGATGCATCAAAATTAAGAATTTCTGGGCTTCCCTGGTGGCGCAGTGGTTAAAAATCTGCCTGCCAATGCAGGGGACACGGGTTCGAGCCCTGGTCCGGGAAGATCCCACGTGCCACGGAGCAACTAAGCCCGTGTGCCACAACACTGAGCCTGTGCTCTATACCCCGCGAGCCACAACTACTGAGCGCATGTGCCACAACTACTGAAGCCCATGGGCCTAGAGCCCGTTCTCTGCAAAAGAGAAGCTACCATAATGAGAAGCCCGCGCACCGCAACAAAGAGTAGCCCCCGCTCGCCACAACTAGAGAAAGCCTACACGCAGCAATGAAGACCCAAAGCAGCCAAAAATAAATAAATAAATAAATTTATTTAAAAAAATAAATTAAGAATTTCTGCTATTTGAAAGATACTGTTAAGAGGATGAAAAGATAAGCTACAGGTTGGGAGAAAATATTCGCAAATCGTGTATCTGATAAAGGACGTGTATCCAGTATATATAATGAACTCTCAAAATTCAATAATAAGAGTATAAGCAACCCATTTTTTAAAATTTGGCAAAAAATTTGAACAGACACTTCTCCAAAGAGGATACAGATGGCAAATACATGAAAAGATGCCCAAACAACACTAGTCATTTTGAAATGCAAGTCAAAATCACAATGAGATACCAGTACACACCTATTGGAATGGCTAAAATTAAAAAGACTGACCCGGGCTTCCCTGGTGGCGCAGTGGTTGAGAGGTCGCCTGCCGATGCAGGAGGGGACAGGGGTTCGTGCCCCAGTCCGGGAAGATTCCACATGCCGTGAAGCAGCTGGGCCCGTGGGCCATGGCCGCTGAGCCTGCGCGGCCGGAGCCTGTGCTCCGCAACGGGAGAGGCCACGGCAGTGAGAGGCCCGCGTACTGCAAAAAAAAAAAAAAAAAAGACTGACCCTACCAAATGTTTGAAAAGATGTGGAGCAACTGGAACTCTCATACACTGCTGGTGGGAATGTAAAATGCTATAATCAACTTAGAAAATGGTTTGTCAGTTTCTTATAAGTTAAATATTCCACTCGTAGGTATTTACTCTGGAGAAACCAAAGCATATGCCCATTCAAAGATTTGTACACAAATGTTCATAGCAGCTTACTTGTAATAGCTCCAAACTGGAAACACCCCAAATGTCCATTAACTGGGGAATGGAGAAACAAATTGTTTTGTACTCATATAATGGACTCAGCAGTAAAAATGAATGAACTACTAATAGAAGCAATGATATAGATAAACCTCAAAATAATTATGCCAAGTGAAAGGAGCCACACTAAAAAAGCACAAGCTGTTTCATTCCAGAAAATGCAGCTAATTTGTAGTTTGATCAGTGGTAGCCTGGGAGTAGGTGGGGAGAGAGGGGCAGGAGGGAGAAATTATAAAGAGGCACAAGGAAACTTTGGGCGATAATGTTCAGTCTTGTGTTGATAGTTTCACGGACATATACACATGTTAGACATGAAATTGTACACTTCATATGTGTGTAGCTTACTGTTTGTAAATTATACTTCAATAAACTTTTGGGGGAGAAAAACAAACCTTTAAGTTCTTTGCATTCTATTTAAAATAAAAGCCGAAGTCCTTACAGCAGTAAAGCTACATAGCTGGCTGACCTCTATTCATACTGCTGTTTCCCCAACTTTCAGAAGAGTGCTTGGAATACGGAAAGAGCTAAATAAGTGTTTGTTGAATGACTGCCTAGGGCCCCAACTAATCAATTAATTGCTTTACAGTTGTTGTTAAGAACAAGGTGGGTTTCCTCAGACGATTAAACACAGAGGTACCACATGATCTAACGATTCCACTTCTAGGTATATTCTCAAGAGAAATGAAAACATATGTCCACACACAAAAAATGTACTTAGTAACCAAAAGGTAGAAACAACCCAAATGTCCAACAACTGATGAATTAATAAACAAAAGATAATATATCCATACAATGAAATATTATTTGGCCATAAAAAGGAACCACATACCACAACATGGATGAACCCTGAAAACATTATGCTAGGTAAAAGAAGCCAGTCACAAAAGACCACATATTATACGACTCCATTTATATGAAATGTCCAGATTAGGCAAATCTATAGAGATAGGAAGGAGAGTTGCTGCTTGGGGTGTTGACAGGGTGATGGGGGGGCGATAGTTAAGGGATACAGGGTTTCTTTTTGGGGTGATGAAAATGTTCTAAAATTGTGGTGATGGCTGTATATATCTGTGAATAAACTAAAATCACTGAATTATACACTTAAATGGGTGAGTTGTATGGTGTGTAGATTATATCTCAATAAAACTGCTTAAAAATAAAGAGCATGGGGGCTTCCGTGGTGGAGCAGTGGTTAAGAATCCGCCTGCCAAAGCAGGGGACACGGGTTCAAGCCTTGGCCCAGGAACACCCCACATGCCGCGGAGCAACGAAGCCCGTGCGCCACAACTACTGAAGCCTGTGCACCTAGAACCTGTGCTCCGCAATGAACAGTAGCCCCCGCTCGCCGCAGCTAGAGAAAGCCCACGTGCAGCAATGAAGACCCAACGCGGCCAAAAATAAAATTAATTAAAAAAAAAAAAAAAGAGCACGGGAATTCCTTAGCTGTCCAATGGTTAGGACTCCGCGCTTCCGCTGCAGTGGGCACTGGTTGGGGAAATAAGATCCCACGTGCTGCGCGGTGCGGCCAAAAATATAAAAATTTAAAAATTAAATAAATTAAAGAGAATCCTGAGGATTAAGAAAAATAAAGAGCACGGTGGTGTGTGGGGAAGGGCACAATGCTTGCTCAGAGTTTGAGTGGAGAGTGGTAATCCCTCGTTATAGTCCGTTCATGGGCATGGTTAGGACCCCATCAAATGCCCCCTAAGAATGGAGGTGGCTCAATGTGCCCAGCAGAGAAGGGGCAAAGGGCTCAGAGAGGACTCTGGATTTGCTGAGGTCACCCTGAGGGTGAGCTCCGAATGGAGGAAGGGCCCTCTCTCTATGGACAAGCAAATGAGAGCAGATGGCTGGCAGCCCTGCAGCCCACAGCTGGGGTTCTCACAGCTGCCTTGAGTTGCACTGAGCGACATGACATCCCCCAGTTGCCTCACAAAGATACTACCTTCTATTTATACCAAACACCTCTCCTCCCAGGAGAGCGCTGTGTTTTCCCAACATTGATTCAGTAAGCCAGCCAGACTGAGTTGAACTGAAATTCACAGCAGCCACTCATATCAACCTCCCCCTTGCCCCTGCCTGTCCGCTCCTTCGGACACTGCTGTGACGCTCACAGTAAAATAGGGAAGTTAAGACCATTGGTCTTCTACACACCCACCCGACTTGAGGGTCCTCCACCCCCAGCCTGCTCCAGACCTGGTGGGGGAGTGGGATTTGTGTCACCCCAGGGCCCTTCTCTCACAGGAGAAATACAATGCAGAAGAGAGGGGTCTTCAAGTGTAACATTCTCCTCCCCTTTCCATAAATAGTTAAACCATTAAAACTCAAAGGTGAGAACTGCTAATGATAGGAGATCAGGCACAAAAGAGAAATGTATTTCAGGTGGCACTGGAGGCTTTTCCACGTCTTAATTCATACCACACAGGAAGCTGTCTATATCACCCAGGCAAAGTGGCGACACAGACCCCTGGTTGGCATGATCGGAGGGCTCTCCACTGGGCAGAGACCCCTGGCTCGCTGGAGAAATGAGAAGAAAGGGGCTGATGGGCTCTGCCAGCCCTTTCGCCTTAGTACAGATCCAACTGGCCCTGCCAGTCCGTATTATATATGGCCTGAGGGACAGAGAGCAGGGAGGGGCCCAGGGAGGAGCCTGCACCGATCTGATTGGATTGATGGATGGACCGATGTCCCCAAACATCCCCCCACCATCACCACACACACACAGCCTCACCCTCTCTGTGCCTCTATCCTGCTCTGATGTGTGGCAGAGGGCCATGGACCAGAGGGAAAAGGATAAGGGGTCTCCAGCTCACGTGTCCACTCCTGGCACTGCTACCCACAATCAATGAATCAATCAAGAGCGAGTCCATTTTTAAACAGTGTGCCTGTCCTGGGCTGCCTGCTGTGGGGAAGAGTACATCGCCTGCCCTGCCTGGGGAGATGCAGATGGCTTGAGAGACAGGAGCCTGAGAGCACCTCCCAGAGCAGGAGGAAGCCACGTGGCACCAAATCCTCAAGGGCTGCAGTTCTAGAGAGCTTTTCTCACAGAGCCTGGGATCTCAGGGTGGGGAACAGCCTAAGGGGCCCTCAGTCACCACCACCCCCCACCCCCCGGCCAACCCCAGCCCTCACCCATCACCTGCATCCCATTGCCAGCATCAGTAGCACTGAGCAGAAGCCCCAGTGCTGGCCACCTCTACCAAGGCCTTGCCCACCTTCCCCCTCCCTTCATTACCAAGGCCCCTTGCTGCTATCTGTGGTCAAGGACCCGCATCCCATCTACAGCCTCTGTAACCTCTACTCCTTGAGAGGACATCAAGGGATGGGGCAATGAAGCCTCGGGAATCACACGAAACCCATCCTTCAAGAAAACAACTTATTGGCTCTTGAAAAATCAGGGGTTCATGATATGAACAGAACATTCCTCAGACCACACTCTGGCCTCCGTCCCATAGAGAGAGGGGGTGCCCAAGCATCGGCGTCTAGCTTATCGTATTTAAAAGACCAGTTTAAGAGCATTAGATTTCCTATATGGAAACTCAAAAATATTTAGGCGTTGAAAATAGTCTTGCAACTGCAATTAGGAAGCTGTCATTTGTATCTATTGGATTTATAAGATTTAGGCAATAATAATAATATTACTATTATGATAGCAATAGAAACAAACAGTTAAGTCTATTATAGCTTTTTGGGTTTCTTTGGTGTGCCAAGTACACTTATCCATGTTGTAAAACAGAGTGAACATTTAACTAGAATAATATTAGAGAGAGGCATTCTCAAGTGGAGACTTGGTATGTGCAGGGCAGGGTCCGTGACAGCTGTTGGTCTATGTGTGAAAGTGAGACAGACAGAGAGACACCCTAGACACTGCTCAGAGAATGGGAAGGGGCACTTAAGAAGCCGCTGTTGATGAGGTTGGACTTGGCTACTCTGGGCTCAGCATTTAAGAAGGGAGCTGCCTTCTCACGCAGCCCCAGGGAGTTCCGACCTCACCAGGGGCTAGTTATGGGAAGCACAGCTCACCAACCATCTGCAGGGGGACTGCTGCTTGCAGAGTAACAGCCGCAGGAAAACACCGGCGCTAAGAACAAATGTCCTCCAGGAAACCAATACGCACATGTGGAGGGCAGGGACAAGGCACCAGAACAGCAGGTCTGGATTATTACTGTGACTTCGGCCAGCTGCCTAGCAATAATCCTAGACTTCTATGAAGATTCAGAGAGAAAGAGAAAACTTGGGAGCAAGATGGGGTGGGAGTCACCCAGACCCAAGACAGTCAGTGTGATCATTCAATTGACCCCGCGCATTTGACACTTGAGAGGCTGAGACCCAGAGAGAGAAAAGGACTTGGTTAAGGTCACATAGTGGGCGGGTAGCAGATAAAGCTCAGTGTCCAGGCTCTGTGTTGGTTCACGAACTTGGGAGCTTCCTGGGTGACATCGAAACTGGGGGCAAGGAGAAACCAAAGAAAAAGGCGGACCACTCCAGATTGGTGGGTGGCAGGTTTAATAAGCAAGGGAACTTACACACGACGCTTGTCTTACAATAGACACAAGACGAGTAGATCTCTGCACTTGCCCACCAAAATCTTAAAAGTTTATATAGAGGCTTTAACTGGGTTCAGTTAGTCTCAATAGCACATTGTCCTCTCAAGGTTGCTTCCTTGGAAAAGTTCCCACTGTGGGAACGGTGGGCAGAATGTACATTCCAAGGACAGAGGAGGGAGTGAGGAGACTCTGACTGCCCAGGTCCAGCTAGCAGTCATGTCTTCTCAATGACCTCCTCTGACACCCTGGGTTCAGCTCTCTCCACGGTCACCCAGGCCAGCATTCCCACCATGATGATGGGTGGGCAGCTGTTACCTCGCCCAACTCAGCCCCAAAGGTCTGGGTCTGTGAAGAGACAGATCATCCTATAGCCTTGACCCAACCTGAAATTCAGCCCAAACCAGCTTGCCACCTCTCAGCACTGCTCTGGGGGAGGCTGCCCAGGCAGAAAGCATGGACAGATGGACTGAGGGACATTGCCCAGATGTGCCTCTCCCAGCAGCGGAAGAGGAAGGCTGTTCTGAGACACGGCTCCTTAGGGGCCTTAGGGGCAATGGGATGGGGCTCCTTAGCTGTGATCATTCCTGGGTGCTGGATTGCACCATTGCAGTCACCAGCCCAGGAACAATTCTAAACCAGTGAGGACCATCCTGCTGGAGGCCCTGGGGACAGTGAGGGCACAGCCTTGGCATCCAGCTGGTCTCCTTGAGTCACGCAGGACAATAAAAAAGGAATTTGTGTTCAGCTGCTGTGGAGACAGAGTCTGGCCGTTCCTCAAAAAGTCAGACATAGAATACCATATGACCCAGCAATTCCACTCCTAGGCATATACCCAAAAGAATTAAAAACAGGTGTTCAAACAAATACTTGTACCTGAATGTTTGTAGTGGAGCTACTCACAGCAGCCAAAAGGTGGAAACAACCCAACTGTCCCTCAACAGGTGAATGGATAAACAAAACGTGGTCCATCCAAACCACAGAACACTGTTCAGCCTTACAAAGGAATGAAGCACTGAATCAAGCTATAATGTGGATGAACCTCAAACACACTATTGCAAATGAAAGAAGCCAGTCACAGAAGGCCACACATAGTGTGATTCCTTTTTTTTTTTTTTTTGTCATGCTGCACAGATTGCGGCTCGTGGGATCTTAGTTCCCTGACCAGGGACTGAACCCGGGGCCATGGCAGTGAAAGCGCCGTGTCCTAACCACTGGACTGCCAGGGAACTCCCAGTACGATTCCATTTAGATGAGTAGGTAAATCCACAGAAACAGAAAGTAGATTGGTGTTTGCTAGGGCTGAGGGGAGGAGGAATGTGGCGTAACTGCTTAATGAGTATGGGGTTTTATTTTGGGGTGTTGGAAGTGAAACTAGACAGAGGTGGTGGTCACACAACATTGTGAGCATCCTCAACACCACCGATTTGTTCATTTTAAAGTGGTTACATAAAAAAGTTTAAAAAAGCAATTTGTGGGCTTGAGTAATCAGAAAATCCAGGCAGGCACTCATAGAACCTCATCAGGACTTAGTCTCTCTTTCTCTCCATCTCTCAGTCGGCTTCCCCCTTGGCAGGCTTGGCCACGTGTTGGCTTCCGGACCCTCCACTCAGACGTGATCCATAGAGCTAAGGTTCCCCACTGAATGCGAGCTTTGCTTTCCCCGAAGGATCCACCAAAAGTCCCAGGTCTAAGTCTCATCTGCCTGTTCATTTGTTGTAGCAGGTGTATGGAGTGCGCTGCTTGGCCAGGCTGGGTCTCAGCCCGTCCCTGTGGCAGGGGTGGGGGTGAGCTTCACAGGACCTGCCTACGCACCACCCCCCAGACCAGAGAACTGTGAAGGGGGAGGAGGTGTTCTCCAAAGGCAGTCTGGGTGTAGTCTGGGTGGTGAAACCACTGATGTCTACTCTAGGACCACAGAGAGCATGGCTTCTCCTGTCTCTCTCATTCCTGATCCCTCTCTCCTCTTGCTGAGACATTTTTGGAGGACACGGCACAAGAGGAATAATTCCTGTGTAAGTGGACCTGACTACGGGCCTCAGGTGCCCTGGCACAGCCCTGATTTTCAGTCATCTGTCCCGATGCCACATTTAGATCAGACCATGTGTCCTGATTCCAGATTAGAAAACATGGCCGGTATCTCTCCCAGCCACACTGACCCTGTGGACCTTTCCAGAATCATCTCTTCAACCACCTAACAATCTTAGCTACACCAGAACAAGCTAATAGGAGTTCTCTATCTTCTTCCTGCCCCTTCCCTCCCTTGGGGCTGCCATTTCTCTCACACAGGATCCAAGTCCTCCTTTCACGGACCTGCTTCTGCAACCACTGTGGCCCATGCCAGGATCTTCCTTTCCAGCGCTCGTTTAGCAAACACTGTTAGAACCTCCCATCGTAGACTTGGTGACGATTGACCAAGGAATATACCCAGCCACAGGCATTCACTCTAGAAAGCTTCCATCCTCTGAAGCAGGGAATAACCCACCTCAGGGACCCCACTTCCCGTCCGCCCTCAGGTCCTGTGCTTGGATGAAGGAACGCTGTAGCTGTTGAGCTTCTCAGGAAGTAAGGAGGGGGCGAGGAGAAGGTGGGTACCAGGCCCTTTGTCTGGGCCCAAGTCAGGCAAGCATCCAACTTATATTCAGAATTTGCTGAGTTTCTACAGTGTTCTTTTTAAAAAATTAGTGCTGACCCCACATCAGGGAACTAAGGAAGCGACTGTCTACTTACTTGAAAATTTTTTTTTCTTTTTTTTGCAGTACGCGGGCCTCTCACTGTTGTGGCCTCTCCCATTGCGGAGCACACGCTCCGGAAGTGCAGGCTCAGCAGCCATGGCTTACAGGCCCAGCCGTTTCGCGGCATGTGGGATCTTCCCGGACCGGGGCACGAACTTGTGTCCCCTGCATCGGCAGGCGGACTCTCAACCACTGCGCCACCAGGGAAGCCCTACTTACTTGAAAATTTAATTAACCATCTCTGCCTAAGAAACAGGGCATTTCTCTCTAGAGGACAAGGGAGGTGATTTTCAGTCTTTCTGAAATGGGAGGGAATCCAGTGTCCTGGAGGCAAGGACAGGAGACACATGAAGAATATAGTAAGGAGAGTGCCCAGTAGGATGGAGGGGCTAGGAGCTGGATAAGGAGGCTGAACTCACCACGTTCACTGCCCAGCCCACTTAGCTTCACTCTGTTCCCCATCAGCTCCTAAGCCCTTAACCTGGCCCACCTGTCAGTTCATAAACATGAAAATAGTCTAGGCGGATTGTTCCCTCTTTGTGGAAAAAAGCAAACTGCACAACAGAAAGCATTTATGATCACAAATTAATCTCCAGTGAGATCCTATTAAATGCAGATTTACTCCTGTGTGTTGTGTCCTCCACTGAGAATGTTTCAGCCAAAATGTTTTTTTATTGCCCGTCCCACTAACCACACAGCCCTGTGGACTCCCCTTGTTGGATAGACTTTGGAGCCAGGCTGCCTGGGTTCAAATTCCAGCTCTGCCATCTGCTAGTTGTGTAACCGTGGGCAAATTCCCCGACTTCTCTGCGCCTCAATTTCCCCGTCTATAAAACAGGGACAACAGGAACACCTATCTTACAGGGTCGTTGTGAGGACTAAATGCATCAATACATCTAAACCATTTAGAATAGTGCTTTTGGCATATAGTATGTGCCAAGGAAATGTTAGCTTGTAACAAATTACTCACATATTTTGTCTGCAATATGGTTGAAATTCTCTTTTGTAATATAAGTGAGGATTTCCTTATTAATCCATGGGAAAATATTTACAAAGGTTTTCATAGATTAACTTGGTCCCCAATCCATTTTTGTAAATCTTAAGTAAGGTCTTAAGTTTCTCAGCTGAGAATTCTGTAATCACAAGAGTGTTTGGGACATCTTGGGGTGAAGGAGGTTTGCTGTAATTTCCACTTAATGGTGCGTCTCAGGTCTCTTGGGGCTGGAGATGGGAATTTGACTCAATTGTTTGCAGTGGAGTCAACATAAGCAACTTCGTTAACTGGGGTTTGTTGCTGTCTTTCTCAGCTGGAGTGACTGCAGTGATGTCTTTGATCTTATACCTTCTAGTGTTTTCTGATGTTCCCAGGGAGGCTGCTATTACTCAACAGTAACAAGTACAATTTAAATAACAAGTACGAGAGTAACAAGTACAACCCACACATAGAAAAATGTTCAGAAAAACATTCTCACTCTCTCAGCAGCAGAAATGAACAACAGGTCAGAAGAGCTCAGCTCAGCACCTCTGGCCACTCCCGAGCTAGGAAGGATACATGATTTCTCTCTCCATCAAAAGGACACTCCTCCCCAGAAGATTTTCATGATGAACCAATGAGCTCATGGGCATGAAGGGCTTTGAAAAGTTATTTTGGTTACAGTCTAACTACAAACAGTCCTAATGATAACTTGTTTCACTGATACCAGTCCAAGCTTGGTCTTTAGCAAAGTGCAATGGATGTATTGAAGATGACACAGACCAGGTAGCTTCTCCCCCTTTAAAGTTTCTACATGAACAAGAAAAAGACACATCGCAAAAGAGTCAAACCCCATTGATCCAACACTGCCAATTGGTATTTTATTATAATTCAGATATGATTGGTGATTGGATAAATTCTTCATGTCAATTAAAATATTGGCCATTGGGGAAGTGAATAGGGAATAGGGAAAGGATACGAGATAAAAGGAAATTAGAAAATAAGAAAAAGTGTTTCATTACTCATTTATCTTTTCACTTCCTTTCCAAACTTTTTTGTTGAGAGAAAATTCAGAGACCATAAAATTCACCATTTAAACCATTTTAAAGTGCATAATTCAGTGGTTTTTTTTAGTATATTCACAATATTGTACAACCATCACCATTATCTAATTCCAGAACATTTCCATTACCCCAAAAAGAAACCTCATATCTCCCAATTCCCTCCTCCCCCCCATCCACTGGCAATCAGTAATCTATTCTCCATCTCCTATGGTTTGTCTGTTCTGGACATTTCATATAAATGGAATCATATAATATATGGTCTTTCCTTTCATCATTTCTTGAGCATCCATTTTGGGCCAGTACTGTATGAGTGTTTGCCCTCCCTAGCCAGGGAGGAAGACCTGTAGCAGTAGAATTTTCCTGCTGGGGTTGGGGGTGGTGGTTGATGGTGTCCTGGCAGAGGAGGTGACATGTCTACTGCTGTGTTGACAAAGGAAATGGAGTTTCCAGTAAAGAAGAAGGAAGGGCATTCCAGGAAGAGGCAACAGTGTAGAGATGGTACGTGGGTGCTTGCGGAAGGCTGAGAAGTTCCTTGAACTGCAGCTCTAGCATCAGGGGTACAGGGAGGGGAGGGGGACGCTGTAAGGTGTAAGGAGACAAGGTAAGCAGGTCGGTAAGGTCAGAAAGAGCAGAGACTTGAGGGCTGCTCTGAAGAGACTGGGATTGCTCCTCTAGGCTCTGGGAATCACACAAGCCAGGGAGAGGCTGAGTGTGTGTTTTAGGAAGGAAGCCGCTGGGGAGAGTGGATTGCAGAGGGATGACTCTCAAGTGGAGGACTTGGGAGGACAGCAACCGTTCATGTGAAGGAACGCTAGAACTCCCACCACAGCAGTGGCAGTGGACTCAGGAAGGATGGTCCACTTGGGAGCAATTTCTAAGGCGGAATGGACAGGAGTTGGGTGTCTACCTAGATGTGGCAGGTGAGTGGGAGGGAGGAAGGGCTCCAGACCAGGCTCCCCTGACCCACAATGAGACCCTGGGAGAATCAGAGGCCAACTAAGAATCCAGCACCCTCTGCTTAGAACGGGACATCGGCTTCCCCTTCCTCTGAGGCATTCTCCTAGGGCTTCCAGAGCCCTGCAGGGGCGGGGCCCCTGCCGGCCCACCCCCCCACCCCACCCCCGCAGCACCCTTCCTCAGTTCCTCCCAGCTGCCCAGAGGCCTCTGCACATGCTGTTCCCTCTGAGTGGCTGCTCCCTGGCACTCGCACACCCTCCTCTTGGTCAAGGCCTGCACATCTCTGCCGTGTTTGGTCAAATCTCCCTGTGCGCATTTTCGCAGAACCATGCAGCTTTTACTCACAGTATTGTTACGTTGTTAATTTCTCATTTACTTCTGTGATTTGTGACTCCCCGGTGGCCTGAAGCTGTGCGAAGGCCGGAACAACGTCAGTTTTGGCTCTTGTAGCTGGCACTTGGCAGCACACCTGACGTGTAGTTGATGCCCCATGATACTTATTGGAAAATGGAAAAGAAACGAGCAAATGAGCCTGGGATCCTTCCCATGAACCTGAGGCCCTTTGAGATGTAGTTTTGCTTTGGGGAATTGGGAAGAGAGGAGAGAGTCACTGGAATCCCAGCATTTTCACGTAGGCCTTCCCGCACCCCAACCTGGGCTTTTCTCCTCATAAAATCTGCTTATGAGGAATGCTGAGGGCAGCCATAGCTCCCAGAGTGAATCCAGCCAGTGCTTCGCTGGCTTTTTACCCCAGGTTACAGTATATTATGCTTTTTACATGTCACATAATGAGGGCTCGTATAATGAGAAAGCACTTCCCAGATTGTAATCCATCTACAACAGTGCTTTTACTCAGCGCTCTCCTCCCTGCTCAGCAAACTGGGGAGACTGGAACTTTTCTGGCAAACTTTTCCGGAGCTCGTCCCTTTTGTCTCCCTTTTCATACGCCCTCATCTCTCTTCCTGACAATTCTCAACTGTGCTGCTACAAGGGCGTGAGCTGCTGAATAGGCTCAACAGAAGGGTCTGCAAACCTGGGGCTTCAGGCCGACATCCTCGGGGGCCCTGGAGATGATACAGACACATTTTCATGACCCTGCTCCTGGGAAAGACTGACTCTGGGTTCCTAGGCTTCCAGAAACCTCCCTGACAACAAGGCAGGAAAGTCTGGGATAGAAATGGAATGTCTTCCAACTCTGAAGAGGTATCTCTCAAGAATTGCTCATAAGAAAGGTTTTTAATGACATCACCTCTTTGTGCCTGAGCTGAGCATCCAGGATACCTGGACACAGTCATGATTCTGCATCAAGGAATGGGTTGTTTGTTGCTGGGTCTGGCTCAAATAATTACCCGTAGGCTGAGGGCGACTAGCCAAGGTCACCTAGACAGTGAGTGGCAAAGCTGGCCCTAGAGCAGGCTTTGCATTTCTTTTACCTTTCCTCATGACACAGGAACTATGGCCAAGTATATTTCCAGACTCTGACCCTGTAAGGCCCATTTCAGTTGATCCAATGGCCTAAGCCCAACTTCCACAAACTCCAAGGTCCAGGAGGCTCACCCGGGAAGTCTGTGGCCCACACAAGTTCCCAGGCCCAATCCCTAGATATTGGGATTCTGCAGGTCTGGGTTGGACCCTGGGCACTGCATACACAGTAAGTGCTCCAGGGAACTTCGATGCTGGAGGCTCCGGGACCACACAGAGATAGAATACACTCCACTTCACACCCAGCCAGTCCAGTGGGGTTTTGGGTGGACAGAGATTGCAGACGCACTGTGGGATGTGAATGCCTCTGACTGTCCCTCTGGGCCTTAGCTTTCTTATCTATGATTCCAACTACCCTCAGTGGCACCCCACCCTCCTTCCTACTCCACCCTAAAATAATCTGTAATGAGTCAGAATCCTTAGTAGCACAGTGCCTGGCACAGAGTAGAGGTTCAGAAATATTTGTTGTATAGGTGGAAGGAATGAAGGAAAGAAGGGAGGGAAAGAGGGGGTAGGGAGGAATGAAGGCAGGCTGATCACACTCATATGTTTATCTGTAGAGAAGATCTTCTATCCACAAGGAGCACTGCTGCCCCTAGAAGCCCTATTGACTTATGTAATACTGGAAAGGGGTTCCCAAGATTCTTCTTCCCACCCCATCCACACAGCTAACTCCATCAATCCTCCAGACATCACCCCCACTCCCACACCGTCCTCCAATATCTCTACCCACCAAGGCTCATTACTGAGCTATTAGCAAGGGAAAGAGCATATTTCCCTCTCAACTGTTTAAGGTGAGCGTGATGCTCTGTGCTTTGACCCATCTTCAGCACAAGGGTTTTAACTGATGTCTAATGAACAAATCTCGTCTTTGGACATGTTTCACAACCACAGCCCAGTTGACAATCTGAACAATGGTTTTGTTACAAGAACAACTGCTTCCAAAAACTGCCCACTCTCCAACGCTGCCTTCCATTCCTCTCTCTTCTTGGGCTCGACACTCTTTTTTAAGAGTTGCCCAGCTAAAACAAATGCTCGAATCTCTAAAGATCAGTTCAATATTCTTAGACCTATGACTCATTCAAACAATGGGATATTAGCTATGGTAACTCCAAAGCATCTTTCTCCTTGTTCCCTCTTCCTCTGCTTTGTCTTTGCTTTTGGGTTTGGTAACCTAGAGTTTTTGAATTAGAAAAGTTGCTGATATTTCAGCTCCCCCAATTGCAAGAATATGTAGGAATAAAGTGGAAACACACACACACACACACACACACACACACACACACACACACACATAGAGGTAAGTCGATCATCATAAGACCATAAGGTATAAGATACCCGAGAGAGGGGAAATTGGGGGATGAGAGGGAAAATGTGAAGCAGAAGAAGGAGTCAGGACTGTTGATTGTCTCACGGTATTTGAAGGTCTAAAGTCTCATCTCAGACTGATTTCAGTCAGGAACTTTTGAATATTCAGCATATTTGATTAGTGAAGTGGGTTAAATACATAAAGGCTAATTCTCTCCCATGTAAGACTAGAGATAGGCATTTCTCTGTTATGCAAGCTCATTTCATCATCTTGCTCTACAACAATGTATCTTCCTTCCTCAAGGTCACCTCGTGATACAAGATAGCAGCTGGAGTCCCAGCTATCACATCCACATTGTAGGATGCATGACTGAGGAAGGAGAAATAGTGGGAGGATAAAAGGGCACCCTTTCCTATGGCATTATCTTCATTTATTCAGCCTTCCTGAAAGTCCCATATAATATTTTGCTAGAACTTAGAAACACAGTCTCCCCTAACTACAGAGGAGGCTTGAAAATATAGTCTTTTAAGTGGGCACATTGACACCACAAATAAAATGGGTGTTCTGTTGCAGAAAAAGAGGTGGAGAATGGACTTGAGTGGGAACTAGCAGTCTCACTGAGAAGCCAAACCCAAACATCTATTGATATTTTAACAGGAAACTAAAGAATGATGCAAAAAGATAGGGGAAAGGGATGAGGGGGGAACCTTAAAAATCCAGGAATACCTGCCAATGTGAAATTTAGCTACATCTTCATTTGGAAGGGCACTATGCCAACAATTGACTCTCTCTCTCTCTCTCTCTCTCTCTCTCTCTCTCTCTCTCTCTCTCTCTCTCTATATATATATATATATATATATATATATATATATATATATATACATCTTTTAAAAACATGAAAGCAATGTAAGCTCCATGATCATTAATCAATCCAGGTACCTGTAATAGTAGGTGCTCCACAGATATGTTTGAATTGAAATATTTGAAATATTTTTTGAATGACCTATAATGTTAAATTAAAGAGTAAGTTTAAAGTGGTATGTAACATATCCTATAATTTTAATAAAATTAAATATGTATGTGTAGATAGATAGATAGAGCCAGCCAGGAGGCTGGAGAGTCATTAAAAGCAGGCAGGAGAGTCATTAAAATGACTGATAATAGTAATTCTCTCTGGATAATGGAATGGAATTTGGAGTAATTTTTGTTTTTTCCTTTTTTGAATCTTCCAGTTATTCTAAGCTATTTATACATTACTTACATAGTCTTTAAAAAACTATACAAAGTCTATTTGGGACAAAATCAATACATGTATGGCCTTACCTACAGAACAAAAAAATCAGATGTTAAAATAAGAAAGAAATGAAATAGACATTTAAAAATCACTTCTTAATAAAAAGTGATTTGGCATTGTGAGAGAGAACTCATGGAGACATTTAGATAAGAAACCTACAGCTTTCTGGACAAGAAAGTTAGGAGGCAAGGCGTGGTCTCCAGTGGCCTCATAACAACTCCTCACCCTAGGATTCTGGGCTTCAATTCCAAGCTCCTTATAAACAGACAGGCGTCAGCGACTTCATTAATCCTCAAGAATCATGTTGATATAAAGATGACACAGTGCATTCTTTGCAAAGACAGTTGTGGAAACTGGAGCCCAGGGAGGTTTTAACACTAGAGCCCTTGACTGTATACTCAATATGTTCCACATCTGTCCCTCTTTTCCTCTGCAGCCACAGCTAACCCCATGTGGTGGTATATATGGGGAAACTAAAAGTTTGCCATAAAATTGTCTTCATTAAGCCCAAGTCCATCTATATTAGATACCTGATTCTCACTCTGGAAGGAAAGCATTCATCTTTGAGTTTCACAGTATCAGTTATTACATGCATTAACGTCATATTGGGAGGCTGAGAGGCCAGAGAATGAGGTCATGGAATATAAAAGACAGAGACTCTTGCCTTTCTTCTCACCCACATCTACTCTCTGCTTGCCACAGTTCCTTGAACAAAATATGCTCTTTCCTGCTTCACTTTCTTGCACCCAGCTCAGTTCTCCTGGCTGGGATGTTCCCTTTCTTCCAGTACATGTGAACCTTACCCATCCTCAGAACCCCTCACATACTGTCCGCTACCCAAAACTTTGGACTCTTGCAGCCCTCATCACAGACCCCTTTCTCTGACCTCCCATGATCAGTACCACACAATCAGCTCCTAACTCTATCTACAGTAGCACAGTCCTTACTGCTTCCCATATACATATCTTGTCCTCCCAGCCAGGCTTTAAGCTCTTGCAGGAACAGCAGACCTCATCACACACACACACACACACACACACACACACACACACACACACACACACACAGTTCATAGCACACTGTTTTGTAGCTGGTAGGTCCTCAATAAATATATCTATTCATTGATTATTTGGAGATATATGAAGAGGCAGACGTACAATCATAGGCATTCAGTTGCAAGACAGAGAGTCTCATGATCCGACTATGTTTTGTCTACCAAAGACTCACTTAACATCCAAAGACACAAATACATTGAAAGTGAAGGGATGGGAAAAGATATTCCATGCAAACAGTAACCAAACGAAAGATGGAGTGGCTATTCTAATATCAGATAAAATAGACTTTAAATAAGAAGTCGGTACAAGAGACAAAAAAAAAAAAGACATTACATATTGCTAAACTGTTTCCCATTTTTCCTATTTTGTTATTTTAAAGAAATTATTTTTCTTGGGATAAGTTCTGTTTCCATTTTTTTTCAATAAAGATTTGCTTGATTAGTTGCGTTTGTATTTGTTTTTTACAATTCACACATTTAAAATGCACAACTTGAAGCTTCTTGCTATATTCACAGAGCTGTGCGATCATCACAATCAATTTTAGAATATTTTTTATCACTCTCAAAAGAAATCTCATACTCATTAGCAGTCACTCCCATTCCTCTTTAATCCCCCAGCCCTAAGCAACCACCAAGTTACTATGTCTTTATGGATATTCCTATGCTGGACATTTCATACAAATGAAGTCATACACTACGTCATCTTTTGTGACTGGCCTCTTTCACTTTGGATAATGCTTTCAAGATTCATTCATGTTGTAGCATGAATCAGTACTTCATTCCTTTTTATTGCTGAATATTTCATTGTACGGTTATACCACATTGTACTGAACTGTTCATCAGTTGATGGACATAGGGGTTGTTTCCACTTTTTGGCTTTTATGATTAATGCTGCTATGAACGTACACACACAAGCTTTTGCATGAATGTATGTTTTCATTTATCTTGGACATATACCTAGGAGTGGAATCGTCAATTGATCGCACTTGACCTTACCTAATTTTCCTGATTAACACTCCTGCCATTGTGTTTTCTTTTACAAAATACAGAAAGACAGAGAGAGACAGAGACAGGCAGAGACACAGAGAGGCTGTACCTGCTCTGGTGTCTTGTCTGAAGTTCTTGAGGACATTCAGAATCAAACGATCTACAGCTGAAATGATGACAGTCAAAGTGACTGGGTCAAAATATCCTACAAAGAAAAAGTTTTCTGGAAGAAAAAAGGTCTAACCTGAGTTGAGCTGCACGTACGAAGAGCTGGAGAAGAACAGAAGGAAGAAGACACTCCAGCAGGGTCATAGCATAAGCAAAGTGCTGGTGACTGGGCTGAGTACGGAGTACTTGGGGGATAAGTAGCAAGTAGTAGAAGGTGAGGTTAGAATGATTTGTTGGGAATCACATCATCAAGGACTTTGAATAGCAGCCACAAGTGTTTGAGACTAAATTTTTATAGTTTTGAAGGAACCATTGGAGACTGTCGTCTAGGGACATCAGTCACACGATCAGGTCAAATGGACATGATCAGGGCAATGATGGGCAGGTGCAGGCAGGATAGACCGAAGCACGGACGCATCTGTGATAGCAAGCCCCCATTCTTTGGAGGCTGTTGCAGCAATTCAGGGCTGAGGTAAAAGCTTTGAGCATAGCCAGCTGGAAGCCAGTGACTTATATGGATTCAGTGGGCAAAAAAACAGCATTCATCATGGCACCGGTTCCCCAAAGGACCCGAGCCTATGTTCAGGGAACTGATCATTTCCCTATTATATAAATTGATTAGGTCATTCACAGTTGAGATTGATGCCAGGGGTTTGCTACTAATCAAGCTAGAATAACAAGCTGGAGGACAAGGCAGGCCCTTTGCCAGCTGGGCAAGGAGCAGGTCCAGAGGCACGGAACACTGCAGCAAAGCACTCTGTCCCTGACCTGGGAGTCTGGGCAAAGGAAACCACTGAGAGATCTGGCAATGCCCTTCAGCTGCATCTGGAGACTCCAGGGCCAACTCCAGGAGGGACACTTCTGTCAGAGCTGACCAGTCAAGTGGAATCCAGCCCTGGAGGCCCACAGCTAGGTTGTCCTCCCTGCCTGCAGAAGCTTGTAGAGATGGGGGTATGGTAGGGATGGGGGAACAGGCTGGGGTGACACCAGTGGTGAGCCCAGGGGAGGCAAAGGCTTGAGGAGAGTAGTTGAAGTACATTTTGCCAATAGTAACAATAGTCTGCAGTGGCAAAAATGTGTGTTTACATAAGGCTCCCACTGTGCTCCAGAAAAAGGAGGAGAGGGCTCTATATTCTCAGTGGATGAGATGTTCTCCCCCTCACACAAAGGTTCCCCTTGCCCCTTTCTCAGAAGACCGCCGTGAAGTTAACCACATGCCATCCAGTACCAGTAAGGCTGGTTCTGACTATGCCAGTGGTGGATCCTCTCCCATTGGTCCCTCCCCTAACACAAAGGAGAGTATAGTTGGCTCCGTCCATAAACTGGAGGAGAACTTCTAGGAAGATCCAAGCCTCCGATGTGCCCTGGTTTGGGTAAAGCAACATCTGAAGTCAGATGCCTTTCTGCTTCTGGACAGCTCTCTTGCCCAAACCCCACCCCTATCCCCTGCCTGCGGACGACTTTGAGTCCCTTGACGCTTAGGGGACTGACAATGCCACTACTTTGGGTCGGCCTTAGCTTGAGTGTTTTCTGCTGTGGAGACCAGACCGCCCGAGACTTGGGGTGGGGGGCTAGTTCTGTATTTAGTCACGGTTCACCCACCTAGGGTAGCTAAGCACAGCCTCCATAATTATCTTCATTTTCTGTTGTCTGTATCGTCTCATCATCATCAGGGTCCCCCTCTCCTGTGGAAGCGGGACGGACGGAGAAGGGGCTGGATGCCAGAAGAGGACGGTTTTCTATCTGTACCAAGGACGTTCCTCGACACAGAACTTAGAGATCCCGGCAAAGGCGGCCCGCGGAGGGCGGAGAAGCTCCCGCGCTGGGGCCGAGCCCCACGCCGTGTTTCCCTGTTGCCACGCGGCGGAGGGGGCGACGATGTACCCCACACACACACACCCTCCTCAGCGCTCAAGAACCCAGCCTTCCCGCCGCCGGCCTCGGGGAGCCGGCTAGTGGGCTCTCCCTGCACCTCCTCTACCCACCCTGCCGCAGCCAGGTTCTTATCCAGCGTTCCCCGCCCTGGACCGGAGGGTCAGAGGGTTGGGGTGACGAAGGGAGATCCAGCAGCCGGTGGGCCCGAAGGCCTCCTCCTCCCGTGGCACCTTGGTCCTCTACTCGCTCTTGACTCCTCCCCCGTCTCTATTCCGCAGTGTCCCCTCCCTGTCAGCTCTCCGCTTCCGCGACCGCACCTGCCTTAGGGGTTGAGGGGACACAAGGGAGGTAGAAAGGGAAACCGGGGGTTTGGGGAAGCACAGCGCAGCAGGGTGACCGGCTCGTCCCGCGCCGCGGGTCCCCACAGCCCCAGAGCCGCCCGCCCGGCGGCTGCGGCACCGATGCGCTGTCCGCGGTGCTGACGCCGGCCGCCCGCTCGGTCGGGAGGGGGAGGAGACGCCCTCATTCTCCGGCCGCCCCGAGTCGAGTGGCCCTTTCCCCGCTCCTAAGCGGAATCATTTCCCCAAAGGAACCCTCCGAGACCTGGCGCTGTGGATGGATGCAGGAAGAAGACGCGAACGACAGGGAACTTAAACACCGGACTGGAGTCCGGTGTCAGGGCATTAGCGTCTTTCGGCCTCCAGCACCTGAGACCGCAGGACAACATCAAGTTGAGCAAAGTTTGACGGCAGCTTGGACACAAGGGAGGGATTCCGGAGCGAAGCGCAGGGAGGGGCTGGACGGTATTCCCTGGCGGCGTGGTAGCCAGCACCGCAGTCCGGACACCTGCTTCGGTGCCCCGCATTAGTGCAGCCAGAACGACAGGGAGGCGTCGCAGCAGCCCAACTCCCCACCCCTTCTTTCCCTTCCTTACTCCCCAACCCCCAACACCCCGCCCCGGGCGCCGGTGACTCCGCCTCTCCGTGCCGGGCGGCTCTCCGGCTGGAGCTGGAAAGGGAGCGCTTCCCCGGACTCAGCTCGGTTCCGAGGCTCCGAAGCCGACGCCGCCAGCTCAAGCCCGGGGGCGGGAGCTGGACTGCCCACGGAGCCTGCGCTGGGGAGCCGCTGAGCCGGGAACGTCTCATGGGACGCGCCCGGGGTCTCTCTTCGTGCCCTGCTCTCCCGTCCCTGTCCTAGGCGCCCGGGCTCTACAGCCCGCCCCGCCCGCAGCCCGCGGCCTGTCTGGAGAGGAGTATGAGGCCCGGGGCCCCGTGGACGCCGGCCACAAGGCGGCAGGGGCCTACCTTGAGACCCCCGCGCCCGAGGGCGGTGGGTGAGGAGCCGCGGCAGCCGGCCAGGCGTCGGGGCGCAGAGAGGAGCGCCCCAGCTCCGGCGCCCGAAGGGCCGCGGGACCCGTGTGCGGCCTGAGCGCCGAGGAGGAGGCGGAGGCGCCCCGCCGTCCGGGCTCTGGAGGAGGCGGCGAGGGGCTCCGCGGCGGCCCCCGATCCCTGGTCACCATCCTCACGTTTCTGCTCCCGCGGGGGGGATGTCGCGGCCCGGGCCCCGAGCGCCGCCCCGGCCCCGGGGCTGAGCTCCGGACCATGTCCTCCCGCAGCCCCCGGCCCCCGCCCCGCCGCTGCCGCCGCCGCCTGCCGCGCCCCTCCTGCTGCTGCTGCTGCTGCCGCCGCTCGCACCTCAACGAGGACACGGGCCGCTTCGTGCTGCTGGCGGCGCTCATCGGCCTCTACCTGGTGGCTGGCGCCACAGTCTTCTCGGCGCTCGAGAGCCCGGGCGAGGCGGAGGCGCGGGCGCGCTGGGGCGCCACGCTGCGCAACTTCAGCGCGGCGCACGGAGTGGCTGAGCCGGAGCTGCGCGCCTTCCTCCGGCACTACGAGGCCGCGCTGGCAGCCGGCGTCCGAGCCGACGCGCTGCGCCCGCGCTGGGACTTCCCCGGCGCCTTCTACTTCGTGGGCACCGTGGTGTCGACCATAGGTGAGCGGCGCGCCCAGCGGGCGACTTTCCTCTCCGCGTCTTTCACCTGCCGCCCTTTCCACTGCTCGGGGCTCGAGCCGCGTCCCTCGGCTCCCTCTTCCCTTCTGAGGCCCCGCTGCCTACTTTCATTTCGCCCTCTCCTCCCCACTCGTCCCCCTCCTCCTGCTCGGTCTCCCTCTTTACTGGCTTTCGGCGCGGGAGGTGGCCTGAGAGGCCCATCTCTGGCGCGCACCCAGCGGTGACTGCCTGGCAAAGAGGCCAAATGGGGAGAACCCTCACCCGGGCGCTGGGCAGACGGGGGGCCGCCCGCGCTCCAGCACTTGCCAACTGCGTGACCTAACCGCTTGTGCCTCAGTTTTGGCTTCTAAAAAAGGACTTGGGAGAACATGTATCAGGGGCCTGCTGCTTCCTTCTTATTTCTCACGCCCCCTAGTCCTCGGTTTCCTCATCCATGTGATTTGGAAAACCCTTCCTCTCTCCACTCACAGCGTTGTTACCTCCCTTCTCTTCTCCTTTCTTCTTTTACACGCGTTTTCCCTCAGAGTCCTCCAGCCCTTTTACCCTGGGGAAGGCGACCATTTCCCCAGACGAATCCCTAGATCTCCTTCGCTTTTTTTTTTTTTACGGTCTACACCACCCCATTAGACTTGGAGAATAGGACTGCAGCCTCTCTGGTTCTGGTTTTCTCCTCTTACTTCCCCCCTCCCCTCTTCCAGCTTCCCCTCCAATTTCTTGACCTCTCTTCTTTGTTACCTTGCTATCTTTTCCAACCAATAGTGACACCAAGGGGGTAGCTTGGGTGCAGGGGGTAGTTTCTCTATACTTTCCATCATCCCGTCCTCTTATTTTTGGTAAAATAGTTCATGATTTTGCAACTGTACAAAAAATGCTGTGTAACTATTCCTCGAAGCCCCCCTATTTCTTTCGCCCCTCCTCTGAGCCTCTCTTGTAGAGATTGTGGAGCCATCACTGCTCCCCACTCCACCCTGTCCCTCTCTTTATTCTCCTCTCACCCACTTTCCCCATCCCCCCCCTTTCCCTGGGCCCTGGGTGTCACGTGAAACAGACCTCTTCCCGTTACTGTATAGAGTGCAGAATAAATACAAGATTTTCACTTTGGCAAGACTTTGTGTCTCATCTCCTCCTGCTTCCAGTCCCAGGGTGGAAGAAGGCCGTTGGCTGGTCATGCCTGTAGTCACCCCAAAGCACTATCCCCCGGTGGTAGTTTTGGAGGAGGGAATGGGATTCATTGGGCTGAGAGGTGAGGGATTGCACCGGCCCGCCTTCTGGGCTGGATTGGTATGCCAGCTCAGAGACGGGGGAATGGACTAACTGACCAGTGTAAGCCGTTGTAGGTGGCTGCTGGCAGGCAGAGAGAAAGACTGCATCTATGTGCAGGATATGAGCAGCTAGAGATGGCTCTCTGAGTGTATATGTATAGTCTACGAAAGGGCTTCCTTTCAATGAATTTTCATGTGTCATGTTTGATCTGATGACTTTAAATAGAAAAGGCAAATGTGGCCCAAGTCCAAAGTACACACAAACTGGATAAAAATACCATTTAAAAGCTATATCATGTTGTTATGGTGATTGAAGATATAAAATGACCCCCTTAAAAAAAAATCCCCTTTTAAGAGCTGCATCAAGTTGCTATAGCAACTAGAGGGTTTTTTTTTTTTCTTTTTTTTTTTAAGTGCTTTAAAAGTACTAAAGATGCTTAGTCCTGGAAGATGACATCATGTGTTCATAGCTCATTATTGATTTATGCTCTTCCTCTTGTAAACACACCCTTTTGCTTTCACCTAGAGGCAACCTGTGCACAGGTTGGGCAGCCACAGCCTTTCTTTCCCAGCGGTGTGCTCTGACCTTGGCTTCCTAATGGAGCCCACAGGTTAAGGGAAAGGTGGGAGCAGTGTCCCCTTCCCCTACAGGCCATGAGTCTATCCAAATGGGGCCTCATTCCAGTGACCTGTGGTCTCTGTGCCTTTCTGATGAGCTCCCATCAATGCCTTCATTCACCGCCCAGCCATGGCTTCTACAGCTTCTGTCAGTTCTTCGCACAAAATCAAGTCAGCGTGTTGGTAAATTGTTCCAAGCCCAAGCCCTTAATCTACGAGCAGGATCGGCTGCTCTTTAGTCAAGCAGAAAGAAACTATGTTCTCTTTCTTGATTTGTGTTTGGCTGTTCTTTAGTCAAGCAGAAAGAAACTATGTTCTCTTTCTTGATTTGTGTTTTGGGATGTAGGCAAGCATTGTAGGAGGCTATGCTGAAGCTGGTGGCTATGTTACAAATGACCCAGCACATTGTTTCCAAAATCTGCTGCAGGGAGATATTTATCTCTGAGAAGAGCTGCACTCAGGACCAGAACCAGCCAGTGGACAGCTCGGCATTGAACTAGCCCCTTTGCAGAGGTGCCAAGAGAGCCACACAAGTAGCAGGGTCTCTGTCAGTTATCCACCTGCTGATGTGGTCTGGGGCAGTGGTTCAAATTGGTCACTTCTGTCACATAAGTTCTGCTGAATCCTGAAGTAGCATGATTTTTATTTCAGGCTTCTCTTGCAAAATGTACTTGGATGAGATTTAAGTGAAGACCTACATACATCAGTTTAACTTCTGTTTATGTAGTTCCTTTCCCTTAAATGCCCTGAGTCTTCAGAGACAATTATTATTACTGGTGCTTTTATGGATTCTGCAGCTCAGGGAGCCAAAGCTGAATCCAAAATGGGCAGTCAGTATTCTCTATCTGCCACCTCATCCAGCGAAGAGGAAAATTAGCATGCACTCGGTTTTATTTGAATATCACAGTGTGTATGGTCCGTGCAGCAGTGTGGACATTTTCTTGTATTGTATAGACCCAACTAAATGATTCATCTAGACTTTAGTGTAGAAAACCCTTTCTTCATTCATCCCATAAATATGATATATTGTGTGTATCAGGCCCCAAGTGCTAATATGTTGAAAGGTTAAAGCTTATTCTACAAGACAAAGGTTGAAGCATATTCCAACATGGGCAGTTGGACTGCAGTGTTCATGGGTGCCACATCTTGGCTAGCCTCACTAATGATGATTGGAACAAGGAGGTGTCCTTTGCTCCAATCCCATGTGGCTCAGAGTGTTAAGGGACGTGTCTCCGGTCACAGTTAATTATGTATTCAGCTGGGTCCAGAATCCAAGTTATGCAGTGTTTATTCTACCAGTTTCATTGATATAATTGGTGGGCACATTCCTGTTTGAGGCTGAAGTATTTAATAACGAGTGTGTGTGTATGTGTGTGTGTGTGTGTGTGTGTGTATCTGTGTGTGTGTCTGACAGACACTACAGCAGGGCTGAGCAAAAGGACTGGTCTGTTGGTCAGGCCAACAGTTGATTAAGTCCAGAGAAAACTTGAAGGATCAGACACATCTTAGAGGTCAGATAGACTAGAAGCATCTGGTAAGTCTTAGACAGCTGGGAAGGCAAGAGCCAGTACCAAGAAGGTTAGAGACAGAAATGCTAGCAAGTGGGAGACATTCGGGTAAATTCTGGTCCAAGGACAGCAGCCACTTTCTCTCTGCCTTCTTTTGCACGTGTGTGTGTGTGTGTGTGTAGGGGAGGGGAAGAAGGGGCAGGAATGGGCCTTCAGCTAGAGGGAGACACAGAAGAAAAACTCAGGTGTGGTTGTGTGTACTCATGTTAGATGAAACACCGTGATGAGGTAGAATACTTGTCCTGACATTTGGCTTGAACAAGGCCCATATCCGGAGCTAGGTAATCTGCAACTGTCCATACACCATAGACCCAGTGGGAAGATCTGCCAGTGGCTGTTCAGTGGTAGTTGAGGCTGAATAGAAAGTCGGTCTGAATAGCTTAAACAAAATGAAAATCCACTTTGTGGTCTAAATTATTCATATCGATGGCTTACACTGAACTGAAATCCTGGGCAATTATTATTTCTGCCATTTCTGCTATATGACATATTCCCAGGGGATCGAAATCCAGTTTGTTTTCATGTAAATACATCCATTTATTCATCCCTCCACTTAACAAAATCCAAGACAAGCAGAACTCATAACCATGCATGTGTCGCCTTTGGCATGTCATCTGCATCTCCCGTGATTACGTGAACTCCTAAAGAGAAAGACACTGGCTGGTGTTCTTTTAGTGCTAAATAGTATTCTTGGAGTCAGGCCCTAGCTCAAAGATATTCAAGCAATCCAAAGAGTATTAATCCATCATTTCACATCCTAAAGGATGTTTTATTGGTTTACTTTGAAAAGATTAAAAGGAAACTCTCCACTGGGGTTTTAATTATGCAACTGCTGTCAGATTTACACATAGAGAAGAACATATTTAAAAGTCTCTCTCAAATGGCAGCTTGATATAAACAGAAATATTTTTGCTTCCTTTTATTAGGTTTTCTGGCAGCATATTTTAGCTATAAAGCTAAAACCATGCCGCTGTAGCCGGGATGGTGTAGGTATAAGAGATGTCACTTTTGTCACTGCATAATTTAGCTTGCTACTTTCAGAATTAGGCATACTTAATTATTCAACTGCAAGATTAGTAACAAGTCCTAACTTTTTACTTCTTTTTTAACATGGAGTTTTTAAAATGTTTTTGCTTCAAAGGAAACTAAGACATTATGAGTCCGAAATGTCACTACCACATTTACATTCGGTTTTCTTCTGACATGTATGTAATCCAGCTGGAGGCGGCTCTGATGCCGGGAATGAAATACATTACCCAGAAGGAGAGGAGTACCTTTCCTCGCTTATTTCTCTCATCAGCTATGTTTTATTGGAAGATGATGCTATGACAACTCTGAAGGACATTTAGGGGAAAAAATCCATCATTAGATTTGAAGCTGTAGATGGAGAGCAAGGAAATACATTCTAATTCACTGCTCCGTCCTCAGCACCCAGCACTGAACCCAGCACATTGTAAATAGTCAATAATTATAATAACTCGTAATACTCTCCCTAACATAACTGTTTTCATTTTTGCAAGTTCCCCTGCAGTTCTTTGTCACCTTTTGTAGGAAGAAGAAAGGGGACTACTTGACAAGTGCTGAGCTGCCTTTGGTAACATTTTTTTATCAGTGTTGTTTCCATGTTTCTACATACTAATTTTAATGGGTACGTAATATTCTATGTAACTGATGTTCTGTAATTTACTACCCCTATTGCTGTGTAGCTGGGTGTGGTTCCCAATTTGGGCGCCGTTGTAATGCCACAGTGATCATCTTTATGAAGATGGCCTTTTCTTTACACAGTATCTCCTTCAGTTGAATTCCCAGCAGTGAAATTGACAGTCAGGGCACACTACCATCTTCATGGTTCTTGGGGCCAGTCCCTCTGGAGTGAAGGACTGTCTCATCTCTCCTGAGCTGAGCCTACAACCTCTACAAAGCCTAGACGAGACTGGACAGTTACCCAGCAAATTGCCCCATGGAAACAGGCCACAGATTCACTTGGTTTACTCCAGGATTGCACTCACTCCCAGGGGCTGAGCTGACCCCTGAACAAGTCAGTGACTAAAGCATCTTCAGCCTCCCTTGCTTTAATGAGAGCCACTTCCTCTGGGAAATTCTGGGTGGGTGGAGAAGGGCAGGAAGGAGAACAGGAGCAGCTGCCCGGCCATCAAAGACAGAGACGGGGTACCTGGACCTTCTTCCTTCCTGTCCCCTGCATTGCCGGGATGTCTGCCACCACTCCTGGGCCAAGCCAGTTGAGGGAGAGGGTTCTTCCCTTTGGTCCTGACTGTGCCCAAGGACCCCAGCCTGGACTAGCCCAGAATTGTGCCACATGGAGCAGACACCTACCTCTAGAGTATTCCAGCTGGAAAGCACCATAGAAATCCTCCAGAACTTTCCCCAGGCATTTATACCATTTTGTCAACAAAAGCCAACAAGCAGCCTATTACAGAAAACAGGGGAGCTGGAGCCCCACCCATCAGGCCTCCCCTTAGATGCCATGTACTCCCTGAAAGCTTCTCTGAGGAGCCCTGGTGCTCCTCCAAGACCAACCTGAAGAGGGTTAAGTTAGCCTTGTTCCTCATTTTACATAGGTTCAGAGAAGGAGAGAGGTTGTTCAAGGTTGCACAGCAAGTCAGAGGGGCATTTGCTGAGAGCTGGTGCTGACCCAGGACCTGCCTATGTGGACTCTGAGGTCCTTGAGCTCTCATGCCGCTTTGGAAACGTTTCCTGAATACTGCTGAAGATCTCTCTGTCTGTCTGTCTGTCTGTCTGTCTGTCTCTCTCTCTCTCTCACACACACACACACACACACACACACACACACACACACACACACACACACTGCAACTGATGGGACAAGTACAGAACCAGATCCCGCCATGGCTTTTCTGAGCAGATACCAGTCTTCCCAGAAGGGGTGAAAGTTAAACAGTACATCAAAGACAAAGGGGAAGAGCTTGGAGGGAGGCGGGTAGCGCATCTGAGGAGCAGCAAAGTAAGTCGAGTGCCTGGAGGGTCCTCCAGGGAGAAGCTCCTGCTGCATCTGAAGGCTGTGGGGGAGCCTCAGGTCTGTGTTCGAAGGTGGAGCTCAGGGCTCCCACCCCCGTCAGCTACAGTGGGGCTCTCCGTGCCCTTGCGTGGTGGCCTCAGATTCAGAGGAGGTGAGACGGAGCAAAAAGCCACTGTGTCCCTGTGCACAGCCCCAGCCCAGGGTCTTCCCTAGTCTCCTAGCCCTCCCCTTGCTTCTGCCCAGCTCCACTGACCTTCCCAGGATCCAGGGCTTGGCCAGGGGCTGCCAGCCAGCCAACCAGAATGTGGGGCTGAGGTGGGCGTGCTGGGCAGTCTCAGGCTCTGATCTCACCTGGGGTCAGTGGCAGGGTTTCTACGAGGTGAAGTTTGGGGAGGCATAGGGTCTTGAGGCTCTGAGGACAAAGGACTTTCCATGGGACTGAGACGGTACAGGAGAGGTGCTGGTAGAGAGTGAGAGAGAACCGAAACCCCCTGGCTCACCCCAAACCAGCTCTTGGCAGCTGCCACCACGGCTGTCAGGCTCTGGCCCCAGGAAGTTCTGTCCTAAACCAGGCCATTCCCTAGCCAACCGCCAGCTCTAATTCTTGGGGGACCGTAGCAGCCAGTGGCTCTGGTGAGGATGCTCTGGACCATCTGTGAGTGTCACCTCCTCCCTGGGCTTGGGCAAGCCCAGCTCAGGACTAAGCTCCCAAGCTCACTAGCAGGATGGGTGTGCAGGGCCCTGTGAAGGATTAAGCTCTGGGGGACCCACTCTGTCACTTCCCCCAGATCCCAGGTGACTCCAGGATGGAGCTTCCGGTATCTTGCAATTTGAAGTTTTACAGTGTCTGGATACAATGTCATTACTCTCACAGTAACAGATATTGCCGACCAGGAAGGCAGGGTAGCACAGAGCAGTGCCTCTCAATCAGTAAAGGGCACGCAAGTCACCAGGCTCTCGTCAAAGCGCGAGAGCACTTTCTGTTCAGTAGGTCTGGGTGGGACCTCGGACTGCGTTCCTCATTAGCTCCCAGTGACGCCCGTATTCTCGGTTCCCAGACTGCACTGGGCACAGCATGGGAAGAGAGAAGCAGCAGTGAGTCAGGAACGGGCAGCTTGGACCCACTCTGCCCCTCACTGGCTGCACGGCTGTGGGCAGGACACGACACCACGCAGGGCCTCAGTGGCTTCATTCCTAAAAGCAGGGAGTGCCGGGGTCACGTGGGTCCCTTCCAGCTCTGATGTTCTCATATCCGGGAAGCCTATTCGCTCACATCCTCTGGTGCAGATTAATGCAGACTAAATGCACCAACTCTGCAGACTGGGTCCCAGTCCCAGTTCTGCCACTGACAAGCCATGTGCTCCCAGTGAGAGGATGTGCCTCTTCTTACCTCAGTTCCCTCCTCTGTAAAGTGCTCCCTACCCCACGGGCACCTACAAGGGTTGAACGAGCTAATCCACGTGTGCAGTGCCTGGCAAACCCTTGGAAAGCATCAGCTCCTCAGAACTGGGCAAGCCTCCTGGGTGAGCCCTGGGCTGCCACCCTGCACGGGGGGAAACCGAGGCCCAGTTCATCGCCGACCCACCACTCTGCGTACAGCCCTCTGGGTCTCAGCCGCCCCTGCACTGTGGCATCTGCCACCCTCTCATCGGCCGCTGTCTCTGGGGCATGTTGCTGTCCTGCGCTGTTACATAACTGGCCTGGGAGGGTGCTTTTAAAAATGCATTTTCTTTGGTTCCTCAACTAGAAGAATGTCTTAATAATTCCTCATGTGTGTGCTCTTTGATCTTTTTAAAGAAGCTGTTTGGTGAATAACTGAACAAGTGACTGAGCGGTGGTTTAGACCATTATCCCCCTGGTACGTCTCTGCTTCTCACCCCCAGAGCAGAGCCCTGGGGAGCCACACCCCTGCCCACCATCCTGGTTTAGTGGGCTGAGGCCTCTTGGCAGTGCTTGGGCTTAGGGGGAGGTTGTGGAGCTGAGACCAGCAGAGAGGCCAGATGGGGCTGAGGCCAGGCCTCGCTACGCTTCTCTGAGGCGACTCTGGTGTTGGGACTGCGGGTGGAGGAGGCTGCAGGATGGCACTGAGGTGAACAGCCCCACTTTGGGTGGGAGCCAGGGTGCTGCTTCAGGTCCCCAGGCCCAAACCTTACTCTGTACCCTTCACCCTGGGGTGACTCAGCTCCCCTGCTGGGTAGAAAAAGCATTCCCTGTCCTAGGGCAGGACAGGGGAGGCTGCAGGGCCTGCCAGCATTTTCCCTCTCCAGACTCCACCATGCCAGCAGCCAGGGCCTTTGTTCTGGGGAGAAAGAGGGTAACCACAACATCGCTGGTCTCACTGATTGTCACCCCCACACACACACACACACATGCACACACACACGCACACACACACGCACACATGTCGTGCTTGCCCGTTTACTGTGTTTTTACCCATGTTTATTCAGGAACCTCCCCCAAAGCCTAGGACAGCAAAGAGGGTGCTATTATCCCATTTCACAGACGAAGAGACAGGCTCAGAGAGGTTAAGCGATTTGCCTGGTTTCACACAGCAGGGAGTCAATGGCAGGATAGAGGATTCAGGGCCCCTGACTGTATAGCATCCTTTCTGTTGCCCCTGAGCCATGCACGACCACAGAGGGAGAAGAGTCACAGCCCAGTCTGGGGTCTGCTGGCGGGTGGGGGCAGAAGAGGTGAATATGAGGTGGTGTCAGCAAGGGCTCAAGCACAGTTTAGGGGTTTGCATTTGGCTGTGCTGTGCTCCTTGTAGCCCCCATGGCTACACTGAGCTTTCCACCTACACAACCCTGCGCCCTTTTTGAGGGAGGCTGCGGGCAGGCAAAGCATGGTGCTTCACGCAGAGCTCACTACAACTCTGGGAGCCGTTGATGGGAACTTTGGGGGCCAACTACACCAAGCTCTTGCCCAGAGAAAGGACCTCATGAGCTGAGGGCCCTCAGCCTTGCACCTGGGATAGCAGCAGTGGCCACAGAGCGACGGGACCAGAAAAGCAAATAACCAGAAGGTCCGCACTTGAGCACATCAGCCAGGAACGTCTGGGCACACGGCCAGCTCAGGACTGTCCAAGGTCATGTCCTGGAGGCAAACCCACCCAGACACTGAGGGAAGGCATGAAACCAAGCACCTGCTGGTGCACCCCCAGCTCTAGCCACTCTTAACTTCTGGCCATCCTCCTGCACCCCACCCCTGAACCCCAGGCACATTCAGCCTCCAGGCCATCGCTCAGGCTGTTTTCTCCACCTGGAATATTTTTCCCTTTCTCTCCATTTTCCACCAAGCGAACTTGGACTTCAAGGCGCAGCTCAAACGAGGCCACTAGAGCGAGACCTTCTTGGAGCCCCTCTTACTGCCCCCAGACACGTGGTCATTACCTCTTTCTATGCCAGTTTCCCTGGCAATAATACCAGCCTCTGTTCGGTGGGGTAAGGTATGGTAAAGGCTGGCACCGGACCCAGAACATCGTAGGTATCCTTTCTCCTTCCTCCAGGTCAGGAGCTCTGTCTTAGTAGTGCTTGTCACTGCTACAGTTAATGACGGTAATAGCCATATGGCAGCAGCCATGCATTGAATGACTACTGTAAAGTGGGCACCGTGTCTGGAGATGGGGATAATTGAAAAGCAAAGAGGTAGTTTCTGCAAATCATGGAGCAGAGTGCTTGGCACAAAGTAGGTGATTAATCAATGTTGAATGGATGGAATGAATAAATGAGTGTGAGTAACTGAAAACCTTGGACTGCTGGAAATAATAAAAAGAGAGTAGAAAAACCTGGGCCCAGGCTGGGCTCCAGGAACCTCCCAGCACCCCCGTCTCCCTCCCCGCCTGGCAGGTGTGCAGGAGACAGCTAGCTCATTCTGGCCGGGGCTCCCCTGGCGGACAGTGCTGTCTCCGTGGCTTTCTGAGTCAGCTGGGTCCTTGTCCTACCCTGCCTGGGGCCCGGCAGAATCACTAGATTGATACCAAACCAGACAATTCTGAGCCTCAGCCCCCAGAGCCCCAGGAGTGGTGGGAAAAGTTCAATTCTGAACAATGAGGCCAGGCTTCTTGGCCCCAGCTCTCCCACCAACCCAGATGCCCCATCTGGCCCTGGCCTTGGCCGCAGCTTCCAGCCACAAGGAAGCCCTGCTGAGTTCTGCCTCTCGGCTCAATAGTTCTAGCTTTTCCATCACCAGCCCATGGCACACCCCTTAGAAACCAGATGTTGGCTCACAAATTGGACAGAAGTTTTATCAGTAACTAAATGCAATTCCACAAATCCAGAAAACCACCCCTATCCACACAGCCCAGCACCATCACAATGCCTCTAAAAATACTTGGGGAAGCTTTTATTGGAATGGGGTGTCCCAGCTTTCTGGAAAGTTACAGTTGAGATAAACACAAGCCCCAAATCGCACTCCGCGTGACTTTTCCCTAATGCTTTCCAAATGGCCACGACCTCATTCCCTTGCTGCCAAGTGTTCGGAATTCTGAGCACCTCGTGGTGAGCTGCTCACACCAGGACCTGCCAGAAAAGCTTCAGGGACAGCCCAGGCCGGAGAGGGAAAGGAAAACACAAAACTCTGCCCACGTTGAGTGAAACTGCGGGGCCTGATCCCCCCAGCACCCAGGAGCCTGCCTGTCTCTCCTGTTTTCTGCTCCATCACCCAGTGCCTAGCACCAGGCTTGGCACATGGGAGGGGCTCCACGAATATTTGTGGAAAGAACATAAATTTGAATAATTGGCCGTTTCCAAGATTCTCACCTCTACCTAGGCACCAGTTTAAGGAAAAGTAAAATACGAAAATCTCCACTTACAAATCAGACGATGATTCACTTTGTAAAAGAAAGCTTCAATTTGCAAAGGTATTCACTCCGGGGCTTCTCCAGGCACATCAGTGCATTTACAGTGAGATGCAACGTGCAGCCAGTATGTCAGGAACCCAGAGCCACACCAAGTCCCCTTTACTTCCATTGCCACCTTCACACAAACCCCAAATCCCTGAGGCAGCCCAGTGCCTGAAGTCAAGGGCTTCTGGTCGAATTAGTGAGCAATACACGTGACCCAGTGGGCAATTCAGAAGTGTGTGTTTCAAGAGCTAATGCGGGTGGTGTGTCTTGTACTGACGAGCTGCCCAGGTCCACTGGAGCCGTCCAGCCGACGGAGCATATGCCCAACGTACGCAAAGTGCCTTATAAAGCTCCTCGATGTGCATTGTTCAGTCAGGCAGGTGGGCATTGTATGTGTCTCCATTTTGAGAATGAAGAAATCTGCAACACCAAGAGACAGTTTGCAGTACAGTGTAGTGGCTAGGCGCGGGTGCTGAGGGCCCTGGCCTGGGTTAGAATTTCAGCTCCATCATTCACTGGTGGGGTTGCCAGGGAACATCTCCTGCTCATTCACTGAACAAGTCTGGCTCACTGCCTTCCTCTCCAGTCTCCCAGGCATGATCCATCCAAGACCTGGGCCTCACATTCCTTGACCATCTCACCTACAGCAATGTTTTTCTCTGTCCCACTCTGGCAGGTACTCTGTTCTACCCATGTCCTTGCTATGACCAGTGAACTGCATTGCCTTCAAAGGTCACCTTCTGATCACCACCTCCCATCCTTCCAGCTCTCATCCACTGTTGCCCCAATATAGTATTCCTTGGACCCCAAACGGGCAGTCTCCTACTATGTTTCCATCATCTTTTCTGGGCCCTCATTTCTTTTCTAATCCAACTTAGATTCAGAGGTGCTTCCCTCTGCAAGCACCCTTAACTTCCTTGCCTCTCTCTCTCTCTCCCTGCATTGTGTCCCTGTCCCCAACTTGGTACCATCAAAATGCCAGCTTTCCACCTATTCCTTACCTGTACCCAAGCCGCTACACACGGCTGGAGAAAACCATGCAAACATGCTGACTGGTCCAACTTTAAATTAGTGACCCTGGGGACCAGCCGGACACTCCATGCTGGCAGACCCTCCTACTACCTTCCTGTTGTGTCAGTTCACCGCTTATCCCTCTTCTTCCCACCTCCAGCCTCCCATAGCCCTCACTGTCTGCTCACATTTCACTGAGAAAATACAAGTCATCAGACAGGGACTCTCATCTTTACAACCGCTAATCCATTCACCATGTGGAGCTGCTTCTTCCTTATGATAGCAGACAGATTGTCCACTTTCAAATGCCTGCTTCACTGGGTCTCATCCCCTCCAACTTTCTCAAAGACTTGTTTCTGCCATGACCCGCCCCGTACATTGTCAGTGTGTCCTCCATTGGCATGCAAAAATGCTGTCTTTTCTTCCTTCTTAATAGACCCCTCCCTTGACCCCTGCATCACCTTCCAGCTACCTCCCCATTTCTCTGCTCCTCTTTACGGGAAAACTTCTCCAAAGAGTAGTCAACATCTCCCTTCCTCCCCTGGATCCACATCGATCCAGAATCTACCCCCATATTTCCACTGAGTCTGCTCTTATAAGATCCCCCATGGCCTTTCTGCTAATCCAGTGATGACTTCCCTGTCTTCATCTTACTCAGCAACAATATTTGATACCACTGGCCATTCCTCCTTGAAATCCTCTTTTCTCTCGGCTTCTGAGACATGGTGCTCTCCTTGACCCTCACTGGCTGCTATCCTGTCTCCTTCACTGAATCCCCTCCTTTGTGTGATCTCTCATTGTTAGAGGACCCCACATTCAGTCCTTAGACCTTTCTCCCTGGATTCTCTCTCCAGACAATGTCACTTAACCTGTAGGGGAAGAAACCTTTTTTCCTCTAAGCCCTTAGGTTTTATACCTGGAGTACTGCAAATTAAACTGACAAAAGACAGATTAACATGAGAAAAGTCTTATTATGTATGCATATGGAGGGCTTCATAGAAAAGAACTGACATCCAAAGAAGCAGTTAAGCCTGAGGCTTATATACCATTTTAACAAAGAGCAGTAAATTGTGGAGAAGTGATAAGGCAAAGGCAAAAGGGTCTGGGCTTCTAGGAGTGGTAACTTGTGAGAAGGTAAATATATGGGGGAAAGGAAGGTAAGGGTTATTTTAGTAAGGTTTGTTGTGCAGACTCCAATTTGTGCAGTCTTGGGGTGAGAAGTGTCTCTGGTTATTAAGAGTTGTTCTTCTTTCCTGGTATAGTTGAGGGGGGGGGGGGCAGACACCTTCACAAAGGAAAATTTATACCCTACCTTTGGGCATATAGGGGAAGGTTAGAGAGCTTTTCCTGAGTCTGCTGTTTCTCTATTGCCTCCAGCTCAAAATAATCCTTATGCCAAAGTTGCATATTTTGGGGTCACATCCTCTGATCCCTTTCACACCCCATGGCTTTAAAACCCACCTATCTGCTGATGACTTCCAGAAGAATAACCCCAATCTTCCACACTATGCTTCAAGACCATAGGTCCAAGGGCCAGCCTGACATTTCCACGTGGAAGTCTAATATGTATTAAAACTTAAAAAGACCAAAATAGAACTGTTGATTTCTGCTTTGTTCCAGTCTTCCTCATCTCAATAAATGGCACCATCATGAAGAGCTGTCCTGATGCCTCTTTCTCTCTAATTATCCATATTCATCATCAAATCCTGTCAGCTCAATCTGTAAAATACATTCCAATTTCATCCCCTGTCTCTGTGCCCATCACTACTGGTCTACTCTGATCACAACCACTGTATGTTGCTGGGGCAACCAAATCAGTCTCCTAACCAATCCTCCAGCTTCCTTTCTGTTTCTTGACAACCTCTTCTCCACACAGCAGCCAAAGAGGTCTTTAAAAGTATACATCAAAAAAAAAAAAAAAAAGTATACATCAGTCAAGCTCTTCCCTTATTTGAAACCCACCAGTGATTCCCCATTGCAGGAAATCTGACTCCTCACCATGACATGCAAGGCCCTGTGTGACCTGGCCCTGCCTCCTCTCAGCCTCACTGGTACTGCTTCTCCCCTTTGCTCAACTCATTATGGTGTCCAGACTGGACTTATTAGACCTCAGGGCATTTGCGTTTGCTGTTCCTGCTCCTGGGAGTCCAGCTCCCTGGGTCTTGGCATGGCTGACTTCTCAACCACATTCAAGCCTCAATATCTAAAACTAAAATGTCACCCCTTGAGGAGCCTTCTTTAACTACCTGACTATAATAGTGTCCCCCACTCACCCCCAGCCACTGTCCACCACACTACGGTATTAGAGCATGTACCACATTCCTAAATCATCCAGTTCCTGTATTTACTTGTTTGTTGCCTGACCTCTAGCCACTCCCTGCTCCACGAGAACAGGGGTCTCGTCTCCTCACCCACTGTTATGTTCCCAGCGCACAGCACAGCACTTGGTGTTTGTTGAACAAATGAACAAACTTCCAAAGCTTCTGTTTTAACATCTATAAAATGGGAATAAAACAGTGCCTATCTCACACAGTTGTTGGGAGAATTGTATGAGACCATGAATGTAGGTGCTTCATCTGGCCATGGCATTTAATTAGCACTCTAATATAAGCTAGTGTTTTTATTAATAATTTGGCTGAGGTCACACAGTGAGTGGTAAAGCTGGACCCCAAATCCTTTGCTCATTCCAGCGTGTCTGAGGCCACCTCTCAGGTTGCAGGGTAGGCCTGGGGGAGCAGTGTGAGTGAGGTCAGGACCAGCCTGCCTTAGGACCAACAACAGGTAAAACTGCTTTAATAGGTTCAGGTCATATCAGAGGGTCTTGAAAGCTGGGCAGAAACGTCTTAGACTTGGCATGGGGAGCAATAAGGAGCCATTACATGTTCTTGATGATGATAAGTGTCTGAGAAGAGGATTCTGGCTGATATATAGTTATGCCATTAAACCAGGCAATCTAGTTAGTGTAAATTGCCGGCCTCTAGACTGCCTGGAAACCACCAGCTAATTTGAAGTCCCCTGTTTTGGCCGTTCACTTTGAACATTTAAATCAGCCCACTACGAGCTGTCCCCCTTCATTTTATGGGGAGCTTATGTATCTCTATAGGTGGCAAATCCTTGAGTTTGTAATAGCATCTCTGAACTGCTGTGTGATTCCAAACTCATTCAAAAGATTGCCAATGCATACTGTTTCTTCATGAGATGAGTGGCTCGTGATATTTGATAGTTCTCATTTTTTTTTTTTTTTTTTTTTTTTTTTTTTGTGGTACGCGGGCCTCTCACTGTTGTGGCCTCTCCCGTTGCGGAGCACAGGCTCCGGACGCGCAGGCTCGGCGGCCATGGCTCACGGGCCCAGCCGCTCCGCGGCACGTGGGATCTTCCCAGACCGGGGCACAAACCCGTGTCCCCTGCATCGGCAGGCGGACTCTCAACCACTGCGCCACCAGGGAAGCCCTGATAGTTCTCATTTTATAGCCAGTGGTGTACACACTTTGAACAAAGAGCAGAATTTGGCACATTTGACTTAGCAGCCGTGTACAAATCTTTCTCGCAATGATGTCTGCCTCATGGGGCTGTGGGGAGGACCCCACATAATAGGCCAAGGGTCAGTGAATGTTTGTTTATGTGTGTTTATGCTGAATATGTGTGTGCAGAGTGATTTGGGTGGAGAGGGATAGGGATAGGGGCCGGGGATCCTGTGGCCTTTGGAAAGGAGAAGAGAAGGTGCGAGAGATGTTCTCAGGAGCCAAACGGCAGGATCTAGTGACCAGCACTCAACATGACTCAATATGGCCCCCACTAATCTTGGTTCTCACTCTCTGTTCCTCCCCCATTTCTTGACATCAAGATCACACAAGAAGATCCAGGGAAAGGGGCTGACCATGGGCCTGGGCATCTCCACGATGCATCCAGAGATCTGTGTGCACGTCTAATAATGGGAGGAAGGGGGATGAGGATGCTGCAGGTGTACAGGAGGTGGGAAGTGAAGTCAGGCTGAGGCTGAGGAGAAAGCCCCTCCTCCAAAGCTGGGTTCAGCAGGGAAGCCCTCCCCTCCCTGCTCAGAGGTTGCTGAGGGCAGCCCCCTGTGCTCCGCAGGTGAGAAAGACACTGGGGGAGGATGGCCTGAATGCAATTCAGGATGGCCTGAATCCCTGGTTTATATCTTTTTTAAATGTTTTCCATAAAATTTTTTCTTCTTTTATAGCTGTTTATGGCTGAAGGGCACTCTAGCTTCAACTTGGTGCTGAGTACTCTGATTAAATCTATCCCAGCTCCTGACCCTCCCCTCTCCCCAGGGCTGGGCAGAGAGGAAAGAGCTGATGCAGACCCAGCAGAGAGAGGCCCAATTCTCTGTGTGAATGAACGAGCCAGCATCTGCAAGGCCCTGGCTGTTCTCCCTTGTAATTTTTCCAGGGTTTCCAGCCACAGAGTGGTGCTACTGAAGTGACACACATGTCATTTAGAGCTCCTCCCAGCCCCTTTGAGCTATATGCAGGGCAGCCTGTGGTTAGAGTTGAACTTTCAACCCATGGCTTGCCTTCCCCTGAACTGGCAGCAAAATGTTTTTATGCATCAAGGAGTCTAGAACAAACTTGAGGTATGGATGCAGTGCGTGTTTGTATACGTGTGTGTCACTGATTTCACATTTTGTGTACAAAAGTGAATAAGTAGACAAAGTCCCTGCTATATGGAGCTAACATTCTAGTTGGGGAAGGCAGTCAGTCAACAAATAAGTGTCAGACAGTGATAAATGCTACTGAAAGAAAAAGGTAACAGAATGAAGAGTGATGGAAGACGGGGTGCTTTTTTTGATAGGGTAATCTAAAAGGGTCTCTGATGACATGACTCTTGAGCAAAGACATGGAGTGAAGCAAGGGAGCAAGCCATGTGGCTACTTGGAGGAAGAGTATTCCAGCAAGTGCAAGGTCCTTAAGTAGGAGCTTGCATGGTTTACTGGAGGAGCAGCAAGGAGTCCAGTGTGGCTGGAGTAGTGTTTGAAGGAAGGTCAAATGGGAGAGTGTTAGAATGTGAAGTCAGAACAATAGTCAAGGACTACATCACGTAGGGTCTGTGGTCCATGGCTAGGCCTTCAGATTTTACTCTGAGTAAAATGGGAGCCATTAGAAGGTTGTGAGAAGAGGAGTGAGATGACCTTATATGTGTAGGGGAGCAAGTGTAGAAGCATGCAAACAAGTTAGGAGGCTTTTGAAATATTTCAGGTGAGACATCATGGTGACTTGGACAAGAGTGTGATGAGCAGTGTCAGAGAAAAGTGATTAGATCTTTCAGAATATCTTTCAGAAAACATATGTTCACTGGGTATAGAAATCTAGGTTGAATGGCTGTTTTGTTTTGGGGGTTTTTTTTGGCCGTGCTCATGGCATGCCGGATCTTAGTTCCCCGACCAGGGATCAAACCATGCCCCCTGCAGTGAAAGCACGGAGTCTTAACCACTGGACTGCCAGGGATGTCCCTTGTTTTTTTGTTTTAATTTCAGCATTTAGAAGGTTGTTTCCTGGCTTGCACAGTTTCTGACAAGAAGCCTGTGATTTTTATCTTTGTTTATGTTAAGTAACATGCCTTTTTTCCTCTGGCTGCTTTTAAGATTTTCTCTTCATTCCCTGATTTTCAGCAATTTGGTTTTGTTTTGTTTATTTGTTTTTTCTTTTTAAAATATTTATTTATTTATTTAGCCATGCAGCATGGCTTGTGGGATCTTAGTTCCCCAACCAGGGATCAAACCTGCACCCCCTAGCGGTGGAAGAGTGGAGTCCTAACCACTGGACCTCCAGGTAGTTCCCTCGGCAATTTGATTTTGACGTGCCTCAGTACAGTTTTTGCGTGTGTGTTTATCCTACTTGGGGCTTATTGAACTTCTTGGAGCTGTGTGTTTATAAATTTTATTAACTTTGAAAAAATTTTGACCATTATTTCTTCAAATAGTCTTTTTTTTTTTTTTTTTTTACCCCTCACCATCTCTTGTTCGGACTCCAGTTACACATATGTTAGACCCCCGATATTGTTTCACAGGTAACTGAGGCTCTTATCTTTGATTTCTTTTCTGTTTTTCAGTCTTTTTTCCCCTCACTGTGCTTCATTTTTTGTGTGTGTGTGTGTGTGTGTTTTTTGTGCTTCATTTTGAATAGTTTTTATTGCTAGGTCTTCAAATTCAATCTTTTTTTTCTGCAATGTCTAATCTACTGTAAATCCTATCCAGTGAAATTTTTATTTCACATATTATATTCTTTATCTCTAGAAGTTGCACTTAGTTCTTTTAAACTTTTTTTTTCCATTTCTCTCCTCGCTACGTTCATCTTTTTCTTCAAATCCTTGAACACAGTTAATATATTTATAACAGCTGTTTAAATATCTTTGCTCATTCCCCAATCTCTGCCATTCCTGGTTCTGTTGACAGATTTTTCTCGTTTGTGGATTGCATGTTCCTTCTTTTTTGCATGTCTGATACTTTTTTATTAGAGACCAGAACATTGTGAGTTTTTGAGGCTTGATTATGTTGTCTTCCTTTAAACAGGGATGGACTCTGTTACGGCAGACAATTAAGCTTCTTATAGATAAGTATGATCTTTTCCAGACTTGTTTTTAAGCTTTTTAAAGTCAGGTCTAAAAGAGCCTTTTCTCTGGGACTAATGTAGCCACAGCATGACCTTTCTGGGGCTCTCTGGAATGCTTTGTGTATTCACTGAAACCTCTCCACCCTGGCTGATGGGAACTCAGGTGATTCCTGGCTCTATGAGAATTCTGGGAATTATCTGGCTTACAGCTCTTTGGCAATTGTTCTTTCCTGGAAGTTGTTTTTTTTTTTTTTTTCTCCTTTGGTTTCACCCTATACGTGCACAGACTGTTATTCAGCCAAATACTCAGGGGAACCCCTGCACAGATTTCTGGAGCTCTTTCTCTTGGTAGTTCCTTCCGCTCCCGTATGCTACCCTGCAAGTCTGCCTTTTTTTGAAGCTGCCTCGTCCTCCTTGAACTCAAATCTCTGTTTCCTCAATTGCCTGAGACTGCTGGGTTCTGGATCTCCCCTCCCTCTACTGTTGTCTGAAAATTGCCTCCAGGCAGAAAACCAGGGCAATCGAAGGTCTCACCTTGTTTGTTTCCCTCTCTCAGGAACCATAACCTTGTACTACCTCTTTTCCAGTGTCTGAAAATAATTATGTCATAAATTTTGTCCAGTTTCCTAGTTGTTTATGTTGGGAAAGAAATCTGGATCCAGTTATTCCCTCATGGCCTGAAGCAAAAACCAGTGATTAGATTCTGGATATATTTTGAAGGTAGAGCAGTAGGATTTGCTAATGGATCAGATGTAGAGTATGAGATAAAGAAAAGAATCAAAAAGGACTCTAAGATTTTTGACCTTAACAACTGGAAGGATGGACTTGTCATTTACTGAGATAAGGGAAGCTTTAATAGAACTAAGGAGGGGGTGGTTGGGAGGGAGATGAGAAGAGCTCAGTTTTAAAAATATTTATTTTGAGATGTCTCTCAGACTTCAAATTGGATGTCAGTTAGGCAGTTGGGACTGAGATGCAGATTTAGGATTTGTGAGTCTATGGACCACCGGTTCTTAACGCTGGCTGCAGCAATATTAAAGTCACTTAAGAAACTTTAAAAAAGAAAAAAATCAATGTTCAGACCTGACCTTAGGCCAATTCATTCAGAATCTCTGGGGTCAGGCCTGGGAATTGATATTTTTAAAAGTTCTTCAAGTGATTCTAATGTACAGGCGGGGATGAGAACCACTCTTCTAAGTGTTATTTAAA
Source organism: Phocoena phocoena (assembly GCF_963924675.1). Taxonomy (NCBI): domain Eukaryota; kingdom Metazoa; phylum Chordata; class Mammalia; order Artiodactyla; family Phocoenidae; genus Phocoena; species Phocoena phocoena. The sequence goes on from NC_089232.1 coordinate 51,024,339, forward strand.
GCCCTACCAAATATCAACTAGGACAGTGTTCGCAACCCCGGCTGCATATTAAAATTACCCGGGGAGCTTTTAAAAGGCTTGATCACGCGCCACACACACCCCGCCAATTCAACTGCATCCTACTCTCCAGGGGTGGGGCTTAGGAATTCATAGTTTGTTAAATTCCTCAGGTAACTCCAATATACAGCCAGGGTTGGAACCACGGAGTCCTAGGGCATGCTCTTGGGACCCAGAAGAGAAGATGGAGGCTTACTGGTCTTGAAGGTGAAGGAAGGACTGAGCTAGAGGGAGAGGTCCCAGGCTTTCCTCAGATGTCGGAACTCTGGCTGTCCACCCACATTTAAGAATTAGAATCGAAACTCTGACTGGACACTCAGTGTGCACAGGTGGGGCTTGTGGACTCCAGCCTCTCTATAGGTCAGAGGGTGAGCAGCCAGCCATTATCTGTGTGGTGTTGCCCAGACCCAAGTCTCCCCAGGGCTCTTTGGGACAGTTCATCTCCCTCCCCTCCTTGGCCGTCGTCCTCTCTGAGCTGCAGTCACCTTCACCAGTCACCACTCTCACCTGCCGTGCACCTTCCCGAACAAAGTCTGTTTAAATTCCTCATCCACTGGAAATCTCCCTCCCCCTTCGCAGTGTTTGAGCCTTCACATCCCTTTACCATCATTTTCATAGATTCTTGGGAGGGAGAGTAGATAGGATCAGGTGATTAGATGATCATTTTAAATCCGAAGTCTCCCAGCCTTTTGAAGTGTGAGGATCACTTTGAAAGCTAGAGATATTTTTACAGAACATGTCTGACAGGAGTCACATATACTTCCAGTATCCATTCATTAATAGGGAAAATATATATTGACACACAAGTTCCTCTGAACTAATTCAATACCACTTTTAAATGCATCTTTTCGTCATCGTAAAACCATTTACATATGTTTGGACAGCACAAGGATGTAGAAAGTTATGACAGCTGAGAACAAGACTCACTTGAACAAATCAATCCAGATGCCTTTGCCATAATTGCAGAGTCACAGGCATCCAAGTCAGATGGCTGGGACCCATGGCTCTAGGCCCTGGGAAGCCACTGGAAGTTTTTGAATGGGGGAGGGGCTGTTCCGAGGGCCCTTAAGTGCTACTTGCTTTACAGCTCTTCCCCATCTGGTCTGGTCTGTAGTTGTCTCTTTCTCTGGGAGATTAACGTGGGGGTGGATTCTTCCCCAAAAGAGCACATAGGTAATGCCAGCTGGCCTCCTGAACAAATTAATTCCCCAAAGAGAACAAAAGGAGCTTAGTGAAATTCAGTCTGGGGTTGTACTCATTTCCCCACCTTACTCTTCTCTATTCTTCCTGACACCCTGTCTTTAGAAACTCTGTTCCTTGTTCTCTAACAGCGCAAATGGTCAACATTTCTAAGGCCCATGCTAAGTGCTTTTCACACTTTATCTCCTGCAATCCTCATCACCTCCTGTGGAAGTAGGTACCATTCATGCCCACACTTTACAGAAGAAACCGAGGCCAAGAGAAGTCAAATGGCTTTCTCAGATCAAAGAGCTAGCAAGTGACCAAACTGAGATCCTAACCCAGGTGGCCCTACCGCCTCTGCCATCCCACCCTGCCCTGCGCGGCAAAGTTGGTGCTGCTTGAATGATGAGGAATTAAGAGACATGAAAGGTACTTAATAAATGACTGAGGGACTTCCCTGATGGTCCAGTGGTTAGGACTTGGCACTTTCACTACCGGAACCCGGGTTCAATCTCTGGTGGGGGAACTAAGGACTGAACTGGGGAAAGACATTGGCCTGTATCCAGACCTCCCAAAGGGTCCATCCTCTGGCAGCAGCCTCCCTGGTTTCCTCCAGGGAAACCTCCCTGACAGTTCAGGGTTCTACAAACTGGCCCAACCCCTCCAAGCCCAAGGGAGTTAATATTCCCCTTGCTGCACTAGCTGTAGCCAAGCTAGACCAGGTACCGCATACCTCCGGGTCCTCATTACAACGTTACCTCTGCCCAGAATACCCTCTCCCATCCATCCCCCTGTACTTCCCCCAAGTCCACATGCTATCCGAGGGCCACCTCCTCTGCAGAGCCCACCCTGGTAATGCAGGCTTCACCAACCCTCTTTCTTCACTTCACTTCTGCCTATGATCATCTGACCACCCGCCCGACCCCTCACTGCCTTATCCTCTCACAGGTGTGTGACTTCCCGCCCCACCATGCTGTCCAACCCTGACTTTAAAAAATAATGACACGTAAAGCAATTATACTCCAATAAAGATGTAATATATATATATATATATGTTCATTGAGCAAATTTTTGAAAACAATGAACAACTCATTGAAGGAAATAAAAGCCACCTCTGCATGTACACACACACACACACACACACACACCCCAAAATGAGCTGTCTGTAATTCATTAAGATAATACATGTTCATTAGAGTTCTTGAAAAAGAAGTGAAAGGGGAAAAAAAATCCCCACATTTTCACCACTGAAATAGAATCACTACAAGCCTTTTTCTAGACAAAAATTTGGGGTCCTGCTTTTTATATACTGATATAGGATGTAGAAATAAACTTTTCAAGCATCCCTGTTGTTGGATACGTAGTGTTGCTTGGAGAGGATGTGCTGTAGTTTGTCAGAAGCATGACTGCATCCACCCACCCCCGCCCAGGACCTAGCCAGGGACCCCCAGGAGGGCCCTGCTGAAGACTCTGTGAGTGAGTAATTGGGTCGTCTGGGGCGGGGTGGAAAGCGGGTGAGTTATGTTCGGTGCGTGGTACATGTTAGCTACAGGGGGGCCATTTAGGAGGCTGGAAAATTACAGAGAACTCCTGCTGAGCCCACATCTGCCAGCAAAGGGCATTTAAAACAGATCCCAGGAAATTACAGTTTTTGCAACCTATGAGTTACTCAGACAGGAAAGCACACAGGGGTGATGCATTTTAGTAAGAACATGGAGAACAATGGTGCTAGCCATCCTGAAGGCCTGGGAAGGTAGGGTTTGAAAGAGAGAGGCTTTCCTAGGTGCTGCTGTCCGTAAGCAAGCCCTGTCCTTTGGAGCGGACGTGGCGAGCACTCCGCACTGAGAGATGCGGGGCTCCCCTGAGCTATGAGGCCTTGAGAGACAGGCTGAGATTGCACTAAGAACTGATACGATGAGAACTCCTTTGGTCTGTTTTATCCCTGAGACACCATGTGTATGTCAAGGGGGAGGCAGGGGATGGGGCAGCAAAGGGGGGGGTTCGGGCATGTCTGTGCCTCCAGCGTCAGGGTCAAGGTTGGTTTCCTCTGAGATAATGGAGTCAGTCTGAAAAGAAGAGGTGAAATTGGGGGTTTCAAGAATGTTACTTGGCCTTTTGCTGCCACCAAGAGCTGAGGGAGGGCAAGCCATGGGGACTCAGCACCACATCTGGGGGAGCCTGCTCCCAGGAGCAGTGATGGGGCATCCTCCTGGCTCCCTGGTGGAAAGAATCTCTGCCCTCCTCCCATCAGTGGCAGAATAGCTATGAGAACTGAAGCCGGTGTACCATGCCTCACTCCTTGGCAGAGGGATGGGAAATAGAGACTTTAAAAATGTGGAACATCCTTCTGTAGATCAACAGAATCACAGCGGCAAGGGGAGAGGAGGGATGAGCCATTCCCCACCCCAGCTTGCTGGCCCAGCTCCCAGAAGACCAGTCCGGGAGCAGCGTCCAGGACCTCCTGACCATCCTTTCTGCCAAAGAGCCAACAGGGCACACGCCTGGGGGAATGCACCCTATTGCCTTCTGGGGTATCTGTCCAGCCAGGGGGCAGGAATACCCAGCAGAACAGCTGAGCTTCCCACGGGTTTCTGCTCTGAAAGCCCCAGACAGTGTTGTCACAGACCCACAAGGGGAGGGCCAGCCACCGTGGGGTCACTGACCCGATTTGTGACACCACCTCCACCACTTCCTTGCCTTAGACCATGCCTTTCTGAGCCTCAGATTGTGTGTCTGAAAACAGAAGAGTTACAGATGCTTGTATATGCCATGTATAGATGTATATGCCACATCATAGATGCTTGAGGGAAAGGTACATAAACTGTGGGAAAATGACCTCTAAAACCATAAACCCCGCAGAAGCCTCGTAAGGAAAGTGATGCAGTGCAGTGATAAGAGCTAAAAAAGAAAAGCGGTTGTCATGCATGCTGTTGTAGTGGGGTTGTAGCTATTTGTGGTGGTGACGGGGTCTGCTGCGTAAGGCCCTGGCGGATCTTTCTTTCATAGTTCCATGGACACCCTTGCTCAAGTAAATTAAAGTTCCCACCTCAAATAATTCCTTTAAAGAGCACGCATTCACATGTCGGCACGTAGACTGACCCATGTATTTATCCACCAGGAGTAGAAAGTGTTTCCACAGCCAGCACTGAAAACCCATAAGCTTCTCCCTGCCTTTTCTTGCCTGTCCCTGCGGCGTCCTGGCTTCCTGAAGGCTCGGGCTCTCCGCAGCAGCAGCAGCCTGGGCGCCTTCCCTTGGCTTTGGTACTCTCACCTCACGCTATCCCCGAGGACCTCAAGGGTCCCAGTGCAGCAGCGATTTCTCTGATAAAACAAGAACCTATGCAATGTGGCCAGGGTCCAGCTGAAACCTCCCGTAGGCTCCTGGCTGGCCGCAGGAGCCCAAAACAGCCCAGGGTTGCTGGGACCCACTCCCAGGAGACCATCCCCTCAGAGCTCCCTGGAGGACAGGTGGCAGAAGCGCTTTACAGTTTATGAAGGTATGAATCTAGACTAAATTTTTTAAACAAAACCCCACTTTCTATTCTGGTTTTTGAGCACCTACTAAGTACCTGGTATTGTGCTGAATCTAAGTGAGATTAGCATCTTCGGAGGGGCCAGTGGTGCAACGGATAGAACCTTCTGATCTGTAGTCAAATGGGTTAAGTGAGATTAGCATCAGGACTTGTTTGCAAAAGCACCAGTCCTCGGTCTGGGCACGTTCTGGAGAGGCTGTGAGAGCAGTCATCCTCCTCACAATCCGTGTGTGCCAGGTAGACTAGACTCTGGCCTGGGACCCCAAGCCCCATGTAGGGGTTAGGAGAGCCAGGCATCAAAGAGAGCTTGAAGGGAGGAGGAAGCTGGGAAGCGTGGGGCCTGAGAGTGTGGGCCCTGCTAGAGGAACCCAGCCGGTCGACAGAGGCAGCTGTCTCCTTGGATGCCCCCATCTCCCCGGGGAGGTTATTGCTCTGGGTAGAAACAGTCCCCTGCAGTTAGCAGGATAAATATAAACACAGCCTCCTTCCCGATCTGGGCTTAGAAACTGAGCTTTGCATCTGAGCTCCCTGCAGCCTCGGCTGCTGCAGAAACAGAACGAGCAAGGGTGCAGCAATGCAGGGCTTCTGCAGCCCAGCAAACAGGGGCTTGGGGTGCGGAAACAAAGTATCACAGGCTGGGTGTCTTAACCACAAGAAATTACTTTTCTCACAATTCTGGAGGCCAGAGGTCCAAGATCAAGGTCATCAGAAGGGTTGGTTTCTTTTGAGACCTCTCTCCTTGGCATGTAGATGGCTGCCTTTTCACTGTGTCCTCACATGGTCTTCCCTTGGTGTGTGTCTGGGTCCTAATCTCTTATAAGGACATCAGGCATATTGGATTAGGGCCTACTTATATGACCTCATTTTACCTTAATTACCTCTCTGAAGACCCTATCTACAAATACAGTCACATCCCGAGATACTAGAGGCTTCAATATATGAATTTTGGGGAGACAAGAGGTCACTGAGGCCATTCCCCTGCCTTCAAACTGAAACATGTCAGGACTCCCCTGGGTGACAGAGAGTCGGTCTGCATTTTAAAGACCACCTTAGAGGGTCCATGTATTTGGTGGGACTATTATGACTTGGAGATTTCTGTTGCTTATTATACACGACTAAAAGCCAGCTTACTTCCACAGAGGATTTGAACAAATTGAGGTGATAAAACAGAAATAAGCTGAACTGCATGTTCTAAGAGGGCAGGACTGTATCCTAGCACGGTACTTGCCCCTAGCAGGCGCTCAACAGATCTTGTGGACAGGAGGAAGAGGACGAGGGAGGGGGGAAGGGAGCTGAAAATAATTAAGAATTGATGAGAGATGTGCCACGTGCTAGACACCATCCTACAGCAACTGCTCACTGCACTGGCTCTGAGCTTCTACTGAGCCGGCAGATGGGTGCTCAGCATTCACTAAAAGGGAGCTAGTGAACGAGTGCCCCTAGGAGACCAGCACTTTGGATCCTGAATTCAAGGAGAAACACATCTCACAAGTCTTAAATAAGGGGCCTGGGCAATGATATTTTTTTCTCTGGTTTTGCAAAAGATACAGACGTGGCCCTCAGATGGATATTTCTACCACTCCTTCCTAAAGACATGAGGTAAAACATTAAATCACAGTGAAGGCATTTCTGTGGGGAGCAGGTAATATGGTCCACGGTTGCTATTTTCTGATGACCTGACCTAATGCAGAGATGGCATTTGGAGTTCCCACAAGAGGGGACTTACTGCTTAGGGTCTCTGGGCTCGTTCAAGCCCCTTATGGGGTGAGCCTGTGCCCTCCCACTTCCCAGGCCAGACAATAAGCCCCTTGGTACAGCAGACACACCTCATGGCTGGCACACAGTAGGCACTTCATGATGCTACAGAAGTGAGTGAACAGGTGAGTGCACATGTGAGGGAATGCTATGGTCTAAATATTTGTGTCCCCCCCAAAATTTATATGTTGAAACCTAACCCCCACGGTGTTGTTATTAGGAGGTGGGGACTTTGGTAAGTGAGTAGGTCATGAGGGCAGGGCCCTTATGACTCGGATTAGTGCCTTTATAAAAGAAACCCAAGTTGGTACATATATACAATGGAATATTACTCAGCCATAAAAAGGAATGAAATTGGGTCATTTTTAGAAACGTGGATGGACCTAGAGACTGTCATACAGAGTGAAGTAAGTCAGAAAGAGAAAAACAAATATTGTATATTAGCGCATATATGTGGCACCTAGAAAAATGGTACAGATGAACCAGTTTGCAGGGCAGAAATAGAGACACAGATGTAGAGAACAAACACATGGACACCAAGGGGGAAAGTGGCGGTGGGTGGAGGTGGTGGTGGGATGAATTGGGAGATTGGGATTGACATATATACACCAATATGTATAAAATAGATAACTAATAAGAACCTGCTGTATAAAAAATAAATAAAATACAATTCAAAAATTCAAATAAAAAAATTGAAAAAAAGAGAAACCTGAGAGAGCTCCCTTACCCCTTCCTCCAGGATTCAGCCTCCAGAACTGTCAGATATAAATTTCTGTGTTTATAAGCTATCTAGTCTGTGGAATTGTGTTATAGCAGCCCAAATGGACTAAGACAGGAAGTGAATGCCTTCAAAGCAAGATCTGACACTTGACATGCAGTTACGAAACGTTAGGTATTTTCTCCAAGACAGAGGTCTGCCCAGCTAGGCATTCTCCCTTCTCTGACCTCTGCAAGGTGTGTAACCTGAGTGAGGAGCATGTTTACTGAGTGTCCACTCTGTGCTGAGCACAGGAGCCGCCCCATGTAACCCTTGCAGCCATCCTGGGAGGTAATACCGTCTCCATTTGATAGATGAGGACATGAAGCCTTGGCCAGTAGCTCTGAGTAAGTGCTGGGGGCTGAATGCAACCCAAACCTCTGACTCCAGGGCCAGGGATTTTAACCACTGTACTCTGATACTCCAGCAATTGACTCAACCTTCCTGTGTTAGTCTGTTCAGGCTGCTATGACAAATATGCCACAGACTAAGTGGTTTAAACATTATTTCTTTCTCACAGTTCTGGAAGCTGGAAAGTCCAAGATAAAGGTGCTAGCAGATCTGGTGTCTGGTAAGGGCCCGCTTCCTGGTTTCCAGATGGCCACCTTCTCGCTGTGTCCTCACATAGTGGAAAGAGAGAAAGGGAGCTCTCTGGGCCGCTTTTACGAGGGCACTAATCCCATGCATGAGGGCTCCACCCTCATCTAATCACCTCTCACTAGTACCTCCTAGTACCATCACATTGGAGGTTAGAATTTTGAGCTCTGAATTTTGGGGGGACACATTCAGTCCATAATACTCCCTGAGGTAAAGTAAGTGAAGTGCCTGTCTTGGCTCTGGCCTTCCCAGGTGGGGGTGTCCCAGCTTTCCCCATAAGCTGCTTCAAAGGCAGTCCCCCACACCCATTCATTTCTTCCCCTTTCGGCACCTCTGCAGCCCCCTGCAGTCTGGCATCCATGAGGCTGTGCTCCCTCCCCTTACGTCTACAACCAGCTTCCTCCCCAAATCCCAGGGGAACAGTTAGGGTCCCAACTTACTAGACCCTTCTAGAAGTTTCTGATCGCCCCCCTCGTTCCTGCTTCCTCCTCTAGCGTCAGTGACTTCATTCTCTCCTGTGTCTGTGCCCTCCCTTTGGTGTCCCTTCCTCAGTCCCCTTCCAGCTAACGCCCTGCTCTGGGCAACCCCACCTCTTCGATGCCGCAGCCTCTGAATTAGACTCCCTGACCCACCCCTTCAGGTGTCCTCAGCACAGCAACCAGAGAAACTGGCCTTTTTTTTTTTTTATTACTGTCATGTAAAATTTTTAGTAGATACACATTGATTGAGTGTATATTAACACTGTATACAAAATACAAACTGATATGCCCTCAAACATTTCCCTTGTTATCACTGAAATATTATAGGCTTGGGCTTGAGAGTCCGCCTGCCGATTCAGGGGACACGGGTTTGTGCCCCGGTCCGGGAAGATCCCACATGCCGCGGAGCAGCTGGGCCCGTGAGCCATGGCCGCTGAGCCTGCGCGTCCTGAGCCTGTGCTCCACAACGGGAGAGGCCACAACGGTGAGAAGCCCACGTACCGCAAAAAAAAAAAAAGATTATAGGCTCGAGAGATGAGGTTGAGGGAGAGGAGAGGGGCTCAGACTCGAGGAAGTCAGATGCCACTTATGTCACATTATCTCCCATGGATTCAATATTTTCATCTATAAAATGGGACAATGATGACATTCTTCTTCCTGGGTTATGGTGATGATCAAATGAGATAAGACGTAAAAGTTTGCTCTATTCATTGTCCAGAGATATTAAAAACTGTTGATGGTTATTCTTATCATCTTAATACCTTCTAAACTGGCAGGAGATTCTGCTCATAGAGGAAAAAAACAGTTATATTCAGCATCTCAGCTGTCCTTTGAAATCCACTTGAATATTTATTATATTTCTTCCTCTTTTTATAAAACCACTTGTTTATCTGTTTGTCCCTCGTGTTAAAATCAAAAGAGAGTGTTAGGTTTTCTTCTTTTCTTTTTTTTTCTAATTATTATTTTTAATTTTTTTTTCTTATTAGTCATCCATTTTATACACATCAGTGTACACATATCAATCCCAATCTCCCAATTCATCCCACCACCACCACCACCCCCTGCCACTTTCCCCCCTTGGTGTTCATACTTTTTTTCTCTACTTCTGTGTCTCAATTTCTGCTCTGCAAACCGGTTCATCTGTACCATTTTCTAGGTTCCACATATATGCGTTAATATACAATATTTGTTTTTCTCTTTCTGACTTCACTCTATATGGCAGTCTCTAGACGCATCCACATCTCTACAAATGACCCAATTTCGTTCCTTTTTATGGTTGAGTAATATTCCATTGTATATATGTACCACATCTTTACCCATTTGTCGGTTGATGGGCATTTAGGTTGCGTCCATGACCTGGCTATTGTAAACAGTGCTGCAGTGAACATTGGGGTGCATGTGTCTTTTTGAATTACAGTTTCCTCTGGGTATATGCCCAGTAGCGGGATTGCTGGGTCATATGGTAATTCTACTTTTAGTTCTTTAAGGAACCTCCATACTGTTCTCCATAGTGGCTGTAGCAATTTACATTCCTGCCAACAGGGCAAGAGGGTTCCCTTTTCTCCACACCCTCTCCAGCATTTGTTGTTTGTAGATTTTCTGATGATGCCCATTCTAACTGGTGTGAGGTGATACCTCATTGTAGTTTTGATTTGCATTTCTCTAATAATTAGTGATGTTGAGAAGCTTTTCATGTGCTTCTTAGCCATCTGTATGACTTCTGTGGAGAAATGTCTATTTAGGTCTTCTGCCCATTTTTGGATTGGGTTGTTTGTTTTTTTAGTATTGAGCTGCATGAGCTGTTTATATATTTTGGAGATTAATCCTTTGTCTGATGATTCATTTGCAAATGTTTTCTCTCATTCTGAGGGTTGTCTTTTCATCTTGTTCATGGTTTCCTTTGCTGTGCAAAAGCTTTTAAGTTTCATTAGGTCCATTTGTTTATTTTTGTTTTTATTTCCATTACTCTAGGAGGTGGATCAAAAAAGATCTTGCTGTGATTTATGTCAAAGAGTGTTCTTCCTATGTTTTCCTCTAAGAGTTTTGTAGTGTCTGGTCTTACATTTAGGTCTCTAATACATTTTGAGTTTATTTTTGTGTACGGTGTTAGGGACTGTTCTAATTTCATTCTTTTACATGTAGCTGTCCAGTTTTCCCAGCACCACTTATTGAAGAGACTGTCTTTTCTCCATTGTATATCCTTGCCTCCTTTGTCATAGATTAGTTGACCATAGGTGCGTGGGTTTATCTCTGGGTTTTCTATCCTGTTCCATTGATCTATATTTCTGTTTTTGTGCCAGTACCATATTGTCTTGATTACTGTAGCTTTGTAGTATAGTCTGAAGTCAGGGAGTCTGATTCCTCCAGCTCTGTTTTTTCCCCTCAAGACTGCTTTGGCTATTCAGGGTCTTTTTTGTCTCCATACAAATTTTAAGATTTTTTGTTCTAGTTCTGTAAAAAATGCCATTGGTAATTTGATAGGGATTGTATTGAATCTGTAGATTGCTTTGGGTAGTATAGTCATTCTCACAATATTGATTCTTCCAATCCAAGAACATGGTATGGCTCTCCATCTGTTGGTATCATCTTTAATTTCTTTCATCAGTGTCTTATAGTTTTCTGCATACAGGTCTTTTGTCTCCCTAGGTAGGTTTATTCCTAGGTATTTTATTCTTTTTGTTGCAGTGGTAAATGGAATGTTTCCTTAATTTCTCTTTCAGATTTTTCATCACTAGTGTATACGAATGCAAGAGATTTCTGTGAATTAATTTTGTATCCTGCTACTTTACCACATTCACTGATTAGGTCTAGTAGTTTTCTGGTGGCATCTTTAAGATTCTCTATGTATAGTATCATGTCATCTGCAAACAGTGACAGTTTTACTTCTTCTTTTCCAATTTGTATTCCCTTTATTTCTTTTTCTTCTCTGATTGCCATGGCTAGGACTTCCAACACTATGTTGAATAATAGTGGCAAGAGTGGACACCCTTGTCTTGTTCCTGATCTTAGAGGAAATGCTTTCAGTTTTTCACCATTGAGAATGATGTTTGCTGTGGGTTGGTCATATACGGCTTTTATTATGTTGAAGTAGGTTCCCTCTATGCCCACTTTCTGGAGAGTGTTTATCATAAATGGGTGTTGAATTTTGTCAAAAGCTTTTTCTGCATCTATTGAGATGATCATATGGTTTTTATTCTTCAACTTGTTAATATGGTGTATCACATTGATTGATTTGTATATACTGAAGAATCCTTGCATCTGGGATAAATCCCACTTGATCATGGGGTATGATCCTTTTAATGTGTCGTTGGATTCTGTTTGCTAGTATTTTGTTGAGGATTTTTGCATCTATATTCATCAGTGATATTGGTCTGTAATTTTCTTTTTTTGTAGTATCTTTGTCTGGTTTTGGTATCAGGGTGATGGTGGCCTCATAGAATGAGTTTGGGGGTGTTCCTTCCTCTGCAATTTTTTGGAAGAGTTTGAGAAGGATGGGTGTTAGCTCTTCTCTAAATGTTTGATAGAATTCACCTGTGAAGCCATCTGGTCCTGGACTTTTGTTTGTTGGAAGATTTTTAATCACAGTTTCAATTTCTTTACTTGCGATTGATGAGTTCATACTTTCTATTTCTTCCTGGTTCAGTCTTGGAAGGTTATACCTTTCTAAGAATTTGTCCATTTCTTCCAGGTTGTCCATTTTATTGGCATAGAGTTGCTTGTCATAGTCTCTTAGGATGCTTTGTATTTCTGTGGTGTCTGCTGTAACTTCTCCTTTTTCATTTCTAATTTTATTGATTTGAGTCCTAGCCCTCTTTTTCTTGTTGAGTCTGGCTAATGGTTTATCAATTTTGTTTATCTTCTCAAAGAACCAGCTTTTAGTTTTATTGATCTTTGCTATTGTTTTCTTTGTTTCTAGTTCATTTATTTCTGCTCTGATCTTCATGATTTCTTTCTTTCTGCTAATTTTGGGTTTTGTTTGTTCTTCTTTCTCTAGTTCCTTTAGGTGTAACATTAGATTGTTTATTTGACATTTTTCTTGTTTCTTGAGGTAGGCTTGTATGGCTATAAACTTCCCTCTGAGATCTCTGCTTTTGCTGCATCCCATAGGTTTTGGATCATCATGTTTTCATTGTCTTGTCTCTAGGTATTTTTTGATTTCCTCTTTGATTTCTTCAGTGATCTCTTGGTTATTTAGTAACGTATTGTTTAGCCTCCATGTGTTTGTATTTTTTACGTTTTTTTCCCTGTAATTGATTTCTAATCTCATAGCATTGTGGTCAGAAAAGATGCTTGATATGATTTCAATTTTCTTAAATTTACTGAGGCTTGATTTGTGACCCAAGATGTGATCTATCCTGGAGAATGTCCCATGCGCACTTGAGAAGAAACTGTAATCTGCTGTTTTTGGATGGAATGTCCTATAAATGTCAATTAAATCTATCTGGTCTGTTGTTTCATTTAAAGCTTGTGTTTCCTTATTAATTTTCTGTTTGGATGATCTGTCCATTGGTGTAAGTGAGGTGTTAAAGTCCCCCACTATTATTGTGTTACTGTCGATTTCCTCTTTCAGAGCTGTTAGCAGTTGCCTTATGTATTGAGGTGCTCCTATGTTGGGTCCATATATATTTATAATTGTTATATCTTCTTCTTGAATTGATCCCTTGATCATTATGTAGTGTCCTTCCTTGTCTCTTGTAACATTCTTTATTTTAAAGTCTAGTTTATCTGATATAAGTATTGCTACTCCAGCTTTCTTTTGATTTCCATTTGCATGGAATATCTTTTTCCATCCCCTCACTTTCAGTCTGTATGTGTCCCTAGGTCTGAAGTCTCTTGTAGACAGCATATATATGGGTCTTGTTTTTGTATCCATTCAGCAAGCCTGTGTCTTTTGGTTGGAGCATTTAATCCATTCACATTTAAGGTAATTATCTATATGGGTGTTCCTATTACAATTTCCTTAATTGTTATGGGTTTGTTTTTGTAGGTCCTTTTCTTCTCTTGTGTTTCCCACTTAGAGAAGTTCCTTTAGCATTTGTTGTAGAGCTGGTTTGGTGGTGCTGAATTCTCTTCGCTTTTGCTTGTCTGTAAAGCTTTTGATTTCTCCATAGAATCTGAATGAGATTCTTGCCAGGTAGAGTAATCTTGGTTGTAGCTTCTTCCCTTTCATCACTTTAAGTATATCATGCCACCCCCTTCTGGCTTGTAGAGTTTCTGCTGAGAAATCAGCTGTTAACCTTATGGGAGTTCCTTTGTATGTTATTTGTTGTTTTTCTTGCTACTTTCAATAGTTTTTCTTTAATTTTTGCCAACTTGATTACTATGTGTCTTAGCGTGTTTCTCCTTGGGTTTATCCTGTAAGGGACTCTCTGCCTTCCTGGACTTGGGTGGCTATTTCCTTGTCCATGTTAGGGAAGTTTTTGACTATAATCTCTTCAAATATTTTCTTGGGTCCTTTCTCTCTCTCTTCTCCTTCTGGGACCCCTCTAATGCGAATGTTGTTGCGTTTAATGTTGTCCCAGAGGTCTCTTAGGCTGTCTTCATTTCTTTTCATTCTTTTTTCTTTATTCTGTTCCGCAGCAGTGAATTCCACCATTCTGTCTTCCAGGTCACTTATCCGTTCTTCTGCCTCAGTTATTCTGCTATTGATTCCTTCTTGTGTATTTGTCATCTCAGTTATTGTATTGTTCATCTCTGTTTGTTTGTTCTTTAATTCTTCTAGATCTTTGTTAAACATTTCTTGCATCTTCTTGATCTTTGCCTCCTCCATTCTTTTTCCGAGGTCCTGGATCATGTTCACTATCATTATTCTGAATTCTTTTTCTGGAAAATTGCCTATCTCCATTTCATTTAGTTGTTTTTCTGGGGTTTTATCTTGTTCCTTCATCTGGTACATAGCCCTCTGCCTTTTCATCTTGTCTATCTTTCTGTGAATGTGGTTTTTGTCCCACAGGCTGCAGGACTGTAGTTCTTTTTGCTTCTGCTGTCTGCCCTCTCGTGATGAGGCTATCTAAGAGGCCTGTGGAAGTTTCCTCGGTTTTATTCATGTTCTGGGGCATTTGTGTAACTTAAACTTTGCCCTGAGAGTGTCCATAAGAGATCTGCTGACCAACTCTTTGTCCAGTGTTTCCTTTATATTTCCCTGTCCTCTTCTCCCACACCTCCATCTCCCTGCCTCAGGGCCTTTGCTCTGGCTGTTGATTGGCCTGGAATACCCTTCCCCTAGATGTCACCTCCTTCCAGTCCTTCATCAGATGTTACTTCCTCAACAAGGCCTGCCCTGACCCACCCATTTAATACTGCAACTTGCCCCCTCCCTTCCCCAGGCTCTCCCCACCCCCTCAGCCAACTCTTTTTACTTCTTCTTCTTCTTTAAAAATTTTTATTTGTTTATTTATTTTTGACTGCATTGGGTCTTTTTTGTTGTGTGCGGGCTTTCTCTAGTTGCGGCGAGCAGGGGCTACTCTTTGTTGCTGTGCACGGGCTTCTCATTGCAGTGGCTTCTCCTGTTGCGAAGCATGAGCTCTAGGCGCCTGGGCTTCAGAAGTTGTGGCTCACAGGCTCAGTAGTTGTGGCTCGTGGGTTCTAGAGTGCAAGCTCAGTAGTTGTGGCACGAGGGCTTAGCTGCTCCGCGGCATGTGGGATCTTCCTGGACCAGGGCTCAAACCTGTGTCCCCTGCATTGGCAGGCGGATTCTTTAAATTTTTATTATTTATTTATTTATGGCTGTGTTGGGTCTTCGTGTCTGTGCATGGGCTTTCCGGCAAGTGGGGGCCACTCCTCATCGCGGTGCGCGGGCCTCTCACTGTCGCGGCCTCTGCTGTTGCGGAGCACGGGCTCCAGACGCGCAGGCTCAGTAGTTGTGGCTCACGGGGCTAGTTGCTCCGCGGCATGTGGGATCCTCCCAGACCAGGGCTCGAACCCGTGTCCCCTGCATGGGCAGGCAGATTCTCAACCACTGCACCACCAGGGAAGCCCGCAGGCGGATTCTTAACCACTGCGCCACCAGGGAAGCCTCCTCCTCCTCCTCCTCCCCCCCTCCCCCTCCTTCCTCTTCCTTCTCCTTCTTCCTCTTCCTCCTCTTCCTCTTCTTGTTCTCCTTCTCCTTCCTCTTCCTCTCCTTCTTACCCTTCTTTTCCTTCTTCTTCTTCCATAACACTTGCCACTTTCCAATATGCCATGTAGTTTACTTGCACATTATGTTTGTAGTTTATTATCCGTCTCCCATGCTGAAATGTAAGCCTCGTGAGAGAACTTTGTCTTGATCACTCATGACTCCCAAGGGCCTGGTAGATAGTGGGCCCTCAGTAACTATTTGTTGAGTGAATGAAAGCCTCCTTCACAGGCTCCTCTTCTGCTCTTTAAATGCTGGGGTTCCCCAGGGGCCCCCATTCTCATACTGTACATGCTTCCTGGGATGTCTTATCCACATGACCCTTGAACCCAAGTTCCAGCCCAGACCTCCAAGACTCTCTCCCACTGCCTCCACCTGCTTGGGCAAGGCATCTTTACTATTCAGCCAGTGGCACCTCCTCTAGGAAGCCCACCCAGACCTCTTCTCTTGTTTCCTGGCATTCCATGATGTCTCCTATATATATAGCCAAATAAACTGGAAGACTTGGAGGGAATTTCTTTAAAAAGAAATAGTGAATAGCATCTTATGGAACGCTAAGTGCAGAACCGTCTTCAGAAAGACAAAAGCAACCTCTGAGAGCCAGGAGCTGGCCCAGCACTCACAGCTAGGCAACAGGAAGTGTGGGGGTGGGGTTCTGACCTTGAACATAAGCAATTTCCCAGGACATCTACATCACATGAGGCCACCTTGGGACCAGGGTGGAGTGAGAGTAAAAACCAAACCACTCACCGGTAATCATGTCTGAACGGAGACCAAATAATAACATCATCCAAACCACAAAAATGACCAAACACCCCCATGTGGTTAACATGAGCGACTGCTGCTTCTTTATCAATCCCAGCTTTGGCCTTGCCCCATCATTCCCCCTTCTAGGTAAGAGTTATTAAAACACCCAATCCTAGAATTACCCCTGCTCCCTGCTTTGGTAGCATCCAATCCAGAGCAAAGCTCTGCTTTCTTGAGCCCTCCCCCAAGTCACCTAACTCAAGCCCAAATCCTGAATGAGTCCTTTCTGATACCTGCTGACGGCAATGCCCCCCATGGTGGACAGTCACCCTTGTTAAAGTGAGTCAGTAGACTCAATTTTGTTCACCTGCAGATGTGTACCTGGTGGCCTCTGGCAGCAGGGTATGGACAATATTGTACATCTGAGTATTCACCCCCGCTCTCCCATGCCTGGCACACAGCAGTTCTCAAAAACATGTTAGATAAATTAACTAAAACTAAGATGGAAACCACATTTCTGGTACAGAACGTGCTGGTGGTCACTAGACAAACCGCTGGTTCTGCCAGGAAGTTAGCAGCTGTTCCTTGAACTCCTGCATTATAAAGTGTGACAGGAAACCTAAGACACGAGTCATGTCCTCATTGGCAAGGCACACAGAAACACACAAGGTTAAATAATCCTGTGGGACCACAGTCAGTAGTACAGGGGCCGTTGTGAGCAGCACATAATTAAATGCCTGATGAACTCTAAGTGCTGTCAGGTGACAAATGCAATTCAGGTAGGTGAACAGAAAAGGAAAGAAGTTGTCGCAGACTTTGAGAGATGGGGAATGGCGGGTGCAAAGGCACAGAGGAGGGAATATTCATGGTATGCTTGCAGGGCACTAGGTTCTTTCAGGCTGGGATTCTGCCCATCCTGCTCACCTCATATCCCCACAGTGCCTGACACAGAGCAGGCTTTCAGTAACTACCTGGTGGATGAATATGTGTGTGTATGGATCGGTGAGGGGACTCGTGGCCCTGAAGAAGAAGGTTCAAAGAGAGGAGATGATGCTAGAAAAGTTGGGGCCTTGAATCCCAGTCTAAGAAATTCTGGATCTTCCTGTCACTTGGGAGCTCATTGTGGAGGGAACAGGAGAGAGATCTGGGCAGAGCCGTGCTTCGGTGCAATCGATCTGGGACAATGTGCAGAATGGACCAGCAGGAGAAAATGTTTTCAGAAAACCAGGCATCTGGGTCCCAAGTCATCAGGGTCTCTATGCAAATGTGGGGAGGGGATTAAAGGCAAGGTCATCACCATGAGGTGGAAGGAATGTGGGATTTGGAGTCGGCAGACCTGAGTTGGAATTTCTGGGACCTTGGACAAGGTCCTTAACACCTCTGAGCCCTAGCCTCCATCTCCTGTTGCTTGGGATCTGGTACGGACTCATGCCATAGGCCCAGGGCAGGCATTTTGGCCACAGCAAGTCCTCCTGCAAGGTACAGTTGTTCGCATGTTTCAAAACAAAATCACACGGTCTTCCCTGGTGGCACAGTGGTTGAGAATCCACCCGCCAATGCAGAGGACACGGCTTCAAGCCCTAGTCTGGGAAGATCCCACATGCTGTGGAGCAACTAAGCCCGTGCACCACAACTGCTGAGCCTGTGCTCTAGAGCCCGCGAGACACAACTACTGAGCCTGTGTGCCACAACTACTGAAGCCCACGTGCCTAGAGCCTGTGCTCCGCAACAAGAGAAGCCACTGCAATGAGAAGCCCGCACACCGCAAAAAAGCGTAGCCCCCGCTGGCCACAACTAGAGAAAGCCCGCGCGCAGCAACAAAGACCCAACGCCGCCATAAATTAATTAATTAATTAATTTAGAAAAACAACAAAACCCAGAAAGTCACAGCCACGATCTCTGAACCACAGGCTGAGTCAGGCCTTAAGACGTGGAATGGAAAGAGCCGTGAATGTGGGGCTTGGGACCTGAATGCTGGTGGTGTTCTCTCACCGGTCATTTTACTTCTCTGAGCCTCGGTTTCCATTCCTCAATAGTGACCAGAAGCCACACACTGCCGCAGCCTCCGGGAGCAGCTCTGGGGATCCCTCTGTGAACGCACCAGCAGAGTGCGGCGCATAGCCTAAGGCTCTAGCCGTCCAGCCCCTCCGCCCCTCCCTCCCTGTAAGCCAGTGACCAACCTCCCTTCCCCGCAGGGGGGCTGGGAGCAGACCGTGTGGTAGGAAGAGCCGCTGCCCCCTTTGCAGAAGGAGGCGCCCTCAGCCCTTAGCCTCAGTCCAGGGGCACAAGTCTAGGCCGTGCTGACCCAGCCAGGCCCTAACGGAGCCCTTCGTGCTGGCTTACCAGTCTCTTGGGCTAGAGACCCCGTCAGCAGGCCACGCCCAGGGTTCCCCGGGACCCCCCACAGCGCTCCCCTGGCTGCAGCTTAAAGCGCGGTTTGTTTTCATCGTGCCTTCTCGGCTTGCTTGCCCCTCTGAGCAGCCAGCCAGACCGCCTCTGTGAGAAGAGATATGGCGAGGCGGCCGGGCGCCAAGGCCGAGTCAGCGGGAGGGACTCGGAGCCCTGAGGAGCGGCCCAGAGGCACGAGCCTCCAGGGCACTGGCCCCTTTCGTCGCGTCTCCCCTCAGCCTGGGCGCAGAGGCCCTCCTTCAAATGTGGTTCACAGCTGCGTGGGCAGCGATGCGCCCGTGCTTCGCCAGGTGGATAAAAACTGAATTAACTGAGAGGAATTGGAACTGAGCACGTAAGAGCAGGGGCCTTTGCTTGACGGGAACCACCGCAGATTCCCTCTTCAAAATCTGCTCCTCTCTGATCTAGGATTTGAGATGAAATGTGATTCAGTTGACATCATATTGACACTTCCGGGTTGGTGGACCTGCTTTCTCCCCACAGCAGGTGTGTCTGCCCTTCTGAGAGGTGGCCTGTGCCTCACCACAGCCCTGTGTGCGTGTGGGACCCTAAGGTGGAGGGAGCAAAGGCCAGGGCTGGGCGGGCTTCAGGGCTTTCCTCATCTCACTGCCCCAGTGGCGGGCTCTTGATGGCCAGACTTTTGTCCCATCAGGGACTGTCCCTGCATCCCCTGGCCTTGGAGCCAGTCTTCTCCCCAAATTCTGGGCTGAGGTTAAGGCTCTGCTCCTTTCGTGGTGGGCAGGAGGGGCGGTGAGCTCATCCCTGGAAAGGATTAGTCATCAGAGGGACAGATCTGGGGGGCAGGACGGAGGACGGGCTCTATGTAAATGAGTCATCTTCCCTCCAGCTCCGAGGGCCCGAGCTTGACAGCTGCTCCAGCTCGGGCCCCGGGAGAGATTGGTAAGCGGGAGCTTCCTGGAGGCAGGAGTAGTTAGCTGGCTTTTAATAACTCATTTTGCTGAATGATTTCTGGTGAGGAGAGAAAACCTTAATCCCACAGATGAAGCACACGGCGGGGCAGGTTCAATCGGCCCCACTGGCGAGGAAAACAGTGTCGAGGTTCGAAGTTGATTCTTGGGGTCACTTACCCATCACTCCTAAATTACCAAAACCTTCCTAATGTTAAAAATCCCCGACCTGCTGCCTGCGGGGTTCAGCCTTCTTTTCCTAGCCCCTCTGCCCTCTCAGCCATCCCCACACACCCCCTGCTCTCAGCAAACAAAGATCATCCCAAAGGCCCCCAGAGAACAAGCAAAATTGAACAGGAGAATGGAAGGGTCCGTTTCCTCCACGTGACGTGTGTTTTTCTGTTGCCTTTGTCCTGAGTCAGGGAGCATCCAGCACGAGCCCAGCCCCCACCTGGCTGTGGTGGGAAGGAACCCAGCGCTGCGCCCTCAGGGAGCTGCCCATCTCGGTTAGAATTTAGACAAACCCTCCAGCGGCAGCAAACGTCGCAGTCCACAGTCTCAGCTTTCCCACCACAGGCCCACTCTCCCGCGTCCCCCTCCCCCATTGCCACCCTTGATTTCAGGATTGGAAAAGGTGGGGCCTCCCCATCCCACCCCCTCGGTGCAGGGACCAGAGCCTGAAGCCATCCCAGAGGGGACGCTGCCACTCACCGGGGACCGCCGAGGATACAGAGGCCCGGCGAGACGCAGGGACAGCAAGTTAGCGGTAGAGTCGTCTTAGGTGTGTGTACAGGGGGGTTGTCCTTTCCGCCGAAACTCCTAGTCCGTGGTTCGCCCGTTCCTTGCTCCACCTTCGGCTCTTCAGCTGCACTGTGAGGGCTGGGGCCTCGCCGGGGCGTTTCCCAGCTACACTTGCTGCTTCTTGAGCGCACCAGGGAGCCACTTCCTCATTTACTCCTCACAGCAACCTTACAAAGTAGGCGGTCATCAGGCCACTTTTAGGGGGAGAAATAACGTGTCCCCATTGGCCCATCAGCAAGTGGAGGCGCCAGAGCCTGACGCCACAGTCTCTGCTCTCAACTCTCCAAGAAAGCTGATGCTGGCCCTTCCCAAGCCTGCAGGAGGGGAGACTCCCTGAGTGTATCTTCTGCAGCTTGATGTTTCCAGGGTTTGTAAGTCTCTGCAAGGCCAGACACGTTGCTGGATGCTAGGCCCAGATGATGGAGAAGCTTCCTGCAGTGTCAGGTGACACTCTCACAGCCACAGTGCTCCTGCAAGTTCAGCCTGAGTACAACGTGGATAGGAGGGTCTCCCAGCCTTGTCCTTCTCCTTCTGCCACAGGTTCATCCACTCCATCGGCAAGAGTTACTAAACGTCTGTGGGCTAGACGCCAAACTGCACGTGGGAACCAGCCAGGCTGAACCCAGCCCCTTACCCTGGCCCTGTGCACGGCGCTCTCCCAGCAGGGCACACCTTTCTCAAGCCCAGGCCTCTACTTCCTCCCTCTCGAAATCCCATCCACCCTACAAGACTGAACACAGATACCTCTTCCTCCATAAGACTCTCCCAGCCACTGCACCAGGAGAGCATCAGCCCTGCTTCTGACCTAAGCTGGTCTGGGGACTAATTTAAATTTCCCAGGCGATTCCATTATGGAGCCAGAGTTAAGAACTGCTGCTCCAACCAAAAGCAACCTATGTCTCTTTCCTCCGAACTCTTGTGCATTTAACTTTCTCCCTTATCACGTCGCAAGCTCCCTCCTCTAGTTTCACACCTGGGCTCTGCCACTTGCTTGCTCTGTGATCTGGGCAAGTTATTTAACCTAAGTTATTTGACTCAGTTTGCTAATCTCACAAATGGGAATGATAATAGTCCCCATTGTAGTTCATCAAATCTAAGACACCATCAATTATAAATGTACCAATAACGTGTACCATTGAGAATTTAGGATGCTGCCAAATAAACTATGTCAAGTCATTGACCGTAAGATGCATCCTGATTTCAGGGCTGTTAAAATTTCAGGAAAAAGGCCATGACTTAGAATGAATGCTACCCAGTGCCTCACAGAGCTGTGAGGACGGAATATGCATTGATACACGTGAAGCTTTGGCACAGTGCCCGGAAATAGTGAGGGCCCAACACGTTTCAGCTATTATTATCCCTTCCGCGTTTCCATTCGTCACTAAAGTTCTTCCAGTCTTCCTTTCATTCCCAGCCCTCCCAAAAGGTTTGGCCAGCCTACTCAGTTGTCCTCCTCAGGCGAGGGACTTGGAGAAGGATGACACGGGCAGCCTTGAGGTTCCAGGCCTGGGGCTCCAGTCCCAGGGAAGTGTCTCCTCTCAAGCGTCCAGCCCTCCTCCACGGAACGTGGCCAGGAGCTTCCCTCCTTCTCCCCAAGAGTCCGTGTCTCAGCTCCAACCACAGAGCAGCCTGATGGCAGCCCCACCCTCTGACCACAGCCCACTCCACATCTCCCACTGTTCCCTGTTTGGAGAGGGAGAGGCGCTGGAAGACCAGGCTGCTGGTCTGGCCTCGGGTGGGCAAGGCCCAGTTCTGTGTGACCTTTAGGCTCCTTGACTGTTAAAGTGAGCCTGTTATCCCTCCTCCAGCCAGTCAGGAAGGATGCCGGGAGAGGGGGATGTTAGGAGACGCCCCCCAAAGTAGTGTGCCCAGCAGACAAGTAGGGCCATGGGTAGGGCTGCCAGATTTAGCAGATAAAAATACAGGACTCTCAGTCAAATATGAATTTCAGAAAAACAACGAAGCATTTTTTAGTGTAAATATGGCCCGTGCAATGTTTGGGATGTACTTACATTAAAAAGTGATTTGTTTATCTGAAATTCGTATTTATTTGGGAGTCCTGTATTTTATCTGTGAGTCCTAATGGGTCCTTTCCCCTCCTCTGCCCACCAACCCCACACCTCAGCTTTCTCACTCTCCCTGACATTTAACTCTCACCTTTGAGATGTTCTTGAAACTTTTCTTTTCAGTCAACAAAGAACTATCAGTGCCTAATTTATACATGATTCCCTTGCTCACTGTGGAGAATAGAAAGAAGACTTTATTAAGGGCTTATTAATGCGCTAGGCATTATTCTAAGTGGTTTGCACATATCGACCCAGTTGAGTACAAAAATACAAATATTATCATCTCCACTTTACAGATAAGAAAAATGAGGCACAGAAAGGTCAAGTAATTTGCTCAAAGACACGCAGCTAGGGAGTAGTGGAGCTAAGATTCAAACCTGAGCAGCCCATCTAACCTATAGTTCCAAATAGCCAATATAATTTGGTCCCTACTCCCAACGGGTTCCCAATCTCTCTTCAGGAGACAGGCGCCTGAGGGTAATTAATACTATAAGTCATCTGTGCTTGGTACTCAAAATAAGGTTCACTGACCAGCTGCCGGGGCCTCACCTGGGACCAGGTTAGAAATTTTGAATTGTGAGCCCCACCCCAGAAGCTAACAAGATCCCCAGCTGGGTCCTAGATAATCGAGTTTGAGAATCACTGCTCCAGACAAGTAGAGTGACAGTCTGTTCATTCACTCAGCTGACGTGGCCCAACACCTTCTACATGCCAGGCACTGAAAAGGCATTGCAGTGTTGCAGTGACTTTTTCAAATGTGGGAAATCCTCGAGGATATTTCTAAATGCCTCATCCTTAATTCTTCATGAGGATAGAGTATGGCATTTCCCAAATATTACTCTTTGAAATACTCGAGTCACCTGAGGTGACTAAATACATTCGACGGTCAAATTCGTTTGGGGAACACTGGATAGTGTTAGCATAGCCCTGGTGGTTTCATAAATCCCATTAACACGGTGAGTGCTCTAAAAAGTCCCGCAGTAAACAAACGTGTTTCACTTTACTTAAAATTTCTTTTTCTTCATCATGGGCATTCTCTCCACCTCGCATTAAGTCTACTGTCTCATCTTGAGGAACACCCACTGGCAGGTTGTATTAGAGTTCACAGAGAGGGCTCGCATCAGGAGGTCGACGTTCTACAGATGAAGAAATAGAGGCTCAGAGGAGTTAGAGTGACTTGCTTCGATCACTTGGCTCATAGAGGCTACAACAGCAGTCAAAGCTTTGAGTTCAAGTCTGATACCATTTCCTTGACCCTGGGATGTCTAACCAGGCCCTTAACCATCGGCACCAGCCGGAGTGTGTTTGGTTGCCTGTCACAGAAGGCTTAGGCAGGAAAAGAAATTTATGGGCTCATGTAACTGGAAGTGCAAGGGTAGGTCAGGCAGCCTGCAGTTTGGACAGCTCATTAGGGTTTTCAGGATACTCGGACAGCCTTCTGCAGTGTCAGCTTCGTCTAAGGCTCGCTCCTCATGGCCACAGGTGGCCGCCAACCACTCCTGGGGCCACCTCCTGCTCCCTCCACACCCAGGGCAGCTCTTAAAGGTGAGAAGCATTTAGGGACTTCCCTGGTGGTCCAGTGGTAAAGAATCTGCCTTCCAATGCAGGGGACATCGGTTCGATCCCTGGTCGGGGAACTAAGATCCCACACACCACAGGGCAACTAAGCCCGTGGGCCTGAACTAGAGAGACAGAGAGAAAAAAACCTGCATGCCACAACTAGAGAGGGAGAAGCCCACGCGCTGCAACGAAAGATCTCTCGTGCCTCAATCAACATCCCACGTGCTGCAGCTAAGACCCAATGCAGCCAAAAATAAATAAAATAAATAAGTATTTTTTTGAAAAGTGAGATGCACTTTACCCAGAAACTATCAGAGAAACTCTCCTCTCATCTGATTGGCCTGAATGGGGTCACATGGCCATTCCTGAGCAAGTCTCTGTAGCCGTGAAAATGCCCTGCACTGATTGGCTTAGGCCTATCCATCCTTGAGCCAATCGTGGTAAGGGACTGGATTTTCCTGATTGGCCTAGACTAATGGAGCCCACCCCTGGCAGTTGGGTCAGTTCTCCAAGGGGCCTGGCCGCTACACTTTAGGTTGGGGGGTGGGGTGATGGTTGTTAAGGAGACAGCTGCAATGTCCACAACAAGGGTGTTAGGTCACTTGAAATTTAAACCAACAAATCATCATGATGTATATTTTAAATATCTTACAGTTTTATATGTCAACTGTAACTCAATAAAGCTGAAAAATTTTTTTTAAAGAAATTAAATCAAAATATTTGAAATTGGGCAGATTCCAGCCAGTAGTGCCATCAGGGATACAGCATAATATTGTTTCTTAAAGGAAGGGCTTTAGCCCATTCACATTAGAATCATCAGGGGACATTTGTTAAAATGTAGATTCCTGGGTCCCTCTAAATAAGCCTCTGGAGTGGGACCTGCCTTGGAATCTGCATTTTAATCATGCATCCCAGTTGCTTGGATCAACTCTGGTTTACACCTGCTGTCCTGGGGTAATTATTTGCTCTCAAAAGTATCCCAGATTGGATTATAAATTAGATTTCCCCTCCACCAAGTTGATACTGCGGAGCCAGTGGGAAAAAGTCCCCAAGGTGATGAGCTCAGGCTTCCCATCTGGCGCCGTGGAAAGGGCTTCAGGGTCAGCTCAGCCACTCACAAACGGTAACTCAGCCGAGTATCTTCAGTTCCTTTGGCCCACGTCCTTGCCTGCATTGTTGGGGTTGATGATGCGTCCCTCTCAGGGTGGTTGGAGGGACTGGATGAGGGGACATGCGTCCAGTGTCCAGCACAGAGGCTGCCACCCAGGGCCCGATTCAGACCAGTGCTGGTCTCTCCATCTCACTTCCAGGCTCTCGGAGCTGAACTCCGGAGGCCCTGTCACCGGGGCCTCATTTGCGAAGGCGGCACCAGACAGACTGTGGGAATGAGCTTCACAGCTTTTGTCAAAGTGGCATAATAAAGCCCCCAAGTGTCTGCTCTTTGCAAACTGGGATGGCAGATCAATTGTGGCATAAACAAAATTGAGGCTTGGTGCGAACCCGGGGACAGATGACGCCCGCCTCCGCAGGGTGTGAGTGGGGGAAAGGGGGATTTTCGGGGTGGCAGTGTTTGCCTTTTCTCTGGCTGAAGCTTCAAGGCCCCTCTCCAGAGCCAGCCTGGCTCCCCAGAGCTTAGGGGACTGTTCTTCCACCCTGGGAAGCATCTGGCTAGGCAGCAGCACCGGGCACGGACCCTACTGTCCCCAGCAAGAGGTCCGGCCTCGGCGTTGATGGGGCAGGAGGGTAGACTGTGCCCCCTCCACCCTGCCTCTGGAGCTGAGCCGACATGGGTCTGTAGGAAAGCAAAGGGAAGTGAAGTGGGCACAGGAGCCAGACCTCAGGAATCTGGGCAGTGAGAGGGACACTTGTGTTGGGTGCCCTCTGTGCTGGACAGAGAACCTCCTGACCTGCCTGTCCCCTTCATTCTGGGCAGAGAGTGCCACAGCCAGCCAAGCACTTGGCATCATTTTGGGCCTGGAGTCACAGCCATGAGGACACCTCAGGACAGGTCTGGCCCAGCCCCTGCATGGGGGCAGCAGGGTAAAGCTGTGCCCTGGCCCAGGGCTGAGCCACTGGCAGCAGAGGGGTGGGGAGCCGTGCAAAACCTCTAAGAAGGCAGCCCGGATCCTCTGTGCGGGTGTCTGCCTGGTTTTCCACCACAGCCCTGAGCGCAGCCCGAGGCCTGCCAAACCAGGTCTTCAGTAAGTGTTTGCTGGAAAAAGGAATGAGCGGGTGGATGACGGTGCGCCAGGTGCGTACCTGGTGGTGCTGTTGTGTAGAGGCCCTGGCAAAGGCCACAGCCCTGTGGGGAAGGAGAAGCGTGGGTGGAAAAATAAGTCTCATTCTGGGTTCTGTCATCCAGGGGAGAGGCAGATCCTCAGCAAGAAACCCAGACTCTAAAGGGGGTGCTGGGGTAGAAGCCAGGAGTCCAATCATGGAGGGGTTTGGAGGAATCTGAAGATGCTCCTTGAGAGTGGAGATGGCTTTTGACTCGGGGGTAGGTCAGGCAGGGGCAGTCCTGTCAGGAGCCCAGCGGGCAGATGAGTGCCCTGCCTGGGGGCAACCGGCTGGACTGTGGGCCAGAAGCAGCGGTCCCTTCTGTGCCTCAGGGTTGAGTCTGGTTTGAATTGCCCCGCTGTCTTAACTGTGCCACGGGAAGGGGGATGAGTCCACCTTGGTGAAGACATTAAGGGGGGAGCAGTGGCCCCCCTCCCCAGCAACAGTCAGTGGAGAGTGGACTCTTGGGGACAGGAGTTGTGACTGAGGGTCAGCCACCCTGCCCACGTGAAAGTGCTCTCCCAGCTGCCAGCCCTCTTGTTTTTCTAAGAGGCATGGAGGCCCTGCAGTGCCCTCAGAAGACAGTCTAGGGTGGCAGAGAGAAGGTGGATGTTAGACACCAGCCAACCTGGGTTTCAGGCTCAGCCCCACCATTTCTGGGCTGTGCGGCCATGGCAACTACTTAGCCCCTTGACCCGAGGTCTCCTCATCTGCTAAACAGGGGTGTGCCTCCCTCACAGGTTGTAGAGATGGAGCGAAACGAGACCTGCGGGGCTGGCACTGTGAGTGGCGGGCCTTTGGAACCAGTTTATTGAATGGGCTGGCACGGGAAATGGCTTTGTCTTCATCTATGGTTTTGAAGAATTCTCCCTTGGATTCCTTAACAATGTCTTGGATAGATGCTAGAGTTTTCCAAATAATATGTTTTTAAGTATTACCAGTTTTAAAATTGAGACCCATTCTCAGATGTCCAACCCCATCTAAATCCCATCTTCAAATTCACTTCTAATCAAAGCTCAGCCTCTCCCTCCAGCTCTGGCCTGGCCCCCGGCTCAGGGACCTGCAGTGTGGGAGGGGTCATCTGTTTGTTTCCTCTTGGTCTTACATCACTGGTGCCACTATCATCCTTTCTTAGCTTTTGCTGGTGGCATCACAATGCCCACGGCTAGGACAGACATACCCTTCCGTGAAGCCCATATGGGTCTTTGGAGATTCCCCCCCAATACAGGGACCGCTGCCCTGCACCTTTCCCTGAGTGGGTGGTGCTTCCTGTGACTACATCACATGCTGTCCCCTGCCCTCCGCCCCTCAGGCACCCTTGATCCAGCAGGCAGCCCTCCCGGGCAGCGTCTCTTCAGATGTGGCTGCCGTCTGCAGGGTCTGCTTGACCCGTGTCACTCTCCCCCGTCCTTGGTGCAAGGTGCCCTGGGAGTACAGACTGCTCCCACTGATGCCCTCTTCCTGTCCCTGCCTGTGTGGGCTGCTCCGGTCAGCCTCTGACCCAGAGAACTATCCAGCACAGCGTCAGACTCCAGGAGACACCTCTGGCTCTCCCGAAACCCTCACCATGCTCCACTCCAGTGCGCCTGGGTAAGCTTTCAAGTGTCTGCAGCTCAGCCAGCATCCACTGGGAAATGAGCTGCCAGGCTGCCCTTGCCGCAGCCTGACGTTCTCTTCACCATCACCACCACCACCATCTCTAGACCTGCGGGTGCCACAGTACCCCTCCTACTTCAGGACCGTCTCCCATTATCCCTGGATAATTTCTAACCTTTCTGTACAGCCTGGAATTGGGTAGTAGGGGTTAGTAGTCACCAGACCCATTTTGCTATTTTAATCGATATGACATAGATGTATCTAAAACTTCTCTTTAGAATGAGGGCTGACATATTACACGTCACTCTTAGCTTTAAGACTTTAGCTGAAAATTCTCAAAAATAGGAAAATCCCATTCAGTATCCTCTTAGGCATAGTATTAATATTCCGGGCTCAGGATTTTTCATTTCTTTAGGAATTTAGCCAAGCGATCCCCCTACGAGAGGTGTTGTTTTCCCTTCGTGAGTAGCAGCAGTGCTGTGTATGACGGTCTAAGCACCAGGCTAGAAGCCAGGACACATGTATGGCATCTGTCCCCCACAAGCTGTAGGTCATGTCCCCTCTGCCCCTTCTCCCTCACCTATGCAGCAAGGGGCAGACCAGAATTAAGTTCACAGTTCTAACAGTCTAGGCATTTTGAAGTTTTTATCATGACAGTACAAAAAAATCATAAAACGTACAATTTGAAAGTTATTATACGACAAACACCCATGTAACCACCACCCGGATCAACAGATTTCCAGCACCCCAGAGTCCCCCTGGGTCCCCTTCCAGTCACCACACCCTGCCATCCCCAGAGGAAACCCCAGTTCTGACTTTTATCAAAATTACTTCCTCGATTTCCCTTATAATTTTGCCAGCCAAGTATGCATCCCTAAAAAGACACTGTAGCTTGGTTTTGCCTGGTTTTGAAGTTTATGCAAATGGAATACTTCTTTTGTGTCCAGTTTCTTTTGTTTAACATTCTTTTTGTGAGATTCATTCATGGTGTTGCAAGTAGCAGTGGTTTGTGCTTTTTCCTTGCTGTATAGTATTTCCTTGTATGAACAGACCATGAATTAGGCTGTTGGACACTTGGGTCATCAACCTAGGACTTTCTGTAAACACACACACACAAATACAAACACTCCCACTCCACGTATAGTCATATCGATTCAGAGCTGATTTCTTCATGAATTCAAGAACTTGAGTTTGGCTTTAAAGTACAGTAAAATGCCTCTATTGAGTCCCTGGCTACACTGCTAGTTTGGCATTTTTCACACTCTTACGGCCAAATTCTGAATCTAAGGACATAATCCATCTTCCTCAACAGAGGTATCATGATAAGGTTTTCTCCTCACTTGAGTCATTAAGCATAAGATGAAGACAAGGTCAGGCAATTGGGCATTTCCTCCAAGGAATCTAGAAAATGATTAGCATACAAGTTTAAGGGATCATTCTGAAAAAAACTTTCTCTGGCCTTTTTAGGGAAATGGTAAGCCACACCTTTCCCAGAGCTGGCGCCACCCCACTTAACAGTGCACAGGTAGACCTCCTGACGTCGGGCATGCATTAAACAGGGATGCCCCTGAACTTCTGCTACAGAGGTGTTGACAGGAGCTATTGTGCCACTCAGACAGATGATGCATTTTCTGCTCAGACTCCAGGCAGCAGTGGGCCTGCATGCTAAGGGATTACATCCCCTCCCATAACCAGAGGCAGGCAGCATGGGTCCCAGAAGGACATCACAACCGGCAGCTGGCTGAGAGCTCAGGCTGGAGGAGCAGAGCTGCACTGCCCTGGATGACGGGGGCCGAGCATCCTGGCGGGAAGCCAAGCCTTCTGCAGAGATCAGTTGATGAAGAAGCTCCCTTAAAGACTGTGCTTTGAACGAATGGGTAAATTAAGACTTAACTACAAGAGTCAGAGCACTGAGCAGCTGCCCTGGCACAGAGCAGACCTCTCAGGATAAAAGCCACTCCAGACACCCAGCAGCACAGGACCCAGCGGGCCCAAAACCTTTCCCTTGGCTACAAGTGTGAGCAAGGGTGATGGTGGTCCTTGGGTGAGAAGGAGCTGATGTCCAATGGCAGAGCCACGCTTACTCTCTGAAGGTTGTGGACTCATTCTCAAACAATCCATTTGTCAGTTTCATAAACCCCTTTTCAGAGGCCATCAAATATAGCTACCTGGACTGAACACACCCTACCCGGTCCCCAGCAATCCCATAAAATGAAGCCTTTATGGAAGTCTGTCCTAACAAGGCCCTGGTGTGCCACTGGTACATTAAAAAAACAATTTGAGGGATGGGAGAACAGGTGACACTTGTTCAGTTTGTGGGCATCACAGTAGTTTGCATCTGTGCAGTGGCTTCTGTTTTGTGTTTCCTGATGGGTCCCTCCTAGTGACCATCTTGCCTCACCCGTATTGATTTATAGATCCCCCACCCCAGACGAGGGGCCATGTCTCCTCCATCAGTTTAGGGGTTGCCCAGATTAGGAACCATATCTAGTGCCACCAAGGGAGAGAAATGTCTAAATACCACCTGAGCGATGCCACTCAGCATAGGAGCCATGTCAGCACCTGCACGTGCCTGCCCCGCACAGGGTGGGGACCAGCCGCTCAGCCAGGACCTCGCTGATCCCCGCTCTGGTCTCCACAGGTTTCGGCATGACCACCCCCGCAACGGTGGGCGGGAAGGCCTTCCTTATCGCCTACGGGCTGTTCGGCTGTGCCGGCACCATCCTGTTCTTCAACCTCTTCCTGGAGCGCATCATCTCGCTGCTGGCCTTCATCATGCGCGCCTGCCGGGAGCGCCAGCTGCGCCGCAGCGGCCTGCTGCCCGCCACCTTCCGCCGCGGCTCGGCGCTCTCGGAAGCCGACTGCCTGGCGGGCTGGAAGCCCTCGGTGTACCACGTGCTGCTGATCCTGGGTCTGTTCGCCGTGCTGCTGTCTTGCTGCGCCTCGGCCATGTACACCAGCGTGGAGGGCTGGGACTACGTGGACTCGCTCTACTTCTGCTTCGTCACCTTCAGCACCATCGGCTTCGGGGACCTGGTGAGCAGCCAGCACGCCGCCTACCGGAACCAGGGGCTCTACCGCCTGGGCAACTTCCTCTTCATCCTGCTCGGCGTGTGCTGCATCTACTCGCTCTTCAACGTCATCTCCATCCTCATCAAGCAGGTGCTCAACTGGATGCTGCGCAAGCTGAGCTGCCGCTGCTGCACGCGCTGCTGCCCGGCGCCCGGCGCGCCCCTGGCCCGGCGCAACGCCATCACCCCGGGCTCCCGGCTGCGCCGCCGCCTGGCCGCGCTCGGCGCCGACCCCGCGGCCCGCGACAGCGACGCAGAGGGCCGCCGCCTGTCGGGCGAGCTCATCTCCATGCGCGACCTCACGGCCTCCAACAAGGTGTCGCTGGCGCTGCTGCAGAAGCAGCTGTCCGAAACGGCCAACGGCTACCCGCGCAGCGTGTGCGTCAACACGCGCCAGAACGGCTTCTCGGGCGGCGTGGGCGCGCTGGGCATCATGAACAACCGCCTGGCCGAGACCAGCGCCTCCAGGTAGACGCGTGCCTCTCCGCGCCACGGACCCTCACCAGGCCGGGGTGCAGCCGGGCGGCGTTTGCTTTCCTTCTCTCAGACGCTGGCGCTTTCTTAACCTTTATCCAATAAAATGAAACCAAAAAAAAAAAAAAATTTTTTTTTTTAAAGAAATACTATTTGGCCAGGCCTGATGTTACCAAGGGCAGGTTTTGGGGGAGCCTGTTTTCCTTATGGGCTCCCTCTTGGAGAACTGTGGTCCCCAGCAGATTCTCCTCCAGGGAGAGAAAAAGTGGCACCCCAGACCCTCGCCCGGTGCACACGGCAGTGAGAAGAGTGCCACCCCTGGGTTTTGCAGACTGGCACTAAACCCCGTCTCGATGCACGTAAGCAGCTGGCAACCCCAAAGCATATGGTGCAACTTTTCATGGCTCTGAATTACCTCCGCAGCATTTAGAATCCTGGCCCAGCCCAGCAGCTTCCTTCTGGTCGTCAGAAGTGATATAGTCACAGTTATGACAGGTGGGGATGGGGAGAGCCATATGTTGCCTCCTGATGTATATATATAGTACAGCCGCTACACACAGAGAATGGCGTAGCATTATGCAATGCGATGAAACATAGCACCAACTTGCGGACTGTGGCATTTCCCAGAGATCTGGGAATTGCAGTGGTAAGGGGCTTAGCAGGCCTTTCTCAGCCTGGAGTTAGTCCACTTAGCACAGCGCACAGGGCAACTCCTTTTAAAGAGGGAAAGCCTGGAGTGGCCTGCAGGGCCGGGAGCACTCAGGCTGCAGGAGCCCAGCTCTGCTTCAGCTGGCTGATCTCTGAGGCTCAGGGCACATCTCTGAATCCCCTCAACGCTCCTTCCTTTCACCAGCATCATCCACAGGAATGCTTTTCGTTATTAACCAGGAATGTCTGAGTCTTCTCAGACAAGATTTTTCTTTGTTGGTGTGGATTTCTTCTTATCTTTTTTTCCCTTTTAGAGAGCCCGAGGGTGCAGAGCGCAGTACCCCCTCCAGCTGCCCCTCCTCTGCATCAGGGCTCTGCCAGCCACACTGGTGGGCACCAGGGCCTGCAGCACCAGGAACCAAAGCAGTCATCCTGCAAGTGTCAGAGAATTTGACTCCAGAGCCATGTGTTCGGGACACATCCCATTCTGCACCCTGGTTGGCCCCCACTAATATTCAAGGGAATGTGTTTTTTCCACACACACAGTCTGTACTGGAGGTGGAGGAAGGCAGGAGGGAGAGAGCTGGTGGACGGAAGCAATTTTAGGATTAAAGTTTTGCCCTGGATGATCCTCAAGGTGAAGGACAGTTTCTCCCAGACTCACCCTCTACCTCCTAGGAGGTCACTGACCTGGAGGAAGGCCAGATACCCAGCCTTCATTGAAGAGACGGGGGTCTTGGACTGTAAAGGAACAGTACTCTTTTGGCCCATTTTTTCTCATCCAAAAAGATGACGATCCCAAGGACAAATACCAGAGTTTAGTCAGACACAGTATGACCCACCAATATATATACAGCTTCTGACAGGAAGTCTTAGGAAAGCACCAGGACATCTCACACCGTCTGCCTGAGAGGCATCAAAAATCCGTAAAATCTCCCTCCCTGGCAGTGAAGGAAACATATGTGCCTAGAACACTCAAACACACACACACACACACACACACACACACACACACACACATACACACACAGCATTAAGAGTCACACTTGAATGTCAGCCTCCCCTCACCCCTTCCAGTTCATGGCAGGAAGGAAAAAACAAGTTAAGATCTGAGTAACTCTCCAGCTACTTTGGGTAATTTCTTTTTTCGGGGGGTGAGGGATAATTTCTCATTTGGATTGGGATTGGTTTTTAAACACAGACTGTAGGCTGGGGGTGAAGCCAGTGAGGAGGAGCTGGCCAGGACAGAAGTCAGTCTTGCCAGTTCCTGAAGGGTAGGCTTCCAGAGAGCCACGATTCCAGGATGCACTGTGACGTCAGCCAGGCCAGCTCCACGAGCCTCCCCAACACTGCCACCCTTCCCCCATCTGAGCAATGGCTGTGGTCACACTGTGCTCAGAGAGGCACGCATTGTTTAGGGCAGAGTCCTCTAACAGGACCTAGAAATAAAGTATCAGGTTTATCCCTTTAAAAGAAGGAAAGATGAAAAGGCATCCAGTTAGAGGTGTCACCTAGGCAACAGGAAATAATTTGGGGATCTGAGCTATCCAGAGGGGAAAGGAGACATCCCCATGACAGAGACGTCTAGACCATGAGGACTTAATAGCAGGCAACTCAGAGAAAGTGAGCCCCAGGAAGAGAACGGGAGGCTTAAGACACAGTCACCATGGCTCCTTGAGCTAGACAGGCCAAAAAGGCATCCGGGCAATCTGCTGACCAGCACACAGGACTGCAAAGAATCCCATCCCCACAGGCGGGAACAGGACGTGCCTCCGGAGAAGGCAGGCTCATAACCTTCTCTGGCAGTCTTCTGTCACCACTGCTTCCTGAAGTCTATTCTGCGTTGCTCACGCCGCCGCCTTAGCTGTTTTCACTCCTTTTCCTATGCTTTGGCTTTGGAAGGAGGCAACTGCAGGCAGCTTGAGCACGCTGCTGAAGGAATCGAAAGCATGGTTCAGGGGAGCTAGGAAAGGGACCCTTCCTGCTCAGCAACCTCCCAGAGAAACGCCAGTCCTCTAGTGTACAATGGTAGCCCAGGACTCAGTGGTATGCACGTATTTTTGTCCGTGTTCCCCTGGTTACCCACTACTGCCGCCCTTTTCAATCATCATTGTCCTTTACCTCAGGCCAAAGGGCTCAGTCCCCCAGATGCCAGGGGCTGCTGGGAAAAGCCGGGCTCCCAAGGTCAGGGGGTTTGTTGGAGCCTAGACCCATGCCTAAAGGGCTTGTTTGACATCCTGCTTGTGGGCGAGCATAGAGAACCAGACCTGCTTGACAAGCTGGGATGGGGTCCTCCCATCGTTTCAGGATTATAGACAACGATACGGACCCCTTTCTTTGGTGCAGATTCTTCTGAACCTCAGGCTAAGAAAGGGCTCCTTCCTCTTAGATGCTGTGGCCTCTCCCACCACGCAGGGGTCTCCAGTCCGACTCACAGCTGGTAGCTCGCTGTAATCACAACGTCCCCAGGCTCCACGAGTTGCTTCCTAACCTGAGGCCCACACTCACCCCTCTTGTGCTGGGGCTCTGGGGCTCCCGTAAAGGCAGCATGGGCTCTTGTCGCTCGGCTGTGGCCACACAGAGGCCAGGATCTTAGACTGCAGCCAGGCCTTCTCAGAGCTGAGCAGGCAGGGAAGGAGCCGCCCTTGGTGCCCTTGCTCTCTAAGAAGGCCAGGTGGTCAGGGCCCTGTGTCCTCTGACTGAAGCCAGCACCTCCGGGCCTGGCGAAGGAGTCGGAAGCCTCAGGCAGCCGCAGGCCTTCAGCTTGTGGAAGATGCCACGAAGTCCTGGGCTTTGCCAGGAGTGTCACACATCATGCACACACATGCGTGTACACACACACACACGTCAGCCTTATAAAGAGCTACTAGCCCCTTTCCCCACGGAAAAGAAGTCCTGGTCTGGGCCACTTTAAGGAGAAGGCTTTTGCATTTTTAACTCCCTGGAGATCTGCAGGGGCCTGGAAAATTCCTCCCTGTCTTGGGGGAGTTTCATGGACACTTTGCATGTATCTGTGTTTTACACAGACGCCAGCGACCAAACCCAAGCCAAACCCTGGAAAACAGCTGCTGAATGTACACAGGCTCCTCCGCCTCTCGGACAGGCCTCCTAGCAGATCCCTCTTCCTGCGCCCTGGGTGAGGGGCGCCTGAGCCCTCCTGGCCACGGCAGCCCACAGAGGCGGAGACCACAGGAGCCGTGGGCCAGGTGGCTCCACCTTACTGTAACTTTTTACATTCTTCACAAACAAAAAGCACAATTCCACACGCACACTGTCTGGAAAGCACATTCAGACAGACGGCTTGAGGCACTTCTGAGTCCAGAAGACGCGCTGGCTGGGGCCCGTTTTTTTGTTGGAACAGTTGTTATAAAATGTGCTGGTTGGTGCCACCGAAGGCTCCACTCTGGGGCGGGGGATGGTTGCTGACACCACCCCTGACCCCCAGGACGGGCTCATCGGCATGGACTCAGGGCCCGGACTCTCGTCCCTGGAGCAGCTCTGACACCTGCAGGTACCAAACCCAGCCGGTCTCATTGCTGAAGCGGTGATGTTTCTGCACCGACCTGGCCCAAGACCCCCTTCCCCTTTCTGTCAGCCTCCCCCCACCTCCTCCCTAGGGAAGCTTCCTCCCTTGCTTTATAAATCATTTTCTATGCTACCCATTCTCTCAGGAGGGGGTTAGAGCATGCGGGGCAAGCCTGCAGGGTTTCTTAGACAATACATTTATTTTTCCGAGCAGCACTCCAAGAGAGGGCTTGAGGGGTGTTTAAATTAACGATGAATAAAATGCAGCCTGCCACCCCTTTGAGCTGTTTGCTTTTCGTCTGTCAAAGCCGCCTGCCTCCCCATCTCCCTAATCACACCTCCTCTGAGGGCGGGGGGTGGGCCCAAGAGACGTCAGCTCAGAGGATGAGGATGGGGCCAGGGTGGCAGCATCCCAGGGGAGTTACTTTACAAAACAACAGTGAAATCCATCTGAGCTAAGGGCACCAATGGACCTTGCAGGCAGCCTGGCCAGACTGGACCAAGGCAGATTCTGATGGCCAGGGCTGGAAAGAAGGTAGGGGCATGAGGAACCCAGCACTGGGGGAAATGACCCCAACTGTGGCCGTGGTTTCCAAGCCTGGCTGTGAACTAGGTTCTCTGAAGGGAGCTTTGAAAGATATTGATGGCCTGGCCCCGCTCCCACTCCCCAATTCTGATTTCAATTTCAATGAGGGGAGCAGGCAGGCAACGGAATTTTTTGGCAGCTGCCCAGGTGATTCTAAAGGGCAACCAGGGGGACTTCCCTGGCGGTCCAGTGGTTAAGACTCTGCATTTCCACTGCAGGGGACATGGGTTTGATCCCTGGTCGGGGAACTAAGATCCCGCATGCCTTGCGGCACAGCCAAAATAATAATTAATTAATTAATTAAAGGGCAACCAGGTTCTGAAACGTACACTCTAAACACAGAGCACTCACATTGTGGTATGGAAAGGGCACGCATCCAGAAGCTAGGAGGTCTGGATTCTAGCTCCGCATCTGGCAGTCGGCTTAATCAGATCCTCAGTTTCCCCACCTCTAAAAGGGAAGAATGATCTCATCCCCCCACCCCCCGCACCTCACCATCACCTCGCAGGAGGCTGGGAGCTCCAAAAAGCGTAAATGCTCCACAAATACAGTATCACTGTTATAGAGGTGTTTCATGATAAGAGACCAGGCAGCCCCTATTGCTTCTGCAAGGGGTCCTTTCTGTGGTGCCAGCTGCGGGAGAAGGCTGCAGCCAGATGATCGCTTCTGCCTACGATGCCTTTGCAACCCTCTCCTTTTTGGCACCTCTTTAATCACTATCGCCAAACTCCACTGAGACTTCCTCTCTCCTCCACAGCCCCCTCCCCAGGTCATCTTTTTCCTTCAGTTTGCCCTAGAGATGAGAAGTAATTGACAGGTCACTCAAGTGCAGGCCCTGCCCGCCTCAATCTGCAAAATCACCCTCTGGCTCCCCCCAGCCCCAAAGATTTCATACAGCTGCAGTGATACACAGTGTACTATTTTGCATTCTGGTCTTTTGGTTTGGTTTTGTTTCAGTGCTGGTCAAAGCTATCAAATTGATTTCCTGATCTGCCTAGGAATTATACCCAGCAGTTTGAAAAACTCTAGCCTGTGGTGTTTCTGGAAAGAGGCCTTTCTCTTACCCTGCTTCCAGCTGAGACCCACAAGCTAGCCGTGCCAGTGGACAGGCCTGGGCTCTGCTCACCCATCAGTCTTCCTCTCTCTTTGGGTCTCATGCCCCAGCTGTGTAATCAGTTCAGGTGGGTGTTTTAGCTGCATGAAGTGGTCCTTACCTTCCTTTCAAGCTCTAAGGCCTATGATTCCTATGACATTTTAGATCCCCAGCCAGCCATCCTGGATGGATTGCCAACCCTCTCCCTTTTATGGTCAGTTGCTCAGTTACCTTTCTGTTCTCCTGATGAGAAGATAAGAAAAAAAAACCTTACATTTACTTGGACAAGAGATTTGCATATTTTTTCTCACTTAATCTCCTACCAACCTTAGGAATTTGGTACTTCCCCTTCATTTTGTCCTGGGTCAGAGGGGATAAGTAATTTGTTTAGTTTGGGGCCAGGACGCCCCTGCCATGTTAGGGGCTGGAGAGACAAAGTGAGAAGGACAGTACGGCCCTTACTCCAGGCTTGTGGGAAGCTGACAGCGGACAGGGCCCCTCAGTTCTGCAGGATGAGTACTCCACATCCGCGGGCAGTCTGGGCCGCCAGGGGCACCCACAGAGAGGCAGCCAGCCCACCCGGCAGTCAGGGGAGGCTCTCAGAGGCAGGCTGTCCAAGCTGAGCCCGAGACGGGCCACGGTGAGCCAGCTGCAGCGGGGCACAGGTGTCCCCGGCAGAAGGAGCCCTATGTGAGAAGACAGAGAGGGGAACTGTGTGCACTCCTGTGGGCCTGGAGCCTGCACAGTGCTTCCTTGACTGGACGAAGTGGAGTCCCGGCAAAGAAAACTACTTTCAAGGCCCCTTCCTACTCCATTCTGAGAGAAATGTTCCCAGAAGGGATGTTGGTGGAATCGCTGAAGAAAGGTTTAACCATAAGGCAACGAACGCCCAGTGATGAGAGCTCACCTCTGCCTCTCTGGCTTCTGCCTATCTGGCCAATTGTGAGCAGATCTCCTCCCCTCCCTAGGGTTCCTTTTCCATGTCAGCAACCTGAGGGGCTGGCCTCTCAGCTCTGTAACTCTGAGGTCTGGGAGGAGACATGTGAGAGTGCCACAGGGATTCTCATCAAGAACCACCGTTAGCTAACCTCAGCCATGTGCCCAACCCAGCTTCAACAATTTGTCCCTGTTCTTCTTTGCCTGTGGACTGGGCTGAGCAGGACCGACCCTCTGGATGCAGGAGGGAAGGAACTGTGCCCCGTGAGGGCTGGCCAGCTTCCTGCTGAAAGCTGCGGCTCCAGCACACCCACAACCCTGTAAGAACCTCCGCCAGCGCCGGGTCCTGGTTCTCATTTGTACCGTTCTCTACAGCTGTGCTGTCCGATGCGGTGGCTGCCAGCCACGCACAGTTCTTTAATTTTAAATGAATTTAAATTAAGTGGAATTAAAAATTCACCTCTGCAGCTACATCAACCACACTTCAAGTGCTCAGGAACCACATGTGGCTCATGGCTACCATACTGGCCACCGCACAGACGCAGAATAGTTCTTTCACCGCAGCGAGGTCTGTGCTGCGGTGCTGCTCTAGGGGAGCTCTGCAATCAGAAAGCTTGAACCCCATGGGGGCTCTGCGGCCGGGGCTGGCGGAAGTGGAAGTGGAAGCTCTTCCCCAACCACCAGGCCCCATTGTGGTCTCCTCCGCCTCCAAGTGGCCTCTTCTCCGTTGTCCCTAGGGAAAGCCCTCCTGCTGCTGTTCACCGTGGGGCGCCCACCCCTCCCCCACCCCTGGGTTACCCCTTGAGGCCTCCTTTAGGACTTTATACCACTGTGGGTGACATCCACATTGGTAAAATGGGAGCCTCTCCCATCACAGCCCCCATACATGTTGGGGCTATGGGTAGATTTCTTCGGGATGCGTGTCCTCACACATGAGAGCCCTTGGTCCAAATACATATGTGTATGCACGGGCACACAAACTTTTCTATTAAAAGCCTAGTTCCAGGAATTGCTGCAAGACATGAAGCCAAACTTCACAGAGCTGTTCCCTTTGATCTGAACATTCACTGAGGAATGTTCTGGCAGAGAGGGAACAAAAAAGGAGTACTTGCTCGATTCTGCAGATGGAGGAAAACGAGGCCCAGCAAGGAGAAGCTCACACAGCAATTCACTAGCCAATCTCCAGCAGAAGCCAGATGGCCTTTCTGCTTGGCCCACAGCTCTGTCCAGCCCATTTGCCTGGTCTCATTCATTCAACAAACACATATGAGCGCCTATTGCGTGTATGCTTTGTGCTAAGCCCTAGAGCAGTTATAGTCAATAAGACATGAATCCCGCCCACTGTGGTCGAGGAGCTATGGCATGGTGGTGGGTGACCACAGAAGGAGGTACAGCCAGGGCTTGGGATTGAGCCCCACGCCCAGCACTGGGTGGCTCTGTACTTCACCCCAGCTCTAGTCCTGTGGCTCCCCGTTCCTCATCTACTTTCCACCTGGCAAAGAATAAGATACATTCTTCATTTATCAAAATTTCAGCAGCCAGTTAACACCAGAGTTTAGAGACCTCTTCTACCCACACCCCATCCTTTCTGCTCCTCCACCTAAAATTGCTCCAGGTTCTTAAAGACCCTCTCACACCCAGGTCGCAGTACTACTCAGTTGCACTCAGTAGGCACAAACCATGATTGTGGGGCATGTTCGTAGTTGGAATCATAGCTGTCTGCAGGTAAGACTTCAGGTGTGTTGAGAAGGCCTGTCAAAGTAGATCCTACAG
Organism: Phocoena phocoena; assembly: GCF_963924675.1. Taxonomy (NCBI): domain Eukaryota; kingdom Metazoa; phylum Chordata; class Mammalia; order Artiodactyla; family Phocoenidae; genus Phocoena; species Phocoena phocoena. The sequence goes on from NC_089232.1 coordinate 51,064,283, forward strand.
CCTTTGTCTTTGTCTGCCCAGGATGCTCTCTTGTTTGCTTCTTATGGGAACAGTATCCCTGTTGCTCTATCATTTGTGAAAAACTCCAGCCCATCTCCCTGTGATCTAGCGGGCCTGTGGATCACAGGGTGCCCTCCTGTGTTAGTTACCAATGTATTCAGCTGCAATTAACAGACAGCCCAACAGAGAGTAGATAAAAGCAGCAGAAACAGGGCTTTTTTTTTTTTTTTGGCTGTGTTGGGTCTTCATTGCTGTGTGCGGGCTTTCTCTAGTTGCAGCAAGCGGGGGCTACTCTTTGTTGCGGTGCACGGGCTTCTCATTGCAGTGGCTTCTCTTGTTGCAGAGCACGGGCTCTAGGCACATGGGCTGCAGTAGTTGTGGCATGAGGGCTCTAGAGTGCAGGCTCAGTGGTCGTGGCCCACGGGCTTAGTTGCTCCACGGCATGTGGGATCTTCCCGGACCAGGGCTCGAACCCGTGTCCCCTGCATTGGCAGGCGGATTCTTAACCACTGTGCCACCAGGGAAGCCCAACAGCGGTTTATTTGATGACGATAACCAGAAGTCTGGAGGCAGGTGGTGTGGGGTGATGCGTGTCTCGGTGATGCCCGCCGTACAGCTAGCTCCTCCTCTCTTCTGCCCTGGGGGCCTTAGCATGCTGGCTTTGGTCCTCATGCTTGTGACTTCAGTAGCTACACCTCCAAGTCTCACATCCATGTTACCAGCAGCAAGAAGTAGGAAGGGAGAATTCCTAGCGAGCCTTTTCCCAGGCTTCCCTTTCTGCCGGCATCTTATTAATCAGAAGAATGTCCCATGGTCACCACTACCTACAGGGGAGGCCAGGAGATGGTGCATTTTGCTTTCAATCCTCTATACAGGAGGACAGCAAGGGCAAGGGGACTGGGATGGTGTGGAGTAAGACCACCAACGGTCCCTGCCACCCTCCCCTCTAGGCTGGATCAATCTTGGTCCCACAGCCTTAAAGACACAATCATTGGTCTAAGGAAGGGCACATGCCCCCGGCCAGGCAAGCAGCTCCCTGGCCTTACAAGGACTGGAGGTGATAGAGTTGCCCTTTCTTCTCTTGGAATACAAGTTAGGCCTAGTACACCAGTCAGGGTAAAGTTAATACAACAGAATTCAGTTCAGCTGGTTTAAGCAGAAAAAATTTATTGTAGGTGATAAACTCTGACCTGGCCACTCAGCCCACTGACACTGACAACCTGACAGAGTTACATACTACGACTCAGGCATGTCACAGGGCACTGATGCCATAGTCCCCGGGCAGGGTCTTATGTGCTTAGGAAAGACATCTGGACACCATAATCCTGAGACAGGCACCACTCGTACACAACAGGCCACCACCATTCCCCAAATGCTTACAGAGCCAACAAATCTAGCCAATATCACTCAGAGATTTTGCTTTCCTACTATGGGACAGTGAGGGAATTTTCAGGCTTTTTTTTTAAACTGAGGTATAATTGACATATAACATTATATTAATTTCAGATGTATAACATAATTTGATATTTGTATACACTGCAAAATGATCACCACGATAATTCTCGTTACCAGCTGTCACCATACAAAGTTACAAGATTTTTTTTCTTGTGATGAGAACTTTTAAGATCTACTCTCTTAGCAACTTTCCACTATGAAATATAGTATTATTAACTGTAGTCACCATGCTGTGCATTACAGCAGTCTTCTGGTTTTAAAAGACCTACACCAATTCTCCTCTCAAGAACCTCATCCAGGGAATTCCCCGGTGGTCCAGTGGTTAAGACTCGGTGCTTTCACTGCTGTGGGACCAGGTTCAATCCCTGGTTGGGGAACTAAGATCCCACAAGCCGCAGGGTGGGGTGCGGCCAGGAAAAAAAAAAAAAGATCCTCATCAAAACGGCCTTAACGGCCTTCCTAGACCCTGTCCTGGGTCAGGTTTCCTGCTTGGCAGACAACTTTTTCACTCAGCACTCTACTTTTGGTCTCTGATGGGCTTCATTTTTTAATTTAACCTGGGTTGTTAAATGGCCCATCACTGGGAAAGCTGAAAAGACTCTAGGTTGGGCTCTCAGGACCAACTCTCAGGAGAGACACATCCACAGGGTGGTGCCATCTCTCTTATGACCAGGAAGCAGCCCTTTTCATGAAGCCCACCATGAACAAGAAGCTACTCCCCAAAAACCAGATACACCCGCTTGCCAGCAGAAGACAGCAGAAGCATGGGCTCTACCTCCAATCTTGTGCAAGCACATCTAACATTTGGAATCTCATCCAGAATGGTAGCTGCAAGAGAGTCTGGGAAGTGTAGTGTTCAGCCTTCTAGCCTCTGCAGTACAGGGCAGCCTGCTTCCAGGAGGGTGGAATAGATGCTGAATGCCTGTCTGCCACATCCTGCCTGCAGGAGCTGTCAGCCAGCGCTCAACCCCCTCCTCTGCCACGTGGAGGGTCTGCCTACAGGAGGAGAGGGAAGCCACCGTGCAGAGGAAGCAGAGGCTGGCCTAGCCGCCTGCCTGAGCCCAGCTGTGCTCCCTGAGGCCTAGTGCCTGCAGTTCTTCCTTCAAATCTGGGAGCCTCCTCAGCCTTTCTTTACCAGTGTAAACCTGTAACTTCCCCCTTTGCCTGTGGGCTGAGTTAGGTTACCCTGCAACCAAAAAAATTTGGGCTAACACTGTCTCTTTACCCCAGATTAACTCCTTCCCTGTGTTCTGAGGGCTGAAATGCCTTTTACAGAGATAGCCACTTTCATAGGAAAGTTTAGTCTTGGAATGCAGACTCGCTCTGGGAGAGTGAGTACAATATCACTTCACACTAAAGTGTAAATGACTGACAGTGGAGCCTCTCCTGAGACCAGGTTCTGATGGAGCAGAGGGAGGGAAAAGCCCTGGCTCCTGGCATATGGAGATGGGAGCTCTACTGATCCAATAAAGGCCACAGAAAAGGCCATTTGAAGGCATCATGGATCAACCTCGCTGACTCAGGCTTCAGAGAACTGAAACTGAATGGAAGCCCTAACACTCCTTCCCTTAAAAAACAAATTTCCAGGGCTTCCCTGGTGGCGCGGTGGTTACGAGTCTGCCTGCCGATGCAGGGGACACGGGTTCGTGCCCCGGTCCGGGAAGATCCCACATGCCGCGGAGCGTGAGCCATGGCCGCTGAGCCTGCCCATCTGGAGCCTGTGCTCCGCAACAGGAGAGGCCACAACAGTGAGAGACCCGTGTACCACACACACACAAAAAATTTCCAGCCATCCTGTTACATTTCTAACAAATGCTCAGTCTCCTGTGTTGACTTAATGTTTATGTGACAGGGTCTCTGCCAGCCCGGCTTCTAATTCTATTAACCAAACACCCCAACATTTGCAGGAATCTCTCAATCTGTCTCTCTCTTCCATGTTCCAACTTCCCCAGATTATCTTCTGAGCATCCAGAGCTTGGGGCAAGAGGGCGGCAGGAGGGAGATTCCTTCTGGCTAGAAAGCCAGGAGCATCTCTGTTCCAGAAACTTGGAAGGTCTGCCTCTCCCCAGCCCTCCAATTCTCACCCCACTCTCCCTAACAAGGAATTTTCTTTTTCATTGGTTAAAAATTGAAATAATAGAAAGGGGAAAAATTATTACAATTTTATTCATCCTAAACAAGTTCATGAAAATGATGCAAAATGCTGGAGGCAGAGTCAAGCTTTCTGGCCCGGAGATGTCCTAGGGTGCAGCATTCTCCTGGATGTTACAGTCCCCCTCAACCCCTTTTCCTGAAGGCAGCAAGACCCCCTCCCTCCTCCCACAGCCTCACGCAGTGAGTGCCCCATCCTCTCTGCACCGTGACTGGGGGGACCGCACGTGGACTCCAGGCTGGTCTTACACCCACTGCTCCATCATTGATGCAGCGGAGGAGCTTCACTCCTGCTGCAGAAACTCCAGAGAGATTTGCCACCAATTTCAGTGCCCCCTTAGAGGCAGTGGTGAAATCAGCCATCTGACCACAGAACGAGCAAGACAAGCATCACTGCCATCTTATTGCCGCTCCAGCTCACCCACTGCACACTGGGGAAACTGCTCAGAGCCACACAGGTTGTGGACGAGGCCAGATTCCAGCCTGGGCTGGCCACCTCTCTTCTGGAAGGGAGATCCAAGAAATCCTCCCAAACTACGGATGCCTGCATAGCCCACCATGCTTTAGTCTGACCCTCCTGTGTTACAGATGAGGAGCCTAGGTGGACAGAAGTGACTTGGCAGAGTCTCTTGGTTGTATGTGGGAAAAGCCTGGACCAGAAGCACATCTGTTGGCACCTCTGGCACAGAGCCTCTGCTTTTTCCATGATGTCAAGCCATAGCCAGGGAGAACATGGAGAACATGGCCTTGACCCATACCCCCAAGGAGATGCTCTCCTCTGCTGCTTACAGGTTCCCTCTCTTCTAACATTTCTCACTTCAAGGCCTTCAAGGTCTAACCCCAGGTGACCCCAGCCCACCTGGAGAGTCCCCCAGACAGTTGCCCGGAGAGTCATCCAGATCCACAGAAGACTTTGTATGAACAAGAAATACACCTCTGAAATGTCAAGCCACTGAAATGTGGGGATTGTTTGTTACTGCAGCTTCGCATTGCTTATCCTGACTGGTACACACTTGTTCATCTATAGTTGTTCTCATCATGGTTGAGTGTATGTCCCCACCTGCTCCAGGAGCTCATGATCTCCCCCAAGAACAAGGCCAAATTGTCCCCCCTTTTACTGTTTACTTGGACAAGTCACAGCCTTGTTGGGGATTGCTTTTCTCAACCATAAAGTAGAGTTTAAAATGTTAGCCCACATCTCTTAGGGATTTTGTGAAAATAAAAAGAGACATAGCTTGAAAACAGCACAACTGTTAAGTATAAAATCTCTTTACTCCCCATTTCTCCATAATCAACTCCCGACCCCATCTGCCCCAGTGCCCATGTCAGAGCCCAGTCCCCACCAGTGCTTACTTGCTGCTCACTGAAAATAAAGTGACCAGCACACCACCTGAGACATTCAAGAAAAGGTGCAACCCCCAGGCAAGTCAGCAGCTGCCTCTGGGTTGAGATTTCAGGCATCTCTTCCCCAGTTTCACCAACGGTACCATTTGAAGAAAAAACAATGCTCCCCCACCAGCATCTTGGTGCTGAAAATTGGCAAGACCACCTGCTGTAGGACTTTGGAAACAAACATGAGGCTCAGACCCCGGCTCCTTTGGTCAGGGGTCCCCAAGACCACCCTCAGGTCCAATGATTCACTAGAAGGACTCACAGAACTCAGACAAGCTACTCTACTCACAGCTGTGGGTTATTACAGTAAAAGGATACAGATTAAAATCAACAAGAATCCAGGAGAAACCAGGTGCAAGTACTCAGGCATCCTCTCCCAGCAGAACCACATGAACAGCACTTAATTCTCCCAGTAATGATGTGTGACAACATGTACGAAGTATTTGCCAACAAGGGCTGCTCACCTGAGACTTGGGGTCCAGGGTTTTCATGAGGGTCAGTCACGCAGGCAGGGAGCACCCACGGACTGACCTTAGCTACTCAGCCTTCAGCCCCTCCAGAAAGCAAACCAACACAGCACTGTCCAGGGCCCAGGTGGTCACCATGAATCACACTGTTAGTGTAAACTATGTAGCGTGGCTCGAGTTTCCAAGTGTGCAAAGACACTGCTATCAGGCAAGATCTTCCAAGGGCTCAGAGGTTACCTCCCCAGGGCAGCTAAGGGCCAGGCCTTGAGAACCTGCAGATGTGAGCACCCCCAACCTGCAGAGTAGACCCTTTCCTGCACACACCTGCACCTGGGCCCAGTTCTTCATTGGAAGGTGGACTCTGCCTCCCTGGGTCATGCCAGCAGAGGCCAGTGGCCAAAATGGGCAAAAAGAGCACTGGAAGCACAGCTGGGCTCAGCTCCACGGCCCCTCCCAGCAGAATCAGCACCAGATCCCAGCCCCAAAGACCCTCTCTTCCCCGAACAGGGACCTGAGGGGCTGACGTGTTCTCTTTGGTGGCCATAAAAATTGTCCTGCTGCGTCCATCAGAGGTGACCCTTATCCCTTCTACCTCCTGACTCTCCATGTGAGTGGGAAGGACCCTGACACGCTCCTCTCGCACGCCCACTGGTGACATCGCTCCGCTGTATCACTTTCACTCACGTCCCGTTTTCAGCTCTTCTGGAAGGTAGAAGTTCTCTACCAGCGTTACAGCCCCTAGTAATGTCCCCAAGAGCAGGCCCGGCTGTCTCTAGCTCTCTCGCTCAAGGAACCATGGACAATCCATATCAAAGGGTACTCACATGGCACTACACAGTGTCATACCCCAAAGTACCTCTCCCCACAGAATTCCAAGGTCCAGTGCAAGTGCCTTAAGTCTTTGCAGCCTCACGAGGAGTTTCTTCTCTACCTTGTCAACATCCTGGTGGATGGAGGGGGCGATCTCTTTCCTCCATCTTGGGGCTGTTTTCCCCCCTGCCAACTCCAAAGGCCACAGGGACCCCCAATCCCTGTACAAAGATATGCCAATATGCCACATAAGCAAATGAGCCCTCCACAGGGATGCAAGTAAAACAGGGTTATAATACCCCATGCCCAAAAGATGACATATGAGAAAAATTATGTCTACCATTGGAGGCCTTATGAATAGAAATGAGGAGGATTACTATTCTTTTGCTGACAGAAACTTTTTCTCCACAATATGACTTGAAGTGTAAATAACCAGGGAGAAAGGAGATACTGTGATCTCCACTTATACTACCAAACAAATAGATGACTGACAATAGAGCCCTTGCGTGGGGCTGTTTATGGCAGAGCTAAAGGCAGAAACAGCAGGCCTCACTGGTACCACGAGGGGCTGGGGGTGGGGAGGGGGTGAGAGGGCACAAAGGTCCAGCAGCTTTGTGGTTGGTTTGTCAGAAGCTCAGAAGCCCAGCCTCAAAGAGACAGGACAGTCATGGCGACGGTTCCATCAAGGGTGGGCCTGCTGATGGAGCCTCACCCCACAAGTCACCTAGACTGGGCTTCTGGGAGGGACGGGCCCACAGCCAGGGTGGCAGTAGGCTTTGGGGTCAAACCACAATCATGCTGGGCTGTCACACCAAGGATTCAGTCTCCAGAACCGAATCCACAGGCTGGGCTCCCAAACCGCTCTGCCCACTGGCTCCCAGCCGGCCCCATCTCCTCTGAGAGTGACACCAGGCCTGGCAAACATTGTTCCTGGGCAGTCCCCAGCTCCCGCAATGAGACCTCATCTCAGTCCTCCTCTGAGGCCTGTCCATTCAGGTGACACCTGCTCTAAGCTTTTACACTCTGGAATAAGCACTGAGAAGGGGGTGACCTGCTGCCTGCCTGGGGGAAGGCAGGGCTGGGGGACATGGGAGGGGAGAAGGACCAAGATAGGCAGGGTCAGCTGGCCTTGGCCTGGGCCCCACCTGTTCCAGCACACAGCATTGCAGGACAGGTCTGTTGAGGCCACACCTGTCCTCAGACTCCTCTCAAACCAAGGAGGAGTATAATCGTCTGAGGCTGACACTTGAGTCACCTCAAGGCAGCTCTTGAGGTGCAGAGGAGGGAGGGGGAGGGCAGCTCTTCCCTCAGCCCCTACGGCAGACCCTCAGTCAAGCCCGAGCCTACTCCACTTTAATCCAGCACCCACATGCTCTCTGAGTCAATGCTCTGAGTAAACAACATCATAAAAATCAACTTTTGGTGTCTACTTGGTGCTGGGTTGACTTCTAGAGTGTGGTGTGATTTTCTATTCAGACTGACCTGGATGAGGGTCCCATTAAGCAAACTCCTTAACCTCTCTTAGCATCAGTTTCAACATCTTGAAATGGAAAAACAAACCTACCTTACCGCTTTGGTGTGAAATGATATTATAAAGTACCAGACACACTGTTCAGCACAGACACAGTTCCCTTCTTATCTTCCTTTATCAATCCACAAATTCTACTTTTCCTGTGCCAACCTGACTATACGGGGCTACCCAACCAACCATTCATCCAGCCATTCACTGTTCCACCCATCTACCCATCCATCTACCTATCGATCTATTCATCCATCTACTCATCCAGCCATTCACTCATCTACCCATCCATCCATGTATCTATATTACATCATTTTTTGAGCACCTTCTACATACAAGCCACTGCAAGTTGTCCACAGAAGTAGATATAGTAATATACAATCTAGAAGCGAAAATTAAATATTAAGACCAAGATACAAATGACTTGGCAGAAAATGAAAAGTGTCTTAAGGGAGGTACAGAGAAACTGCTGGGAGATTAAACATTCCCAGATCTCTCTTCAAGCTCCAATAGAAGGCAATTGCCAGGATTACATCTGATTTCATAAAACAATTCCTTCTCTAATGGACACCACTAGGACATTTTTCTCCTCCTGCACGAGGAAGAAGCCTCAGAGTCTCATTTTCCTAACCTGGGCCCTGGCTTTGTCTCGGCTTTCAGTTTACTGTGTTCAGCTCTCAGTTGCTCCACTGAGGACAGTGTACAGAGTCCAGATTCCCTCCAAGATTTTAATTGGACCGTCCATGAGGGAATTTGAAACTACCACGAGCTAAATGAGGAGATGATGGATACATTAAAGACAGCTGCCTCAGGCTAGGCATTCCCTACACAACAGCCTGCCAGAGAGTCCATTAAGTGAAGGCTTTGCAGCACCAGCAGCCAGCCTCCACCTCCTTAAAAACTTCTCCCTGCTAGACATTTCTCCAAAGAAGATATACAGACTACCAACAAACACATGAAAGGATGCCCAACATCACTAATCATTAGAGAAATGCAAATCAAAACTACAATGAGGTATCACCTCACACCAGTCAGAATGGCCATCATCAAAACATCTACAAACAAATGCTGGAGAGAGTGTGGAGAAAAGGGAACCCTCCTGCACTGTTGGTGGGAATGTAAATTGATACAGCCACTATGGAGAACAGCATGGAGGTTCCTTAAACAACTACAAATAGAAGTACCATATGACCCAGCAATCCCACTACTGGGCATATACCCTGAGAAAACCATAATTCAAAGAGTCATGTACCAAAATGTTCATTGCAGCTCTATTTACAATAGCCAGGACATGGAAGCAACCTAAGTGTCCATCAACAGATGAATGGATAAAGAAGATGTGGCACATATATACAATGGAATATTACTCAGCCATAAAAAGAAACGAAACTGAGTTATTTGTAGTGAGGTGGATGGACCTAGAGTCTGTCATACAGAGTGAAGTAAGTCAGAAAGAGAAAAACAAATACCGTATGCTAACACATATATATGGAATCTAAGAAAAAAAAAGGTCATGAAGAACCTAGGGGTAAGATGGGAATAAGAAGGCAGACCTGCTAGAGAATGGACTTGAGGATATGGGGAGGGGGAAGGGTAAGCTGGGACAAAGTGAGAGAGTGGCATGGACATATACACTCTACCAAATGTAAAATAGATAGCTAGTGGGAAGCAGCCGCATAGCACAGGGAGATCAACTCGGTGGTTTGTGACCACCTAGAGGGGTGGGATGGGGAGGGTGGGAGGGAGGGAGACGCAAGAGGGAAGAAATATGGGAACATATGTGTATGTATAACTGATTCACTTTGTTGTAAAGCAGAAACTATCACACCACTGTAAAGCAATTCTACTCCAATAAAGATGTTAAAAACAAACAAATAAACAAACTTCTCCTCGCCACCTGAGTTCTGCCCAAACTTAAGTTAACCCCTGGAAGAATTAGGGGAAAAGTATCTCCCTACAAAAGTGCCTGATAAACAGCGTGGGGCAGCATTTCTCAGCTGATAAAAGAGGAAAATCTTACAAATTTTGTTGCCACAGTGAGAAACAAGGACCCATCAACATGATGAACGAAACACCCCATCAGCTCTGCAGGCCACTACCCACCAGGAATTTGATCGCAAGATTTCTGCAAAGACATTGCTGAGAAAATGCTGCCAAATGCGGCTAATGGGGTTGTTTAGGGTTGCAGATTTAGAGACAGAAGACCCAGTTCTGCCGCTTACCAGCCGTGTGTGTTTGGGCAAGGCCCTTCACCTCTCTGAATCTCCATTTACTAGCGGGTAAGTAGGAAAAGCACTCACCTCGCCTACATCAGCCGGCCGGCTTTCTTGCGACGGAGCTCTCTCCGGGCGCCAGCTCACCGGGGCGGGAGGCATGGTGGGGACGGTCCTCCCATCTCTCGTGAGCTCAGTGACCTTGGGCAAGTAGCATCCCTTTCCTGAGCCTCTGCTTCCGTGTTTGTGTAGATTACAGGTTTGCGTGCGGATTAAATGAGACGCGTGGCGCACGCCAGGTGCTCATGGGTTTTTGTTCCCTTCCCCCGCCCCCCTTCCCCCACCCCCGTCTTTGCTGCCTACACTTAGCGGAGTCCCCTCAGCCTAGAACAGGAGGCACAGGGTTCCCCTGGATCCCGAATGCTGAGGCCAACCAAACACTCTCTGGTGCCCCCCCTCCTCTGAGGCCTTAGGATGACTTCCACTTGGAAACCAAGCCAGGCTCAGTAGCTTACGGCTCCTAGAAAATGATTTTCTGAAACCCTTTCTCCTTTCACTGCACCACCAGCCACCAATTCATGCCCCAGTTCAGCATCCTTTACCAGCCTTGAGAATCACTTTCATTCTTTGTGTCTCAGCACAAAGAGATCCCCTTCTCCTCAGAGGCCTTTGTGGTAATGAGAACCAGACGCCCCTCTGAGCAGATAAAGGCCATACCAGGGCGACCGGTGGAGTGAGGCTGCAGTGTCGCCCCCTCGGCCACGAGCTGGCCACCCCCATGCAAGGCGCAGAGCTGCCACATCACTGTTCCTGTTCCTTCGGCTTTCTCCCCTTCCCCTCCCCTCCCCTCCCTCCCTCCCTCCCTCCAGCGGCCATGTTAGCGGCAGCTGACACTTATTGAGGGCTCGCCAGGAGCCAGACACGCTGTGCTCCGCTTTTCCCGAGTCATGTCTCTTCTGATCCTCGCAAGCCTCCAAAAAGAAGTGTGTGGACATGTGCCCTTTTCTTCAGCCCAGCACCCCTTCTTCACTTCCTTGCATCATGGTACTGCCCCCCATTTCCTCTAAGAAGCCCCTCCCCCATGCTGCATGGTTCTGAGGGGCTGCCCTGGTAGCCTTTGCCTCATGTCAAGGTGATTGAAATCCTTCCTGGGACTTCACATGTGGACCCTAAAGAGAGAGGCCCTCTTTTCTCTGGATTGAGAGCTGTAAGGGTATGACCCTGTTGCTGTTTGCTGGTGGCCATGTCCTCCCCGTCACATGAAGGAACCTGAGGACGAGGCCAACACCCAGACAGGCAGGGATGAGGGAGGGAGGGAGGCCAGCCTGCACTGCTCCAGTTTCCAGCAGCTCCAACCCCAGATGTCTCTTTTTGTATAAATTGGTATAGATTGGCTTTCTCTCACCTGAAAGCAAAGAAGTTCTGATTATTCGTAGATAGGTATATTAGATAAATTCTATTATTATCCTCAATTTACATGTGGAAGATGAGGTTAAGGTTCTGAGGTCCAGAGGCAGAGCAAAGATTTTTGCATGAATGTTTCATTCTAAATGAGTGCCCAATGTGGCCATACACTGGATGCTGTGCAAATACAACAGTGGAGAAAGGGTTGTTCTTCTCTTAGAAGTAACAGCCTAGGGAAGAGGTGCAGTCACAGGTTACTGGTATAACCCCACTTTATTCAAATCCACGTATGCAAAGCCATATTTACGGTCTGCATGACGCTGCAAAACAACTCACAGCAGAGTTGCCCTAAACAGTGGATGCCTGGATAATTCACAGAAGCATGAGTCTCTTATGTCTCTTTTGAGGCCCATTAGGAGTTGGCTGTCATGGGTTTTCACTCTGGCTCAGAATGAAATCTGTGCATGAATCATCCAGGGACCCTTTGGTCACCAGCAACAGAAACTGCACTCAAAGTAACTTAGCCAAAAGGGAATTGGTTGGCTTGGTGACTCGGAGCCCAGGGGTGGAGCTGCCCTCAGAAACCCCAGGGACCACAGCAACATGGTCAGCCTGCTTTTGCACCTTTCCCCCACCGGCATCTAAGAGATCTCCTCTCTCTGGATGTTGACTCAATTTTTCCTGCTGCTGCTGGGTTCCATGTGATGGTGGCTGGGTGGGTGAGGGAAGATGAAGGGAGGGGAGGGGCATGCCCATAGACAGTTCTGGGTAAGCAACATCCCAAACCATCTTGGAGGAAGGAGAGCTTCTCATTCCCCAAATCTGTGTATAAACTCTAGTAGGAAGCTTGGCTCGTTGGCCCACCTCTGTGGCCAAGAAAATGGGTCCTGTGACTGGCAGCCCCTTTTGAACTACATAGAGGGGCTTCACCAAGAAAGGTGGGGAGGAAGGGGATGGTGAACAGACAAAACATCAGACATCGCCTCACTGTCAAAGTGGATTAGAGTTTGTGGAAGGCTCAGTGGCGGACGTCCAGTCCAGCCTCCCCACAACAACACCCTGGGATGGGGGCACACAGCTGCTTACCATCTCCATTCCTAGCAATTCCACGTCATACCACCTGTGTGGCCTCGGTTCCTTGGTTTCCTCATATCTAAATCCAGCGTTTGAACTTGGCAGAGTTGTCTGAAGACCCTCCCAGCGCTGATCATCCAAGGACTGTCACAGCGACAAGACATGAAGCCCTCCTGGGAAAGGGATCCCTGCCACAGCCTGAGCCCCAAACTGTGCAGGAGCTGGTGCTAAAGTAGCTAAAGCGGGGGGCTGGCCAAAGGCAGGGGAAAGGGCCAAAGCCAGGACTGGAGGCCAGCCCTCGCAGAGCAAAGATCAGGAAGCAGCTGGGCTTGGCATCACTGGAAGATCAAATTGCTTGTGGGTGAGGAAGAACTGGCGTCAGTCTGTTGGAAGTGGTGAAGGTGCTCCAGGAACTCGGTCCTCAGTCTGCCTGGACTATTGGGGAGAATGTGGGGCCGGGATGGCAGGGATCTGGAAGCTCCAGGAAGGAACCAGAGAGGGTAAAAGCTACATGTATAGAGGAAGCAACTCAGCTTCAGGCCAAGGAGGCTGGGCCTCTTCTTACTTGGCTGTTGTGCTGCCAGGGCCCAGGTGGGAAGTACAGAGAACATCTTCAAGCTAATGAGAGGCCGAGTCCCCAGGGCTCCCAGGGGATGGGGACCTCTCTGAGTTGTCACCTGGGACCTCTGGTGACCACAGAATCTGGGCAGGAGTCACCATCGGACTAGCTCCAGGGGAGATTGTGATGCCTCCATGTCCCTCGCTAGGTAGACAGAATTGCCCACCAACCCCTGAGCCTCGGAGAAAGGGCTGCCTTTAAAACCTGTGAAGCCAGTTGAGAATAGGAGTCGACTTCACCTAAGGAGGAACCAAGAGACAGATGTGGGTTGATTCCAAGTGGTCTGAGAGACAGTATCATTAAGAGAGCCACAAAAATCTACTGAGAAAAGTCAGAAGAAAGCAGAAATGGCCTCAAAACACCCTTGGAGGTGACCCTGCGGCCTCCGTCAGCAAGACTGTGGGAAGGAAGGAGTCTGGCCAATGACTGTAGGTCCTGAACTGGCCACTCTGCCCTGGAGCCTGCCCGCCAGTGAGTGTCCTTGAAGCATGATGGCTTCCCCAAAGGGAAGATGGCACTTCCAGCGCTGCCCTTTAGAAAAAGGACACAACTCCTAGAAAAATGAAACTATTCTTTTTTCCAGCTCATTTATTTTCTGGCTCATCAGTTCTCACACCAAGGGGGAAACTGGGAGAGTAGGGGAGAGAAAAGGATCATCTTAGCAAGTATTACGGTCTCTGGAAAGTCTGCAAACAAGGTACAAGTATAGTAATTTCCACTTAGACCTGGTGCTCAAAAATCAGTTCAGGTTCATTATTTCCAACTAAGTTAATCAATCCCAAGAGGAGGGGAGGAGAGAAACAATTTCTGAATACATAAAAATTTATCATCCATTTCTCTTTTACTTAATGACCCTGTGTGAAGTGGCTCCACCTGGAACTCAGTGTCTGATTGAGAAGCTCTGTGGTCAGAGGTGCTGGAGGGCCAGGAGGCTCACCCTCCAGGACAGCTCTGCCACCAACCAGCCATGAGGTCATCGGCACATCACCCACCCTCTGCATCCTGTGGAGGGTGATCTTGTTCATCTGTGCCAATGTTCAAGTGCTCCGCTACCCTTCACGACAGCGCAGAGGGAGAAGTGTCTGCATGGGGCCACATTAGAGTCCCTGCTCCATGGTGTCAGTGACCCAAGTCCCCAGGGAGCTTGTGCTCTGTGCACAAGTCTTTCCTAAGAAACTACTCCATGCCTGCTGTGCTGAGGTCCTGAGTTTTTAGTTTAGTTGGGTTCAGTGGAAACAGGATTACAGAACAGAGTGGAGTCCAAAGAAGCTATTATTTGGGAAAGAGAAGGAAAGAACAGAAGCCAAGACATGCTTTGAGAAAAAACAAATTAAATAATAGTAATAAATTAACATTTAGACAGGGTGGGGCTTTGAAGATGGTAGGCTGAAGAGGAAAGAAACATCAGCATCCCAAAGCACCAAATCCTTGCCATTCCCAAAACACACTTTTCAAAATGAGTTTGGTCCAACTTCCCACTATGAGGTAGGGAGGACAGCCAAGACTCCATTTCCTGGCTTTCTCTGTGTGGACACATGACTTGATTCTGGCCAAGAAGATGTAAGTGGAAGCAATGTGTACAATGTCCACGATTTCTTAAGGCTAGGAACAGCATCCTTACACACTCCTCCTTCCTGCTGCCTGAAATGTGGGTGCACTGGATGGAGCCCCAGCAGTCACCTTGGGCCATGAGGGGACCTTGGGAAGAGAAGCCAAGCACAGTAGAGACACAAGCTTGAAGAATCAGGGTCCCTGATGCTCATAGAGCCACCTTACCTAGTCTTCCTCCCTCCAGATTTCTTTCACATGAAAGAAAAATAACTTCCACCCTAATCTACTCATGTCTGATGATCTTTGGCGAGTCGCTTATCTTCTCTACACCCCAGCTTCCTCATTTCTAAAATGAATAGTATTTACCTAACAGGTTGAGAATAAACTGGGTGCCAGACACATAGCTATTATTACATCTTATTGAAGCTACCATTTTTAACAGCTTTATTGATATATAAACTTACATACCAGTTTGCCTGTGTATTCAACTCAGCATACTTATATAGAGTTCTTCAATTATCACCATGATCTCATTTTAGAACATTTTTATCATCCCCTAGAGAAAGCTTGTACCATTATCAGTCACTCCCCATTTCTGCCTCTGCCTACCCAGACCTAGGTATGTTTTGTTTTTAATAGTAAATTCTCTTTAGTCACAATTTTAAGGGTGCTTGAAGATATGTTGTAATATAGATAGCCCTTGATTTAAGATAAGACAGTCATTTTCAATTTAATATTGATTTTATCAAAGCAATATAGTTTTAAAAGATCAAATTGGAGCATCGTGAAGTTTATAATAAAAAATACCAGTCCCCCCTCTCAAAGCTGCCCTGCTCACTTTCAGCTCTCTTAGAATCCTCTAGCATTCATCGCCATATTTTTAACACACTTATACTGCTATTTCTTTATTTTCCAATTTTAGACATTATCTTACAGAAAGAGTGGCAGCTTTATTCTCTTACACCCTTCATCCCAAATATAGTTTGTTTGTTTGTTTTACTATTTTTCTTAAATCACGTGTCGGTGTTTATCACTAAATGAGTAAAATTCGTAGTTAGGATAGGCAGTGTACTATCATGATACGGTTTTGATATTCCTGGAGTTAATAATCCCGCCCCCTTTCTTCTCAATCGCTCTTCCTTTGCAGCTATTATTAACTCACCCCCACGCTCCCCTCACTGCACTCAAACACGGCAGGTCCACTCGTCGCATTTCTTCCTCGAGTCCATCCTTCTGGGGATTCCCGTCCTCGACCTGGTTGCTTTATGGACTTACTTCAAGCTACTATTTTTCAATCTTGAAAGTTACTTCAGTCATATCCAATTCTGAATGCAACAGCCCGCTTTATCTCATCCCCATTGCCCCCAAAACCTAGACTTAAGCTCACAGAGCTGAAAGAGGCTTGGAAGTGCCACTTTGGTCTGACCACCTTGCCTTTCTTTCCCTTCTCAGGTAACCAGACTCCCCCATTCTATTTGCTTGGAATTCATTGGACCTTTTTTCTCCATGTCTGATTCTAGTGAAAGGGCCACCAAAAGGGTTTCAGGGAAAAGCATTATCAATGAATATTTCTAGGCCTCAACGTACTTGTATGCTAAGATCACAGCTAAAAATAATAAAAAATAAAGCAGCAAAGTGCTCTGTTGCTGATTAGAGAATTACGAGCTAGATGACTGACATGGCACTTTGAGGAGAGTGGGTATCACCTCAGGGTGGCTCTTTGGATGCTGGCTTAGACTAACTGCAACCAAGGCTTAAGCCCTTTTATAGTACCTATGAAAAAATTCATTTGTTTTTAGGTTGGGGCATTCACCTTAACCCTACTATTCTCTGTACTCTGCACCTGCCTGGCCCTGAAGGTGTGGCATTTGAGAACTCTAAAAACCCAACCCCCTTAAATTACAAAAGAGGGGAAATCCAAGGAGGGGCAGTTTCTAGTCACACAGCTAAGTGGCCAAGCAAGGGCTAATCCAACTCAAGCAGCCTTCCTGATGCGCCACATTGCCGCTCACTTTAACTCACCCATATCTTGACCTGTGCAGGCTTACTCAGCACTTTACTCACTGGGCACGAATTCAGAGCACAGCGGTGGAGAAAACCTCCGGGGTTATTCCCCACAGGCTGGATAAAACTTTCCTGGCTCAAGACAGAACATACATAACCTCCAAGTTAAGTGATCCGAATATCTGAGTGTGCCAGATTCGGTGTCCTGCTCCAAACACTGTTGACATTTAATTCCATCTCCTCATTTTGCAAGCTTCTGGCTGACTGTCTCTATTCTCATTTAAACATAATCCTTTGTCCAAACGGTTCAGTGTAATCCCTTGGCCAGACAGATGTTGGCATTTGGTGACTGGTGAACTTCTGAAAGAATGCAGCTGCTTAGCTCCTGTTTCCTTTGGGGTATCAAGCCCCAGAGAGCAGCCATGTAGTTGCCAGGAACCAGATGGGTGGCAGGGCCCCCGGTGGATGCTTCTTGCTGTGTCCACAGCCCCGAGAGAGAAGCCTTCCACGGGAGAACCAGCTTCCACAAGAGAACAGAAATAGTACTTCTTAATGTCTGCACTACAGCTCCCGTCTTCCTTAACTCCTGTTGCACTGCCGACGTCACTCATTTTGACACTAAATAATATTTAGAAAGATTAAATTTGTCACATGTG
Organism: Phocoena phocoena; assembly: GCF_963924675.1. Lineage (NCBI taxonomy): Eukaryota > Metazoa > Chordata > Mammalia > Artiodactyla > Phocoenidae > Phocoena > Phocoena phocoena. The sequence goes on from NC_089232.1 coordinate 51,081,598, forward strand.
CATCTCAGATTCCTAACAATATTTTAAGCCTTTAAATGCAAAGAAAAAAGGTACGGATTTTGGAGACACACTGCTTGGGGTTCAGACCCCAGCTCTGCCACTTACTACTGGCTGGGTGCCCGGGGCAAGTTACTCAACCTCTGAGCCTCGACGTTCTCATCTGTGAAGCGCAGGTAATAGAAGTACCCACCTTTCAGTATTGCTGAAGAGGACGAGTCTTTTGAGGAGCCCAGCACAGCACCTTGCCATTTTCAGATATTCACAAAGTATTTAATGTTGCCAAATCGTGCATCTACTTTGTAATATTAAGGATTCAATGCGGAAAGTCATGTTCATGATGGATTTGGCTGAGCCAAACAATGTTTAGCAATAAAACATCCCATTAGAATTGATAATAAACATGAAGTCCTGATCACTATGAGAGGAAAAAATTGATAAAACACATCTTGCTAGGTGGGCAACGCACCATAAAATTTCAGATTAGTGGCTGAACTGAAAATAGTCGCACCGCCTTAATTAGATTTAACTATACTTAACCTGGTTTTTAAAACATATTAAGATTATTCATAAAATTAAACTGACTGCTAATTATAACAGATAAGTGTCAACAAAATTCTAGGAAATGAATGCAATAGTAATATTGTGATAACACAGGTTAATCCCTATGGTCTCATTTACTGGTTGATTCTGAACACTGAGGAATTCACTGCCATTGTTCTTTTGCTAGAATAAGAAATTGTCCACTGACAGAATTATCCTTTCTTCTAAATTTAACAAGTTTAGGGAGTTTATAATTTTCTCTCTTTGAGGTGAAGCAAAGGCAGCAGCAGTCTGGTCTTCTATTTACCAAGTCTAGAAATAGGATGGGAATGGTCCAGTGAAGGCCACCCAGCATCCAGTATCATTCATGCCACTGCTGAGTTCCCCACATAGCTGGATGAAAGATGTGTGTGGGCACTTGTTTGGACAAACCACACGCCAAAGCAAAAATATGCTAACATACATTGAATTTGGATCATGTTCTGAATGTGGTCTGACACAGGAAACACTGTTGCTTCCAGGACCGTGGGAAAGCTGCTGTGTCAAAGGCAAGGCGAGGGCTCCCCATTTTCCTCCTCAAAGAACAGGAGGCATTGCTACCTGCAATGAGACAGTGTCTGCAAGGGACTACTTCCTCTGGATACCCTGGCTCTGTACCACAATGTTCACAGACACCTGAAAGCTGGCCAAATAGGTAAATTCTGGAGCAGAATAATAAGAGAAAGCAGTGGCTCTGTCTACAAGGGAAGCGGAGTGGGGAGAACATCAGGCAGGAAACTATTATTTTAAGTTGGGCTCCACTTCCAGTTTTAGTCGGAAAATATGTGCAGCATTCTGGGCACTTTCGTCATCTCTCCCGGCCACACCCTATCTCCTTATCCCAAACACACTGACTGACCCTAGGAAGGCAATAATAGAGATTTCCTTTGTATATGAAAATTCTCTTTACTCATTTGTTCTTCCCCATAAGCTGATTAACATGGTTTAATTTATTTCAGACCAGGCACTGGTTTTCCTTCTGACTATTCTGCACACCATCTTAATCAACAGAAAATAACTAACAAGCTTAAAGAACCGCTCAGCACTGAATCAGCAGCTCATACCATATGCTGTGGGTAAAAACATACTTCCCAAAAAAAGCTAAATGCAGAAAGACTAAGGATAGAAGATGCATTTAATACTCATGAAGTCTAACAGGATGTGCTTAGTATGTGGAACACTGAGATTTTACAGGGAAAAAGTTATTCTTTAAATATATCCTAAAACATCTTCCTTCTGTTCTAATTTTTACCCTCAAGAGTATTTTAAGGAAAAAAATCTAACTACAAAAACAATTGCATCTTGGATGGATTCTTAGTGCTAACTTTTTAAAAATGCAAAAATGCCATGTATTTTCTCAGAAACGTGGTTATGTGGCCAACAGATTTCATGGTAACAGTATGGCTGAGTTCTAAATCTTGGATAATATTTATAGATTCGGCTTTATTCTGCTATTATCCAAGTTCGTGTTTGAGTGGAGAAGGAAAACCAAGCCACATTGCAATTAGAATTTTAAAATGCAACTGTCTTTTGACAGGTCAGAAATTAGTTTATCTTTTGCTTTACATCTACCATTCCAAAAGGAAGGAGGCCGGTTGCTTCATTAGCATATTCATGTAATAAGCACAGTTTAAGTCTGAAACATCTTAAACAACGGGTCTATTATGTTTTTTTCACTTTCAAAAACATCTTAGAACTAAACATTAAGTCTCTTTTAGAGAAATGAAAGCAGCCTGATTTATCAGAGCTTGAGAGACTACATGTTTTCTTAGAATCAACAGCTCCCCCGCCTCCATTTCTCGTAGCCCTAACAACTAAAACCATGGGCTGATCTCCATTTTATACATGCTTTTGTACAGCAATCTAAAAAGACGCGCTCATAGTTAACCAGGGGATAAAATATTTCACTAGAATTTTAAAATTGCCTTTTTAATTATATAAAAAAGTCTTCTGCTTATAAGCAGCTACATGATTTTGTTAAACCAATAAGAATGTCCACATTTAAATTTTTTCTCTGTTAAGTCTGCCTTCTACCCAAGCATTTGATAGCCAGAAAAGAAAAGCTGATGTATCTTACTCTAAATTATCAATGATGAAAAAGAGTGTGGTAAATCAAGATGAGCATTTTAAAGGGTTTACTGGCATTAAATTTTCATTTGTTCTCATACCAAATTAAGCGCTTAACACATAATTACAGAGTTTAGCAATAATCATAAAGCAAGCACCTGCATAACCACCACTCAGGTCAATAACCAGAATGCTGTAGCACCCCAGAAGCCCTCTAGAAGCCCCTCCCCATTAGCACCGCCAATCACTCTCCCGACTTACATAGTCAAGTTCTTGCTTTTCTTTATCATCTCACCCCCATGAATGCACCATTAAACAGTATTTTACCTATTATTCAACTTCATATGATTGGGAGAAAAATGGTATTATTTGTTATCTGTCATTTCTTTTGCTTACTGTTTTTAAGATTCCATCTATGTTATTTTGTGTAGCTATAGTTTGTTTTCATAGCTGGGTTGTTTCCAGTTTGGGTCTATCACAAATATTCTTGTATACCGTCATTGTACAGTGTGTATACGTATCTCCACAGTATGCACCTAGGAGCAAAATTGCTGGGTCATATGTCTGTTTTCAACTTTACGAGCTAATTATTCTCACCAGCAGTGTTGTGCCACATCAACAAATACCACCAATAGTTGGTATTGTCACATTTTAAAGGACTGTCAATCTGATGGGGAGGGCAGAGTCAGGAGGGTGTAACCCAGAATAGTTTTCGTTTTCATTTTTCTGACTGGTGATTGAAGACCTTTTCATGTGTATGGATCATTTATATTTCCTCTTGGGTAAAGTGCCTGAACTTCTTTTAAAACAAGTTTTGTTGGGAGAAAAGGGAACTCTTCCCTACACTGTTGGTGGGATTGTAAATTGGTGCAACCATTAAGGAAAACAGTATGGAGATTCCTTAAAAAGCTAAAAATAGAGTTGCCATATGATCCAGCAATCCCACTCCTGGGCATATATCCAGACAAAACTATAATTCAAAAAGATACATGCACTCCAATGTTCATAGCAGCACTACTTACAAGTGCCAAGACATGGAAACAACCTAAATGTCCAACGACAGATGAATGGATAAAGGTGTTGTATATACAATGGAATACTACCTAACCATAAAAAAGAATGAAATAATGTCATTTGCAGCAATATGGATGGACCTAGAGATTATCATACTAAGTGAAGTCAGAGAAAGACAAATATCACTTACATGTAAAATCTGAAATATGATACAAAATGAAATTATTTACAAAACAGAAACAGACTCACAGACACAGAAAACAAACTTATGGTTACCAGAGGGGAAAGGGCATGGGGGAGGGGTAAATTAGGATTTAGGATTTAGGATTTGGGATTAGCAGATACAAACTACTGTATATAAAATACACAAACAACAAGGCCCCTACTGTATAGCACAGGGAACTAAATTCAATATCCTGTAATAAACCATAATGGAAAAGAATATGAAACAGAATATATAAATATTCTGAGTGGAGATATATATATATATATATATATATAAAAAACTCAATCACTTTGCTGTATACTAGAAACTAACACAACATTATAAATCAACTATACTTCAATAAAAATTTTAAAATTAAAAAAAGTTTAAAATATAATTTACATTGTACAGTGCACCCATTTAAAGTGTATACTTCAATGGTTTTTAGGTATATTCACAGATATGTGCAACCATCACCAATTTTAGAACATTTTCATCTGAAAAAGAAACCCCATATCCTTTAGCTATCACCTCCCTAGCCATCCATGCCCTGCCTGCCAGCCCTATGCTAATCTACCTTGTTTCTATACCTTTTCCTATTCTGGACTTTCACAAGAACGGAATTATATATTACGTCGGCTCTTGTGCCTGGCTTCTTCACTAATGTTTCCAAGGCTCATCCTAGCTTTAGCATGTATCAGTCCTTCATTCCTTTTATGGCCAATTAATAGTTCATTGTATGTGGCTTCCCTGGTGGCACAGGGGTTAAGAATCCACCTGCCAATGCAGGGGACACGGGTTCAAGCCCTGGTCTGGGAAGATCCGACATGTCACAGAGCAACTAAGCCTGGGTGCCACAACTAAGGGGTCCTCGTGCCTAAGAGCCCGTGCTCCGCAACAAGAGAAGCCACTGCAATGAGAAGCCCGCCCACCACAACAGAGTAGCCCCCGCTTGCCGCAACTAGAGAAAGCCCGTGCACAGCAACGAAGACCCAACACAGCCAAAGTAAAAATTAATTTAAAAAATAATAATTCTGCTATAAACATTTGTGCATACGTTTCTGTGTAAACATGTTTCTCTTGGATATATATCTAGGAATGGAAATACTGGGTCATCTGGTAACTCATATGTTTAACTGAGGAAATGCCAGACTTTTCCAAAAGTGACTGCACCATTTTACGTTTTCATAGCAGTGTAGGAGAGTTCCAATTCCTCCATATCCTCAATACTGGTTTATCTGATTTGATTTTAGTATCCTAATGGGTGTGAAGTAGTAGCTCACTGTGGTTTTTATGTGCATTTCCCTGACAACATCTTGCAACTTTTCATTTGCCTATTGGCTATTTGCGTATCTTCCTTGGAAAATTATCTATTCAGATCCTTTGCCTTTTAACTGGGTTGTCTTTTTGTTAATGAGTTGTATTAAGAATCGTGTCTGTTTAGTGATTTTTATAGTTCTTTCTATATCATGGATATAAATTCTTTGATATTTTATGTGGTACCAATATGTTCTCCCATTATGGATCTACAGTTGACCCTTGACCAACACCGGTCTGAACCCTGTGGGTCCATTTATACTTGGATTTTTTTCAATACATACTGCAATACTACATGATCCACATTTGTTTTGAATCTATAGATGCAGAACTGTGTATATGAAGGGACTGTAAAGTTATATGTGGATTTTCGACTATGCAGGGGGTCAGTGCCCCAGACCACTCGCTGTTCAAGGGTCAACTGTACTCTTAGAACTTTGTGATGCCTTTTTATGAAAATAAGTTCCTAATTTCAATATTGCTAAGTGTGTCAAACTTTATGAATGGTGTTTGTGACTTAAGAACTATCTTTCCCAAAACCAACTTCATATTTCCTATATTTTTTTTTTTTTTTTTTTTTTTTTTTTTTTTTTTTGCGGTACGCGGGCCTCTCACTGTTGTGGCCTCTCCCGTTGTGGAGCACAGGCTCCGGACGCACAGGCTCAGCGGCCATGGCTCACGGGCCCAGCCACTCCGCGGCATGTGGGATCTTCCCGGACCGGGGCACGAACCCGTGTCCCCTGCATCGGCAGGCGGACTCTCAACCACTGCGCCACCAGGGAAGCCCCCCTATATTTTTATAGTCATAAAAATATTTCTCTATTTTATTTTCTACAGAACTACAAACACTAAAACCGTGGTAGTGCTGCTTTGTACATTTAGGTAAAAAATTCACTGGAGTTGATTTTTCTACACGATATGGAATAGGGATCCAATCTCGTTTTGTTCCTATATGAATACCCTATCATCCCATCACCATTTATTAAAAAGGCTATCCTTTTCCTCCCATGTTCAGCAGGACCAGCCACTACACTCTTAACCTCTCCATCTCCCTGTAAAATAAAAGTAGACTAAATCAGGGCTTCCCTGGTGGCGTAGTAGTTGAGAGTCCGCCTGCCGACGCAGGGGACACGGGTTCGTGCCCCGGTCTGGGAAGATCCCACATGCCGCGGAGCGGCTGGGCCCGTGAGCCATGGCTGCTGAGCCTGAGCGTCCGGAGCCTGTGCTCTGCAACGGGAGAGGCCACAACAGTGAGAGGCCCGCGTACCGCAAAAAAAAAAAAAAAAAAAAAGGTAGACTAAATCAGCATTCTCAATCTGAAAGATTTTGTTAAAGCCCAGATTTCTAAATCTCATCACAAACTTGGGGTGGGAGAATGGCAGATGGGCTGGAGGATCACACTAGGACCCTGGATTTATTGTAAGTTCCTTGGCTAACACATATGCAGCCAACCTGGCTCATGCCAACAGATGGACATTGTGGGGAAATCACTGGAAATGGGTTCCATGCTTCCTTCTAGCTTTAAGATCCCTTACTTTTTTACAAAGTCTCTGGGCTACTTGTTTCTTCCGTACCATTCGGGAATATGTGTAAAAGTCTTATCACAAAGAAATACAACACATATCAAATTCTAAAAACTACATGACTTTATTTATAAAATTCAACATATTGCCTACTATTGCCCATGTCCATTTAAGTATTCCTCAGTTACAGCTCTCATTTTTCAAAATAAAGATCTTTGAAAATATACTCAGGTAGAGCAAGGTATACTAAATATTTTATTAACTTGATATCCCATGGACATCAATTGCTAACACTATGGAAAAAGGGTTAATATAAAATAGTACAAAAGCATTACAGACAACAGCTTATCAATACTATCTTCATTCCATTAGTGGAATTTACTCATGTAGTTACCTTTATTCTTGAAATTATTTCATTTACAAAACGATTATTCTTTGCTATCACCTCAGCTTTCAGCTGTTTTAACTTCATTACGATGTTTTCTTCTGACATTTCAGTAAAGGGCACTTGCTTCACCTTGGATAAAAACTCTTGAATAATTTTTTCACCTTGCTGAAAAACATGTGAACATTTCATTAGTCTTTAAAATGACTTTTCTAAAAGTCACATTAAATAGTAATGAATTGCCCCATTATAATTTCAATCTAAACACTCCACCCAATATTCAAACAACATTCTTTAAGTTTTAAGTGTGCATCATCTAGAATTTATAGCAAAGGCCTTAGTTGACTGTATTTCTTCATAGCAAGTCATTAAAAGGATATTTATAAATATATTTTCAGCTGCTAATGCCAAAGAAACTGAATATTTTAGTAGTTCCCAAATCCCTCAGCTTTTATAACTGATACATAAACTTAACCTTCTGGGGGAAAAAGAACTCAAGGTTTACAAACACTATAAGGCATAAACAGTCACTGAAAATTTAATACTCATACATACATGGGATGTTTCTTCTTTGTTTATTTTACTGCCTAGTTATTGCCATTCTAAAGAACATGGTTATTACTTGCTATGTGACCCGTGGGCTAATTCCTTAACACACATTCCTCATCCGTAAAATGGGGACAATAATATTACCAACCACACAGGGCTGTTGTGAGAATTAAAGAGTTAAAGAGTACAAAGTGCTAAGAACAGTGCCTGACAAAGGATATAATGTTTATTACTGCATGTGAAGCTGAACTGAAAAGTCTGCTTTTTACCAGGGAGCCAGTTAGTAATATGTACCTTAGAGGTGAAAGGTAGATAATCCAAATGATAAGATAGAAAAGAAACACATCTCTATTAAATAACAAGTGCCTCTTTTTCCCAAAAAATAAAATCGAGTAACATCGATAATTCTGTTTTATGTCTCCCTTAGCTTAAAATTTTTAAAAAATTCATTGTAATTAATAATATCAATAGTATATGACTTCTATTCTAATTAGGAATTATTTACACAAAGGAGCCTACCTAATCCTGGATCATGGATAGCTGTGGGGCTGATACCAAGACCGTTTCATATCCAGGATGGCAACCTTCCCTACTTAAAACTATTAACAAGTTATAATACATATCTCCTGCTTGTATAGGTACAACAGATAAAACCTTATCTTTTAAGCCCCCAAACCATACACATCATCTATTATTGTAACATCATCTATCCTTCAAGCAAGAACAACAAAAAATTCACCAGGTAAAAGCTAAAAATGTGGGCTTCCCTGGTGGCACAGTGGTTGAGAGTCCGCCTGCCGATGCAGGGGACACGGGTTGGTGCCCCGGTCCGGGAAGATCCCACATGCCGCGGAGCGGCTAGGCCCACGAGCCGTGGCCGCTGAGCCTGCGCATCCGGAGCCTGTGCTCCGCAACGGGAGAGGCCACAACAGTGAGAGGCCCGCGTACCACAAAAAAAATAAAAAAAAATAAAAAAATTTTTAAAAAGCTAACAATGTGACAAGAGGTTGTCACAATGCATAATCACAGTAAGTGCTGCCAGGACCTAGATGTAAATTAAGATTCTTTTATTTTCGTTATTACAGAAAACTAATAATCCTTTGATTTTTAAAAAATCCACTGGGCATATGCTTATACCTTTCTGTGTGAACATCTAAATTTCACCCACCACTCAGAAGGCCTAACTTAAGATCCACTGCTCCCACAAGAACTGAAACATCCTGCCCACAGAGAGCTTTCCTGAGTAAACATTTGTCATAATTCTCTATGACATGCTCACTATTACTACCTGCCCAACTAGTTTCTAAACAACTGGAGGGAAGGAACTGTGTTCATTTCTTCATCATCTTAGCTAAGCACCGAGTAAATATGTAATTTAACTGAACTCGATCTATTTGTTTACAAGTAATCAAAGATGTGCATGGACCTCTATAACTCCTTTGAATTATGTATTTTAACCTACACTAATATTCCTATCTTCCTACTTTTGAAATCTGGTACTTGAAATGCTATCTTTCAATTGTGCAGATGTGTGCCGTGGTGAAACCAAAATGATACAGATGGATTCTTTACCGTGCAAAGAAATGTAAGTGGAAACCAATAATGAATGTTCAATAAGTAAACATTAGAATCATACAGGAAAAAAATAACTACAAAAATAATTTGACAAACCTCTCTTTCCAGATAGCACCTCTTTGCTGCTGGTTCCATTTCATCACATTCCTGTGGCTTCCCAATATTCTGAAACTCCTCTAGTTCCAGGGCTTTTTGTTTAGCACACTCTATTACATGCCTGGGGAAATTAGCAAGCTCAGCAACGTGAATCCCAAAACTCTGATCACAGACACCTGTAAGAAATTTGAGGCGTGTGAGGGGCAGGGTAGGAAGAGACAGCAATTTATGCAAATAGAACTTACTTTCTCACTTTGTCATTAGGAAACTTAACTTTGTATTATTTCAAATACGTAAGCCAAATGTTTCAGAGTAACTTAAGGAAATTTTAACTAAGCCTCCAGTGAAAAGTGGTTATGACTTGGCACACAGTGCTATATTTTATCCTCGACAAATGTAGTAGGAAAAATAAAAATGGCAGAGAAAAGCCTTGACAGATAGTCCTCAAAAGCCTAGACAAATATCTGAATCGGAAGAAAAATTAATCAACACAATATCTCTGAGGTTTTCTCATTTCATAAGGGAGGAACTAAAGAACTGTGGAAAAAAAAAGATAAATGTAAAGTGTCACAATTAGGAGGAGTATTTAATTCAAAATGTATTTCAAATGACAATGAAATTTTTGACCCAAATCTAGTCTAGTAAATTTTTAGACTAGGTATGTTAACTTCACCCACATTTGCAGAAAATAAACTGACTTAAGACATTCCTTCCAAATGTTAAATACCAGTGATGTTCACAGTGTCATCATGGAGCTCCCATTTTTGCCTCAACCGTAAATTTTCCTTTAGCCTAGTTATATATCCCATAAATTCTGGAGCTGGATATTCTGCACAGCTTAGAGAAACAAAAATAAAATAGAAGCAAGTGTTTGATAAACATCCAAGGAGGATGTTTAGTAAAGGAGGAACCTGTTCCTATCGTCTCCAAATTTCACCTGGTCTTTTTTAATACTTTGAATCCATTTCTTTTGTCTTTCTTTTTTTTTTTTTGCGGTACGCGGGCCTCTCACTGCTGTGGCCTCTCCCGCCGCGGAGCAGAGGCTCCAGACGCGCAGGCTCAGCGGCCATGACTCAAAGGCCTAGCCGCTCCGCGGCATGTGGGATCCTCCCGGACCAGGGCACAAACCCGTGTCCCCTGCATCGGCAGGCGGACTCCCAACCACTGCGCCACCAGGGAAGCCCTGAACCCATTTCTTTCTCACACAAAACACCTTTTAAAAGCAAAACCTCAACTTCATGCTAAATGCCATGTCCAACCAAGAGTATCTATATTCTCTATCAACAACAATGCAAACAGTAACTCAGTAGGATTCCTAAGAAGCATAAGCAACAAAGAATCAAAAATAATCTCATTTATGTGCAACCAACTGATGCAGAAAAATGCATTCATGGAAAATCAGAGAGCCATCTGAAAAAGCTATTCCGATGACTGGTGAAATGTTAAAGCAATAAAAACTTTACAGTATGTTAATCTCATCAACGCAGTCATCTGATTAGCTGCCAGGTCCACTAATGACAAACTTTTCTCAAAGGATGAATGCCAACAAATAAGTCATTCCTTACCTGATAACTACTAACAATTTCAAGGTTTCTGGAGACCCCAGCTTTAAATGAACCTGTTATATAACACATTCTTAAAAATATAATCAGATGATTATGACAGTTTATTAAACAGTAACAGCTAGAGCCTCAGAACTTCAAAGCTTATTGTTACTATCAAGTAGCTAATTTGACAAGAAAACATGCTGCCATGGGAGGTAGAACAAAACCCCTGTGACGATGTTCAAAAGTGCAGATCAGTCTTTCTGTGACCTTTTTAAAATGAGTGGTTCTACCATGACACATAGAAATATAGATAACATACCACGTCCCTGTCCCCAGTCTGTAAATTAAGAGGTAAATGTGTTCTGTAAAAACATCAATAATTCATCCTAATGCAGAATAAGGCAATTACTAATGATTCCAAGGATAGGAACACGGAATTTACAGTACACCAGTGGTATGTACTCACCTTTCTTCACCTGATAAAGCATAGTTAAGGTCTCTTCAGTAGTTAGTGCTGTGACATGTAGATTATTAACAGTTGGTATCTGACTGGCCAAGGCAGTAAGTTCATGAAAATGGGTTGCAAACATGCAAAAAGCACAGATCCTTGTTGCAATGTACTCTGATATAGCCCACGCTAACCCAAATCCGTCATAGGTAGAGGTTCCTCTTCCCAATTCATCTATGATTATTAAAGAATCTTTGGTTGCAGACCTGAAACACATAATTATATGAAAATTTCCCATGATATAGCATGTGGTAATGCAAACAACAAAATTAAGGCAATACAATGGGAAAGATGTGCCACAAATGTAACAGATTAATTATCTTGATATATACAAAAATTCAATAAGGTCAATGAAAAGCACTAAAACTTCAGTAAGAAAATGGGCATGGACATGAACAAACAACTGACATAAGAGGAAACAAATGGTGAATAAATATTTTTTAAATTACCAATCTCATTAGCTGTAATCTAAGAATTTCCAAATAAAGCAGCTATCATTCATTTCTTAACAATCAAATCAGTCAAGATTAAAAAAAATAATACCACAAGAAGATGGGACAAGGGTGTGGTGACACGAGCACTCGCATACACGGCTGGCGGTCACGTGAATCTGTGTGCCTGCCACAGCCCTACTAGCACCAGATATTAGCATTTTATTTTCTCTTTAACCAAATGAAAGGAGGGGAACTTTTTTTTAATTAGAGAATTTGACAGTTCTTCATGTGCTTATTGGTCATTTCTTTCTTTCTCCATGAAATGCCACTGACACCTTTTGCTTATTTAATTTTTAAAGTTACGCATATTAACTTATTGACTAATTACTGAACATTTGTATCGCTTCTATAATTCCCCACAAACAATAATCAAAGCATAATTTATTAAGGATCTACTATATGCAAAGTACTTTAGAAGACTCCAAGAAATAGAAGGCATAGCCTCCCTGTCTTCAAAGAAGCTCCTAAAAATGAAATAAGGACAAGAGATTTCATAAACTCTAAAATTAAAAGCTAATAAATTACAGGCATGTCAAAGAGTTCGAAGAAACACCCATGACCTTAGGCACATGTGACAAGGAAAGTCATCAGAGAAGTAGAATTTCTGTCATTATGGGCCTGTAAAGATTAGAAAGGACTTGGGTAAACAGCAGGGAAGGACCATTCCAGGTAGTGTGAACAGCATAAGCAAAAGCATGGCAGTGGGGAGATTCATAAGGTGAACAACTACCAGAAACCTTAAGAAGACAACATTAAAAATCAAAGAAGCTTTCCACAACTATCGCCAGTCACCCTTTTAAGATAATATAAAGTGCATAAAGCTCACAGGAAAACTATTAAACTAGATAAAAGATCACAGATGTTTTATAGATGAACCTGCAAATTTACTTTTCAAAGGACAGAGACATCCATTTCTATTTTCAGGAGACTGGGAAATGAACTCACCTGAGAATAGAAGCAGTTTCTAACATTTCAGCCATGAATGTGGAGACTCCTTTCAACTGACTGTCACCAGCCCCTACCCGGGCCAAGATGCAGTCCACGATGGACACTTCTGCTGACTCACATGGCACAAAACACCCAATCTGGGCCATGAGAACTACCACCCCAGTCTGGCGAATATATGTTGATTTACCTCCCATGTTGGGACCTACAAAACATGGTATCAACAAGCAAGATTATTAACTTATTTTTGCTACTAATAAATTGAACATTACTCCTAAATTGCACATCGGTGACTAATTACCTAGGTCATGTGCTATGACATACAAGAAGCAGACCACGGGCTGCCCAAAGGCATGAACAGAGTTCCTGCCTTATACTAGTCCCTGAAACAATGCTATTTTCTCTTCAGACAAGCCTATGCTATGCCCTTAAGAGGACCCATGAAAAATATATCTTACCTATAATTTGACTATGATCTAGAAAGAACATACAGACCACTTCCCCACAGCTCACAAAGCTGCCTGCAGGATAATTTTATGACATTCAGAAAACAGTACAGGCCTAACTGATTAATTAACTAAACACTATAATTCATTAATAAATGCATCTATCAGAGAATGAATCAGTATGATCAAATCCTTCAAATCAAGTAAATTCCACACTAAAACCCAAAGACATGACCCTACTTTTGGAAAATGTGCCATTTACCAGCTAATGGTGTTAGATTATATGAACAACTTGAAAATCCTTTTGGGGAAATAAAATACAATCACTGACTGTTTCCCAAACACATTTGCCCAAAGACTCCTATCACCCCTGCACCCTAACACTTTTATTTTCTAGAATCTCGTTAAGATCTCTCAAAACCCTTTAGTTTGAGACAAGCTACCTTAGTCTATATACAAGTCTACTTTTTTCGAGTTTCACATGAATATAGTATCATGTCTTTTAAAGAATTGCTACCCTAAGCTGAGGTCATTCCAGCATCTAATTCTGCCTGACTTTCAATGACCTCACTATTGAAAGGTTTGGCCCAAAGGTAAGCTTGGAGGATGAAGAGATGTTCATTTTTAAATGCACTGAACCCCTGGAACAGGGGTTTCATTCTGTTCACATATATTCATTCATTCATTCATTCATATATTATTAATAAACTACTAACTAGAATGAACAACGTTCTTTTTCTAACATCAAGGACTAGGATTTTCTTCATCAACTTAAAATATATTAAACATTACCCGCAAAAAGCCCATAAACTAGGTTTTTTTACCAGTAATGATGTGGAACACCTGTTTATCTTTTTCAAAGTGAACATCATTAGGAATAAATGCAACTTCATCTTGAACTTCAACACAAGCATGTCTGGATGCTTTCAGTATAATTCTCCCTTGTCCTTTCTCCAAAATGACCGGCCGTACATATGGAACAGGTGCTCCATTGGACACGTGAGCAAAGCTAACAACAGCATCTAGCTGAGCTAACACATCATTTAGTGTCTGCATCGGTTCTACATAGCCTATATAAAAACAGAAAAGGTACACAGGAATATTGGATAAGAAAAAATACATATAAGCAGCTGTAAGAATAAATTCAACCCTCCTCCATTTGGGAATTCAAAAACCATTTCCTAACTTATATAATTTTTAAAAACTAACCGAGGTTTGCCATAACTAAACATGAAAGGAACACCTAAAACTTAACATGAGGTTAAAATGTGTTGTCACATTTTCCCTTACTATGAACAGATTTCAAAAATAGAGTATGATGCCCTCCCTTACCAAGATCCATTAAAATATAAAAGTGCATGGATGCTTGGACTTCCCTGGTGGTGCAGTGGTTAAGAAATGGCCTGCCAATGCCGGGACACCATTCAGTCCCTGGTCCAGGAAGATCCCACATGCTGCAGAGCAACTAAGCCCATGTTCCACAACTACTAAAGGCGGCGTGCCTAGAGCCCGTGCTCCGCAACAAAAGAAGCCACCACAACGAGAAGGCTGCACACTGCAACGAAGAGTAGCCCCCAGCTCACGGCAACTAGAGAAACCCACACGCAGCAAAAGTTAACATCACCAATGATACGGCAAAAGACATCATGTGCCCCTTAATATGAATCCACAGACAACAGTAACGTCTGCGTATTCCAGACAAAACTGTATCACCTGAAAACAATCATGAGGAAACATCAGACAAACTCAAACTGAGAAATGTTCTACAAAACAAATGGCCTGTTCTCAAAAAAAAAAAAAAAAATGTGCATAGCTGCTTATGTAAGGAAATGAGGTAGAGGTTAAAAAAAAAAACTAACAAGAAAAAGCTTCTATGGAAAAGCTTTCATGATACATTGATAAGGTAAGAAAAGCAGGGTGCAGTGATATGTGAGGCACAATTCTAAATTTTAAGAGTCTGAAACCAGGATGGCATTTCACAATTATCCTAAGAAACGTGCAAACACTAGGTAATAAGATATAATGTGACTGTCGAGATTGTTACTTGAGGTTTTTCTCCCATGCAGTTAAATTTTAGCATAAATTCAGTTCCATAACTGTCTCTTAAAACACTTTCAACAAGATTCCACTCTGCTAGAGCAGTAAAACTAAAAGCTATTACATACATTAAACAGTCCCTGACACATGCTAGGCAAAGCATGATTAGGCAATAAAAATGGTCAAAATTTTCAGGATAGATTCTAAAATTTTAATAGGTTGGAGGGTCTGGTTTAACAGACACATGGCTCACACGGAACTATCACATGGACATCAATGTGTCAAAAGCTTCAAAAGACAATCAAGAGAACACTGTTTAGTTTTAGAAAAATACAACATTATGAGTTTAATCAAATGGCAGAAAATCTGACTAATCTCTGATTCCCTTGTTCCTCATAAAAGTGATAAAATATTTTTAGAAAATAAAAATTAACTTATGAATTTAAACCACTTTTAAATTTATTCCTGTTTTACCTAACATATTAAAAAGGGGGGGGAGGGGGAGAGTTCATCATACTACCCTACCATATAGCAATAGGAACCTGTGAGAATTACTTAAATATTAGTGGAGTACTTTCATAATTACTTTAACTCATAAAATTTCTAACATACCAACAAGAACAGGTTTATAATAAAAGAAAACCAAAAGCCTCTTAATCAAGAGTCTATATTTGGTATCTCACAACACCTGGCTCTTCACAGCATCACCTTTTCTGGTTTAAGAGCAAGATAAATTACAAAAATGATCTATTACATTTTTAATAAACATAGTTTATAATGTGTGTATTAGACCAAGAAGAGGTTTCATTTAAATTCAAGGTGAATCCAAATACAAAACCTTCAATTTAAATGTTAAAATCTAGCAGCTTTAACCTACTAGGTATTTAATGAATATTAGTTAATATTATTTTGGGGGAAGACTCCCAGTTTGAATATATGTAGTGTTTTTTAGGGTCCTTACAAATGCAATCTAGGCTAGGAACATAATTCAACTAGAAGATTACCATGCTACAGCAATCTGATACCACCAATCAAAAATGTAATCTTTACAAATCTCATTCATCTCAACACAAATATATAAAGTATAGTAAAACCCTTTAAAAGTTTTGTTTCTTTCTGATTTACTATAAAAATTCATAATAGTAAAACAATTTACAGAATTATACATGCTTATACTTTTTAAATAACTTACTACCCCTAAATAATCCAGCACACATAACCTGAGAACAAGGACATCTTCCTACTTAATCACTATGCACACCCAAGAAATGTGACACCAATATCATATTATCTCATATTAAACTTTGTCAATTTGTCCCAATAGTGTCCTTTATAGCTAGTCCCCAATTCCAAACCCTAGTACTGGATCCAATCAAGGATCATCCTCTGCCTTTGACTGTTCTGTCACTTTAAGTATCCTTTAATCTGGAACAGAACCTGCCGGTTCCTTCTTTGCTTCCATGACACTGACATTTTTAAAGAGTGCAGGCCTTAAAAAGTGTGTCCCACAATCTAAATTTATCCAATTCTTTTTCTTCTTGTTACTATTCAGGTTAAACATTTTTTTTCTTTTTTCTTTTTTTTTGCGGTACGCGGGCCTCTCACTGTTGTGGCCTCTCCTGTTGCGGAGCACAGGCTCTGGACGCGCAGGCTCCGCGGCATGTGGGATCTTCCCGGACCAGGGCACGAACCTGTGTCCCCTGCATCGGCAGGCGGACTCTCAACCACTGCACCACCGAGGAAGCCCCAGGTTAAACATTTTTTTCAAGACTACTACAGGTATACCTTGGAGATATTGCAGGTTCAGTTCCAGACCACCGCAATAAAGGGAATATCACAATAAAGCAACACACAAATGTTCTGGTTTCACAGTGCACATAAAAGTTACATTTACACTATACTGTAGTCTATAAGTGTGCAATAACAAAAAAAAGTATATACCTTAAATTAAAAAATACTTTATTGCTAAAAAATGCTAACCATCATTTGACAAGGTAGGGTTGCCACAAACCTTCAACATTTAATGTATTGGTTCTATTAAATTTACCTGAAGAAATATTGACAATTTCCTTAACAATGGCATCCTGGGCTTCCTCATATTCGGTTTTATTTTTGGTATACTCTTCATTGAGAGAAGTCAATTTACTGCAAATCAAGATAATGGTATTATTAAAAATATTAAAACATCTACTGGAGATAATGTGCACTATATAAAATATATCCAGAGTATTATCCTATAAAGCATCAAAACAATTAAAATCGAAATATCAGTAGAAAATGGGCAACTCATTAGGGGCGGATGTGGCTGGAATTCAGTGTATTAACATTTATGCTGTTTGGAATGGCCCAATGGCACCAATAGTATTCTTGCTATAACAATTATTCCCTTGAGTAAAATTCTGGTCTGTGACCTTTTCTAAAATATTTAAATGGAACCTAAAAAATAAAACAAATGAATGTATACAGCAAAACAGAAACAGACACAGATATAGAAAACAAACTAGTGGTTACCAGTGGGGAGAGGGGGAAATTAGGGATATAGGATTAAGAGATAGAAACTATGTATAAAATAGATAAGGCAACAAGGATATATTGTACAGCACAAGGAATTATAGCCATTATCTCATAATAACTTTTAATGGAGTATAAACTATAAAAATACTGAATCACTATGCTGTATTCCTGAAACTAATAAAATATTGTAAATCAGCTATACTTTGATTAAAAAATAAATAACACACACCCCCACACACAGTTTCTCTCATTACTGTAGGAAACGGTCTTTGATACTGAAAGTTGTCGAAGTAAGGTAAATGTTTTGAAAACAATCTTACTGAGCAATTTGAAGAGTAAATGAAAATTAAAGGTTGAAATAAAAATTGCTGAAGATGAGAATAGAGAAAAAATATTCACTGGTATCAAAGGAAGGGAATGAAATTAAAAACAAAAAGACAAGAGGAGGGGGTCACAGAGGATACAAGAAAGAGGGGGAAGTACTTATCAGAAGGAAGGCGGTATTAGTCAATCAAGGCAATAATTGTGAACATGATGGAACCAGCGAATGCTATAACATGCATATACAGCTTGAGAACAGTACATTGGCACAAAAAGACTATGAAACAGGCAACTGGAAAGAATTAAAGGAAGAAAAGAAAGAAGCAAAGACATTATAAAAGTGAGACTGCTATGTGACGGGGAGAGCTGACAGACAGAAAAGAAAAGGTGGGCAGGAATCAGATTGTACGGGTTATGGTAAAGATTTAAAATTTTTCTGGATGACAGACACTGGAGGTTTTTAAGAAGGACAATTATATGATCTCAGAGTCAGATCCACAGCAAGCAATCTGTTGACAACAAGCAATGAATGAATGAACGAATGAATTTTTCACAACTTTTGGAACCACTGTGGTCAGTTCAACCTCTCTATATATTTTGGCTTAGGTAAGACTGAACTTTTGAGGTGTTATAATTATCTTCCAGTCACCCATTGGTTAATTATAACATATATAAATTTCTTGAATCAGGGATATAGTGTGATTGAGAAACAGCAACTAATAAATTTGGCAACAGAAGATCCAGGTTAGAGTATCTATTGTTACTAGCTGTCCAATCCTGGGGAACTGGAGTTTCAGTTTCTCCATCTAAAAAGTGAGAGAACTTTAACCTGTCCTGTTTATCTCAGAGAGCTGTTATGAGAAACAAACTAAACAGACTATTTTCATTACTAGGTTGTCTGAACACCTAGAATAATGTCTACATGTAACAGACACTCAAAACACTTACTAAATAAATGGAAAGAGGATCATATATACAAAAGTTAGCTGTAAATACTAAGAATATTCAGGAGGGTGGGAGTAAGGCTGGCCATAAGTTCTAGAACATTACAGAAGAGAAAGGATAAATGCCCTCACTCTACCAGTCACAGAAGATTTATTTTTAAATAATTCTTTTTTCACCCATGAATAATCTGCCTCAGGAACTTCCTAACATCAGCAAGAGAAAAGGCAGAAAAAAACTGGTAAGGTTTTTTACAACATGGAACACTTTTTTTTTTTTTTTTAAAAAGCTGTAGTCTAATGAATGGCCTTATTAAGGCTGGTAGACATCTCCCTAAACTAAATGATACAACCAACTGATATACCAGAAGAATTTAATGATCAAGGATAACAAAGTTTTCTTAGAAAAAATAAATGTGAAAATAACTAACAGAGATATGAAGGGGAACTAACTGTAATAGATATGGAAACATAAAATAAATGTAATACAATGTATTTCATACTGATAAAAGGATGGTAAGAGACATACATGAAAAAATAATCTTAAAAATAGACCCAAAGTGCCATTTCAATGAGGAAAAAATGAATTATTTAACAAGTGGTATTGGGATATCTGACCAACCTCTTGTAAGGGAAAAAAAGCTTCAATCTTATCTTATGCCTTATATTAACAATAAATACGGTAAAACTTCCTTACCATAGAACATTCACATTTCATCAGAGAATAGTTTCATGGGACTAGTAAAGACTTAATTTAACATAGGCTTACAAACCTGTTCGTAAATTTAACACCATTCTTCTGGATATCTACTGTACTGAAATTTTTATTATTACGAAGGACTTTTTCTTCCTTGCATGTTACGCGAAAATAATATCCAAATTGTGTGTTGGAATCCAGTTTAATCTGTTTGCCAGGATCCAAGCCTTCATGATCAGGAAAAAAAAGAAAAAGTATGTCATAGATATCTACAGCCATTTTCAATGTAAGTGTTTAAAACACTTAAATCTAAATAGTGAAAAATACACTTTTATTACATGACAGCATACTGGAAATTATTAATATTCTCCAACTGGGAAAGATGCACATCCTACTTCACTTACTTCACTCAAAAAACTACATGAAAATACTTAAACCCCCTTATTAATGTTAGCTTCTGATGCGGAGGCCTTTCTAGGTAAACCCAACCAAGGCTGCAGAGCACCAGCAGTGGGTAACACACACTGTTCTAAGATGCTGTGGGCATGAGGGTAGATAAGAAATGGTCACTGTCCTTGAGGAGTTCTGCTGAGGGTTCTTTAGTTAACCAAAGCATTTCTCTGGAACTAATATAGAGTATAATTAAAGAAAACAAATATACTTTCCAAACAAAAACTTGAGACTCTGACAATGAAGCCCTAGAAAAACTAGGACATATACTTCGTGCTTATACAAGCTTCACAAAACAAGCAATGACCAATCAGCTAGACTTTACGCACCTAAGATTTGAGTTTTTATGTTTGTCCTGTCCTCATAATCTCATTCATCATTGTGATCTTTAGACCCCAAACCAGAAGAGAGAGAGATTATCTACAAATTTATTTGCTAAAGCATGACTATGGAATGTTAGAAGCAGCAAACAACTAAAGACAGACCTCACTTGACCAGAGAGGAAAGAGACATAGAGAGAACATGGAGAGATCTATGAAATGAGGAGGGTAAATTTCAATATCCTTCAAGGCAAAGATTCTTAAATCTAGGATCTAGTTCATATAAGGACTCTCCAAGGAAACTATTTGTAAAAATTTTTATATATGTTGGTATGGGCATATACAAGAGTATTGCTGCTCTGAGGGGTCTTCTACTATGCTAAGATTTATTTGTTCAACATACATGTGAGAGATGCTCAGAACAAAGAGGTTTATAAATTCAGAGCAAAAGAGAACAAAACAGTGTGAGACTAATTAGGGAACTGATAATCCAGGGAATTTAAATCTAATAATTTTTTTTAAGTTGATATTAATGAAGTGCTTGGGAACCCCAAAGCCAAATCAATGAACTATTCCTAGTAGAATTAGGCTTATAGAGGAGGTAACATTTAAAACAGGTCTTATTTAAAAGACACGATGCAAGGGCATGTAGGGTGATTTATCTGGCAGGAACATGGGATTAGGGAAATTAGTAAGAGAAGAATCTGAAGGGGAGGCCAGGCTCCAGATGTAAAGAACCCTGTATGTAGACTTTATGTGACTGTAATTTTATTCAGTAGAAAAGGGGGCTGGCACTTTAAACAAGGAAGTGGCATGATCAATTGTGTCTTCTAGGAAAGCAATTCTGGCTCCAGTATGGATACTATGTAGACAAAAGAGTTATTCAAATCTCCAAGAACCCATTCTTACCTAGTTCTCTAGCTGCACTTATTAATGTTGACTGCATCTTCTTTTCTAAGTCATCCATTATTTCTCTTAATTCACTCAAGTTAGGATCAAATGAAGGTTTTACAAGGAATTCATGGTTTTCCACCTAGAGACAGAACAAAGAGTAGCTAAATTTTATCAATGATGGGTAAAGATGGAAGTCATGAAAGTATTTCGCTTAATTTAAAATTCACTAATGTTTTGAGTTAAATGATTCACTATCCATAGTTACTCAGTCACACTATAAGGAGTTTCTATATATTAACAGATATAAAGAGTTCTGTTTATTAGGAGCTTAGATCTCTGGATATAGAAAAATTATTCATAGAAACATAGTGCTGATGATAATTTTGTCCCTAACAGTATTCATTATTTTTATTTATATTTTTCCCTAAGCAATATTTAAAGACTGTAACAGAATATGTAGTTTTTGCCCAAATCAAGGATCCATCTTAGGAATCTCGAAAAGTTAGCTCTTGAAATCCCTTTTTGAAACAAAATGACTAAAACTTGAACAGACAAATTATGAAAGAATATTTTTTAAAAAGAATGAATCCTATCCTTATAGACATTAAGAACTATTGAAAAGACCTAATTTTATGTAAAAATATAAGAGTCAGTTTTCTAAAACAAGATTTTTAAAACTTCAGTAAGTGAGATTGATATAAATTCCTCCCAATTACTATTCACTTAATCAGAGCACACCTTCTTCACATACCAAAATTGAACACCACAATAGGGAAATAAAATCACAATACAGAAAGCTAGCAAAATAAGAGAATAAAACGTTAATCAAATAACTTTCTCAATTTAAACCAACAAAAGATTTAATTATATAATACACTAAAATTTCAAATAAACCTAATTTTTTAAAAGGCAAAAGATTTGTAAAAATAGCTTTGCAAAATATAAAAATGTAAAGGTTGACATTTTCTTTTATAAAACGGCACTTGTTTGCATGTATGAGAAAAACATCAAGTCATTAAATGGGCAGACATAAAAACACACAACTCACAGATGAGAAAATAAGTAGTAAACTAAAGCCACAGAAAACTGCTAAAGCTCCATAATAATAAAACACATGAATATTTAAGCAACCTTAAGATATTATTCTATAGCTTTTTTTTTTTTTGCGGTACGCGGGCCTCTCACTGTTGTGGCCTCTCCCGTTGTGGAGCACAGGCTCCGGACGCGCAGGCTCAGAGGCCACGGCTCACGGGCCCAGCCACTCCGCGGCATGTGGGATCTTCCCAGACCGGGGCACGAACCCATGTCCCCTGCATCGGCAGGCGGACTCTCAACCACTGTGCCACCAGAGAAGCCTATAGCTGTTTTTTTTAAGGAAAAAGAAAAACCCTATCATCAAATACTAATGAGGCTATAGTGAAATTAGTATACTCATTCATTTCTGGTGAGAATCTAAGTTGTTATAACCTTTAAAAAAGAAAAAGCAATATGAGACAAGACTCAGAGATATTTGTTATACTCTGACATAGCAATTCTACTCCTGGGAATTCAATCTAAGGAAATAATGCAACAGAAGCAAACAACACAGGGATGAATAAAATATCTACAGATTTATCTGTTACAACAAGACCTGGAAATAACAGAACATCACAATATTTGCACAATCGTACATCACTAGAATATTATACAGTTATTTAAACAAACAATGAAGATGATCTAGAAACAAGGACCAAGACTTATGATAATCCAAGGAAAAAAATAGTACTACAATGGTGGATTGACAGTGTTATAGAACTGCCTTCTTCCAATGAAACTTAAAGAGAAGTGAGGCTGAGCCAGGCTTAGTTCCCATCCTCACTCCCACCTTCCAGAAATCCTCTGGTGAGTCAACAAAACCCAGAGAAATCTCACTAAAAATCCCAACCTGGAGAGTAGAAAGTTGAGGGGTGCCCTTACATTTTCCTTCCGCAGATGGGGGAATACTATTCTGAAAATGCTGCTGGGAGACCCCAGTGAAGCAAGGGAAAGTGATGACTGAGCTCTAACTTAGTAAACACTCTTAGGTCACACACCAAATGGAGTATCCTTCACTAATGCCTTACTCCTCCCAAACAATGGATAAGAAAACATACCACCCAACTAAGTGTTCTAACCTAGAACTGAGGTATTCTAACAAACACAACATAATGACCTCTACGAGTTGTCTTTCAGATTATCACCCACCTAGCTCCAGAAACACACACACCCACTACACCAGACTACACAAAGGAAATGGAACAAAATAAACCCAGGCTTAGAACTCCAAAATGGGATAATGAAATCAAGAAGCAAGATAAAAAGAATAAGGAAGGGAAGTTAGATCCTAGCAATATCATTAAAATACAAATAAATACAACATAACAAAGAAGAGGAGAGATACTGTTGAATCAAATTACCTGTACTGACATAGTAGAAAAGACTTGATATAATCAGAGAGAATTCACATGAAAGAGATTAAAGTAATTAGAGAGGAGAAAGTAAGTATGGAAGATACTAGAAATCTTCAAAAACAAAAGCAAAAACTCCACTATCCTAGAAATACTAGATAAAATATTATAAGCACTTTTTCAAATAAGTGTGTAGTTGAGTTAGGGAAAACTATGTCTGAGCTCCTGCAAAGTGGAGAGTCCCCAGCATAGAGCAAGACTGGGGGACCATGTTAAAAACCTACCTCATGAGATATGGTAACAATTAGGGAAATGTGCCCCTATCAGCCTGGGCCCCTGGAAAAGGGAAGGCGGGGGCAGAATCTCCTCTCTGACAATGTGTGACTAAAAGCCAGCCTTTACTATATATAAAATAGATAACTAATAAGAACCTACTGTCTAGCACAGGAAACTCTACTCAGTACTCTGTAATGACCTATATGGGAAAAGAATCTAACAAAGAGTGGATATACGTATATGTATAATTGATTCACTTTGCTGTACAGCAGAAACTAACATGACACTGGAAATCAACTATACTCCAATAAAAATTAATTTTAAATAAATAAAAGTCTGCCTTCACTGGAGTTGGGATTTCAAATGTCTGCTGTATGTCTTAGCAGTGAAAAAGGCTGCTGGGTATGGCCATTTCTATTATCCCCTCTTTCTACAGTGACAGAACTGACAATTTTTCATGAGACACGTAGCTACTAAGAACAAAGACTACATTTTCCAGCTTTGCTTGCAGCTGGTGTGGGCATGTAACTAAATTCTGACCAACAGAGTGTGAGCAGGAATGATGTGTACCATTTCCAGAATGTGTCCTCCTCTTCCCCTTTAGTCCTCTTCCATTGGCTGGAATAAAGATAAGGTAGTAAGCCATCCTGGACCTTGAAGATGAAGGCAACACCCTAAGGATGCTAGAGAAGTAAAGGGGAGACAGGGTGCAGAGACAGTGGGGCTGCCCTGCCAGCCCTGTGCTGCTATGCCCACACTGTCGTGATAGAAAATGAAACCCCTATTCCTGTTTAAGCCACTGTTATCGATTTGAGGTTTCTTTTTCAACAGCTAAATCTTTGCCCTAACAAATGTAGAAAGCTACAGGCTGAGAAATAAATGTGTTATTGGGTTAATTACATTTGTAGGGTATAAGGCAAAAGCAAATTTTATCTGAGAGGATATATGATTTGCCTGTATGATTTGCACTGAAGGAACCCAGATAAATGAGAATTCATAATCTAAATATACATAACAGACAAGGAAACAAGCCACCACGAGTAAGAGAGTCAAAAAAAAAAAAACAAAACAAAAAATGGTAAGACTCAGCAGAAAGAAGGAACAGATTTAAATGCAAGAAATTTTCAAGATGGAATATTAAGAATGGGAATGGAACACCTGAGCAAAGAACAAGCTACTACTAAAAAAAAAAAAAAAAAAAAAGACTAGGCAGACTTAGAAATGAACCAAACAACTTCTATAAATGAAATATATAATCATTAAAAAAAAACAAAACCCGGGCTTCCCTGGTGGGGCAGTGGTTAAGAATCTGCCTGCCAATGTAGGGGATATAGGTTCGAGCCCTGGCCCAGGAACATCCCACATGCCGCGGAGCAACTAAGCCCATGGGCCACAACTACTGAGCCTGTGCTCTAGAGCCTGCACCACAACTACTGAGCCAACGTGCTGCAACTACTGAAGCCCACCCGCCTAGAGCCCGTGCTCTGCAACAAGAGAAGCCACCACAATGAGAAGCCTGTGCACCACACGAAGAGTAGCCCCTGCTCGCCACAACTAGAGAAAGTCCACACGCAGCAACGAAGACCCAACATAGCCAAAAATAAATATAAATAAAATAAATTTATTTTTAAAAACCCAATGGGATTGTTAAACAACATATTAGAGCTGAAGAATGAGACCATCTGAAATAATCACAAAGAGAGAAGCACAGACACGTGGCAGAAAAAGAATGCAAAAGTCTGACACATGTCTAATCATAGCTTTAGAAAAAAAGAGTAAACACAACAGTCAAAGAGATAATGACTAATAATTTTCCAGAACTAATAAAAGACATGAATTCTCTGATTAAGAAAACACAGCAAATCCAAATAGGAAAAATAAAAAAGAAATCCACTTTTGGGCCCAGTGTAGTAAAAGGAACCAATATCTGGGATCAAAACTTGTAAACAATAATAGTGCAAGCCAGTAGACAATGCAACACAATCTTACAGGTACTAAGGAAAAGTAGCTGTCAATGTGGAATTGTACACTCAGATAAAATATCCTTCAAGAACAAGGGTGACACCAAGCAGGGGTTCGGGGGTGGGATGAATTGGGAGATTGGGATCGACATATATATACTAATACGTATAAAATAGATAGCTAATAAGAACCTGCTGTATAGCACAGGGAATTCTACTTCACTCCACTGTACAGTAGAAACTAACACAACATTGTAAAAACAACTATACCCCAATAAAAAAAAGAACAAGGGTGAAATACATTTTCCAACAAACAAAATCTGACTAACAGACTTCCCCCCACCAATAAAGGAACTCCTAAAGAATATCCAGGAAGAAGAAATGAACAGCAAAGAAAATGGTAAGCAGACGGGCAAATCTTAACACTGACTATAGAGAAATCTAAGGGGTAAAAAAGATAGAACTAAAATATCAACCAGTAATGAAGAAATATAATCTGATCTAAGGTATTCTAAGGTCCTAGTATTCTGGGGGAGAAGAAGATGCTGATAACGTTTTTGACTTTGATGAGTTATGTATACACATTTTTAAAAAAAATTTGTGAAGAACTTCAAACCAGTGCATGTATGATAGGACAGAGGAGGAGCATAAGAAGGAAAATGGGAATTTTTAAAACCCAATCAACATAAAATTAAGAAAGAACAGGTAAAGGGAACCAGGAACGATAAGAATCACAAAATAATTCGGTAGAAATAAATCCAAATTGCCACTTTAAAAAAAGAGATTATCAAATTAAACTTTTTTTTTTTTTTTGGCTGCTATGGTTCTTCATTGCTGCGTGCAGGCTTTCTCTAGTTGCGGCGAGCTGAGCCACTCTTTGATGCAGTGCACAGGCTTCTCACTGCGCTGGCTTCTCTTGTTGCAGAGCACAGGCTCCAGGCACGCGGGCTTCAGCTGTTGTAGCTCATGGGCCTAGTTGCTCCATGGCATGTGGGATCTTCCCACACCAGGGATTAAACCCACCGCCAGGCAGATTCTTAACCAATGCACCACCAGAGAAGTCCCTATCAAATTAAACTTTTTAAAATTTTTTAAAAATTTATTTATTCTATTTATTTATTTTTGGCTGTGTTGGGTCTTTGTTGCTGCCATGGGCCCCCTCCAGTTGCAGCAAGCGGGGGCTACTCCTTGCTGAGGTGCACAGGCATCTCACCACAGTGGCCCCTCTTGTTGCAGCGTGCGGGCTTCAGTAGTTGTGGCACACGGGCTCAGTAGTTGTGGCTCGTGGGCTCTAGAGTGCAGGCTCAGCAGTCATGGCACACGGGCTTAGTTGCTCCACGGCACGTGGAATCCTCCCAGACCAGGGCTCGAACCCATGTCCCCCGCACTGACAGGCAGATTCTCAACCACTGTGCCACCAGGGAAGCCCTCAAATTAAATTTTAAAATAAAATCCAGCTATAAGTTTTACCTAAACCAAAAAAACTCACAAAGGATGGAAAAAGATATACCATGTAAAAAACAAAAAAGAAGGACTCTGGCACTGCTTTCTTATAATCAGACAAAATAAATCTGAGGCAAAAAGCATTACATAATAATAGCATTACTATTATTTAAATATCCCTAAGAATGATAAAGGTTCAATTGCCCCCACACACACAAAAAATGACAGCTCTGTGCCTTGAAAACATATGAAGCAAAAATGTACTGAATTTATGAAGACATCCACATTTCTCTCAGTAACTCAGCAGATTAAAATTAGCAAGTATCCAGACAATGTGAACAAAACAACTAAAGCTTTATCTAATGGACATATAGAGAACTCTGCAACCAAAATTAGGGAGCACTCATAATCCACACACACATGGAGAAGTTTTATGAAACTGACACATACCAAGCTTGGAAATTTAAAAACTTACTTCTAAACAAAAACTTACTTCTAAACAAATGACAAACCAAAGAACAAATAAATGATAATGGAATAAAGGACTTAAAACTAAGTAAGAAATTGTACCTCTCAAAACGTATAGGATTCAGTCAGCTAAAACAACACAATGAAAGGAAAGTATAATCTTAAGTGCTTACTAAAAAAGAAAAGGCTGGAAAAATAGTGAACGCTCAACTAAAGAGGCTGAAAAGAAACCAAAATTAGATGAAATATATATGTAAGAATGGAAATTAATGGAAAAAAAAAAACAACCCGAAGATACAAAAGAGGATTTTAAAGGTCGATTTAGACAAGTTGATTCTCTAAAAAACAAACTATGGAAAGGAAGAAGTGTCAAGGGAGGCACAAACAAATTATATTAAAAATAAACAGGAAATCTATCTGCAAATACAGCAGTCCTTTTAAAAATAATAAGCAATCACTATGAACAACTTTTAGCAGTTGGAAAACTCAGAAATATATATCTACTAGAAATATATTCAGAATATAAATAGAACACTTACAACTCAACAACAGAAAGATAACACAATTTAAAAATGAGCAGGGCTTCGCTGGTGGTGCAGTGGTTGAGAGTCCGCCTGCCGATGCAGGGGACACGGGTTCGTGCCCGGGTCCGGGAGGATCCCACGTGCCTCGGAGCAGCTGGGCCCGTGAGCCATGGTCCCTGAGCCTGCGCATCGGAGCCTGTGCTCCGCAACGGGAGGGGCCACAGCAGTGAGAGGCCCGCGTACCACAAAAAAATAAAAAAATAAAAATGAGCAAAGGATCTGAAGAGACATTTCTCCAAAGATATAAAATGATCAACAGGGACTTCCCTGGTTGCGCAGTGGTTAAGAATCCGCCTGCCAATGCAGGGGACACGGGGTCGAGCCCTGGTCTGGGAAGATCCCACATGCCGCGGAGCAACTTAGCCCGTGCACCACAACTAATGAGCCTGTGCTGTAGAGCCTGCGAGCCACAACTACTGAGCCCGCGTGCTGCAACTACTGAAGCCCACGCACCTAGAGCCCATGCTCCACAACAAGAGAAGCCACAGGAATAAGAAGCCCATGCACCACAACGAAGAGTAGCCCCCCCTCACCGCAACTAGGGAAAACCCGTGCACAGCAACGAAAACCCAACGCGGCCAAAAATCAATCAATAAAATTTAAAAATAAAATAAAATGATCAACAAATACATGAAAAGATACTTATCATTAGACACCAGGGAAATGCAATTCAAAACCACAATCAAATACAACTTCATACCAACTAGGATGGCTATTAAAACAACAAAACAAGACAAACAAAAACCACAGAAAATAACAAGTATTAGCAAGAATGTGGAGAAACTGGAATCCTCATATATTGCTGGTGGGAATGATAAATGGTGCAGGGACTATGGAAAACAGTTTAGTGATTCCTCAAAAAGTTAAACATAAAATTACCATATGACTCAGCAATTTCACTCCTAGGTATATACCTAAAAGAACTGAACAAATACTTGTACATGACTGTTCAAAGCAGTACTATTCATAATAGCCAAAAAGTACAAACAACCTTTAAGTCCATCAACAAGTGACTAGATAAACAAAATGTAGTATATACATATAATGGAATATTACTGAGTCATAAAAGAAGCCAGTCACAAAAGGTCACATATTGTTATGATTCCATTTATAAAAAATGTCAAGAATTATCAAGTCCATAGAGATGAAAAGTAATTAGTGGTTGCCAGCATCTAGGGAAATTGGGAAAAGTAAGTAACTGCTAATGGGTATGGGTTTTCTTTCGGTGGTAATGAAAATATTTTAGAACTGGTAGTGGTTGCACAACAGTGTAAATGTACTAAATACCAATGAATAACACGCTTTAAATTGGTTAATTTTATGTAAATTCCCCTCCCAAAAATGTAATCATTGGAAAGAAAAAAAAGGAAAAATATATTTATGGATAGAAAGACTCAATGCTGAGAGGGAGGAGATATGGGGATATATGTATACGTACAGCTGATCCACTTTGTTATAAAGCAGAAACTAACACACCATTGTAAAGCAATTATACTCCAATAAAGATGTTAAATTAATTAATTAATTAATTTAAAAACACTCAATGTTGTAATGATGTTGATTCTCCCTTAAGTTAATCATTAAATTAAATGCAATTTTAATCAAAATACTTAAGACAATATTATTTATAAAGTTTAGAAATAACCAATAGCACATATTAATGAAATATGATGAAAATATTAACGTTAATGAAATGCATGAAAATTATAATAAACGCCAATTTCAGGAAAGCATGTAATTCTGTGGAGGGATGTATGCAAACAGGACTTTATAGTGTGCATACAAATGTTGATTATATTAGTATGACAAGTATTTTATAATCAAAATTTTAAACTTTTAAATACCTCAAAAAGGAGGAAAGTGGATGGAGAAATTAACAGGAGAAAGAATGTGGATAGAAAGAAGGAGAAAGGAAGGAAAAGGGGTGGGAAGAAAGAAGGAAAGCAAAAGAGGTCAAGGCCCAGAGGGGGCCAGACAGAGGAAAGGGGGAAGGTGAAAGTGGGTAAAGATAAAGGGGTGAAGGAAAGGGAACAGGAACGAAGAATTCTTCAGGCATCCAGGCAGAGCAGATTACCTGGAATGCGGGATGGGGAGGCAGGTGGGAGGACAGGGCGGTAGTAAATCAAAGTGATAACAGACATTTCATTGACACTGAATGTCAGAAGATAGTGGTGCATCACCATTAAAGTTTAGGAAAGCTGTAACTATAATAATAAAGATTTGCTCGAGAATAAAGCTAAAAGACAGATATGCTTATCAAGCATGAAATAATTCAAGAACTATAATATCCATCAACCTTTCTTTTTAAAAAACCCAAAACACCTGAAAAACAGATCTAGCCAAATAAAAGCGGAATCAAGCATTTTAAGGCCAGGAATGAAGAAGCCATGGTAAGCACTGAATCCATTTACATATAAACATGAACATTAAACAGCCTGGAAATTGGAATTAAGGCTACAGACATGTTGTGCATATTTTAGCCCTGGCCAGTGTAAAAATATAACTATTAATAAATACCAAGAGGTATGAAGGGAGTTCTACAGAAGCACATACAAGAGTGGTTAACTGCTCAACTTTCAGAGCAGGTAATTAATACTCCAAAATTGAAATATGTCCTTCAAAGAAATCTCCAATCTCCTCATATTCTTCTTAATGTAAGTTTCTTTAACCTATGTTTTAGATTATTTTCCCTCTCTTATGGTAAAAAATTATTCATCTGAAGTTCAACAATTCCCTCCCATAATTTTTTTTTTCTGTTACACTGAAAACCATTAGGTTGGACCCTTTTAAAATTAGAAGTTACGTCTATAGTATAAGCTCATTTCTCTATCTATGCATCTGTCTGTACATAACCATAAAAAGACTATTAGCTGTACCATTTAGCTGTGTCTCAATGGAGGCACTACTAGGATTTTGAGTGGGACAATACTTTATTGTAAGGGACTAAAACACAAAATTTCAACATCTGTCCTCTAAACCTTCAATACTGCCCATACTTGAGAAAAGACTAAATGTTAGTAACAGTTATTTCTGGGTGGTAGATGTGGAGGATATTTTTAACTACCATCTCTCTACCTTTCTGCATTGTGTGAATGCTATTTTATATAGGTATCAGTTTTACAAAAACAGTGTTTTGTTTTTTATAGGACAACTATAAGAAAAAATGTCAACATTCTGACAGTTAATTCTAGATGGAAGAATATAAATACTTCCGTTTTTTGTATTTCTTTTTCGTTTCTGAGTACAAAAACTTTAAAGTATTTATATTTAATTTAAAGTTATAGTTAAAGTTATAAAGTATCTTTATAACTTACATATACTTATACAATAATGATATAGTTGTATGACGATTATTTAATTGTGGTTTTTAAAAAACTATTTCAATTTCTTCTGTCCCAGTATTTTCAATAAAAATTTATCTAGTCATTACTTTTCCAATAGTAGATGAATTATCAGTAATAAGTGTATGTAAAAACTAAGATTCAAAGATAAAATGGTCCAAATACATATAGAAAGGTTTAAAAATTTAATACATCTCACGGAATCACCCAATAAATATTGCTTACATTTTTGTGAAAAATCATTGTTTTTTTTGAACCCTGTCTTGGGGTAGTTTTGCTCTACATTTACTTCAAAAATGGAAAACCCGGGGCTCCCCTGGTGGCGCAGTGGTTGAGAGTCCGCCTGCCGATGCAGCGGACACGGGTTCATGCCCTGGTCTGGGAAGATCCCACGTGCCGCGGAGCGGCTAGGCCCGTGAGCCATGGCCGCTGAGCCTGCGCGTCCGGAGCCTGTGCTCCACAATGGGAGAGGCCACAGCAGTGAGAGGCCCGCGTACCACAAAAAAAAAAAAAAAAAAAAACCTTTCTATAAGATTTATGGAAAGCAGCCACAAAAAACACCCAACGCATTTATATAAAAAGCTAAGCCTAGGAAAAACAAAAATTAACCCAACCACTCATATAAATGACTGCTCCTCTCATCACATGAATTCCTAAGTGCACAGGTAGAAAATATGAAATCATACATGAAATGATTGATATCCTCTTGAGGTTTTCTCAAAGTGGTTCTGAGTCACGTAACTGAAATGCCTAAATTCACTACAAATATCTACAATGACAGTGAAGGTTTGAATTCACCTCATAACCTGAGCTAAGTTTAAAAGTTTGTAACTGAGAATAAAGACAGAATCTTAGGAGACACTCCTGGTGGTCTTACAACAGTTATTTCCCTCCTTCTCCCTTCCCAGTAGTGCTCTTACTTTGTGTATCTCCAGCTAGAGAAATAACCTGCCCCTTGTATCTTAGGCCAAACATTCCATTCTATTTCTCTGGCCACAATCATTGCTTAAGTAGTCCCATCAAGGCAAACTTCAGGACTCTTTCTTGGAATATGGCATGAACTGCTACTGGTAGGTAGCCATCCTAGAGCCGAAAGAGGAACCAGCCTTAGGTCAAGATTTAAATCATAAAAAAATAGAAGAGATCAAGAAATTAGGTCCTTTGGATGGCCTCACAGAGCTGCTGAATAAAGCGACTCTAAATAAAGCCTACCGTATCTCTAGACTTAAAATTTCATGAGCCAAAGTATATTGAGAGTTTAGATTACCTGCAAAAATAAAGAGTCCTAACTGATATTAAGTTTAACCACAAATAATCTACTCAGAAAATTTTTAAAAAGCAAACCCATAACTCACATCTTACTGGCACAGTACTTAATATTGAAGGGGTCCACAACATGTCACTGTGGCATAAAAATTATATTCAGATGAAAGCATGAGAGTAGACTTTGTTTCTGAACTCTCTTATCTCCCTAAAAGCAGAGCCTCCCCAAAGAACTCAATTATCGTTAAGTCCTTTCCCAGGGAGTTTCACAACCAGGGAAGTCAAAACTATCATATCTTCCATCTGTTCTCCAAAGAGCTCATTTATCTTTCCTAAAAGCCATTTGTTTTACAATAAGTGCCTTTTCTCCCACTTCCCTTCCCCTAATATTCCCAAATTCTAACAGCTTCCTTGAGTCACATTTTTCTGTGAACTCCAAGTCTATTCTCTTGTTAAATTTTTTTTTTTTTTTTTGGTCAGTTTAATTACCAGTCCCCCAAACAATGAAGAAAAGGAGAAGAAAAGCCTTCTTCCCCTACAAAGTTAACTACTTAATATTCTACTTTCAGATTTAAAAACTGGGGCTTGTCGTATCTAAAGTGACAGCAATGAAATTAGGACAAATGACCTCTCCTTTTTTTTTTTTGACCTCTTCTTTTGCAGTCTATATCCAACCAATTATTGCACTGCTTACCTTCGCAATCCACTCTTCCCAGACATTTATAAAATCTTATAACGCTCTAATCCCATAGCGTCATTCAAGAGTGAACACTGACTACTATTTTACAGTCACAGCAAATTCTAGTTTAACAGATATGTGTCAAGTATTTCAGAGCAAAGTAAAAATCCTTAACCCACAATAAGGATAATACAATGGAGTTGAAGAAAGCACACCAGGCTGTTAACATTGTTCATCTGAAAAGAGGGAAGGAGAAAAATCAAGGACGGTCATTTTTGACTCTGTATTTCTTTCCATCATTTTGTTTCACTTGTTCTAATACTATATGTTCCATTTATAAGTAGAAATGCACCAAATAAAGAAAAACAGTTTAAAAATTTATATCCTGGTATTTTAAATCTCTTTCTGGAAAACTACCCACAAGCACACTAACCTACAAGTAAATGAAAAAGACTGCCCTATCACTGACAAAATATTACCAGAAAAGAAGCATTTATACCTACACACACACAGACGACACACACACACAAACACACGCACTCACACACATTCATGTGCTTCTAAAATCCAAAGATTTTTAAACATCTGGATACTGCTGCCCCCTTCTTCCCAACAGGTGAGGATGTGGCCTTACCTGTGACTAGGCAGAGTTGGATATTTGTAAACATTCCTTTAAATGAAAGCAAGTAAATGTGTAGCTCTTGATGGTTAACAAAAACTCTGACTAAGATCGAGGTGGGAAAGCAAGAATTGAACTTTTCCATGTCATTACACCTATTTACACACTTGAAGGAACCCCGAGGCCAGGCAAAGCTCTGATGAAATGCTACAGTTGATTTTGCCCTTTGTGGCCAGCTTTATTAGAAACTTCTAAGTTGCTATCTCCATGCCTTAATATTGTGGGTCTCAAACTTAATCATGTATCAGAATCACCTGGTGGGCTTGTTAAAACAGATTGCTGGGCTCCCAATGATCTAAAAGTTGGGCACCTAAAATCATTCCACTAACAGCAACATTACAGAGGAAACAAGAGCTAAAACACAAGTTTTCCTAAACAAAGGATGAATGATGCAAGTTTTCTGACTGTTTAACCTACAAGTAAATGGAAAAGATTGCCCTATCACTGACAAATTACCAGAAAAGAGCATTTATACCCACACACACACACACACACACACACACGTGCTTCTAAAATCCAAAGAGCACAGAGTAAACGAGGTTTAATTTCTTTAAATCTCAGTTAATGATCCAGTAAAAACAAAATAAATCAACATCATGTATGGCAAACGTTAACTCCACTTAATCCAGTTATTAAGAAGAATGCAAAGAATCTAACTATTCTTAATAAGAATAATGTAAGCACATATTTCCTGCATGGTTATATTTAACAGGGAAGTTAGTGTAGAAAATTTCAAAGTATTAGTATTTAGAGTCATGGTTAACTTTTTAGTATACAACTACTCAGGAGATACACCCATACTCTAACCTCCTCCCCCACAGACCTTCTCTACGTGGAAAATAAAACAAGAGAAGCTGACTTCTCTTACGTTCTATGTTTACCTCTATACCTTTCCCTTTTCCAGTGACTATAACTTTCCTTCTTTCTTGGAATTAAAACAAAACTCAGCTTGCACATGTGAAATCTTTTATTTATGAAATTTCCTTTAACCAGGCCACTTATGCCCAACATTCACTTCCTCTGTTAATCTTTCTTAATTTTCGTCCACTGAAATGACTGTTATTTAAAAAAAGTTTAAAAACCTTTTCCCATCACTTAATCTTACATCCACTGTCTCAAAGGTGCCTTACAAAAGTGCCAAAATTAAATATTAAAAAGAGAAATCTGGAAAGTTTTCTGATGTGCCTTTGCTTTTCAAAACTATTCTGCCACTTGTTTTAAAGAGTATATTGCATACCTGATCCATATCTAAAGTTGTTTCTATCATTTCCTGAAACTTGGAGAAATCAGAACGAAGATCAATAAGAGGAGTCACAAAAACTGCCAACAACAATGCCTGATGTTTTCCTAAAAGAAAGCAAAAGGTAAATAAATAAATAGGTCCTATATTAAAAATACAAAACTACAAATCATGAAAATTTGCAATAATGAGCAGCCTTTGATCCCAAAAGCACAAACTGTGTAGCAGATCTCTGAAGTTACTACTCACTCAGGTATCTTAATTCAAATGTGTTTAGTACTTATATAGTAAGGGAGATGATCTGGCACTCAAAGTTTCCTACTAATAAAACACTGCCTGCCCTGCATGTCTGTTAACCTCCTTCAGAAGAGGTACTATAGATGCAGAAACGTGACATTAATTACAACCAAATGAATAGCGTTTCTTTTTAGATTTAATAACCCAAAGTTGAAGTCATTAAAATAAAATATCTAACTTACCTTATAAATCCCTAATTTCCATTAATAATACAGTACTCCAATTAACAGAGGTTAAATCAAACCACAAGTAAATGGAACTTCGCCTGATGCTGTTCAAGAGCACATGCTGGGGAATTATGTGAAGAGAAGTAAGTGAAGCAACAGAGTCTGTAGTTAGTGTGAAAGGCATGAGTAGAGAGACCTGGAAGCCAATCCCTGCTCTGGTATCTATGGCTCTGTGATCTGGAGCCTCCTTTTCCTTGTCTATTACAATGGGAGTAATAACAACAGCTACCTAGAAGATGAATAAATAAGACAACTATGCTTAGTATATATACAGTAGTTGACACAACAGAAGCTCAGCAATAGTTACCACGCATTATTATTGGTTATAACACAAGGATTTTCTTCTGATCTCCAATAAACTCCCTTAGGAGAACGCTGCAAGTAATCTCTACCATACTGCATTTCACTCCAAAGCAACAATTCCCAACATTTTCCAGACATATTGGTAGCTCTTGATTGAGAAAATGATGAAAACGTTATGATGGCAGTCAGTAAAACTATTGTGAGAATTCATATTTTATTATTAATCACAACAGCATCTAGACATATTTAGAAAATAGTACATATGTGTGAAACATTAGACAGTCTATAAACAGCTTTGCCCACATAATGTCTGTTGTGCTACAATGCCTGGTTCTTTATTCTGAATTAGCTCATATGCTATTGGTAAAGAGGGGAATGATGGCAGCAAAACACGGTGGTGGCACTGGTTCACGAATGATTTTTCCCCCAGCCCATTAATGTTTTGAAGAGATCAAGGGAAAGCTTTCACACAATTAAGAGTAAGCTTAGCAACATACAAAGACCTCAGAGTAGCTGGCTTAATGACCATTATACTTTCCAGTATGTTAAGGTATGTGGAAAGGCTGAGTATAGATGAAGAGTACAAAAACATTTGCCACCGTTTAAAAAGAAATTTTTTATTCAACTGAATTCTATATACCCAGTTCAGATTTTTAACTTTGTTGAAACTGACATTTGAAGCAAATGCCCTCAAAGGGCATCTCGGGCTTCCCTGGTGGCGCAGTGGTTGAGAGTCTGCCTGCCAACGCAGGGGATACGGGTTCGTGCCCCGGTCCGGGAGGATCCCACATGCCGCGGAGCGGCTGGGCCCGTGGGCCATGGACGCTGAGCCTGCGTGTCCGGAGCCTGTGCTCCGCAACGGGAGAGGCCACAACAGTGAGAGGCCCGCGTACCGCAAAAAAAAAAAAAATCAAAAAAAAAAAAAAAAAGGGCATCTCGAAGGAGGAAATGAGCCCCAGACTTTAAAGCTGCAGTATCACTTGATGCTGGCTACAAATGCAATGGAGATTTACACAGGCTATTGTTTTTATTAAAGGTTAATGCTTTTGTTATTAATCACTTAAAATTTTTCATATTTTGAGGTCTACCTTATCTCTATTTTTTTCTGTAAGTTGTTTTCTAGCACATGACTTTGAAGAAGGTAAGGTTTTCCAAGAAAACACAAGTAGTATTATTACAGAAGTACCTGTATAAACTTCAGAACATGTCCTCTAGCCCCTCACACCTTGCTGCAGCTCTTCTCAGAGTTAAAGTCCCTTCCTCTGCTCATTTGTTCCATATCCTGCAAAGCCTTCACTAGCATCTTGAATTCCTTCCCCTACTTGTAATTTGTACTGAGCCCCAGTTGGCAATTTCCAACTGGGTTTTTTCTCCCCCAATTGGTTATGGTTTTAATTAAAAATAACAGCTCTATTGAGATGTAAATCATATACCAAACAATTCTCCATTTTAAAGTGTATGATTCAATGGTTTTTAGTATATTCACAGATTTGTGCAACCATTGCCACAATCAATTTTCAAACTCTGTCACTGCCCTCAAAAGAAACAAGGAACCCTGTACCCATTAGCAGTAACTTACAATTTCCTTCCAACCTCCTGCCATTCCTCCAAGCCTAGGCAATCACTAATCCACCTTCTGAATCTATAAATTTGCCTATTCTGGTCTTTTCATATAAATGGATCACATTATACTGTGACGGCTTTTTTTCACTCAGCATAATGTTTTCAAGGTTCATCCATGTTGTATCATGCATCAGTACTTCATTACTTTTTTTTTTTTTTTGCGATACGCAGGCCTCTCACTGTTGTGGCCTCTCCCATTGCGGAGCACAGCCTCCGGATGCGCAGGCTCAGCGGCCATGGCTCACAGGCACAGCCGCTCTGCAGCATGTGGGATCTTCCCAGACCGGGGCACGAACCCGTGTCCCCTGCATCAGCAGGCAGACTCTCAACCACTGCGCCACCAGGAAAGCCCTTCATTACTTTTGACTGAGGAACAATATGCCATTGTATGGATATGCCACATTTTATTTATTCATTCATCAATTGATGGGCACCATTGGGTTGTTGGGTTTTTTTTTGTTTGTTTGTTTGTTTTATATTTATTTATTTGGCTGCACTGGGTCTTAGTTGGGGCATGCAAGATCCTTAGTTGCAGCATGTGGGATCTAGTTCCCTGACCAGGGACCAAACCCGGGCCCCCTGCATTGGGAGCCCGGAGTCCTAGCCACTGGACCACCAGGGAAGTCCCTGTTGTTTTTTTAAAAATCATTTTTGGTTTATTTCTAGTAACAAAATAACATACTTTTCAGTACGATTGTTTTTAATTACAGAAGTACAGAAACTAAAATAAAATCTTAATAACACTATTACCTAAAAATATGGAACGCTTCACGAATTTGCGTGTCATCCTTGCGCAGGGACCATGCTAATCTTCTCTGTATCGTTCCAATTTTAGTGTATGTGCTGCCAAAGTGAGCACCACCATTGGGTTTTGATAAACTCCATCTTCCACTAGTTACCACAACCTAAAAAGCCTTACATGATCTATCCCAGGGTCTTAAACAAAGGTCCATAGATCCTTGAATTCAAGGTAGTACATAAACAAAGAAGAGAAGTAAATCCCATCTTCATTTTCTCTA
The DNA here is from genome assembly GCF_963924675.1 of Phocoena phocoena. NCBI lineage: Eukaryota > Metazoa > Chordata > Mammalia > Artiodactyla > Phocoenidae > Phocoena > Phocoena phocoena. The sequence goes on from NC_089232.1 coordinate 51,120,851, forward strand.
ACCTCTAACTGGAATCAAGCATTTTTTTCCATTGTTAATGTAAGTAATAAACCACTGTAGTATCATCAGTACTTGTGTCTTTGTCATCAATTAAAATTCCAGATATATTTTCATATCATATTATAGTTTTTTGGAGATACCTTTAACATTTAAACTCATTAGTTCAAAATTAAAGAAGTTCGAACTTCACTCAGATCATGTTATTTGATGCATTAATAAAAATGACTTATTTCTCAAGAATTTCTTTTATATTTTGATAAGTGTATTTCAATATAACTGGCTTCCTATCTAACTCTATGTGTTTTATTTTACGCATTTAAAAATACTATTCTGACAAGTGGTTCATAGACTTTATTAGAAGCCAAAAGGGTCCACAGCATGAAAAATGTTAAGAACCTTGGATAGGCCTCACCTCTCTGGCCTCACCTCCTAACAAGCGCGCCCTTATTCTCTATCACTATGCTTGACAACCCTAGCTTCCCTTCACTCCTTCAACAAGTCAAGCTATAGGTACTTATACTAGCTGGCCCCACTAGCCTCCCCTAGATCTTAACAGTGAGCTCTCTGTCATCATTTGAGATTCACCTGAGACAGCAATTCCATAGAGAGGCCATCCTTGACCACCATGTCCAGCATCTTCCTGGCCCAGTCAAGCCACTCTGTCACATCAAAATATTATGCTTTCTTTGTTGTACTTACTACTCTTTGAAATTCTTGCTCATTTATTTATCTCTCTCTACCCTTCCACTGTTACTGAACCTCCATAAGAAGAGGGACCTTATCTGTCATATCTACCATTGTAGTTCCCAGAACAATGCCTGGCACAAAGTAGGCAATGGATAACTCTATGCTGAATGAATGACATTATGAAGGGAGCAAGGGGCTTATGAAGCAACCAATCACTGGTCATTAGTTCTGATACATGCAACAGTCACCTAGGAAAAATACAAAAGATCACACTGGGAAATAACTGTTAGCTGCTGCTGCTTTTTTTTTTTTTTTTTTTTTAATAATTTTTATTTTTTGGCCCTGGCATGCAGGATCTTAGCTCCCTGACCACGGATTGAACCTGCAGTGGAAGCACAGAGTCTTAACCACTGGACTGCTAAGGAAGTCCCTGTTAACTCCTTAAATGCATCAAAATGGGGAATATCTAAGCAATCAAATTCAATAATTTCACTAAGAACTCCAGATTCATTGTCAGCCCCTAAAGATTCATTTATAACTCGCTGAAGATTTCATTTTTGAGAATGCTGCTGAATATTCAATGGAGAAAAGACATTCTTCTTCAATAAACAGTGCTGGGAAGATTGGATATTCACATGTAAAAGAATGAAACTAGACCTTTATCTTGCACCACTTACAAAAAATTAACTTGAAATGGATTAAATACTTAAATTTGTTAAGACCTGAAAACATGAAACTCCTAGAAGAAAACATGGGGGAGAGACGTCCCTGGCGGTCCAGTAGTTAAGAATCCACCTTCCAATGCAGGCGACGTGGGTGCGATCCCTGGTGGGGGAACTAAGATCCCACATGCCACAGGGCAACTAAAGCCTGTGCACTCTAGAGCCCACGTGCCACAACAAAGAACCCACGCACGGCAATGAAAGATCCCACATGCCACAGTGAAGGTGCTGCATGACACAACTAAGACCCAACACAGCCAATAAATAAATAAATATATATATTTTTTTAGAAAAAAGAAAACATGGGGGAGAAGCTCCTTGACATGGGTCTTGGCAATAATTTTTTGGATATAATACCCAAAGCACAAGTAATAAAATTAAAAATAAACGAGTGGGACTACATCAAACCAAAAAGCTTCTGCACAGCAAAAGAAACAATTAACAAAGTGAAAAGCCAACCTATGGAAGGGGAGAAAATATTTGCAAAACATTTATCTGATAAGGCACTAATATCCAAAATAGATAAAAAACTAACAACACAACTCAATAGCAAAAAAACCCCAATTAATCCAATTTAAAAATGGACAAAAGACATGAATAGACATTTTTCTAAAGAAGATATATGAATGGCCAACAGGTACATGAAGAGATGCTCAACATTAGGGAAATGCAAATCAAAACCACAATGAGATAACACTTCATGCCTGTTAGAATGGTCATCATCAAAAAGACAAGAGAACAAATGCTGGTGAGGATGTAGAGAAAAGGGAACACTTGAGCACTCTTGGTGGGACTGTAAACTGGTACAGCCACTATGGAAAACTGTATATGGAGGATCCTCAAAAAATCAAAAATAGAACTGCCATATGATCCAGAAATTCCACTCCTGGGAATATAACCAAAGAAACCCAAAACACTAATCGGAAAAGGTATCTGCACCTCCCATCCTCATAGCAGCATTCTTTACAATAGCCAAGATATGGAAACAACCTAAGTATCCATCGATGGATAAAAGGATAAAGAAAATGTGGCGTGTGTGCACACACACAGACACACACACACACACAAAATGGAATATTATTCAGCCATTAAAAAAAAAAAAGGAAATACTGCCCTTTACAACAACATGAATGGACCTGGAGGGCATTATGCTAAGTGAAATAAGTCAGAGAAAGACAAACACTTTATATTTTTTAATTAATTAATTTATTTATTTAATTTGGGCTGCATTGGGCCTTCATTGCTGCACGCGGGCTTTCTCTAGTTGCGGTGAGCAGGGGCTACTCTTTGTTGTGGTGTGCAGGCTTCTCATTGCAGTGGCTTCTCTTGTTGCAGAGCACGGGCTCTAGGCATGTGGGCTTCAGTGGTTGTGGCCCCGGGCTCAGTAGTTGTGGCTTGCAGGCTCTAGGGCGCAGGCTCAGTAGTTGTGGTGCTTGGGCTTAGTTGCTCCACAGCATGTGGGATCTTCCTGGACCAGGGCTCAAACCCGTGTCCCCTGCACTGGCAGGCGGATTCTTAACCACTGCACCACCAGGGAACTCCAGAAAGACAAATACTTTATGATCTCACTTATACATGAAATCTTAAAACAACAACAACAACAAAAACAACTCATAGTTAAAGGGATCAGATTTGTGGCTGGGAGGGGAGGGGGATTGGAGGAAGGTGGTCAAAAGCTACAAACTTCTAGTTACAAGATGAATAAGCACTGAGGATATAATGTACAGCATGACGACTACAGTTAACACTGCTGTATGATACATATGAAAACTGTTAAGAGAGTAAGTAAATCCTTAGAATTCTCATCACAAGGAAAAATTTTAAAAGAATGCTGTTATGTGCCTCAGAAACTGCTGCAATGTTTAGGTCAATAAGCATAAGTACTTACAATTCTGTAACAACCCAAAGCATAATTTAAACACTATCAAACATTTCATCATCATTTACTATGATAAAAATTATAACAAATTTTAGGATAAACTGAAAGCCCATAAGTCTATCAAGAGTAAGTGGTTCAGGGACTTCCCTGGTGGTCCAGTGGTTAAGAATCCACCTTCCAATGCAGGGGATGCAGGTTTGATGCCTGGTCAGGGAACTAGGATCCCACATGCTGTAGGGTAACTGAGCACATGAGCCACAACTACTGAGCTCATGCGCTGCAACTACTGAGCCCGCACGCCACAACTAGAGAGAAGCCCACGCACCGCAAGGAAATATCCCGCATGCCTCAATGAAGAATCCGCGTGCAGCAACTAAGACCCGATGCAGCCAAAAATAAATAAATATTTAAATACTAAAAAAAAAAAAAAAGGTAAGTGGTTCATTAAATATACTCCTGGAATGATGGCCTGGCCAGCTTTAAATCTAAGCCTTAACTGGTGTATTAACTCCAGTTTGGGGACTTGTTTTCTCCATCTTGCCTATATTCATGCTACTTAATCATCAATTGAGAGAAATACTATGGAAACTATCCTTAGTGAATTTAGAAAGGCTAATTTTCAGGGGAATTCCCTGGCGGTCCAGTGGTTAGGACTCAGCGCTTTCACTCCTGGGGCCCGGGTTCAATCCCCGGTCAGGGAACTAGGAACCCGCAAACCGCACGGCTACTTGTCAAGTGGCAAAAACACCAATGAAAACCACTTTGGCATGTGCACTGCCCCAAAATAAAATGTTGCACTTTCTTGATATACCACTTTAGAATTCTCCTTTTATGACATCTATCAAAATTATATTTTTGTGTGACAGTCATTGTCTAATGTCTGTTTCCCTCACATGCTATAAGGGCAGAGACTGTTTTGGGGTCCTATCACAGCCTCAGCAGCTAGCAGTGTCAGGAACACAGTGAGTACTCCAAGTGTTTGCTAAACCTTCTCGCTGTTTCTGCTTCTCCCTTATCTGCCCTAACAAACTCTGGGTACCAGTCCTTTGTTATGATGTAAGCAATGAATTAATCAATTTTTGCTAACATACCTTTATTAGTATAGACACTAAAGTAAAATAAAGAACACCGTAAGCTTTCAGGACCTCTTAAATAACAATGGTAAGACAAAGCATCTTGAACCCCTAGCACAACCATTCATCACTAAGTACTTTCCCATTCTTTCACTGCTTTTCAGTTCCCTTCTGACACATTCTCTCTCCTACACTAAGTGGTATTTTCTCATTCTCCCAAAAGAAGTTTCTGAAGGCCTATTACATGTCAGAAGTTGGGCTGGAATACTTGTTCCCTGGGGACATACCGTACACTCAGGTGTCGGGGAGAGATGACACAGTCATTAAACTAATTACTAAGAAGGATGGCAAGTATAATGACAGGGAAATACAGGGTGCTTTGGAAACGCATAACTAGGACAGGAGTGTACTCAAATGTAGGAAAAAGGTAGGTCTACCCAAAGAAATTACTTTGAAGGTGAAAATCTAAAGATGAAGACAACAAAGCCAGGTGAGACAGGAAGGGATAAATGTCTGATTCTAAAGGAACAGCACATACAAAGGCCAAAGAGTGTGCAGTATATTTGAGATCCAGAGGATGTTCAAGTTCACTTGAACAGACGCAAAAAACAAATGCAGTTTGTTTTTTCAAATTGCAGACTTTTCTCCGTCATAAATTTAATAAATCTTAGCATTTTTCATTGAAAAAATTGAAAAATGTCAAAGTACACTGTATTGTTGTTTCAGTTTTACATATTATTTCAGCTTATACAATTTATTATATAATTATTTCAGTTTTTATATATACCGTGTATACATGTTGTTAAAACAGACAACAGGCCCCAAATGGAGTCGCTTATGCTAGGCCTCATGTCCCCAAATCGAGGCTTACCTTAATTACAGTTTCGGCTCTCCCAGAAATGGAATCTTAAACCAGCTAATCAGGAATCACCTGATCAGCACCAGTTAGGTAATACACCTGACAGACCCCTACAATACCCTAAAGGAAAGTAATCTTACAATAACCAACCTGCTTTTTATAACTTCCTTGTTTCAGCTCCCTTCTGCCTATGAAAGTCTTTCATTTTGTACAGCTCTAGAGAGCTCCTTTCTATCTCCTGGATGGGATGCTGCCCAATTCATGAACTGTTCAATAAAGCCAATAAGATCTTTAAAATTCACTCAGTTGAATTCTGTTTTTTAACACTGCATAGACACACCCATGGGTATGCACTAAGTCAAATGAAAATGTGTATCTTACTGTGAGACATCGTCAAAAAAGTCTGAGAAACATTGACAATGAGTCCTAGGAGGGAAAGGAGAGACAGACAGACAGGCAGAGGCAACAATTTATGAGGGGCCTGTCAAACCCCAAAACAGCCCTGTCTCTGCCCTTATAGCACGTGAGGGAAACAGACATTAGACAAGTAATCGCACAAAAATATAAGGCAGTGAAATATAAGGGCAGTAAATATACAAAGGCAGTGAAAAACCCCTGAAGGGATAACAAGACATTTATATTTTTATTTATAAATATATTTACATATTGAGAAAGACAGTTGGCTGAAGCAAAGAGGATTAGAAAGAGCCAAGACAAGAGACAGTAAAAGCATTAGGAGGCTGACAGTTAATTCAGGTAAGAAATGCTATAGCCTGGACTAGGGTACTGGCAGTGGGATGGAAAGGTGTCCGAGGTGAAGAATATATATGATGCGATACCAACAGGATTTGGTGACTGAGTGAATGCAAAATGGGAGAGGCAACAGTTAAGGCTGATTCCCAAGGCTTAGACCACTGGGTAGATAATGGGGCCATTTACTGAGAGAGAGAACACCAAAAGCAGAGTTTAGAGGGAGGAATTCAGAGTAGCCTTTGAAACATGTGTCCATATGAGAAATCCTCAGTCAGAATTCCCATTCAGTGATAATCAGGTAGTCCAACCAGCAGCGGTCCACTTTAGTCAGACCATGACTTCCCCAGCTCATCAGAATATCAGCCCACCATTCTGCCTCATTATCTGTAAACTGACGGGCCCCTTCAGGCACGAGCTTGCAATGCCCGGTCTTATTCACCACAGGCAGACACCAACCACACCACAGGCCCCCAACTTCCCACCACGAGAAGACTTTCCCAGATCTGTGTCTGGCAAAATTGAGGTTGCTGGGTAAATTGGCTGTAATTGCACCTAAATTATTGATACTCACTGGTAAACGTCTTCTCTCTCAAATCATTTACATTTTATTTAATGTAACTGAGAAGTAACTGGAAACGGCTGGCAAAATAATTAAGAAAAAGACACTAAGATTTTCTAATCAAGTTAAATGAGCAAGTAACACTAAAATCAAAATGAACTATAGGAGAGTTCTGGGTAACAGATATGAGGTGCCTTCCTACATGTGTCCTCCCGACACTAACTCAGGTCCAAGGCCTACCACTAGTCACAAATCTGCTGAATCAGACTTTCCAAATAGAATATGACCTGAAAAACCAACCTAAAGTCTAAATTAATTATCAAGTTAGTATTAACATCCTTGTTCTAGTAAATATTTTGGTAAATGATAATAAAAAGACATGAGTTTCAATTAACAAAGATTTAAAAATTCATTCTATGCCTATGTTCCCTTGACTAATATAACGTAATTTCCTTAACTCCAACCTAGAAGTTTTATGAAGTACGATTAAATTTTATCTGACCCTTTAAATATATTTGTGAAATGGATTTAAAAATTCATGTAAGTGGAAAAAAGGCTAGCAAGATGCTGTTAATGAAAGTTTACAGTATTCACACAAGTATGAGGCTGGAGCCAAAACATTACCAAATTAGCAAAGAAGCCAACAGTTGAAATGCAGTCAATCATGGTAAAAGATCAAAATAATTCAGTCGCTCTGAATAACAACCTTTAGCACAAGGGCATCTCCGTTATTCCTCCACCACCAACAAGCCGCCCTACAGTTTTGGCCTCTTATCCTCCCTCATGGCCCCTGCCCTCTCTTCCTTTTCAGATTCTCAGGTCACGTCACCCCTTTTGTTGAGCACAGCCACCTGTTTCCATTCCTTCATTTGCAGGTAATACTTTCCCTGACAATACACCTCATTTTCCTTTCTTACTATTGTCATTTTGACAAAACAGTAATTTTCTTTCCTATGCTGACTTTCTCTTCTGATTCCACTGATTAGTTATGAGTATCATTTTACACCATGCTAGTCTCTGTGAGATAAGAGAAAATGTACTGGTCTCTGCTCCTGGTTCCTGACACAGTTCCTAAAATGCTTGTAATTTCCTAAGTGACAAGAGCACTAGGAGCATCTCTTGTTCTAATAAGGTGACCCGAGATGAGCTCTTGAATGGGGGCTGGTCACCAGAAAGACCAAGCCATGATTAGGAGCTTGGAATTTTTAGCTCTACCCCCCACTCCCCCATCATCCAGAGAGGGGAAAGGGGCTGGAAATGGAGTTCATAATTGATCATGCCTACGTGAGGAAGCTTCCTAAAACCCCAGTAGTGGTGGCGGGGGGCATGTTCGGTCCAGAGAGCTTTCAGGAGGGCAAACACATCCACCAGCAGGGTGACGCAACTCAACTCTACAGGACAGAAGCTCCTGTGCTCAGGACCCACCCCCCCCCAGACTTGTCGTATCTCTTCATCTGGCTGTTCATCTGCATCCCTTATCAATAAACTGTTAAGTGTAAGTAAGTGTTTCCCTGAGTTCAGTGAGCTGTTTTAGCAAATTGATTAAACCCAAGAAGGGGGTCATTGGGACCTCATCTGTAACCGGTTGGTCAGAAGGACAGGTAATACCCTGGGCTTGAGACTGGGTAGAGAGGTTGCAGGGTACCAGGCTTGTGGGACTGAACCCTTAACCTATGGGATCTGATGCTATCCCCAGGGAGACAGTGTCACAACTGAGTTAAACTGCAGAACACCCAGTTAGTGTCACAGGAAATCACTTGGTGTGGGGCAAAACCTCCACACATTTGCTGACCAGAAATGTAACTGATGAAGTTTCTGAGTGTTGTGCCTTGACCTCTTTTATCTCGTAAACTAGTTTTTACTGCACAGTTTTGCACAGGGATGCATACGTTGCATTATAACAGAACTGGCTGTACGCAAAAGTGTAACAGAATATATTGGTGGGATAAAAGTGTTCTAATTTAATAAATAAATAGTACTGATTTTACAATAGTAAAAATAGTACTAATTGTTAGCTGCCATAATTAACCTCTATGACTTGACACTAACTGGGTAAGTCAATTATACTTCCATGAAAAAATAAATAAAATTAAGAAAAGAGATAAAAAACAAAAAAATTTTAAAGGGCAGTTTTACACATGTTAAATGTATAGGAAATACAAAAATACTACATTAAACAATGCATTTTACCTCACAAAAGACATGAAGTTTGCTTGTGGAGGTGGACTTCCAAAAGGCTGCAGCTTGTAAGTTACTGTGAAATGGTGAGTCCTCTGAAGTGCAGTGAGTGCAAAGCTGTAACACCACATGCAAATGAGTGTGGGTCATGAACACGTGGTGGATGTTGGAGGTGTGTGTCTGTGTACATTTTGCGTATGCCTACACTGCTCAGTTCAGCTGGGTGCAATTTTCTGCATTCACCCAGTGTTTCCCATGGGCAAAATGTGCATAAGCAACAAAAAATTCACATTATGCTCAAATTGTTTCCTAGTATATGAACTACATTACAACAAGTCTTCCTGGTCAAAGGAAGTGTTAAGCATAACTGACCTATAATTTTGCTTAAAGAATGAAACAACATAAAGCAAAATATTAATAATGATTACCTCTAGATGGTAGAATAATTACTACAAAGAGTTTATCTTGCTTTTATAAACTGATAAAGACGAAATTTAAAGAAAATATCTCCAAAATACAAAATCCAACCAGATCTTAAATTGCAGCTCTACAGGCTAAAGTTTAAAAAGTGCTACATTAGTAAAGCAGATTCCTTTTCAGAAATGCCAAATTGCTTTCATATTCTTATCTTCTATTTAGAAGGAAACTGAGCAATCAGGATAAAAGGGGGGATTATTATTAGACTAACTTACTATGTTATTTAGGGTAAAAAAGCAATGGAGATAAGCAGAAGGTGCTATGGAAACCAGAAAACTGCATGAGGAGGGCAGAGAAAGCTTCACAGAAAGGGTGATATTTGAGCTCAATCTTAAATATTAGTAGGGTTCCATTACGTGGACAAGGTAGTGAAGGGCATTTAAGACAAAGGAAAAACATGGGGAAAAGCATAAAAAATCAGAGCAGTCTGGAGAACCAGTACAGTGAGAAGAGTAGGTGAGGGAGTATAAGGGAGGCTGACTGAGAAGTAGCAGCCAGCAGGCACAGGAATGGGGCTTCTTCTGGTAGGTTATGGGAAGCAAATTAATGTGTTCATAACCAAAAGGGAAGAAATGATATGATCAGACGCGCTAAGAAAGATTACTATGGGTTCACTGAGGAAGATGCAATGACCAGGGGAGGGAAAATAGCACATGTAAGGTTTTTAAATATACTGAAACAGAAAAGGATGATTACTTGGATGTGGGCAGAAGGAAGGGTTACATACCTCAGTGTGATAGCTGTTACAATAAAATTCATCAACAAAATCTAGATACTTAGAGTTGTTTTAAGCACTATCAGAAATTTGCTCCAAATGCAGAATACCATTGTTTTAGGTTGTGCCTCCATTTTTTAAAAAAAATTTTATTGAACTATAGTTAATTTACAATGTTGTATTAATTTCTGTTATACAGCAAAATGACTCAGTTACATGTATAGATTCTTTTTCATATTCTTTTGCATTATGGTTTATCACAGGATATTGAATATAGTTCCCTTTGCTATATAGTAGGACCTCATTTTTTATCCATTCTATATATAATAGATTGCATCTGCTAACCCCAAACTCCCAATCCTTCCCTTCCCCCTTGGCAACCACAAGTCTGTTCTCTATGTCTATGAATCTGTTTCTGTTTTGTAGATAGGTTAATTTATGTCGTATTTTAGATTCCATATATAAATGATATTATA